>NC_082348.1:5173090-5778924 GCF_027477595.1 Haemorhous mexicanus | reverse complement strand
TCTCAGGGGGACTTGTCTTACTCACAGCTTTGTATTTCAGCATTATTCTACCTCACAGTTGTCCAGGTATCTACAGAACTGTGAATTGTCTCTTGAGCTGTCATGACAGAGAAATGTAGAATATATTATTTCCAACATATTAATGCCCTTAGGGCTTGTAGGATTTCCTTTCAATAACTCAGCCTCCTGCTATCTAGGACAGTGCTGTGTGTCGGAGGACACAGGGCAGAATGGGACAGGAAGCTGATTTTTCATAAATAAATATTAAGAATCTGTGGCTGCTCCATCCCTGGAAGGGCGCGAGGCCAGTTGCATGGGGCTTGGAGCAGCCTGACCAAATGGAAAGTGTCCCTGCCCATGGCAGGGTTTGGAATGAAATTATCTTTAAAGTCCCTTCTAAGGCAACTATTCTATGATTCTGTGATGGTTCTATGATGTCAAATAGTGTACAACCACCTTAATGAACAAACCCATAGACCTGCCAGGTCTGTGTGTGGCCAGCTCCTCTGCACGGTGTCACTTTACAGAATGATGCTCCATCCTGGCCCTGGTCCTTCTCTGCTGGTTCACAGCCTCTGGCTCAGCATGGCCCTGCCCTGGGCACAGGGCTAGGCAGTGGTGCAGCCCCCCCAAATCCCCAGTGTCCCTGCTCCAGGGCAGCAGTGAGCACACATCACAATGAAATGGCTGGGATTTTGCTTAAAGCTCACACAATGAGTCCCCAGGGGAAATTAAAGAAGCAAAGTAACAGAGGCATCTTTTATTTTCATAATGCACTTAAAAGCACCAGATGCATATAATCCTTATTTTTGGCTCTCTAAACTTAGGCTTTCATATTAAATGGCAACTGGCACTTGGAAGACCCATACTTAATGTTCTACAGAGGGGGAAAAGTGTGGGCCAGATGCACTGAGTTTATTTTCTTTAGACCAGCTTGCACAGCTTTGGTGATACCAATAAATATAAATTTCTAGAACTGCACAGAAAACCAAATACCACTGATGTTGCTGTTCAGCTATGTTTGAGCAGCAGTGCTTACCACCAGTACAGAGCCAGGACAGGGCTCCCTGGGTGGGAGCTGTGGCTGCAAAAGGGACATTTGCTGGGACACTGCAGGCCAGTAGAAGCTGGCTTGATTTGTGGCTGATGGGGTACTTACTACTACTTCTCAAAACACCCCTTGAAAATAAAGTCATAGAATTAGAGAATTACAGAAAAGGGGTTCAAAAGGACCTGAAAGACCACCTAGTTCTAAGGTCTCCTGCCATGGGCAAGAAAGTCATGATTGTTGATTTGAAAGGGCAAAACTGTTGCTACAGCTGTTGCTGGTCTCCCCATTTTGCCTGTGTGGATTTGGCATCACTCTTTGACGCACACAATCATAAAATATGGTAGATACTAAAACACTGTGGCATTGCTGCTCCTGGTGAGGTCTTTGATAAAGGGCTTTGTATCTCATTCCCTCAAACTGGAGAGGAAATGGTGCTGTGAACAGAGAGAAAAAATTGCAGTGGGTGTTGCCTTCACACACAGTCATCGTTCTGGCTGAACAATTTTAACTGTTGATATGAAATCTTCATTTGAGTAAACTCTCAGCTAAATGTCAAACTGCAGCCATTCTCCCTGTAACTGTGCCTTTGAAAGCATCGTTATTAATATTACTGGTATTATTTTATGTGACTTTTAGCATGTGAACAGCTCATTTCTCCTTGAACAGTTCATTTCTCTATCTAACTCCAGAAGGAAAACTTCTTCATTTAACTTAAAAAATATTCCTTCTTGCTGAACATGGAGAAACAAAGGCAAAAAATAGGGCAAATGTGTGGTGCCCTGAACACCAAATCACAATGTGACAGCAGACATGGGTCAGTGGTTTTATCCATACTTATGTTCCTTGGGATAAAACTGCTCCTGACAGGGCTGCAGAGGGTGCACAGTACTTGGAAAATGCTTAAGCTCTGCAAAGTAAGGGATAAGAAGAATATCTGCTGGCAAGAAAACCAGCTAAAAAAGCAAAGTTTTCTCTAATGGAAGGGCTCTATATGTAAGCTGCAAATGATCCTGCCCATCACCCCATACCACACACTGAGACAATTATTTCCAATTTGTCAGGAGCTGCATTTTCTATTTTCCACTGGCAGGGCTTCATTTGCCACCCCAGCTGTAATTAACACAGGGGTAGAGCTCCGTGTCTGGGTGTTCCCACGGCAGGGTGGACGTGCCAGGTGTGTCCTGGGGGAGAACTGGTGGGCAACACATGGAGAGTGAACATGGATGTGGCAGGGCTGGAGCTGCCCCCTGCCTCTCCAGGCAGCTGCTGCCATATGAGGGTCTAACTCTGCTCCGTCCCCAGCAGCTGCTGCCGGTTCTTTCCTCCGCAGCCAAACCTCTCCCGTGACGCGGCCCCGGGGGTGGGACGGCAGGGATGGGATGGGGCTGGATGGGAGGCGCCTGGACGGGAAGGTGGCTGGTCAGAAAGGTGGCTGGACTGGGAGGGGGCCGGCCTGGAGCACAGCCCAGGAGCTCGGCAGCATCACTCGCACAGCCCCGAGGGGCACAGAGCAGCCCAGGTAAGCGTGGCCGCCCGGGAGCCAGCGGCGGCGGAGCGGATTCCGTCCCAGAGGGATGCCGCTGTCGCTGGCACACGGAGTGCCGTGCTGGTAAACCCAAAGTGCCACGATCACTTGGTTTGCTGCCTTCCCGGGGAGGGTTTAAAGGGTTTTATGGCGAGTTGAAAGCAGGTTTCACTCTGCTGGCACAAAGCAGGGACGGATCAAGTAACTGCAGCATTAACAGTGTCCGCTTTCAAAACTCCTCAGTTTTCTAGGGAGCCACGGGTAAGTTTCGATTATCACTGAAGGGAACATGGCCGAGTGAATATTATTACCTTACAAGTTTCTATCAGCCTGATTCAGAAAACAGACCTTTCCTTCCTTCTCTTTACTAATTTTTAAAGTTAACTGGCCTCAATTCAAACAGCAAAAAAACACAGAGTGAAACGAATAGGGCAAATTCCAACAGCCAGAAGTGTAATGAAAGAAATGAGACAAATTCCTTGAACTGCACCCAACATGAAACTGAATCTCGGCTGCTCATTAGAGACTGCTGAGCTGGGGATGTTGGCAAATTAAATCATGGGAAGTAGAGGGAGGAGCAGAAAAAAGGGTCAATTATCTAAATCTCCTCTTATAAACTGCAAAACTTTTTTTTTTCAAGATTGAAGGTAGTAAAAATATATTAGTGGCAAACAGCAAAGCTTCCTTATGCACTTAAAATAAAAAGCAAGGAGTCAGGCATAGCAAAGGAATGGGTAAACACAGAATACACAATTGTGTTTTCAGGGTGGATTAGCAATGAGTAATTCTCATCCAAGGTACATCCAGGAATTTCCTTCCTTACTGTCTCTGGAAGAATTCCCACATGGATTCCCCAGGTTAATTCAGATGTTGTTGGGTGTTTGAGTGCTGCTCTTCTGGGTCAAGGAGGGGTTGTCAGTCAGAGACTGACAAAGTTTTTTAAGCTGTCCCACCTACTTGTTACCAGTGTTGTACCAGTTTCTTTTTCATTAGTGCTCTTTAAAATGCTCAGTTTTGCTAGTTTTTTCACTTGAAAGTACCCTTGCAGTCTGAGAAGGTGGGGAGCAGGGAGTGTACCAAAGCCAGTCTGCCTTGGAGGCATTATGGGTGGAAAATCAACCTTGGGACCTGCTCCAGAGGTCACCACTGGTCTTTGGGACTGCCACAAAGAGAGCAATTATCAGCCATTGCTAATTGATTATGAATTCTCAGCCATTGCCAATGGGAGGTGAATTGTCACCAAGCTTCACCATGCCCCTTCCTGCAGGAGCCTTTGGGATCTGAGGAGATTTGGCCCATGGGCTGTAAAACCAAAACGTGTCACGACTTGGATGTTACCTTTGTCACAGGCAGGGAAGGAGAATGGGCAAAGCCAAGCAGCTGATGCTGTCATTGGGAAGGGGGCAGGAGAGGGATCTGGGCAGCTGCTCAGCAGGATGGCTGTCCCTAGAAATAGTTCCTAGAAATAGTCCTCCCTGCAGCAGAAAGAGAATAAGAGGATGGTCAGGCAATGTGGATCTATCAGGAAGGAAGAAATTGTTCCAAGCCCATCTTTCTGCTGGTGTTCAGGGGAGAAGGAGATGGCACCATTGTGTATGACATTCTCATAAACAAGTGAGGAAGATGTGGCCTTGATGAGACAGGTATTGGGTGGGTGGAAAACTGGTTGCACAGTCAGAAAATTTGTCAGAAGTTCACTGCCAGAAAGGGAGACAATGGCAAATATGGACCCAAGCCTGTTGCTTTTGTTTCTGTTTATGGTTTGAAGGAGGGATGAAATTATTTGTGTTATTTGATGTGCAGCTGGGAGGGACTTGAGCACAACAGAGGCCAGATTTATAATTCAAAGGGACCAGAGGAGCAGTCTGGGAAAAGCCCATGATTTGAATTCCAGTCATGCTGGTGAGGGAAGGCAGCCAGTGCAGGGTCTCAGTGGAGCCAAGGAAATCATCCTGGCTGTGCTGGGAGCCAGGAAAAGCAACAGTTAGGAGGGTTTTGTGCTTCACTTCAGCACCAATGGGATTTGGCTGGAGACGGTCCAAAGGGAACTGTAAAAATAGCAAGAGGTGGCTGGGATGTAACCTCTGCAGGAAAGCCAGAGGGGATGGTAAGAGACACTGAGGAAATGCAGTGCATCCTTCAGCATGGGGCCCCTGAGGAGGGAGAGGGTTCCCCCTTCTCCTTGCCAGGTAGGACAAGATGTGATGAACTTAAACTGCTGTTTAAGAGAGATAAAGACATCTTTGTGCACTTTTTAAGGTGCAGGCTGACACTTCCCTGGTAACATGCTTTGCCTTCCCCACTCCTGATTGCCTGTAAGCCTGGTTTAGCACAACATCTATTCCAGTAACTCACATGGCTTTGGTGAATTAGCTACTTAACCCATGGGAATTGTACCATTATCTTCAGAAGAACTGGAAAAATAAAGTGCATTTATAAGGTTTTTATTGTTTTCACCCCACCATCAGCATTCCATTTAAGAACATCAAAAGATTAAAAAAACTGATAGAGACATCTGCCAGTGTCTCTGGAGATGAGTGTTGCACTTTCTTCAAATCCAGACCCAGCCTTTGGAGCCTCTCCATGCCTTCACAAAACAGAGGATTTTTTTTTTTTTTTTTTTTTTTTTTTTTAAGAACCATCTAAAGACCCTTTTACTGTGTTTAAACAGAGTCCTGTGTCAGCACAGTTAAAAAATGCTGGCACTTGCTCTGCACAGATTAAAGATGATAAATTACCCATTGCTGCTTGGACCCCATTTGCTGTTTCTATTGCAAGGTTGTGTAACACTCCGAGGCAGTGGCAGGGCCGGGCATGTGGAGCAAAGTCCAGGTGCAGGCTGGATTTTCCCCTCCACCACTTTTCATTCTTTCTCTAGCCCTAAGAGAAGAGCTGCAGGGAGCAGCCTGTCCCTTCCTGCACCCTGCCAGCATGGCTTCACCCATGAGGAGTTTGATGGCAGATCTTGACAGATACGTCCAGTCGTTCCGCGTCTTCCTGGAGAAGTCCACGGAGCACCAGAGCATGCAGGAGTTTGTGGAGAGGCACCTGCCTGACCTCATAGCCAGGTAACCCCAGCCTGGCCTGAAGGACAGCCAGGGCCACGCTCCCAGGGGCTGCCTGGGAGAGGTAGATTGCTGCTCCCTGCCCTGTCTGTTGGCCTGGGATAGGGCTTGGCTGGAGCTTCCACTTGCACACATGGCTCTGGATGGTGGCTCTCCCTGGTGGAGGCTGCCAAGCCAGGAGATAAGGCTGCACTGTTTCCTTGCACACAAATACAGCTGGCCCTGAATCAGCTCTGAAATGCTGTAACAGATAATAAATTCTAGCATCAAAGTTGATGGAAAGCAGCTTTTTAAAAGCAAGCTTTTCAGTTAATATTTAGGGTTTCTCTAGGATGGCTGGATCGTGCTCCTGCTTTGCCTGCCAGTGTGTGTCCTTTGCTGGATCCCTCACTTTGCAGGCTGGCTTGGGAGCAGGCAGCCAGCATCAAATCCTGGCTCTGGTCTTCTCAGGGCTCAGGGCTTCATGGCTCTGCAGAAGCCTCACTCAGGGATTTTAGGAGCATTACACTCTCCACTCTCCCTCCCCATTTTGCATAATGCAAAAGTTCTACAAATAATCTTTAAGCTGCTGGTCCAGACCCAGAGGGCTCTGTTCCTCAGAGCCCAGACACAGAAAAGGCCTATACTTACTACTGCTTGTATTCCCTCATAATAAAGCAAAATGCCACTTCTATAAATTGCCAAAATAATTGGAAATCATGAATGTCCAAAGGGGAAGAGTTCTGAATCTGATCCCTCCTGCCCACTCACAGGCATGCCTGTGTACACGCACATTGCATTTGGGTTTTGCCCTGCAAATTTTAGTCTTAATGGGATCCCCAGTGTCTCACATCATGCATGGAACCCTCTCTACTGGGCAGCTCTCCTAAAATGTATAAATGATGTTTTTCAGTATTGGAAATGGGAAGTCTACAATCAATGTTCTGAGCGTTGGTGGTGGAGCAGGTATGTATGGACTTCAATATTGATATGTTTTTTCCTTTATTTTTTTTCCTTAAGAATGGAGGACTAAAAATTGCAAAAGGAGCAGAATGGGAAATAAGTCTTTCCTTGATAAGTCAGCTCTAGGGGACAGGTGGTGTTAGTTGGTGTGTGACCACATCATCTGCTTGTGTCTCCCCACTCTGGTTCCTCTATGTCCTCCACAAAAACCTCTCCTTCTACACCATCACTCCTCAAAGGCAGAAAGAAGCTTTAACTGCTCCACAGGGTGTCTATACAAAAACAAAACAAGACAAAACAAAACAAAAGCAGCAAAACCCCCCACCCAAACCCCAAACAAAATAATGTCTTAGATTCCTCAGAATGTTGCATTTTAACCTGCATTACAATATTACCCCCTGTACCTTTATTGAGGTAATTACTCTCATCACTGCTATGTAAGAGCCATGGCTGAGCTCTGCTTTGGCTGTGTTTGCTGACCACCATCAGTGTTCAAAGCTTCTCCTGGAGCTGCTGACCCCCAAAACACTGGGGCTGAGCATGAGCTCCAGAAGAAATCACAAATAAGAAGTCTGACATTCACTGAATGGAAAAACAACACCAGTAAGATCAAGTGGCTTCTTTTCATTAAATTCTTGCTTAAGTGCCCCCATAATTAAAACCTATGTTTCCTTCTCTGCCCATTAAGTCACCACACTTAAATTTTGTATGAACAGTTAATCTAGTTTAAATGCTGCAATCATACCATCACCAAAGATTAACCTCAGTTTTGTTAGTGTCTCCTCCATAAAGCAATTGTGAGTAAATGGTGGGCATTAGCTATAAAGCAGACAGTGTGACAGAGCAGGAACACTGCTCTGCAAAGGAAACCATTCCTCTGGAAAAGAAAAGAAAGAAAAGAAAGAGAGGGGAGGGAGGGAGGGAGGGAAGGAAGGAAGGGGCGGAAGGAAGTGGCGGAAGGAAGGAGGTGGCGGAAGGAAGGAAGGAAGGGGTGGAAGGAAGGGGCGGAAGGAAGGGGCGGAAGGAAGTGGCGGAAGGAAGGAAGGAAGGGGTGGAAGGAAGGGGGTGGCGGAAGGAAGGAAGGAAGAAAGTGGCGGAAGGAAGGGGCGGAAGGAAGTGGCGGAAGGAAGGAAGAAAGGAAGGAAGTGGCGGAAGGAAGGAAGTGGCGGAAGGGGCGGAAGGAAGGAAGGAGGTGGCGGAAGGAAGGAGGTGGCGGAAGGAAGGAAGTGGCAGAAGGAAGAAAGTGGCGGAAGGAAGTGGTGGAAGTGGCGGAAGGAAGTGGCGGAAGGAAGGAAGTGGCGGAAGGAAGGAAGGAAGGAAGTGGCGGAAGGAAGGAAGGAAGGAAGGAAGGGGCGGAAGGAAGGAAGGAAGGATGGAAGGAAGTGGCGGAAGAAAGATAGATTTTTAACAGGAACACTTTACTTAGTGCGGTACTTCACTCCCTGGCCAGAGGCAGTCCAGTTTGCCATCAATCAATACATCACTTTGTGATCTAAAAATCCCCAGACCACCCAGCCCCATCTGCAGACTGGTTTGTTCCCAGCACAGCCGTCGTGAGGCCAGGAGGGAGCCGATCCCCAAATCCCCCCTTACAGCCGATCCCGGCTGCTGTGGGAGGGCAGTGATGGAGCTGCTGCCCTGGCCCCACCCGCCTCTGCACTTCGCAGGGAGGGGGCACGGAAAAAAAGCAATTCCTCTCCACTTTCCTACCTTGGGAGACAAGAACCCATTAATGCAGCATCCCATCCCATTAGATCCCATCCCATTCCAGCCGCCCGAACACCGCTGCCTTATTAAGTTCACACTCCAGCGCGCCGCACTCTGTACCTTTCAAAACCATAAAAGTCATCAGCGCTGCTATAAAGTAGCAACTGGGCTATAAACTATCCCGTTACGTAAAATGTTTAATTAGAAACTTAATGGCGAACATAGTGGTAGCCTTTAAAAGGTAATTGTGTTGGAGAGTTTAAATAATTCGGATAGCCTAATTGCCAAATTGTTGATAATGCAAGCTGCCACCGATCTGAGTGTAAAATGCCTCGGGACACTTGTTTGCATATAAAAGAGCTAAAAGTGAAGTCATTTAAGGCTGTGGATTAAATTATGAATCAAAGGGGTGGGTTTTTTGGTTAAAAGCAGTACAAGGGTGATTTGGCCACACAAGAGTGGAAGGAAATATTTTAACCTATCTGCATATGGAAATACAAAATTAATTAATTTTTTTTTTTAATCAGGACCTGCACAACCTTTTCAAAGGACTAATCATTTTATGGGAAGTTGGTAAAGCAACCAAAAATCAAACTATTGCAGTAGTTAATTTCAAATTCTGTGTTCCCAGATTTTACCATGGCAGACTACAGAGTACAGGGCTTGCAGGGATAGCAAAGCTGCAGCTCTTTCTGCTGCCTCAGAAACTCAATTTGCCTCCCTCAAAGAACATGCTTCCAGAGATGCCATGTGAATGTTGGTGTTGCTGGTTGCTTTAAGGAAGACATGGAAGTCTGAGAAAATGCAACTCTTCCTCACTTTATGTGTTATGTCCTCTGGGCACTATTGAGCAATTTAGTGCCCAGTTTTTTCCTTTTGCTCCTGAAATATTCTGCACAATGGAGCTAGTGCTGAAGTGGTGGGAGTCCAGGGCTCTGCAAGTGATGGGGGTGGGCAGAGGCTGTGCAGCTCCTCCTTGCACAGCCCCGCAGCAAGGGGCTGTCTGGCCATCAGGGTGGCCTTCCATTCAGTACAAAACTTTGTTCATTTGTAGGGGATTTTATAACATGGAGTTTTGTGCAAGCACAAGTAAATCTTCCAGGACAAAGCTAGATATTTACTTGTAACACAACCCCTGGATCTATTATTCACTGTAGTTACCCTCTCGTTCACTCTTTCTTACCTTAATTTATTCTGCTGTTATTTTTTCTAAAATCTATCCAAGCACAATAAGCAGAGGTTGGAGAAAGTTGAGCAAGCCAGCTGGATATTGTCCCTGGACTCATGCCTCAGTCAGAAATATCATCCCCCTGAGTTTCCTACTCTGCAGATGGGGTGAGATGGCTGAGAATGATGGAGCTATTTTTAAATTTTGAAATCTTGGATCTACTGGTACATCCATCAATAAAATAATTACAGCTGGCCTGAGCAGTGTTTAGAGAGAACTCTTCCTCAACAAAAACATGAAATACAGGAATCTCTGGGGTATTCTGTAAACAAGGGTTAGCTAAACACAAATGGTATGTGCTCCATTCATCATTCTTTTGGGAAAAGCCACAGGACACTGAAGACAAACAGATATGATTATTGTCTCTGATCCCAGTGTAAACACATATTCCCTTTCCCTCCCCCACATGACCTTGTAAGCAGTGAGGTGCCTGGCTAAAAATGCTCCTATTGACTCCTAAGAAATCCTGCCAAGTTTGCTGGAGCCATCAGAACTGGCACTGTGAGAGTGCTGTAGGATCTCCCTCTCGAGGTCAGACTGTGTCCAGAAAAAGAGAGGTCAAGCATAACTGTGTCAGGTTTTCCCTTGGCCCTGGTGGTGCCAGTCAGAGGGGAGAAATGAAGAGAGTTGGCACTGATATTTACATTTTTCTCATATCCTTGAGCTCAATCTTCATCTACAACCTACTGAGAATGCGAAGCAGCTGCTTGGACTTGTGTGGTGCATCCGTACAGAAATGGCAGAAATCAATCTGCCAGGCTGGGGGTGTGATGGTGGTGGAGATTTCCTTTGCCTGAGCTTTGTTTTCATTCTCTGTCTTGTGTCTCCTGCTTCTTTAGGTGAGATGGACTTGCAGATCCTCTCAAAAATACGAGCCAGGTATCCTGGGGTCGCCATCAACAATGATGTGATAGAGCCAAGTGCTGACCAAATCTCCAAGTACAAAGGTATTTTTACATTAAAAAAATTAAATTTACATTAATTATTTTACATGCATGCAAAAGTGCTGAAAGGTGGATGACCCTATGTTCAAATGCCTTCTTGTCAGAACTGTCTCTTAAAAGTTAAAAAATTCAAAATTTCCTGCCTTTTTTGCCAGCATTGCTTCTCAACAATGTTCACTCTCATTAAAATCTGCAAAGATCTCTGAATGGCAAATGCTTGGCTAGACAAGAGTTTAAAAGCTAAACAAGGTGGGAGGTGATGGGTGGTTGTATGGGAATGGAGTGAAATCCCAGCATTTCAGAAAGTTTTTCCACTTCAGCTTGAGTTTAATCAGGATCCTTCGTCAGCATCAAAGGGAAAATTTTAGTGTCTCATGGTGATTCTCTCACATCTTAAAAATAATTTCCAAGAAATACCTAAAGCTCACAGTGGGGCACTAAATTAGTAACCAGGCTTTGAATTAGAAAGCAAGGGAGGGAAAGCAGGAGTGATAGGAAAGGCTTTTGCCGTGTGCTCTGGGACTCAGAGCTTCTCTCCTTCCCCCAGCCCAAAGGTCTAAGCAGCATTCATGGAGGAAAATGGAACATTTTCCGAGGAGGATTGAGTGTTAATGAGGGTACTTTGATCAAATTGCCCTACAAAGTGAACATTAAACAGCAACGCAGGGTTTGATTCTCACTGGATTAGAGCCCACCAGGATCCACCTCCAGGTGGTGCTGAGGGAGGTGACACCAGCCCTGAGCAGAGCTCACCTGGCCAGAGAGCCATCCTGAATGGATGTGACAGCAAGGAATGAACCTCATCAGTGGAGTCTCTTGCTGGAAATGCTCCAAACCATAGTAAATACGAGGCTGTGAAACCACACTGTAAATCTCCAGTCTTGCTCTTGCTTGAGTCCTTAAAAATGAAGCATTCCCAATGGGAATCAGCTTGTGGAAGTCAAAGGAAAAAAGAAATAGCAACAATCCCTTTCCCCCTGCAGTGAGGTAGCTCAGAATCACTGGAAGCACCAAAGGCTCCCAGGAAAAACCTAATTTTTTTACATCTTTCTCAATTTAACACAGACCTGATCTTTTAAAAGATGCCTTGTGCAAAATCCCCAGTGCTCTTCTATTCCTGCAGGCTGAAATGGTGAAGGGTTGGCAACACAGCATCTTCTGTTTGCAAGACAGTTTGTGCACTTGAACAAAGAATTTCTGTCCTGTCTGGGCTACACTGGACTGGATTTACTCTGAATCTTCCCAGTGGTCCCACCATCTACCACCAATTAATTGGCAGTCCCATCCCACTGCACTGAGTTTCTTTCCAGAGGAAAGTTAAAGAAAATATAAAATGTTGTCCTTATTTTAAGTTTTATACTAAACTAGAAATTGAATATTCATCTGAATTTCTTTCTTTAAACTCTCTTATTTGGTAATTAATCATGTCCCCAGTAGCTACCATTAATTAGGTTTCTGAGGCCTAAGATTTTCTGTAGAGAATTAGAAACATTATCTGCACCTTTGAGAATTCAGTAGTTGTGTTTTCTGCCTCACCAAATGCTTTCTCCATGGGAAGGAGAAGCCAAGCTCACGAGAGAAACTCCTTGCTGGGATGTGCAGTGTTGACAAACTCAGGTTTCTCTTAGGCTGTGGCATGTGATGGAGGCTTTCCTCAAAGCCTCATGGGCAGGCTGTGCCTTCCCTTCAGTCCTGCTGGAATCCCTTGGTGGCCATGGTTGGAGTGTTGGTGGCCCCACAACTGAGCTGCATCACCAGTGCCCAGCTGCAGGCAGCCCAGTTCTGATGGCACCCATCAGGCACACAGCCAGCTTCTGGCTGGGAAAAGAATCTGGGGTGAGTCTGGGGGAAAAGGTAGGAGAGCTTTTCATAATGGATTCAGATGAATATTTAGGTAGAAATTTACCACAATCCCATAATGAATATGCACTGCCTAGAATTTGGACTTTGAAGGCCCAGCCTGGAAAGCCATTCAGTTTTATTCCCAGGTCCTCCTTGCAGGCAGACCCACAGTTACACTGGACCAGATTGCCCCAAATTATTGGTGAGGGGACAAGAGCTGCTTCTGAGCTTAGAGCAGCAAATTAAATCTGAACTGCCAGTGCTGGGGCCAGTGGCTGATAAATGGGAGCTAACAGAGTAACAGTGGCAGCATCTGAAAGGGGTGGCCCATTTCCAGGCCCAGAAGAGAGGAGATAAGCACTGATGGAGCATTTCTCATCTCCCTGTCAGGGACGTGTCCAAATCAGAGCCTGAAGGGAGGAACATTGTCATTAGTGGTGTAAAGGCACTGGTCTTAGCAAACTGTGCTGTTCTGAACATGTGTTCTGTAGCTAAGGCTCAGCCTGCCTTTGGGCCGTGTAAGTTTTAAATTGATGCTAACTCCAGTGAAGCACAGGAGCTGAATCAGGGGCTGCTTTGGCCTGGAGCAATCCTGAGTGCCAGGCAGCAGCACAGTGAGAGGAGCTCCATATGCCAGCAGATGGACATTAGTATTCCCTGCATTATGAAATTACCTCTCAGTTTTGCTTCCATAAAAACAAAAGGAATGCAGTGATGAGCCAGGCCCTCAGTGGAACTTATTGTTTGAATCCACTTCTCCAAATTTCTGTTTTCCTCAGTTGCTGATGTGCATTGTATTGAGGTCTGAAGACACTGCATGTGTCACTCCTTAAAGCTCTTTGCTTTAAAACACTGTCATCCCTTTTGCCTGAAGCAGCTGGTCAGAGCTGTGGGCTTCTGAAAAACTATTTCAACACAGCAGCCACTGAATGCCAAGAGAAGAGTCCTTGCTTTTGGAACAAAGCTCCTTCCCTCTCCTGCCATCCCAGTTATACAAATTGAGAAGAACACATTTGCTTTTTCTGCCCTTCTCAAACTTTTAATTGTGCTCCTTTTCTCAAGAAATCCCTGCTTTGATCCATCCTTGAGCACCTGTTTTTGTTTGGGGAAAATCTTCCACCATGGCCTGACTCCTGCTCAGCCATGTGGGTTTTGTGTGGCCCCCACATAAGTGCTGGGGCCATCAGTCCTTCTGTTCACCATGAAATGTGCTGCTGTGGCCTCATAACAATCTGCCCCAGTCAACATATTTTAATTTAGCTTGAGCCAGTCATGGGGAAGAAATTACTTTTTTTTTTTTGGCTCAGGTAAACACCAGAGGAGCCCAAACGATGGAGCAAAGGGAAAAGCAACAGACTCTCTGAAGATTTTGTCCTATAAAGCCTTCTCTTCACATATGGGCTAAAAGTTTAAGATATTTCACTGTTGTGTTAAAGTGGTACCAGAACTCTCTATCTAAATAGGGCTTTTGGATGTATTAAAGCTCTGAGTGGAAATCAGCCCCATATTTGCAATTGAGATAACTCTGTCCTGCCTTCTCCTCTGTTTCAGAGCGTGTGGCTCAGGCATCAAACCTCGAGAACATAAAGTTTACCTGGCACAAGGAGACAGCTAATGAATATGAAAGTCGAATGAATGCAGAAAAGAAGACTAAAAAATGGGACTTCATTCACATGATCCAGGTAAGGGTCTCTGCAAAGTAAATGCTGCCAAAGACTCAGCTGTTAAAAGTATGCCTGAAGTATATGACCTCATTATCCACTTGTAGGGGAAGAAAGGTGAGTTTACTTCCCAGTAATTTGAAGTGCTTTAGCATAAATGAACTGCAAAAATGAAAAGCAGCTTTGAGCACAGTAGTCCTATTAACCAGGCTGTGGGTGGCAGTCAACTAAGAATACATTTTAGGTAGTGTCTTCAAAAGCTCCTTGTCCTCTCCATGAAATTGCCTTTGTATTTCCAAAGCCTTCACTGAAGAAAGGCAAATCTCTTTCTCTCAGGTTGATGAATAACATGAGCTCAGACCTGGCAGTGCCAGAGAGCAGGCAGGGCATGACAGCCCTGAGCCTGCAGTGGTAGCCCACTGCCCACACCTTCCTAAGGTGCTTCATTGTCCCTGCTTTTCTGCCAGGACTGCCCCCATTTTGTTCCTTTTAACGGTGTTAGAGTAGTCACCAGGATGGCACTGCATGTCTCTAAGCATCTCTGCTTTTTCCAGATGCTCTACTATGTGAAAGATATCCCAGCAACCATCCGGTATTTCCACAGCCTCCTGGAATCACAGGCAAAACTCCTCATCATCCTGGTGTCAGGTGAGAGCTGCTCCACCAGCACTGCTCGGTCAGGAGAGGGCTCTGAGGACCTTTGGGGTTCCTGTGTGTAGCACAGGCCACAGAGGTGAGCAGACATCCCTGAAGCCTGCCCATTGTCAGTGTCTGTGTGGATGTATGAGCCAAAACCCCTTGTTATGGGCACAAAACATCCTTCACTGCCCTTCCCCATCCTACAGCCTGCCTGCATGGCAGCAGGGGCCCTGCAGAGGAGAGGCTCCATCCTGCAGCTCTCACTCACAGGAGAGCCTCTGCTGTGTACTGGAAAAGGCTTTCCAGGCTGGGCACTGCATTTTCTCTCTCCCAGAGACTCGTGGCATTAAGCAAACGGCTGCAGGGGGCTCGGAAGTGCCATACAGCAGGTGTTGGAGCACATATGGTTCATTTTCTTTTCAAACTGCCCATTTCCTTAATATCATCATTTTGGGTACCAAACAGCGTTCTCAGGCTGTTTCAGATCTCGCAGAGATGCTCTGTGGTCACTCCAGCAGGAAAGTGTTGGAGCAGAGGAAACGACAACCTTTTAATACTGTGGGCAAGGTATGCCAGAGGCAGTGCAGTGGTGGAGTCTAATTTGACTCTAGAAAGCCTCTAATTTGCCTCAAAAGCTAGAGAAATTTCAGCTGTGTAAACAGTCACATCTAGCAACTCTGAAAGCTATGTTAAGCATTATTTGTTCAGAGGTTTAAGCTTAATTTCTCATTGCACTTCTGCAAACGTGATGGAGTTCCTTTTATTTTGTTCATGAAGGATCCACTTTGAAGTGACACTTCTGACCTGAATTTATTCAACTACTTTTTTTTCCCCAAATGATTTTGGTTTGAAGTGTTTTCAAGCAGTTTACAACAAGAAATCTGTGTTTGAAATTATTTTAAAAAACCTGTTCATGTTCTTTGGCTGAACAAGAATAGATCACAATATCAGACTATTGCTGATTACCTGAATATAGTTAATTAAAACTCTTTTCCAGTTGCTTAACCCGTCCCTTTGGATATTCAAAAAATGTGAATACAGGAAATGTGTGCCTGTTCAAAATTAAAATTATTAAAGCTCTAAAGTTCATGAAAAGTATGTGAAGTCCTCTCTGGGCCAAATGACTCTGTGTTTTCTGATGAAGCAGAAATTGCTCCGGGCAACAAAAAAAGTGGGAGAGAGGAGCAGGACTCAGAACAGCAGGGAGGAAAAGAAGGGGGAAACCTTGAGAAAAACAAGGGAATAGAGAGGGTAAGGAAGAAATGCCATGAAAACGAGTGCTGAAGCAAAAGGAGTTATTGAAAGATCATCAGAACAAGCTCATTTCACACAAAAGGTGATGTCATCCCCAACACCAACACAACAGGGCGTGGTAATCAAAGCCAGCCTGGCAGCGGGGCTGGCAGGAGAGGGCTGGGGTCACTCGGTGGAGGTGGCAATCCCGATGTGCAGGGGCTGTGGCTCTGCTGCCACCGCCTTGCAAACAAAAGCAGAGCCATATGCTGAGCCTGCCGAGAGCCGTTCCGGCAATGCCGCCTTCAGGTAGGGGATAATTGCTCGGCTCCGAGATGGCACCGAGTCACACAACATTGACACCAGCACATTTCCTGCAATTAGTGCTCGGCGTTCAGTTTCCACAGGGTGAAAGAAAATATTGTCGCCTCTCTTCTAAACAGCAAACTGTTTATTTGACTATAAATAACTGTTTGCAGATAAAGCAACTGCAAAACCACGAATAACTGGTTTTAGTACTCAGAGAGAATCATTGTTGTAACTTTCAAGAGCTGCTCATTAGGCTCAAAGTTATTTTCATCCTGTCCAGTCATTCTGAGTAATCCTTCTAAAAATTATTTATAGTGGGAATACAAAATCAGAGATCCAGCAAAGATGTGAAGAGATATGTGGGGACTTTTCTACTTACCCAGCTGGTTTGCTTTTTAAAATGTCTCTTGAGAAGAGGTACACAAGTGTGAGCTGCTCTGGCCTCAGCTGGAGGCTCAAGGAGGATGCTGGAGCTCCAGGGTAGGTGCCCACCCACTCCTGCAGCCCCCAAACCTGAGGTACAGAAGCAGAGGGGCAGCCAACTCCACCATGCCCCAGGACATATCTCAGCTCTGGAAAGATCCCACTTGCAATGAAGACAACTGCTAAAAACCACCCAGACAATCAAAACTGCTTTCAAGTAGTGTTTTTCCTTAACTCTGGGTGTTTTTCTGGTGGTTTATCTCTCAGGAAAGAGTGGCTGGGAAACGCTGTGGAAGAAGTATGGGCCTTCCTTCCCTTTGGAGGATCTTTGCTGCTATGTCTCCTCTGCTGATTTGCCAAGGATGCTGGATTCAGCTGGGCTGAAGTACCAGCTCTACGAGCTCCCATCCCACATGGACATAACCAGCTGCTTTAGTGAAGGGGACAAAGATGGGGAGCTCTTGCTGGATTTCCTGACAGAAACACTTGACTTTGCTAAAACTGCCCCTCCTGAGCTAAAGCATCAGGTAATGGAGGAGTTGAGGAATCCTGGGTGCAGTGAAATCAGAGATGGGAAGGTGTTTTTCAATAACAGCCTGGGTGTAATAGTGATTGAGCCTTGAGTTAACCTCTTCTTCTTGATCCAAAGCAAAGAGATACAAACTGTTGACAGCTGAAACGCATTTTTTCATCTTTTATAAATGGCTTAATTTACTTCAGCAGTGATAATAACTTTTGGAGCTTGTTAAGAAATCAGTATTGACATCTGTTGTTTTAAGCAAGCTTTAATACTTGATTAATTCTGCACTAATCTATGGCTGTGCAACTGACTAGGCAGTAAATTGTGCTTTATCATACAGATGTTGTGTAATCAGCTATAACTCAGACCATCCACTCAGGCACTGCAGAAACCTAAGGAATTATTCCACTACATATGGTTCCACCATCTTCATTTAAAAACTCTCTGCAGACTAAACAAGCAAATTGCAGTTTCTTGGTGCAGCTGGCAGGAGTGCAGGCTCAGAATGACCAACCATTGGGTGCATCTTTGGCGGGATTTCTTGAGCTTGTGACTCCCAGATCTCACACCTGCAGCTACTGAAGGTGGCCTCACACCTGCATGTTCAGTGTCTGCCTGCTCCTGCCTCTGCAGGCATCTCCATTCGATGGCACTGCTCCCCCTTTCTGTGTTTTTACTTTATGATGTATCTGCAGAAGAGGTGTGGCACTACAGGAGGGAAGCAAGGGAAGATAGTTGAGGCACAGGGTTGGTAACAAATGTCCTGGAGAGGTGGATTGCAGTGGTGAGCCCTGATGCAGAGTCTTTGTTAGGAATCAGCTGCTGCAGTCGCTCAGAGCTTTTTTTGTGTTTTTAATTAACCACACAATGCTTCTGGTCCCAGCCTTCCCCTGGCCTTTGAGCTTTGTAATAAGGAAAATGTAAAAATAAACTCTGATACCAAAATGACTGGTTCCAGTACCATTTTTTTTTCATTTTCAATGGCATTGTGTCAGGTAAATCTATTCACTATACAAGGCATTCAGCAAGAAGGGGGTTCCACCTCCTCAGCCTCTTCTCCATGTGAGGCTGTTGTGGTTGATGCATTTGTTTTGCTAAATGATTTTATAGTTTTCAGAACTGTTTTCTCTCTACAAGGCACAATACATAGTGGGATACAATAGAGTCGCTTGAATGGATTTAACAGCCCGAATACTCAATTTATCCCCTGAGACAGGTG
The DNA here is from genome assembly GCF_027477595.1 of Haemorhous mexicanus. NCBI lineage: Eukaryota > Metazoa > Chordata > Aves > Passeriformes > Fringillidae > Haemorhous > Haemorhous mexicanus. The sequence goes on along the minus strand of NC_082348.1, from coordinate 5,760,616 downwards.
TGATTTCTGCCATTGAAATAATTTGATTCAGTGTTGAAATGGTTTACTTTAGGTAATACTTTAGCTGCAAGGAATGATGTTTTGTTTTTGCACACACATTTCTGATACAATATAGATTATTAATCATTTGAAGTGATTTCAAGAGATCATATTGGGTGTAATAGCTGTTTATATTTATTTTAGGGCAAGTTATTTGAAACACAAACATCTCCTGGTGCTCAAATGTTAATTCAGGTGGATTTTAGAACATTTCCATGATAATCCTCTGTAGGACAGAGCATAATTTAATACCACTTTACCCAGTTCTGTGCACAGGCTCCTGCATTAGAGGACCTCAGTGTATCTGTGAGCTGCTGTGGTCACATGGCAGAGCAGGAATGAAAGAAAAACTCCCATTAGTACAGATTGCTGCACACACTTCTAATGGCAAACAAATTAAAGTTACATTTATTTTCGTGGCTCTTTTGGGCTGTCAGTGACCTTTTCTAAATGGTGCTTGCAAAGCAGGTGACTGCTGAATATTGCCACATCAACCCTGTCAGGGGTGAGATATCTCGGGGAGCCACAGAAATGCCAGAACAAAACAAAAAAACCACTAATCCAGCAACAAAACCCAGCAATGAGATGCCCTTGAAGATCCTGCTGTTTTATTGTTTATTTCAGACTGAAAAAAAAAAACAAAACAAAACCCAAAAAATAACAAAATGGGAAAAAGGGGTTTTAGGAGTTTTGGAGGAGGCTTGGTTCGAAAATGTGGGAGAGAGCTGGAAAGATGAGAAACAGCAGAGCTGATCTGGAGAGAACAATTTGACCACACACACACAAATATTCAGTTTGGATGCACGGAGAGCTTCTTCCCCTGTTTTGCTTCTGAGGAGAATTTCATTAAAATTGGGAGGGGGGGGAAATACAGTAAATTCCATTTTGTATCTTGCAACTGCTTCTGTTAAGGGGCTGGGGGAAAACTGAATCAGCAGAGCACCCTTAAGGGGTAAATTAGTTTTAATTTTAAATTTGTAACACATTCTCACATTTTCAAGAAGCAAGTACTTTAAGTATAATTTAGAAGGAAATGAATGTGGGGAAGCACAATTTTATGCTCATTTTACCATAAAATCCAAAGGACATTTTGTAAATCTCTCAAACAACTTCCTAATAGAGTGGAGAACCACATTTTCATGTGAGAATCATCCTAAATTGTGCAGTGAGACACTGCTATTCCACAGCAGTGTTGGGAAGTACAGTTTGTCCATGGCCTGGGATTTGGACAGCAGTCTGTGCCAGGGCCTCATCACCCTCAGGAATTTCTTCTTATTCTCTAATCTAAACCTGTCCTCTGTCAGTTTGAAGCCATTGCTTTTATGCTCCCACTAAAAACCTTGTAAAAGGGTCAAACCCAAGTCCATATTTTCCTGGCTTGCATCCATAAATAATTAATTTGTGGGCTTTCTACAGTGGTTCATTGAGAGCAATGGCATTAAACCAGTACAATACTGATTGGATCAAGTTTGGCTTCAGGATACCTGTATTAAAAATATACCAGAAAAGATCCTGAAAGCTCTTCATGCATTGGTGTCCCTTTCTGACTAAATAAATGTTTGAGATATGAAATGTGACCCTGGGTAAATGCAATCTTTAATATTGCATCTCCATGTTTTTCCTCAAAGATGGCTCTGAGCAGTGCTTGTTTTTAAAATTAGGAGACTTTCCTTTTTCTTTTCATTTTATGAACACATAAACCTGGAATAAAAATTCTAAATAAAAATACAGGAGAAAAAAAAGCTGGAAGGAGGGAGGGGTGGAGGAGGAGGAAGAGGAGGGAGTCTTTTGAAACAACAGGCAAACACCTGGGCCTGTGTCCCTATGATAAGTAAACGAGAGCTTGTGGCTCTGATGCTGTGTCAGGTGATTGTTTCCCAAAGGAATTCCCGTGGGAGGTTTGCTGTGCAGGGGAGGGAACAGCCCGATGTCCAGGAGTGAGGCACAGCTTTGGAGCGATGCCTCCAAGGCTGGGGGGAACCACAGTGGGGCTGACCCCCTCCAAAGGGCCCAGGCTTCATGCACGTGTCCCTCCACATCAAACACATCTGCCCAAGCAGCTTCAGGGCTGTTCCTTTAAATCATACACAGGGAAATCTTCTCGGTGCTTTGTTAATTACTCCAGCAAATTGAACAAATGCACTCACAGCTCGGCTGCTGTCACCACTCCTGCATTGGGGTAATTCATGCTTGCAGCCCATGATAGGATTTTTAATGTCATTACACAGTAGGGCAAAGTCTTCATTTTTAATAAAAATACAAATGCTGAAATGAAATGGATTAATATCTAATTTTACATCTTCATTTACATGATGTGCAAAATTATCTTAAATATTTGTTATGGATGGAGTGGCTTTCCACCAATTTAGGCTTTTTTTTTTCCCATACTGGAGAATATTAACAGAAATTGTAGCATAAATCATTGCCTTGTAGAGTACCAGAAGGTGCATATAAAAACCCATATCTTTACTGCACATATTTCCCATTAACCATAATCTATTAGTAATTGAAGTTCATTACAAATTCTTGTAGACTTTATTGCTATCATGCTGCATGACATAGTGAACCTGGCTTGCATAACAAGAAGTCCTTGCTGGGAAATATCCTATTAACAATGACAGTGCATTTGTCATTGTGATAATAAATCCAGAGCTGCCTGTAGATTATAAATTATTGCGGCGCCATTTCCACTGTTGTAGTTTAAAAGTTTTGTCAGCACTTCCATTTTTCCCCCTCTTTATGGGCAGTTATAACTTGACCATAAGAATCTGCAGCGAGCTGAATCCCATCTCACAAGGTCTCACTCTCAGAGAGTGTTTCTTCCCCCAGCGAGATTCATATTTCACCCACATGAAAACCTTGGAGGCAGAAGCTGTGTTTGTGACAGATTTTTAGGTTCTGCATTTGCACAGATTTTAATTGGAAAGCCCAGGCCATTTGACAAGTAATTTGTCCATGATATTTCTAAAGATTGTGGTAAAATTAAAAAATTCAGCAAGACAAAAAAGGCGGGAGCTCGGCGGAGCTGAATGCTCACCGGTTCAGCACCTGAAAGAGCTTCTGTCCTTATCTCCAGGTGCCAGAGACTTTGGGGAGCCACTGGGTAAACCCTGCTTCTCTTCAAAGGAGAGACTGGAGAGAAATGATTCTCCCCACAGGCCCCACAAAGGTGTTTTGAGGATTAATTACTAGTGCAGAAATCCAGGCATGCACTCAAGTCATCCTTCACCGTGTCTGCGCAATTCTTTCAGCCCTGTGTAGGTCTTAAGTGTTATTAAAAGAAAATTGCTATGGAGTTGAACTTTAAGTGTTAATTATGACTCGAGATATAAATGACATCAGGTCAAATCTTTCACAATTTAACTCCCTAATTGACTTCAGCTCTCTGCACCAAGGGATATCTCTCTAGCTGAATGCATCTGTCTATCACATTTCTCAAGTGCCTATAGCAATGCATCCAATTAGCTGGACGTAGCCATTATGCCTCAACAACTCCTAAATAGTGCAGGATGAATCCTTCATCTCCCTGAAATAATCAAGGAAATTTTACCTCTCACCAGGCCAGGTTTCACATCATCCTGCAGTACATGCTCGGTTTTTAAGAACTGTTTGCAGGTGTGGATAACGGATTCTGAAGTAAATATGATAATTTTCTTTTCTCATCAATAATGTCCTTCATCTCACAGTGCGCCAAATTTCTTTAAAATCTTGATGTGCAAAATCACTTTGCTGCACCTCAGTGGTAAGTGGTCTCCTGTGTGAAATTCAGCAGCTGTTGGATCATCCACAGCACCATTTCCCAGCGATTCCTGGCAGGGTGAGGGGGAGGAAGTTGGCAGTCAAATGCTGAGGAGCAGAAAGCAATTTCCTGGGCTGGTACTGAGCAGGGGCACGGGTACTCCAGCCAAAACTGTAATCAGCTTCCCCTCTTCCTTGGCAGGAGAGTGGTGGGACATTGGGCTGGGATGTGGGGTTGGCTCAGGGTGAAGCCCTGGCACACCCAACAGCTCGCACTGGTGGTGGGACAGTGTCTGCCATGGATGGGCTTGGCAGCAGCTTTGTGTGGGAGTGTCCTGGTGCTGCCCAGCACAGCTGATGTGGAAGGCAGGGGTGGATCTGATGGGTGTAAGGAGAAATAAGATATCTCCCCTTTTCGCTTTAATGGGAAGCAAGTTGCTCTTTGAACTCACAGATGGATGTGAATGGTACCCAACAGAATACCCAGTGAGAGTGCGGTACTGGTGTGAATCAGGATGATGCTTTGTTCAAGACTGGTAAACAGCTCTAAAAAAATTACCAGAAAAAAATTTGTTACAATGCATTGCAGATTTCTTACCCAATGTTGTGTGTTTTGTTTGTATTGTCTGGGCAAAGAGAACCAAAACCCAATGAAAACAGAATTAAACACTTTGAAATCCCTAAACCATGCCATCATTTCCCATTTTGAAATCCCTCAGTCTAAAACATATCATGGTTTTCCACTCAAGCAGAATAGAGGGACCTAATATCTTTGTGACTCTTAATGCTATAAATACATTTTGATGCTTTTATAACCACGATTTTACAGAGGTCACAGTGAGGTATCATTTATTTTGGTGAGGGTAAGTAGGCTATTGGCCAGCACATATCATCTCTTTGTTTTCTTAGAAGAAAATGAAATGACAGCATTTGGAGGCTGTTTCAAGGATCCCGTGTGCTACACTGGATCCTGGCGGAGATGAATTAGTGGCCAGGGTATAGGTGATCTTGCCAAAAATGAATAGCAATGCAATTTATCAAACCCTTCTGTAATTTATCTCACCACCATGTATTAGATTAGATAAAGACAGAAAGACATGTGAATTGGATGGACTGGACTAATACTGAAAACTTACACCTGCTTTTATTGAGGCTGACAGGAAGATTTCTGTTGCCTGCATTGCAATCAGGATTTGGCTTCACATTTTTAATTTGCTTTGAAGTATGATCTTGTCCAGCAACGAGAAAAAAGCTAACTCAACATTAAAGTTTGTTGATTGTGTCGGCTGTTTCTTTTTCAATACAAATTTGTTCCATCATATATTTCACATTCAATCAATTAGAAAGTGTAAATCTAAACAAAAACCCCTCAACACTCAGAAGCTTAAAAAGAAGAGCAATAAGCAGCTGTGAAACTGCTGCAAACACTCATTACAGGCTACACCGTTTTCAAGGTAACAAACCAATAGTTTATTTTGTCCCCTTCCAACAAAATCCATACTTCAAAATCCACTTTTCTTACCGAATCGGTCTGTCTGTAAGACAAAGAGTCTGCAGCTGGGAGTGTTTACCTAGAACAGCAGAAAGATGTGCTACACTGCCTTCAAATTCAGGAGCAGCACCAGCTACCTTCTGCAGGCTCGTTGGGAGCAGTGATTGATATCTGTTCTTTTGCATTGCTTTCCTCTCATATCTCTTTGTCCTGCTGCTATAATCGATCACAGATTTTTCCATCAGGCTTCATGTCAGATTAGGATAGTGAACATGACTGGCTTAGAACAAACTGCTTCCAAGTGCACCCAGGCAAGCCTGGGACTCAAACTGCTCTGAAAGCCATTGGTTTGGGCAATCCACAAAGACAGTGCAGCAGCAGGCAGCCAGAAATGTGCTTTTCTGGCAGGGGTTTGGGATGGCTGCTCTCTGTGAAACCTTTTGTGATCACATTTCCACTGTGGGCTGGGTGTTTAAGTGAGGGGCAATGCCTGGCTCATAATTTTCCTGATTCAGGCAGAAATTTCTGCTTAGCACTCCATGGATGTTCCTGGCAGGACCTGCACACGTTTTCAACCTGAGGCTGGAGTTGCAAAGTCACACACAGCTTTTGTGTTTAGTGCTTTCAAGATCTGCAAGGAGGGAAAGCCCAACAACTTTCCCTGAGTAGAAATAGATTTTAAACATTCATTTGGACCAGTCTTCCCAGGAGAAGTAAAATATCAGCCCCTAACTCAGACAGTTCTTTGGGGGATTACTGCCTGTTTCTATTGTGCCTAGCACAATTGAGTCTCCATCTTGGTGGGTGCTTTAGGTGCATCTGTTGAATAAATAACAATTTTTATTTTAATGTGAAGAACAGAGCATTTTCTAGAGACAAGGGCTGTAAGGATTTGATCCAAATTTGGATCAGTGATCACAGATGAGTTTGCTGGCAGCAGTTGTCCCATGGATGCTGTTGCTCAGATCTACAAATCCTGAAAGAGGAGTTGACCCATGGCAGCCTGGTGACCTCTGAGACTCCTCCTAGAAGAGGAACAGAGGTTAAACTTTTACCTGGGTTCAAGAGAAGACAAGAATGTACTGAATCAGAAGTGTTTGGAGGAGGATCACCCAGTGTCCTGTGCAGGACATCCCTGACCTGAAATAGGTGCAAAATTACTGAGGCAAATTATCCCAAGTGCTTGTCCTGTGCATATAAGATGCATAGGAGAGTCACTGCTGGGTAACTGTGACCACAGCTGGAGAAATACTGAATAAATAATCATTTAGAGCTTGTTGTAAGCCATGTAACAACCATCCCTGGAGGTACTGTGAAGCACATTGTGACATAGAGGTGTTGTTAACCATTTGACACAGTAGACCCCTTTTTCCTAACACTGACTGGCATCTAAGCCCAGGACCAGCATCAGGCCCCTGCAGGCAGTGCTTGCACAGGAGCATGAGCTCTGACATCCTGCATTTAATCCCAGGGAAGGCACAGGCAGTGGTGCATGAGTGTAATGCTCCTAAACAAATTCTGAATAAAAGGCTTTTTGCTGTACATGGGTAAAAAACAGGCATGCCTGGATTTTTCCACGTGAGAGTGGGTGCTAAGAGTGCCTGAAATTACAGCTTTCTGGAAAAAAAAAGCCTGAGAAATCTTGAGAGTCAGCTGGCAGAATATTTCCATCAGGAGCCATTACTGGGACAGGGATCTTTCCAGAAAGATGTGAAGTGCTGCTGAGATGGATGTGCTGCCAGGGCAGAGGGCAAACTGTGAGATAAATACTCAGGTGCTCATGGGCTGCTGAAATGCTGCACCAGGTAATGGTCTGGGGGGGGGTACAAAGACAAGATTGAAAAAAGCACAACTAAAATCTTGTACTCTGCCAGAGACAGGGTTTTCAGCACAGACTTTGAAGTATTTCTGCGTCCTACAGGTCCTGGCTACTCCTCCTCCGGCCTTGCAGAGGTTCTGAGGCTGTGCCTGAAGACAGCACTTGCCCTGAGGAAGAAACAGGAGTCTGCTGGAAGGCAAAGGATGATGGCCAAAGAAATCTGGAGTTTCTTACCTTCAGGTGAACCTCAGGCTGAGCAGCTAACCCACACAGCAGGAAAGGTTAACCCAGATTATTGAGGGAAACCTCATTGTGGGGTGATTTATGGAGAGGGTACAACTGCCCTGTGTGCAAGCAAGGGCCACAGATGCCATGGATAATGTACAAATGGCTTATCCTGTGTAGGGTCATTCATCACACATTGCTCTGGACTCCCAGGCCAACACATATAAAAGTCTATCTCACAACAGGCACAGCCTTTTCAGCTCCCATCTGCCCACAGCAGCCCTTCCAACGCTGCTGATTACATCCCTGCACTTGATTATATCAGCTACAGCTCACCCAGAGCCACAGCCATACTGGTGTGCCCTAAGGGGGATGGTGTAAATAAACAAAAACAAGCACAGGGTCTCTGTTTAGGAGCCCATTTCAAAGCCCAAAAGTTGGAAGCTGAACTTTTGGACAACCACACTCCCATTGGTGTTCCAAGATTGCTTTATTTGTTTCAATCTTCTTGCTGTAATTCAGTTCCTCATGGATAAGGGGCAGGATGCTCCCACTGACAGTGTATGGAGGGGTCAGTTTCTTTTGCAGAGAAAAAGGGAGGAAGGAAGGAAGTGGCAAAAGGAAGTGGCGGAAGTGGCGGAAGTGGCGGAAGTGGCGGAAGTGGCGGAAGTGGCGGAAGGAAGGAAGGAAGGAAGGAGCGGAAGGAAGGAAGGAAGGAGGAAGGGAGGGAGGGAGGAAGGGAGGGAGGGAAGGAAGTGGCGGAAGGAAGTGGCGGAAGGAAGGAAGTGGCGGAAGGAAGTGGCGGAAGGAAGTGGCGGAAGGAAGTGGCAGAAGTGGTGGAAGGAAGGAAGGAAGGAAGGAAGGAAGGAAGGAAGGAAGGAAGGAAGGAAGGAAGGAAGGAAGGAAGGAAGGAAGGAAGGAAGGAAGGAAGGAAGGAAGGAAGGAAGGAAGGAAGGAAGGAAGGAAGGAAGGAAGGAAGGAAGGAAGGGAGGAAGGGAGGAAGGGAGGAAGGGAGGAAGGAAGGGGCGGAAGGAAGGGGCGGAAGGAAGGAAGGGGCGGAAGGAAGGAAGGGGCGGAAGGAAGGAAGGAAGGAAGGAAGGAAGGAAGGAAGGAAGGAAGGAACAGAGAAGAGAGTTATGAGCTTGAAGGAGAACCACAGGAGCAGCAAAGCAAAGCTGATGCTGTGGCTGGACTGTGGTGCAGAAGAGGCTGAGAATTCCAGGTCTTCCCAGAACAGGTGTGTAAAGGGAAATGGCCCTCTCAGGGAAGAGTTTCCTCTCATCTGTTATGAAAAGCATGTAAAGCAATAAAACAACCTAAAAATGGGAAGGTCTCTTCCTCTTTATTTTTTTTTTTTTCCCAGTGCTTCCCATGGCCTTTGCTGACCTAGACAGGGGTAGGGGGAGGTCTGGCCTAATGCAAGGCAAAACGTGCTCTGTTTATTAACCAGGGCCATGCTCTGAGGCAGCACTTGCAGCCCAAGCCCAGGAGGAGCCCAGGAGCTCAGGCTGCCCAGGCTGTCAGCAAGGTGCCCTGGGGCCATGCCAGGAGCACTGAGGCCCCACACCCAGCCAGGGCAATGCCAAGCAGAGAGGTTAAATTACCATTTCTAGGTGTTTATCCTGGTCACTGGACATCTTTATGCCCAGGAAGGAAGGGCCAGGACACCCAGCAGAATGCCTGGAAAAGAAATTTGGTGAGTGCACACCTTAAAAAAATCTGATTGCACTAACAGCATAAACATAAAAGGAGCAGGGAATGGGAAATTGTGGGATGGAGTTCTAATTATAATTCCTTTTGTTTTCCTGAAGAACATTAAAAAACCATGATGTGACCAACGACTCAAGCCCAAAAAATACTTCCAATTTTATTTTTATGCTCATCGGGGCCCCTTGTTAATTTACAGCTAGTGAAATAATAAACAAATCTGATCTTCTCATTTGCATCTGACACTATGGAAATGGTAATTTTTAAAAGGTTACCCAGAATCAGTGTGAAGGTTTGATTTCTGTCATTAGCATATTTAAGTCTAGCTTAAGCAAGGTTTCTTCCCTGAAACACACGTTTTGTTAAGTGTTTAGTGTCCATAACCATTCTGCTGCTCTCAAAATATGATGCCCTAGCAGGCCAGGGCCAACCTGTGCACATGAAATAAGTTTAGTTGAATGTTGTATTAAAAGGATTTGGTCTCTGGAGCAGTCACTCTGCTCAATAACATGTAATCATATGCCTTCTATTTAGTTTCCAGTTAGCTTGCCCCATACAAGCAATGAATCCAGTTTAATTAAATGTTCTTTTAAACAGCAAAAAATGACACTGGCTTGTATTTTAAAAAATGTACACACCACGGAGCACCCTCAAGACACAAAATCCTAATAAAGAGGCTGTAAGACACACAGCTAATAACAGAGAGCCAGTTTGACATTTGCAGGGTAATTTAGTGAACCAAGTGCTTCCTTACAGGCTTCATGTGGCTGCAGTGCCATTTAATGGAAGATGAAGAGCCATGTTTGTAATAATGCTAATAAACAGCTAATCTGAAAATTGGACTAGCATGTGGCAGAGAGCTGTTGTGCATGTGTAATAAATGCTGCTCAGAGCTGGCTGAAGGCTGTCAGCTGATGCTGGAATTCTGCTGCAGCATTAATCAGCAGCCTGGGATGGCCAGGCAAGGCTCGGCCTCCTGCACCCCAGGAGTCCCCAGGCTGCACACAAGGTGTGCAGAAATGCACATTAACCATAAGGGATGATCATAAGGCCAGGAAAGGGGCACTGCAGATGCCCCTTGCAGAGCTTAAACCAGCTCTGAAGGCCTGACATTCAGGGGAATGGCTCTGAGTTCAACAAGTGCTCAGCTCTCATCCCAGCAAGGGGTAAGGAGAGGCATTAAGCCTTTGAGACCAAGCTGGGTGGGGCCCTGAGCAACCTGGTCTAGTGGAAGGTGTCCCTGTCCATTGCAGGGCCTTGGAATGAGATGATCTTGAAAGTTCCTTCCAACCCAAACCACTCTATGACTGACCAATCATCCCCTCTCTGCTTCATTTTTCTCTGATAGTGTAAATCTGGTCTAACCCTGGCCAATAAGTAATTTAAATCCTCTTTTATTGAGGGTATCATAAGGTAGAAGAGGTAAATGAGGTAGAAAGGAGTGGTAAATGCTTATTTTTCTCCTTTAGAAGAATCAGGATCTTTAATAAAGTAAGTATTAGGGCAATGAAGAAATAAACACTGAAAGCATCTCGCTCATTACTAAAATGAAAATGCTTGCTAATATATGCAGTGCACCTGGAAATGCCCATTCAAGTAATTACAAAAGGGAAAAACACCGGGGGAACAGGCAAGCATGAAGACAATAGCCATTAGAAACAATATTAAATTAAGCACGCCTTTTGAGATCTACAAATTCACTGATTAAATTGTGCATTACCAGCCCTGCCTTGACTTCACTCAGCTGGAGTCCTGGGGCAGACCTGCAACACATGAAAACAGCCTCTTCTTTTGCATTGAGATTAAGTCAGGGCTGTTCCTAACTCTGCTTAGTCCTTCGTTTTTTAAAGACACAAAAAATAACCTTTTTCCCCTTTTTTCCCCCCTAATCCCCCAGATTCCAGCTAGCAGAAGGCATCACACTCCCCCAGTCTGAGCAAAAGAGGGGCACAAAAAGCATTTAGCTTGGCAAATGGCATAAAGCCCATCAAAATCAGCAGGAACCTTCTCATTGCCAGAGAAGCCCTTGAGTGTGGCCACCTGTGGGTGTTTGGGTGAGTTTGGCTTCATCCAGGACAGGGAGCTCCATGTTTCCCCACTGAGCCCATTCCCACTCATCTGTAGGGCAGAGCAGCTTCTCACACAGTTTTGGCAAGGTGCCTCTCACAGTGGGGCAGAACAAGAGGGGAATTAAGATATTCCCCTCAGATATTCCTGCACCTGGGACAGCTCATGGGGCAGGAAATATGAGCTGTGGTTCTCTCAAGGCATCCACAACCACAGGGATGTTTGAGTGTTTGTGTAAAGAAAGGATGGAATTGAGACCAAAATGTGACCTTCCTGGTGACAAAACTGTATCCTCTCACAGAGACATGAGAAATGAGTGAGGACAAGTTTATTAATACGTTTATTGGAGTGGAGGGTTGTTTATCACCATTTTCCTATTGCTGATGAGATTTCCAGGGCTAATGGAAACTCTCCCACTTTCTCCTGTTCTCTGAGAGATTTTCTAAAATTGATTGTGGAAGCCAGCAACCACTTCCAATTGATTTTGTGTCATTAAACATTAAAAACTGTGTGCAGCTTTCATAGAGTTCTTTCTGCTGGAGAGTGGGCTTTTGTCTACTAGCAATCCCAGCTTGCTGCTGAAACAATGGATTGTCTGGGAGGGGAGTAAAATTATGTAGAAAACTCTTTTAAGGTGATACTTTCTTGTAACAACACACACACACACACACACATAACCTGTGCTCCTTCCTCTTCCAAAACTTCATAGATAGGCAGTTGTTAATTTTTTTCCAGCTCTTGGCTTTATTTAATGGGAAGAGAAAAGCCAAATAAAGATAATTTCTGCTTCTATCCACCCAGCTCCTCTTGCTTTTCCCGAGGCAATGAGGTACTTCTGTTTCATTTGTTTTTAGGGAATCTCCTAATACACTTCCTTCCCTTTTCCCCCCCCAAAAATTTCCAGCAAGCCAGAAGGAAATGGAACTTTTGAGAAGCCTTTGGTCCCAGGATAGCAGAAGCTGGGGGCTCCTCCCCTGCTCCTCAGGTCAGTCCCTCCACCCAGAGGCAATCTGCAGGTGCAGACAGAAATTCCCATTGTGGCTGTGATGGGGAAGCAGCGAGCTCCTGTGCAGGCTGTGGGGCTCACACCTGGTGCTGATCACACTCAGGCATCTCCAGAGACATATTTTGGGAATCTGTGTAGGTAAATGAGGCCTTTCCAAAACCCAGCCTGCAAGAAGTAAATTCAGGATGACTCTGTCCCTTTCATACCTAAGTAAGAGAACTCTGTGGCCTGATGCTGACAGAAGACCAGGAGAAAACTGGAGTCCCACAGACCCTTTTCCCTCCCCAAGCCCATCAGAGAGGACCCTGTACACCTCTCCCACACCTTTTCTGCTCACATTTCCATTAGCTGTACCCAAACCCCACAGCACTGATGAGCTGCTGAGGGGACAAGGGGTATATGACAAACCAGCCACCTGGAACGCTGCTGAGGGGACAATGGGGAGGTGACAAACAGCAGGACCAGCCACCTGGAATGCTGCTTTGCTCAGGTGTCCTGGTCACAAATGGAGAAGAGTGAGGGACAAAGCCTCTGTTCCTGCAGGGAGCACATTCAAGGGGACAGCTTTTGTGCACCGTTTCTGGCTTGGTAATTAAGGCTAGAATAACCCATAAAGTGACAGCTAACATATTAAACACCTTCTGTGTTTTAGGAAGCACAAACTAGGTGTCACAAATGGAGGCTCACATGGCCCAGCTGCCTCAGGCCATATGTCACCCTGCTCCTCGCTGCGCCGCGTTCGGAGGCGCGGCAGGGTGACAGTCAGGGTGCAGGCCTGGGCCAGGGGTGGTGGCACATGTGAGGGTGACAACCATGGTGGTCATACAGAGCCCTGCTCCACGTGCTTTCTCTGTTAGGGTTTGTGGACTTGGTTCAGCTACTCAATTTGTGGTATGTAGAGCAGCCAAAATAATTCTATGCGAAATAAAGAGCTGAGAGCAGATGCAAATAGAGCTAATAATACAGTCATTAGGAGGGGAGCCAAGGCACAAATTGCAGAATTGAGTGTGAAAGGAGAAGTCAGGGGAGGGAAAGGACTGTACATACCCTGTACTGCTCAGGGGACACAAATATGTCCCCAAATGCAGCTGTCTGTAGCAAAGGGACAGCAGGAGGCTGTGTGGCCAGACCTGTTGTCTTGGCACAGGAAAGAATCCCAGCAGGATGGTGCTCAAGTACAGGTTGTTCATGGCCCTGCCTTTTGGGCTAGAACCCAGCAAAGTACAGCAGCAGGCAAGGCAGGGACATGCCACACCACACATTCGTGTCACCTGTGGAGATGGGACAAACATCCTGCTCTTACAGAGGTGCAGGACACCTCTGCCCATGAGGGGTCATTTGCTGGCACCAACATGGGTCACCATTGAGCTGCAGCCAGGAGTTTCAAAATAGCAAAATGACAGCCCAGGAGAGTTGGGGTGGTGATGAAAAATAGCCCCCAGTCCTTGGGTGGACATGGATAACTGCAGTGTGGGGTGTGGGACTGGTTTGTCCTGTCTTGTGGAGGTGGCAGCCCCACAAACAGAGCTTAGCCCTGGTGTGCTTTGTAAGGCAGGCACAACAGCACAAGTGGTTAACAGCAGCAGAGCAGTCAGGGATATTTTACTGCCATCTGCTTGATAGCCAGTGTTTCTGATCCATCTAAGGTCAGCAGTGTATTTTGGTTTGCCCTCAGGTGAAAGCTGATGATAATGCAGCCTCTTGACTGGCCCTCCACAGCACCTATTTAAAGCTGCTCAAAGAGCCTGAGCAACTGCATGTCCTTAAGCAGAAAACTTCAAGTGCCTTTTTGTGCCAAGTGCTCTTCAGATTAGTCCAATCTTCAACTTGAAATGGGAGGAAAGTCCTTCCAAAGAGTAACAAGAGGGTGATTAAATATACACTTCATCGATTCATAGAATGGCTTGGGTTCAAGGGGACCATAAAGATCATTGAGTTCCAGCTCCTCTGCCATGGGCAGGGACACCTTCCACTAGGCCAGGCTGTAAAATCCCTGTCAAGCCTGGCCTTGGACACTTCCAGGGATGGGGCATCCACAGCTTCTCTGGGCACCCTGTGCCAGGGCCTTACCAGGTTCACAGGGAAGAATTTCCTCATAATATCTAATTTAACCCTGCACTCTGTCAGTTTAAAGCCATTGTCCCTTGTCCTGTTGCTCCATGTCCTTGTCCAATGTCCCTCTCCAGCTCTCTTGGAGTGCTGCTAAATACTGGGAAGGGCTCTGAAGTCTCCCTGGAGCTGTTTCTCCTGGCTAAATAACCCCAAATCTCTCAGTGTGTCCCCAGAGTGGAGGGGCTCCAGCTCCCAGAGCATCTTCCTGGCTCTTACCCATCTTTGTTCCAACAGATCCGTGTCCTTTTGGTGTTGGGAGCCCCAGAGCTGGATGCAGAGCTCCAGATGGGGTCTCAAGAGAGCACAACAGAGGGGCAGGATCTCCTTGCTCTGTTGGCTTCCTGGGAAGTGCACGTTGCTGAGTCACGTTGAGCTTCTCATCAGCCAATATTTGTCTGTAACATCTTTCTGCCCAAGATGCTCAAGTCAATTCTCCTTTAGATGAGCGCTTCTCCTGTAATAAAAATGCTGTGGAGCAAACAATGCAAGTCCACACTTCTGAAGTATTGACTGGAATGATTTCTCTCCACTCTTCTTGCCATCAGCTTTCTCTGGTGGCTCCCATCCATTCTGTTCCATTCTTAAAATGAGAAAAAAATTAAATTCCAATTTCTTAATCACATGTAGTGGAATGGTTGTGATTTCCTTCAATATCTCTCTATGCCTCTAGGGAAATATAGTCTAGGCCAATTTCTGGCATCTCTCTTTCCTAATCCCCTATGTATGCCAAGGCAGAGGGTTTATTTAGTGGTGTGGAAATGTCCATGACTTCAATAATTTTTGCCTGCTCTCTTGTCTCATTGCTGGAGGAAAAATGTTAAAGGATTTTTGGTTTTCTGTTTTCCTTTTTTTTTTAAAATAACACTATGAACCTAAAAAATTAAAGTTTTTGCTAGAAAGTTTTTGTTTACAAATAACACCTAAAATTGCAGTAACAGAATGGAATATGAGACATATTCACACTCATTTGATTGTTCCTTTGAAGGATTTCAATGTACATAATGAATTTTCCTGTTTAGCTGGGGTCTCGTGACCTCTGCCAGAAGTTTCTTATCTTCTCAAAATTTTAGGCTAGAGAAATAATTTTCTCTCCATAATACAGGTGGGGGACCAAGATGCAAAGACTTGAACGAGATTTCTAAAATCATTGTTATCTCTAAACAGGAGAGCAAAAACTAAAGGGCAGTTCAGGAGCTCACGTTGTGTGAAACCAAGAGGAGTTAGTAAGTATTGTTATATCTTTCAGTACCTGAATGTCTCCAGACTGCGCCCCTCAGATTCTGACTGGGTCACCCATGAAGCAAGCTGAACCTGCACTCCCAGCTCTGGCCCCAAGTGAGGGCTGAGTCCACATCCAGAGATGATGCAGGCATGGCTAAACATAGAGCAACACATGCAGGGAGGTGTCGCACTCACGTGCCCCGAAAAACCCCATTGCCCAGGATTTTTCTCCTGGGAAGCTGAAAAGCCTCAGATAAAAGAAAACAATAATTATCTGTTTTGCTTCTCCTGTGTTTTGCTCATCTGGAATGTGTTTGGAGATTGTTTACCCACAGGTGATTGTTTCATTGGGTTCTCGTGTGAGTTGTTTTGACTCAATGGCCAATCAGGGCCAAGCTGTGTTGAGATTCTGGAAAGAATCATGAGTTTTCATTATTATCTTTTTAGCATTCTGAAAGTATCCTTTCTATATTCTTTAGTATAGTACAGTTTAGTATTCTTTATTATAGTATGGTATCATAAAATAATAAATTAGCCTTCTGAAAACACGGAGTCAGATTCATCATTCCTTCCTTCATCAGGGCTTCCCTACAAATACAATAGAGAAGCACAGAAGAGTGCTGAGGGTAATTAAACAGATGTTGTGAGGATGCTGTCTGTGTCACTGTGTTTGCCCAGGCAGGCATGGTCCATCTTTGCCAGGGTGGCAGAAATGGCTCTTCTAAATAAATGTTCCAGATGAGCTGAGTCGGACTGAAAGGTTTCCCTCTTTCCTCTTCATTCCTTTTACAATGCAAAGCAGAAGATACCTATGCCAAAGCATTTCATTTTTTCCAGTTTTATTGCCAGCCTTCAGGCTGCCTCATTCTGGACCTGCTGCAATCCAATCTGCTCTTGCTAATACTTCAAATATAATATTTATAACAGCCCAGGTTGAACCAAAGGCTACTTGCACTGACAGATGTCACAAGCTATAGCTCTCCTTTCCATTTTATTGTTTGGTAGCTTCTGGCAAAGAGGGAGAGGATCTGGTAATGAAATGTTCCTTCTCTGCTTCAAACTCACAGGAACATTTTGCTGTGCTGCCTTTTATTCATGGGGGAGTAATCAAGGGGTAGCTGATAGTTATCAATGTGTTATGCAAGGGAAGTTTATGGGGTGGCAGAGGATAAGATATATTTCTGATTTAATTATCAAGCTGCAAGCCCATATGAAGTTTTATACTTGTGGTTTTGGGGATGTGGGCAAACTTGCAATGCTATGGACAGAAGGACCCTATTCTGTAACAGGGGAGTAAAATCATTTCTCTGTAACTAAAGATAATGAGTTCTGCAGGACTATAAAGAGGCATGGAGCTGTTTTGCAGATAAAGCATCTCTGTGGTACTTTGCTACAGCAGAGCAATGGGGAAAATTCTGCAGGGAACAATCTTCTCCTGGCAGATGGCTGGACCAGGAGACCTACTCAATATTTTCCATGTCTAGTTTTCATGATTTATACAGCATCATCCTTTGGAAAAGCAATTCTGAGAGGACATTATGATTCCATGATAATTCACTGTACTTGAGAGAAAAGAAAAAAGCCTATATAAATATGTGTATCCCCTATGGTTGGAGCTAACAGACTTCTTCAAGTCCTGTTCCAGTTTTTTAACTTTCTTGGCTAGAAGAACCACATGGAGCTTTCTGTTAGCTGGCTGATTAAGCAAATTTCCATGGGAATAAGAGTGATTTTGGGGGGAGAGTTCAGAGAATGGTCAGAGGGGAAGAAGAAGGGAGTGAGGACAATCAGGTCCTGCTCTATGCAAGAGCTCAGCTCAGTCTCTGGGATGTTCCAGACTGAAGACTCAGTACCTTCTGCCCTGGACTTGTGCCATAGTCACTAGAGCACTTGTGAGCTCTCTCTGGGGAAGAAGGATGTGTTTTCACATAGTCAGAGAGTAAGAAAGGTGATGGAACAGCAAAAAAAAAATCTCTTGGAAGGAAAATAGCTTTCCTCCAATCTCTATTCAAGTGCCTCATGGGGGACAGTCCTTCTGCTGGTTTTCAGTAGAAAGAGAAGTGTGAGTCTAGGGAGAAAGTAAGATCCAAGGGGAGCAAAAGGCTTCAGGGCAATTTTTTTTGCCCTGTACAACTCAGTTTAGTGTTGCTGGCACTGGGAGAGTTTTGCATTGCTCTGTTATGAGCTGTCACTCCACATTGCAGAGCAATGGGACACAGCTGCTGTCCAAGAGCAGCATTTTCCAGAAGTGAAGATGGAAATTGCCATGCTCATTAGGACTTCAAAGACCAGAAAAAAAATATTTCAGATCAAGGAAAAGTTGTCAAGCCAAACTGGGGTGATACAAAAATGTACAGACCAAAGAGCCCATGATGGCAAATGGCAGGAGACAGATGATTTTGAAATTAGCAATCAGCTTTAAATCAAACTAGCAAGTCACTTACAACCAGACTAAGCAGAGGAGAATTAAGTCAGTAAATACACAAACACTACTTTGCTTATGTTTGCAGCTGCATTCTGTCCCCCAGCCTTGATCTTTCTGTCCAAGTACAGTGTGGAAAGAAGGCTCAGAGCTTTCCAAAGGCCACACAAAAGCAGAGTGCAGAAATCTAACTATTTTCTGGGTTTAATCTCTCTTGATGTGCATCTATGGCTACAGCATAGCATCCACTGACTCCTACTTCATACTTTAGCTCTGTCCTGCAAAGGAGCTGTGCTCCTCTAAATGCACAATTTTTCGTAAGGCAAATCACCCTGAAAGTTGGATGCCCTCATCTTGTGCAGATTTAATCTTAAATCCACAAAAACATTTAAAAAGGTATTCTGAATGCAAAGCAAATAGCAATTACCCTGACAGCTTCCCTATTTCAGCAATGGACTGCAGCTGTATTTGCTCTTGGGCAGGGAATGGTTCTCACTTAAGCCATGGTGAGAGGAGGACACAAATCCCAGAATTTCGTTGCCTGGAGGAATTCCCTCAGCACACACATTTGGGTGTGAATGGAGTCCTCTGCTGGAAAGGAGCCTGAACTTGTTCTTGCTGCTCTTGGACACAGCTGGCCAGGACAATTTACATTGCCTGGAAACCAGGAAAAAGAGTTTATGTCCAACTGGTTTTGCTCAACTATTATTTTCTGAAAAGCCCCAGCCTCAGCAGTCCTCAAGAGGTCTCTCCCACTCCTTTAAATTCTTAATACATGTAAAACCAAACAGAAGAAAAACAGAGCAGAAGGTTCACTCAGTTAAGCTCTAGATTGACTTCATCCAACTTAATGCTTTTTAATCACTCTTTGAACAAAAGATTTAGTCCTCATAATCCTCCTTTTGCTCAATTTGCTGCTCCTTACTTTATGAAATCTACTATTTATTTGGTTCCTCTGATTTCCACCCCCTATATGAGTCTGTGGGAGAAAAAAAGGGGCTAATATCACAGGGAAAATTACTTTCAGGAATAAAATAGATTATAAATAATAGTACCAGCTTTTCTTTTATGGCCCTTCATTGGAAAGGTGCATGCGAAAGGTCATGGAGCCCTTTCCACAGGGTAACCTCCTGAGCTGCTGACCAAAACTTCTCATCAGTCTCCAGGAGCATGGCTGCAATTAGACCTGCTGATTTCAAACCTGATGCAACCCTTTCTTGGGACACCTGACATTTAATTTGAGATTTAGAGACATTTGCAAAGAAATTCCTGTTGTAGTCTCTGCTTCTTGGCAGTGTCCAGCAACGTGGCCACCACTCTCCCAAACATTTGAACCTGGTTTTTCCTACATATATCCTGGCTGGACTGGGATGGAAATTGCCAAACCCAGCCAGTGTGGTGGGCTGGGCTGGGCTGTCCCAGTTTTGGTGCCTCTCAAAAGCCCTGAGACTCCCTGCAGAAGCCCCTGGTGCTGGGGTTGTCTGGCTTTCACCAGCTCCTCCCCTGCAGCAAAGAATAGCTGTGCCCTGACAAATAAGTCAGTCTTTCCTTTCCAAACATTTATCTCTGATTCATTGGGCCTTCAGGTCTGCTTAGGAGAAAGTAATTCAACCTCAGGATTTCAGCTGTGAAGAAATACACTTATGTGGGCAGGAGGAGAGCCAGACCCACAAATCACTGTCTCACATCACCCAAATCCTGTTTTACCCTGGATTTCAGCTGGTCTGTCTTGAACAAAATCCTCAAGAACTGTTTGCAAAGCCCAGAGCTCTCTGTGCTCACACCTTTACTAATTTTCACAATATCTATCCCAGGCTACAGACTTTCTTATGTGAGAACATTTGCAAAATAAAAAATAAAATGCATGCTATCCTTCTTAGAGTATGTAAAGCTAAAAATAGATCTCATCTTCCATTAGTTCCTCATTTAAAATAAATCAAACATCACTTTTAAAGTATCATAAACTATTATATAGTTGAAACCATTTATTCTCCAAGTTGATCACAAATTAGTGCAAATTAGACTAAAGTACTGAATTTTTTCTTTCATTTGGACAATTTCAGTGAAAGTCCTTAAGAAAAGTTATTGCTGTGTTTCCTACCATTCCATAAGCTCTGACAGATGTGATCAAATACACCCAACACATGAGGTATCTTCAAAATTCTCCTGCCATCATTTTCTCTTTATGAGAAACAAAGAATATGCCCTTAAACCAGGTGAAGGAGAATGGACCATGCTCTTAGACCTGAACTGTATCTGGATTGTTTTGGAAAACTGGAACATGATTTCCTCTGAATAACAGACAGAGCCCCAGGCACTTTATATGTTCAAAAATTAAACTTACAACTGGCATACATCTGGCAGTGATCCTGTACATTAAATCCATTTGGGTGGCCAGATGGCCTGAGACTTGCAGCTTTTTAATCTCATGCACAAAGCACTTTAGGCTGGAAAAAACAATAAATACAACATAATACAGCATTAGGACAAAAAGTCCCTTTTATTGGTTTTCCAGCTATAGGTACGGAAAATTACGGGCAAAGTAAGTAGTATTTTCACATTTTAACTCCTAAAATGTGCTTTATCCTGTGAGTGCATTCTTTTCTCCTCCATTTCTTATATCTAACTGATCCTCAGTGAAGGCTGAGTGATTCCTTAGGTAGAAAGTTAGACGCTGGAGGCAGAGGATGGCTTGATCTTCCACAAGTCTTCTTTGATGAGCAAGAGCAGAACTGCAGGATCCTAATATCTCTTTTACTTGTGCACTCTTTGGGATAAAAATCCTATATTGCTCTTCTGCACTAAAAACAGAGGCAGCTTTTAAAAGTGCATTTTTCTGCTGTCAGTATCTTCAACTAGCCAGGGGCCAGAAAAAACAAACACTCAATTTCCTTCGCTCTGAATGCACATTTCTTTTTCTCAAATACCTTTCTGTATGTTATTGGGGAAAACATTTTCTCTCACTGACCTCTGCAGGAGTTCTAGTCCTTCCCCTGTATTCAGCTGATCAGTTCCTGTGCCTTTATCTGCTTTTTATGCCACATTCTATTAAAATCAGTGTAAATCTCCCACTGAATTCATGGCTCTGTGAACAGCCATCCACTAAGGTGCTGTGATTTGACCACAACCTTTCACCTGACCCACCCCACCACTAAATGAGTGGCACCAGGATGGGAGCACCTTGCTGTGAGTTTGTGTTCAGTGCTTTGGTGTTCTCTGCAGCACAAGAAAAGTGTTTGCTCAGCTGTGTGAGCAAAGCAGAAGTTCAGCCTCCCAGTGTCCCACCTGTTCTTGCACTAAAGCTGCACATTACCTGTCACTGTGATATTTTCTGAAAAATCCTCTTTGCCCAGGATTCTTCTCCTGGGAAGCTGAGAAGCCTAAGAGAGAAATTAAAACAATGATTATCTGATTGCTTCTCCTGTGTTTGCTGCTCTGGAATGTGGTCTGGAGGTTGTTTATCCAAACATGTGAATTGTTTTAACTTAATGGTCAATCACCATCAGCTGTGTCAGGACTTGGAGGAGTCAGTCATGAGTTTTTATTATTCATTCTTGTTAAACCTTCTGTCTGTATCCCTCTCTTTCTTTAGTATAGTATCCTTTAATATAATATCATAAAATAATAAATCAGCCTTCTGAGAGCATGGAGTCAGTCTCATCTCTCACCTGGGGACCCTCACAAACACAACAGTTACCTTCACTCATCCCTTCCAAGAAGTATCCCTTTCTCACCCTCTCTTTGGAAAGGGAAATGGACCACCTTTGGCTCAGACTTCTGTTATTCACCATGCAACTAATTCACTCAGAATAGCAGGGTTTAGGACACACAGATTACTTCACTCACTGGCTCGTTTCATCTTTCCAGCGATGCCTTCCTTGCTGGCAGCTTCAAAGGCATCTTAGTGGATAAACTGCCTGACCTACTAAAAGAAGTACAAAGAGAATCCCCTTCTCAATTAATTCTTGCGCTCCAAATTCATACTCAGATTTGTTTCTGAGCAGCTTTCATTTCTGTTAATCAGCTACGACAGTTTTAGCTCCCTTGAGTTGTTGCTTGGCTGCAGAGCTCCTCCTGTACTGTAAATTTCCCAATTGTTTTAGGAAACGCTGCTGCTGCTGAAATGGCACAGGCCTGGACCTCAGCTGAGCTGAATCAATATCTCCACCACAGGAAATTATTTCAAATTCATTAAAGTTAAAGGAAGCAGATTTATGTCACCTGAGGCTTCTGTCCCTAAATGTTACAGAGATAGCACATATGTACTTACTGCCTAAAGTTCTGATCCAAATGCTGCCTCACAGTCTTCAATTCCATAGACACAACTAGCTGAGGGAAGATTGCTCTACACACCAAAGATCCTACAGCAAATCTGTGCTTCAAGGCAAGTAGGTGAATAGAACAAGAGATGTTCTCAGCATGCATGGAAAATAAGCACTAACACTGCTGTCCTACAGGCAAGAAAGTGGAAGCTTGGGAAAGGTTCATCCATGAGGAGTGCCCAAAGTGGGGCTGGGAGAAGAGGTCAGTGACCTTCACCTGCCAGCTCTGTGCTCTCTGCCCTGGGCACTGGGCTGTGCTGCTGCTCTCAGGGGATGAAAGGAAGATGTGTGTTCAGAGCCAAGATCTGAGGATTTGTAACAAAAACAAAGGGAGGGGGAAAAAGGACAAAACTAAGGTAGTTTAGCTACTGTCTGGGGTGGTTACCTACAGCACCTGAGGCTTGTGGACAAAGATTTGAGGTGAGAAGCAAAGCCACTACATAAAGTCTTCTCCTCATCCCCAGTATTCCCCTTGTTGAAATCTCTCCAGCTGGACAGACAGACACACAGCACAGCTGGGAGCAGAGGGCTGTAATTCAGACACCTCACTGCTAATTTATGAACCCAACTCCAGCCAGGCAAGTTTGTTAGCTCTGGCCCCTGCCTTTAATCCTATTAGTATTCTGGAGGGTCGATTGACGATTTCATGCCAAATCAATTTTGGCACATTAAAGTGATTTGTCAGAAATCCAGCAAAAGAGCTTTCTTAATAATTCAGCTCTCAGACTCTGCAATGCTGGTGGGAAGGCACTACGTGCCTGCATAGGTGCCCTCAATTAGCTCTAAAAATTTCAGAAAGATTTTACTGGAATTTAAAGTGTTTTAACACATTTATTTTAAACCTGTGCTTTTAATTTTAACACTGAGTTGTAGTTTGCTCCAAGGTAATTTTAAAGAAAAAGAAATAAATATTTTCTCTAAGGAAAAGTATTTGCATTTGCAAAAATTAACAACAGATTGTGAAAATGTGCACTAGCAAAGTAGCCCTACAGAACTTGATGTTAGGCAACACAGCTGTATTTCTGCCAGAGAAACAATGGTGCACAAATAATCAAATTTATCAGTGTCCTTTGTGGGGCATGGATTTCCTTCCAAAATATTCAAACTTTTCCCCCCATATGTGAATTCATACAAATGTGACAACCCATCAGTTTTAGGTTTGTAAATTATACACGTCTGAGATGAAGGATCACATTAGCTGACTTTATGGGAAAGGTTATTTACACCACACTTAAAGCTATGAAAAGAAGCATGAAATACAAAGTTCCTCTTACCTTTGTGCTTGGGGTGAGGCAGATTCAGAGGTTTAGTCAATGCTGACAGCTGGCAGTGCTAAAGAACACAGAAGTTTAGCTGCTCTCTGGGTTGGATGTGCATTAGCAGTCACTGGTTTGGGGGTTTTTGGTTGAATTATATCAGTTACCAAAGAAACAGCCAAGGGTGCTAAATAGTTTGAAATGGGAAACAACCATCACCTGACCTGCCAGCTCATTTAATGAGTGCTGGAGTGAATGTGCTGCAGCACAGAGACAGAACTGTCTGGGGTCCATCCAAGAAGCAATTCCACCCAAATTCATGACAGCTATCCATAAAGGAAAAGGAAAATAAACATCTCTCCCTCTTTATGGTGCTTGGATAGGGTCCCAGCACCAGCTGAGAGCTTTGGGTCCAGCTGTCCAAGAGATCTGGCTCTGGCATCCCAGCCAGGCAGTGGTGACACTGCCTGGCACTGCCACCTTGCTGGGCACTGCTCCTGCAGAACTCCCAGAACCCCTGGAATGCTCCACGCTCTGCTCCAGGGTTGGGCTGCCAGCCAGGGGGGCACCTCCTCCCCCGGGAATTTGCCCACTGAAAACTGCTTTTGGGGTGACTAAAAATAAGATTAGGGAACATAAAAATTACCCCCCACAGCCTGTAATGTGTGGGAGTCTGGTAATAGATCTGAGCACAATTGTGTGTTACAGAAATAGATGTCACATACAGGAAAAATCAGTGTCTCTCCCTGACTTTCCACCATGCAGGATGGTCAAGGAGACCTCCACAAGGTCTCAAAAATAAAGACAATGTCCCAAAAATAAAGAGCTTATTTTGCTCTAGGTAAATGTACTGATATGCATGGGTGGCTTTTCCAGTTCTGGCACATTGCTTCAATCTTTTCTTTCCCACCATGTGAACAAATGTTTGCTTGCTTCAAGTTCAAAACAGGCTTTCCAAATCAAAATCCATCCAGATGGTCACCAGACTAAGGGGAGAGCCTCAGATTGCTCTAAACAAGTTTTGAAACCAAAGAAATTGTTTTCTACAGTGTTCCTCAATGATGATGCCTTTTCTGCTGTTCACATGACACTGATAGAATAAGCTGCTTTTGTTGATTAAAGTTCCACAATCCCATAGGCAGCCTAAATCCTATCAAAAGGTTCATCTTCTCAGATGTTCTTTTAAAGTTCTTTAACTATGGTTTCTGAATTCTCCCCCCTATTTCAATCCCCACAGCTAAGCCCTTCATGCTATCTTTGTGTAGTTCCTAGGAGTGACATGAGCACTGCATGCAGTGCTCATTTCGCTCAAAATACCATTTATGTTATTTTTGTACACATGTCCCACACAAAATTGCACTCCTCATGTACTGGATGGTGGTGGTAGAGTCAGATTTAGCTGTGATTAGCCCAAGGCAGGAGGGTCTTCACCACATCCCAGCCCTCCACACCCTAAAAAAATTGTGTGCAAAATCCCCTTTCCTAGACAGGGAATTACATAACAAATCCCACAGTGCTGCAGGGCACTATATAGGCTGAGGGATACTGGAGGAGCTTTGGGACTGCTCAGTGCTACAGGGATGCTGTGGTGCAGCTGAGGAAGGGGTCATTTTCCTCGGAGGCAGCCCTGGGCCAGGGCTGCTATTCCTCACTAGGGTTAGGGTTACGCCTAGGGTTAGGGTTAGGGAAACCACAAAGCCCAGAGCTCCAGGCACACTGCAGCCACGAAAGGCATCCCAAGGAGAGCGCAAAACTGCCACAACATCGCTGCCTCCACGGCTTTTTCCTCGGAGGCAGCCCTAGGCCAGGGCTGCTATTCCTCACTAGGGTTAGGGTTACGCCTAGGGTTAGGGTTAGGGAAACCACAAAGCCCAGAGCTCCAGGCACACTGCGGCCACGAAAGGCATGCCAAGGGGAGCGCAAAAATGCCACAACATCGCTGCCTCCACGGCTTTTTCCTTGGAGGCAGCCCTAGGCCAGGGCTGCTTTTCCTGCCTAGGGCTAGGGTTACACCTAGGGTTAGCATCTCGGGAACCACAAAGCCCAGAGCTCCAGGCACACTGCAGCTGCCAAAGGCAGCCCAAGGGGAGTGCAAAAATGCCACAACATGCCTGCCTCCACGGCCTTTTCCTGGGAAGCAGTCCTAATCCAGGTCTTGTCACCATAAAGCAACCAAAGAACTTGAGATACCCAGCTTCAATCCCTGCTCCATTGCTGTGTGTGACCTTGGGAAGCACAAACATCTCTGCCTGGGTGAAATGGGGCAAAATGTGTTTCCTCACCTCCTGCAGTCAGCAGGCTCCATTCCTGGAAGCTGCTCAGAGCCTGTGAACACAGTGCAGGTACAATAGATTGATAGTCTTTCCATTAACTTTGGATGAGGCCTTATAGGCATTGTGCTTTTCTCGCAGTGCTCAAAGTAAGCAATTATCCTTATTTCCATCTGTTCTTTCTCTGCCTGTGTCCTTTAAAAACTTTGGCAAAGGCTGATGAGGTTGAAATTGCCTCAGAAATAAGCAAAGGGGAACAAAATCCCTCATCAAAGCATGTCTGAAAAATATGTACCTAAACATAGGATCAAGTCTGAAAGTTTTGCAACATATTTTTGTGAAACATCGTGAAGATTGTCTTTGAGGCTTGGATGAGTGACACCTCCTTATCAGCCTGTTCAGGTCAATGGCACATCTGGGGGTTAAATGAGTAATTTCTGAGTATTGGCATGTTTTAGTATCAAAACACTTTCACTTTATAATCCTTGTAAAACTGACTCAGAAATGAACAGTGTAATTGACTTATTTGAGAAGAAAAACACAAAAAAACTTACTGCAGCTAGAGAAATCCAGTTCAACAAAAAGATCACTTCTGCCCAGTAAAGTCATGCTCACCCACAGCAATTGCATTTTTTACCAGATGTTAAGAGGCCCATAAAATCACCTGAAACAAGACAGCTAAGTATTGGCTTTGTATAAACCCAGCTGCAGGAAAAATGGGAGCAGCCTCTCTGTGAGAAGGGGAAAGGCAAGGTGGGGATGTGGTACCAGCACAACCTCTGCAGAGAAAAAAAGAGTTGTGCCATCCTTAAAACTGTGGTCCTAAACCTCTCACGTACATGGGCTCTCTCTTGAACTCTGTTTAAGTGCCAAATATCCTCCTAAAACCTCTCCATAAATCTAAATTGCCAGCTCCTGGGGAAAGTGCAGGCTCTTTGCTGTGTTAGAGATTCTCTATTGCTCTGCCTGCATGAAGGGCTGGGAAATGATGTTGCAGCCCCCTTTAAACAGTGCTCTGTTGGTAACACCATATTCAGAGACTTGGAAATATGATGAATAGTTAGGAATAAATTCAGTTTCATTGCATTTGAGCCTTGATAACATGTTTGATGTGTTTTATAATGCATTCTCAGCAAGCTTTAGCATCTTTCAAATATTGAAGAAAAACCTGACCAGAGGCAAGTGCTCTGAGAAAGCAGCACTTGTCTCAGGTCTTCTGCAGCAGGTTCAAAGGATGTGGTGAAAGAATGGCCAGGGAGTTGTTGCTCTTTCTCACAGGTGCCACAAGTCCTTCAGGGGAGCAGAGATCTGTGTTTCCAGCTCTACAGAGTAGAAAATCAGCACTGGTGTAAAGTCAGACAAGAGCAAAGGTCAGGAAATCTTTGAAAAACTTCTTGCTGGACACTTTTAAAACTGAACAAAGTAGGTGAGAGCAGGGGGAATGGTTCTTTTCACTTCCAGGATGATTTTCATGTGAATTCAGTGGGATTATGAGATTTTCCTTCCTCTTCCTAAGTGGGATGGAGTGAGGGATAAAGGTCAGGCACTGCACACTTCCAAAGAACCCCATTCTGGCATGGGGTCCTTTGGAAGTGTGTTTTGGCTTTCAAAGCATTTTTAAAGTTGTTCAGACCCTAATCAGAAAAGAACAGCATCACTGACTTCCTTGATAAGCATCAAAAGAGGAATAAACAGAAATTGACACCTGACACTGAGGTTGCTCCTAAATTCATATTGCTGCCTTTATTCCATCAGTGAGCACAAGACACCTCAGTGCCTGTGGAAGCCTGAATTTCTGCCAAAGGCTCTTGGGGGCAACTTCTCCTTCTGTTAAAGAGGCTCAGCTTTAGTTACCCAAACAAATCAGTTGGCAACAAAGGTGTTAAATTCCTCTATTCACTACCAGCAAACACGGGTAGGAGTGAAATGTCCATTTGAAAATGTATTTCCATCCGTGTGTGGATAGGCCTTGGTGTCTGGAAGTGTTATCAAGGTTAATTAGAAAAATTATCTCATCAGAACAGAAAAGAGTCAGGTGAGTGGGATCTGTGTGCCTGAGACACGCTAATCTTCCCCTGCTCGGTTTCAAGTGCAGCTGTGATCCATCAAAGTCACTTGGCTGTGCAGTCCCTCGAGGACACCACAAGTTTAGCCCACTGTGGCAATTCTGGCACTGCACCCTCAGTATTAATGAACATGGGTGTTGCCACTGCTTCCTGCAACAAAACACAAAAAAAAAAAAAAAAGCCAAGCTGACATATCCATGCCATTAAATACTGTTGCCCTCTGAAAAGACACTCACATGTTGTTTCTCTCAGTGGTTTGGGAACACTTTCCCTCAGTTAAAAAGAAATCGTGGCTTTTCTCTGTCTCCATTGTCATTTGATTGTTCTTACTCAATATTTACTTACATGGTCTTTAAATTATTTTGTTTTCTTCTAATAAAATATGATGCCTGGCCAGGCAGAGCAGTGAATAGGAGGTACAAAGACATTGCAAGAGTGTCTTTCAAAAGAAAAGTGAATGGTATCACTGAGTCTGTACCTGCTCAGGTTCCATCCCACTACATTTTCCTATTTTCAAGTGGGCCGTCACCACCACTCATACCTTGCTGGTTGTTCAGGCCATTGATTTTGAAATGTTCATTGTCTCCTTCAGTAAGGTTTTTATGGATCAAAAAGTCTCACACAGCATGATTCAGTGCTCACCTCTCATGCAAATTGGGCACTAGTTGGAAAAGCTTGTAAGAGAAGCCAGGTTTTTCTGTCGTCAGCTATAATGACATTTCTCACACTCTCCTTTGGGAGGATTTTGCTACGTCTCTAGGTCCCAGCCTTCTCTCTCATCATTCACAGGACTCATTCCTTTGACTTCAGTTTCAGGAGTGCAAGATTTAGCCCACGATGTCTCCTCCAAGATAAATAAACTGCTCACTCTTGTTTTCTCTTTTGTGAGAGTCACCCACACATAGGATGCAGGCCTTTGCCTAATGCCTCTGCTTGGGCACTGCTCCTCACAGAGGTTGGAGGACAGAGCTTCAAAGTGCCAGCCTGGGATAAGGGAGGGACACAATTGTCCCAGAATTGTCAGCATCAAGATCTGTTTTTACATTTCGCTGCACAGCATCGCCATAAATAAAATGGAAAATCACTGTTGGCTTTCTCCCTTTATCAGTCGTTGTCCTCTCTGCCGTGGCAACACAAAACAAGCAAGGGAGAAAACAAATTAAATTACTCTCTGGTGCATGAAAAAATAAAATAAAAAGCCATTTAGTCCAGAATTCCCACTGGAACTGTCAGGGACAAAAAACCTTCTAACACCGCTGCTGCGATGTGCGGGAGCATTAAGGGCTTGTTGATCTCCTGGCCAAGCAGCGTGCACAGGAAGGCACCAGTCCCTCTGCAAGGGATGCAGGGAGCCATGGGACCGTGCTGCCAACTCTCCTGGGGATTAGGAAGTTCCCACAGCCACCAATTCATTAATCACAACAGTCCTCACAACATCACCCCTACAGTTCCAAAGTCAGAGCAGCATTTCCAGCACAGCTCGGGCTGCCCCGCACACTCTCCAGCAGCAGATCAGAAAGTTTCCAATCTCCAATTTACCTGGAGTGTAACACAGGTTGTCTCCTGAAATGCATTTTTAAAACTCATTTTGATTGCAGTATAACTCACAATCAGAGACCCTCTTCTCTGTTGTGAAGTGTTTGTTTTGTTCTGTGCTGATTTGCAGGGTCCCTGGTGAGCAGTTAACAAGATGTCAATTAATCATGCAAATGGGAAGAAATAGGTATCACCTTAGCTCTGCCTGCAGCTAAGATTTGGGACTTCATATAGTTACTTTTCTCTTATTTGGTTTGTTTTTGCTAATAATTTGCATTATTTTCTACTTTTGCTGCTAAAGATAAACAGATGCTCAATCCTTCCACTGTGTCACTGTCTTACTGGTCCTGAAAAGACACATTTCTGGCAAGTCTTGTTTACCATTGAGTACAAAACCATATGCTTGTGTAAGGGGTTCCATTCCTTCAGAAAATGTGCACCTCCTGCATGGACACTGCCCAGATTGTCAGCATGTGTCTGCAAATCCAGCTTTTCTCCAAAACATGGTGCTTCCTGGGAATACACAAAGTAACTCTGCAGTTCAAAAGGGACAGACATCATTTTACCACCATGCTGGACATTCCCCCAACAGATATGAGGTATTTGCAGTCCCTAAGACCCAGCCAGAGCCTTCATTGGTCATGGAATTAGTCTGGAAACATGTTTAAGGTTTCAGGGCAAAATTCACACATTCACAAGGTGCAGGAGGGTGATGTTGCTTGGCAGAAAACGTGGCTGGGCTCAGGACAGCTCACACACAGAGCAGTGCTAGGGCTTCAGCTCAGGCCACCATCCTAAAAACCACAAACCATATCAGGGCTGTTGAACCCAAGTGTTTTCTTCATTGTCAGGAGTGAGACTCAGGGCTTCCATGCTGAACTATCCTGGAGGATTCATCAGGAACAACCAAAGTATTTCCCTTGCATGACTGCTTAGGAGGTTGAATCTGAGTAATTGCATAGATTTAGAGGCCTGGGGAGCAGAGAGTAGTGCTGATGGTGCCCAAAACCTGAGCTCACCAGCAGAGAGTCAGACAAGGGGAGTTAGTGCTGGCAAATTTCCACTCAGGACATTTCCTTGGCTGCCAGGCTGCCCAGCCAGTCTGGACCATGCAGCTGTGGGGATTGCAGGGTGCTTTGGATGCCCAGCTGTGTTTGACATGAGGGGACCAGATCAATGCAGCATCAGCCTGGGGTCAGGGGGACAGCAGGGTCCTGGTGGAGCTGCCAGGAGATCCCTCCTGGCCCTGCATCACCCAGAGATGGTGAATCTCCTCCACCATGGACAGAAATGCCAGGCTGAAGGTGAGGAGGGCCCTAGAGGAACTGAGCAGGGCTTGGGGACAGGACTGGTGGCCACACAGCTCCTGCATGGCTGCTCCTTGCAAAGCCATGTCCTGTGCCACTGTCCTGGGACTCTGTGCAGTCCTCACATCTTTTCCCTTTCCATCCATTGGGAGTTTCCACTCGTTAATTTGATTTTGCTGTTCGGTGTTTTCCTGAGCATATGCACTGATTTTCCTTTTTTTTTTTCCTTTTCTTTTTTATTTTTTTTTCCTGGCAAAACTTATCCAGTGATTATTTGAAAGGCAGCAAAGGCATCTGGGGAGTTCCTCTTGTGCTGTTATGATTTAGGCTTGAAATTGCTTAATTGCTGTTTCCTATACTTCTCATTTTCAGTTCCCTAATGACTGTATCAATTTGTTGCCTGTTATTCCCAGTGACAGGGCAGTGTTTTTTGTGAGTGTTTCCACAAGCCATTTTAAAAATTCTTTCCTATGAGCTGCAGAAGGATCCAGCTTTTTGTCCTGGTTTGCCCCCTTGTTCCTGGGGCCAGGAGGAATTCCCACATAAGGCACCAAGGGTTTCAGGCAAGATTACATTTGTTTAAAATTTCTGAATGCCACTAAGCATGCTCAAAGATTTCCTGAGTTTTCCTATCACATATTGCCTTAATTTAAATTATTAAATACTGATGGGATTCTATCGATTTTTTTTTTTTTTTGGTAAGGAATTACAGGAGTTATAAAGTTATAAAAATCTTGAGTTAAACTATACACAGCAAAAACAGGACAACAGATGCAGAAAGGCAGGAAAGCAAAATCAGTGATATGAACAAGTGAGAACAGTGGAAAATAAAATAGGCATAAATTAACTCACACTTATAGTGGGTTAAAATAGAAATTAGTCCACAAAACTCACTGCTACAATGTTTATGAGACAAATGATCTAATCCAGGATGTATTTTTAATGTTGTAGCAGTTCTGAACCCTGGGACAAACACCCTCCATTTGATGCAGACCCCCAGGGTCAAGCAGGGACCCTTTTCAGGTCAAATTTGTGTAACAGACTTGTGACTGTTAGTGCAACAAGAAGATAGCTCATAAATCACCTTATTGATCACTAATAATTTTTCTATTGGAGATAAACTCTCTTGTTTTCTCTACTCATATTTTGTTGCTTTTGCTTTCAAAATGCCCAGTTCTTCATTTTACCGCTGAAAGGTGAGAAATAAAGACTGATTTCAGATCCCTCTTTGCCATCTTGTGTTTTCAAATGTTAATCTTCTACAGTTTGTTTGATTTTAGGAGGGAATCCGAGTTGTCTTTGCTGTCTGCACAACCTCTTTTTAACCTGTTGGTTAAAAAATCCTCATTTTTATTTGTCCTTTTATGTTGATGTGCACTTTACCATGAGTCAAACACAAGTTAAACTTTATCAGTTATACCTGTTACAAATGTATTTGCCAACAGGAATAGTGCTAACAATCTATTTTTGATTATCATGCTGATCACTGGGAGTAGTAACATTTAAAAATGGGTTATGATTAAAAGAAAGCAAGCTGATGAATGGTGTCCAGAGTAGTACCAGCCCTCTGGAACCATTTGGCACAGTGTTTGGGGGATGACAGGTGGTAGCCAGTGTTGAGAAGGAGACTCCACTCAGTTCCAAGTGCTACGGGAGGATATTCAGCATATGTCCCTCCAAGAAAACTGTGTGAAGCTGGAAAAGGAAATGCTAATGATGCCTTCATAAATCACCTTCCTTCCTGGCTCCAATGGAGTCATTTCAAGCTTCTGACACATCAGATTATTACCTGATCACAGAATCTCACAGGAGCTGCTGACACTAGTGGTCACTGATATTTCTTGGCCAGGATTTAATATCTGCAGTGTGTGACAAGCACAGCTTCAGCCAGGAGGTGAGGCTTCCTCCAGGGCTCTGACCTCTTGTAGATTTTCAGTCAGGCTGAGAGAGTTGGGGTTGCTCAGCCTGGAAGTGCCCAAGGCCATGTTGGACAGGGCTCGGAGCAACCTGGGATAGTGGAAGGTGTCCCTGCCCATGGCAGGAGGTGGAACTGGAAGATGAGGTTTGAGGTCCCTTCCAACCCAAACCTTTCTGTGATTCTCTGATCCTAACATTCTGCTTTTTTTAAGTACCTCATTTACTAAATTTATAGTTTTGCTTAATTCCATTTAACCTCACTTTCAACCATCATCAGCATGGTTCCAATTTTCAGGATTTAGTGTCTGGAGCCACAAGGCAAAGTCCCAGTGAGCTGGACCCACAGGGCTCTGAGTTCCTCCACATCAGGTACCTAATTTCAAAGGTGTCATCCCATATTGGCAACTTTGTTAGCCTGCAAGTTATCAGGAAAGGTCAGCTCTCAGTTCCATGACTCACTCCTGAGAGCTCACCGTTCATGGTATATTTTATTTTTCAGCACAGCTCTCACTGGAGCTCCTGAATAACTTACAGGTTGCACTGTCATTTCATGTAAATTCACATACAGAGAAAGTTTTAAACTCAAACAACTGCCAGCCAGAAACACAGCTGGACAAATGCCAATTTTTGTCCAATTTTATTCAAAGCATTTACAGCTTACTTGGTTACTTTGATGTAGTGCATTGGGTCAAAATACCCACCAAGCACTTTTTTTTTGTGTTTGAGGCATGTATTTAGAATTAGCTTAGACAAGGTGCATTACCCTTGAATTATCTGTGTGAGCTAAAGCAAAGCAGATGCAGGAAGAATGTGATTATCTTGGTAATGTTTGTGAAACAGATGCAAGTGCTAGCAGTGGAATAAAGCACCCTTCTCTGTTACTAATGTTATTGCCACCATGTTAATAATCCACTGCACATCCACAACCTCTTTACTCAGTCTACTGGCCAGACATGTGAAAAAAATATTACTAGGAAAAGGTCATATCAGAAATATCTACTTAAAATTAGGTTTACCCATGGAAACATTGAACAGACACTCCTCTGGCTCCTACAGCATCAAATCCCCAGCTCAGTAAAAACAAGAATCATTTTTCTGTGCCCTTCACTTCCTTTTTCAATTTATTTCCCCCCAAAAGAGGATACTATAAAAGCACAAGCACAGGATGAGACCTAGCACAATGCAGGTTCCCCCCTGCAATAACCTTTTACCACAGGTTTGGTGATGCTGAGCCCAGAGGAGAGAAGAAAAGGTGTGTGGCTACACGCTCTCCTAGGCAGCAGCCTGGGCCCAGCTCAGCCCAGTTTTGGGGGTGGCAGGGAAGGGTGGGGACAGACAAATCATCTCTGTGTTGGCAGCCAAGGCTGACCTCAGGAGTCCTCGTGGGGCAGTTAGTTTTGCCTGAGGCTGATGAGGTGACAGGCAGGTGCTTTCAAAGCTGACTGCACTCCACAGGCTTTTTTCTGTGAAGTGTAGGAATGTGTCTCCTTGTTGAAGGAGTGACCAAATTATTCTTTGTCTGCTTAAAAAGGCAAAAAGCCCAGAAGTTTCTCTCCTCAATTTGGTAAAAAGACACCTCATATGACCTTTGGGACTTCACCTCAAACCTAGGGCTACCCAACTGGACAGAGACCAGAAGGTCCTGCCCAGGTAGTTCACTAGAAAAAGAAGAGAACAAAGGAAAGAATCGCTTTTGTGGAGTGTTGTAGCAGGAGCAAGAACTCTTGCCCCTGGCTCAGTTTTTCTCTGAAAGAGCTTTGTTATTTTGCCTTTTATGAAACTTTTTCAGTTTCCAACACTACCTTAGAAGCCATCCTGCTAATTTTGTGCCATTCGAGGTAGCTGGGCTATCTTGGGTGTGATAGGTTCCCTGAGAGCTCATAAGACCTGGCTCAAGCAGAAACCTATCAGTAAAGGACCTGGAAGAGGCTGGTAGGTGCTCTGGTGTGATCACATTCACCTTGCCTTCCTTTTGTCCTGAGTAAGCCATGGGAGAACACCTGGAAATGCCCAGTCTTGCCTCCCTCAGGGACTGGTTTCACTCCTGTGCCATGGGCTGGGGCCATGGCCTCCCTCCCTGAGCAGGCACTGCTTTCATCCTGCCTGCAGGTGCATCCTGCTTGATCCACACACAGGTGAAGCAGAAGATAAAGGTCCTGCATCCCTCTCTGTCACTGGAAATAAACAGCAAGGTGGGGAACCTACTGCTGTGCAAGGCAGTAAGTCATACCTGACACAAAGTTATAATGTGAGATGAACCAGAAATGTAAGGACTTTAACACTCAGCTCACAGCAAGCTAGAATATGTGGAAAATTTTCTAGGCATGAGTCCTTCACAGATTTCAATCCCTGGTTAAAAAAAAATAAAGAATCCGTAAAGACATCACGCGTTTGCCTACTAAAGGAAATTGACAAAGGAAAGATAAAAAACTTATATATTTCTATCACCAGCCTCCTAGGGAATAAGTACAGAGCTCTATCTTACTCCTCAGCACTGCATAAGACACAGAATGCAAAATTTCCTCCTTGAAATATTTTGGCACAAACAACTATTCTGCACTATTTGTTTAGAAATCCAGTGGGGCTTCACTGAATAAAAGCTAGCATCTTCATACTGGTAGTTGAAATAAGAATTAATTTCATGCACAATTGGCAGCGCAGAAGGAACCTCCTTGATATCTAAAGAGCAAAAGATTTTATGAGGCTGCACATGTATTTATGATTATTTAAGGTTCTTGTTATAATTGAAGAACCTTTAAGGAGAGGAATTTTGTATTTTAATTTGCATAAAGACAATAAAAACTCTTTGAGAAGCAATTTCTTTCCGTATAAAAAGTGAGAACATAGCACCTCAGTGGCACAGACATCTGTTACTTAAGCAGCTGCCACCATGCAAACTCCATCAAGCAGCACAATCCACCAATCAGAAACCACCCAAACTACATCTGCAGCCAAAATTCAGTGGGTGGCTGGGAGCCTCCAGAACAGGTTGAGAAATGATGGGCTTTTCTTCAGTGTCCCCATTGCACTGAGGGGCCCAGTGGCCCTTGTTTGTCCCTGGTCACCAAACGCCGCTGCAGCACGCGGCTCCGGAGCCGCTCCCGGTGCAAAGTCAGTCCCTGTGATCCACAACCTGCAATTCCTGCCCCCAAGATTCACACCCACAGAGCCCAGATAAATCACCACTTCTTTGTTTCCCATTATGGCTGTGCTGCAGCATCCTCACTCGGGAGCTGATGTATCAATATCTCTGCCAGAGGTTAAATATTGCCTGCTTAAGCGCCGCGTGCAGAGATACAAACTCGCAGGGCCAAATTCAGCAGCCCGGCAGCACGGGAGAAGTCTGGGGCTGATAAGCCCTTTCTGAAGTCAGCTTACACTTTAAATCAGGAGTTCATGAAAGGCATTAAGAAAAACTATTATATTACTAGAACGGATGGCAGTACAGTTTATATGTTACACCTTGAAGTAAGCAGCAGGATTTTCAATCACTTGATAACCTTGAAACTGCTAAGGTATCAAATTGCTATCATGAATATTGTACAGGAGCAGAAATAACTCAGAAAGCTTCCTTTGTGAATAATAATGTGGGAAAGAGCAATGTTCCTCTGGGCTAGGCTCACAATAGCACCGACAAGCAAATACACATGGAGGCAAGGCATGTACTTAAACAAGCATATTTGCATTTGGCTATATATCAATCAGTTATCAGGGCAGCTGCATCTTACCTGGCCCACAGAGAAAATAAAGAGCCTGCTAGATAACTTTGCCATGCAGGAAAAAGAAATTGCAAGGGATTCGTGTTTATATATCCACCTGAAACTATTAGGATAAATGCCCTCGACTTTGATGGGCATTATGTATTGAACAAGTATTTTAACAGAACCACAGTACAGATCCATCCATGCAGGAATTTAATTTAAAGCCCCAATCAACGTGTCTTCCTGGTTTGCATGCAAGAGCTGTCAACATATCTTGAGCCTTGGTTCTGGTTTCATTCACTCTGGATGAAAATGCTGAGGTTTTCCTGCATGAGAGAAAGCTGAGCCAGCCCTCCAGGCTCCCATGTTTATGCCCCGAATCAGTGGAGTTTATACCAAACTCTGGTTTTGTTCTGAAGTACAGCATGGGTTTAGTCTTGTGGCATTTTCAGGTGACACAGCCTACTGAGATCATCTGACAGCCATGTGAAAACTCAATGTCTGGAGTGATTCATCATTGTGTCAGATTGTCCTGCACTTTGTCACAATGACTGACAATAGGGGAAACTTGGAAATAATACAAAGATTCAATGCTGGCTGATAATGCCTGCATTGTGATTAGAGCAGGCGGTGAGCACGTGAGGAGAATGATAATTTTGTCCCCCACCCCCAACTTCATACTGCTTGTACTTTCAACAGCTGGGTGTCTGCACTTGCTTTCTTAATCTTCACTCCTGAGGCATTTTTAAGTGCAGAGCCTTTTTTTCCAGGATGTTAAAGTGCCATATTATTACAAATGCAAAAAGAACTAATATAGTGGAAAAGGGTAAATTCTCCCAGTACTGCCGGGCACTGCTGGGGCAGGAGCACCTCTGGTGGATGTGTCCATCCCTCCCAAACCCTAACCTTATCATGAAACCTCACCAGCATCTTAAATAATAGTAAAAACATGTGGAGAAACATTTCCAGGAATGCTACAAAATCCAGCAAGCATGGGTGAATTTGCATGTAGAGTGGGATCTTGCAGCAGGGTCTTATAAAAAAATAATCATAGAAAATTATTCCCTTTCTTTTGCATTGACTCACAATAAAGGTTTCAGGTAGTTGGTGACTCAATAGGGTATTCACACCTGAACAGCCAGAAGAGGTGGTTGCAGCAAGTTACATGTTCTAAAGCTGTTCAAGTTTTATCAGTGTTCACACAACAACATCAGAGACCACGGACTTGCTGTGTAATTAATTGGGAGGAAAAGAAAGGCCCTTCCTGTGTGCTTCAGCTGCCCAGGTTATTCTGTTGGGTAAAGAACAAGGGGGGGAAAAAACCAAACAGTAGCAAGGACCAACAAAACAGCCATTGCTGTGTCTACCACAGTAATGCAGGCAGCAGAATTCCTCCCATTTCTGAAAACAGAAGAGGAGCAAGTGGCTCTGACCCCGGTCCAGGGAGGGGACAGTGGCCTGGCTCCAGGGTGTGAAGGATGGGACAATCTGCCTCAGTGGGTTTTCCCTGCAGAGACTGGTGTGGCATGTGCTGCATCACCAGACATGTGATTTTTAAAAATAGAGGAGTGCAAATTTCTCTGAAGAATCTTACTTGCTTACAAACTTATAATTTCAGAGCTCATTCTCACAAGCAACCCACTTAATTAGATGTGTGCTATTGTGCTTTAGAAGCTGGGCCCTTGGAAGTAAAAGAAAAAGAAATTTCTGTCAGAAGAAGAATGATCCAGTTACCTAGTTGGCACTAGCAGTGTATTTTTCTTTAAGAAAATCCCAAGTTTAAGAGTAGTCAGAATGAAAAATGGGCAAACCCCCTGCAGCCTTGGTACTGTGCTGTGAGCCCCTGGCTCTTTGTGTGAAGAGCTGCACGATGCCAAAAGAGGTCCAACACATCACAGAGAAGCTAGGCTCTGACTCTGGCCTTGCTTTTGCTGATTTAAAGCTGAAAAACCCACAGGCCAAGGTGGAGTCACTCTGAACTGGCACTGGTGCACCTGAAAGAAAACGAGATCCAATTAAAACAACCAGTGGAAGTTACCTAATTTCCAGTGACCACAGCTTGGCATGGGCTAGGTTTGAGTGACCTGGGAGCTGGGGTGATTGAGGTTGGTTTTATTGGAGCCCAAAATGCATTTTACTGTGGTCACCGAGCATTTTGTCCCTAAAAAATATGGGCATACAGCTTGAAAGTGTTCAATGAATTGGTACATTAATTTAGGCTCAATGACACACTTCCATCCCTAACTGTGAAACTGCTCTGTGAACACAACTCTGTGCTTTATCTGATTTCAGGGTGCTGGATGAGGATACAAGAACAGGGTAGGTGCTAAAATACATCTACACAATAAATGATCCATAGATTACAGAGATGTCAGAAGCTTTCTGTTAAATAGAGGTCCACAAACATTGCAAGCTGAGGGAAAGAATGACTTTATTGATGTAGAAAAATCTCATCACTGACTTTATTTTCTTTAAAATGAGCAGTAAAAAGCCAGACATATTTTTTCACTCTGTTGCTTTGGCAAGATGAGTTTGAACCATCAGCTCAAGGTCCCTGGACCTTTAACTTGTGACAACTGTGATGGAAGATGCAAGTTTCCTATAATGTTTTAACAACCAGAACAGTATCTGGCCATGTAGATATTAAAGATAGAGTCAGTGAAAGCAATACAAACCCACCATGAGATTGCCATCTAAACATCTGGGAAACAATTGGTATGTTCAATCATTCAGGGGAAATCATGGCTGGCCTTTGGACTTCCCAGCACATTTCCCCCAGTTGTTTCTTTCTTATAATTAACACCTAGTATTGAGTACAAGATTTTTATTTTTTATTTTACAAAAACCACTCTTCCATGTGGATTGCAATTATCTTTGCAATATTTTAAAATTGAGAAAACAGCAAAAAATAAAGAACTGCTTCATTTTTAATACTCCGGTTTAATTAAAAAATTGTTCAAGTAATTTAAAAGTGTAGGCATTAAAATACCAATTAAGCTTAAGGCAACTTTTCCTATTAATTTTGATGACATCAGTACAGGGGTGTCACATAAAGGTGACCCCTTAGAGACAGGTTATTTTGAATTTAACATTTGACTGTACTTGTGCTGAAAGAAAATTAATTAATTTATGGAGAAACTACACCTATTTGGTTAATCCCAACAGGCTGAGCTTTGAAAACCATGTCACATTTCTCACAACCAGTAACTTAGCAAATGTAACCTCCTTTCAAGGTTTTAATTGCAAAAGTTCATTTCTCAGATATCCATTTTGTGTGGCCACCTCGTTGAAAAGTTGAAACATTTAAGCATAGTTTTAACTGTGCAGTATGAATGGAACTGGAATTTATAGTTTGACATAAAGGCTATTCTAAAGGGCAGTAATTATTTCTAAAACTGTTTATTGTTCTAATTCTGTGTTGGTGGTTAAAAGATAACATGATAAAATTCATTTATTACCTGAACTCTAATGCTGTAAGGAGGAGAGCAAGTTTTGATGGGGATAGTAACACTAAAGAAAGCAGAAATGTCTATATCTGAGTGTTTGCAATTAAAGTTTTGTGTGTAGCTGGATGCCCTAAAAAGCTCAGAATGGATGACCTTGCAGAAGAAACCCTTACTGGGAGTATCCTTATGGACCCAGAGAAACTAATTCTCTAAGCCAGCCTGGTTATGATGGATTTAAGTTAAATTGATCTCATTTCATTTGAGATCTTAAATTGGTTAATGAGGCTGAAATATGCTTTATTTCAGGGAAGTCGTACTGATCTGGACGAGGAGCAGAATTTATGCTGACGTTTGAGTCAAGTGCAAATACCACCCTCACTTCTTCATTACCACGTTAACGGGTGTGATCTGTTCTGCTCAGCAGAACTTGAACAAAATGTCAGGTTCCTAAATGAAGAAGCTCCTGGCTCTCCGTGAGAAACTGGCTGATTGGTTAAAAGTACTTCAACCTTTATTTAATTCATGCCTTATAAGTGCTCTTTGGCAGGAGCTCTTGGGATCTGATCTTATGTCACACTTACTGAAACTCATTTAATTATTGCAGCTGAGGAGGGCAGGGAGATGGTTATCTCACCAGGAAAATCTAATCCTCTTCTTTATCAGCTTAAACCCCAGCCCGGGGAAGTTGTTTGGATTCCTGTGCTTCCCTCAGCCCCACCCGCTGGTAACTGTTTGTCAGTACATGACCCTTCCTTTTGGTGGTTTTTTTTCATGGAGGTGATTTCTACCAGAGATTTAAAAGGGTTTTGTAAGCAGATGTCCACGGACTCCCTGAACACAGATCCTGTCCTGGAAATCTCTGAGCTGTTGCTCCTAGCCATGCTAAGGTCATTAAGGGTGGGATTGCAGATATCCCCAGTGGTGGTTTCAGTTGCCAGATGGAATGAATGGGATAATTTGGATATTCTGCAACCCCAGGCAGCCACTGCCAAACCAGGGACTGACTGTGCTGCCACGGTGCTGCAAAGGGGCTGTGGCCTCAGTGCCTCTGGAGCACAGGTTAATACTGAATTTTAACAAAAACCAAAGTCCTGTCACAGATTTACAACTGCTTTTTATGGGTCCTTGCTAAAAAACTTTTATGCCTTGTTCTGAAGAGGGGGAAAAGGCAAAACCACACATACTCTGCCCTTATGAGCAAAACATGAAATGGTTCTGATGAAAAGCACGTGCAGAATAAGGGATTCAGCCTAAGGCTAAAGACAGAGAATCAGTGGCTTTTATAGCTTTGACAATTGGCCTTATGACCATCATTAAATTAAAGTATCTCTCCTCATGGGGGACTTTCATTTCATCAGGGGTTGAACATCTCTTAGCACAATTAGTCACCCCCCAAATGCTGCCATCATAAAAATTAGCATTTTGAATTGTAACTTAAGAAAACTGGAAGAGACCAAACCATTTTGAGTGAGGATGTTCAGTAGTGGCGAGTCTTGGACCAGGATGGTTAGATTGAGCGTAAATTCTTATCTCAGTGATTCTCTTGGAACAAATTCCAACCTGACCAACATCCAAAACAAATAGTATAAATGTTTCCTTTGAAAACTTTTGTGTATTTCATGATTACACAGCTGATGAAGTTTAGGAGCCTTGGGCAAGCCAGCAAATGTGTAAGAGGAAGGCTTAAGAATTGTTTGTATGCTTGATTTGTTTTACAGTGCATTTGGTCTTTAGTTTTGATTGGATTGTCTTACTGAAACATGAAGGGCATTTAGAAAGTAAGGAAGTGAATAGGATACATTTGCAACTATATGCCCAAAAGCAAGATCTTAATGTCAGAAGTAAATTATAACAACTTAGGTTACTGATGACATACATTATAATTCAAAGCTTGGCAAACCACATCAAGGTTGCTCTTGCCATGATCTGAGAAAAATATCTTTAAAGTCTTGTGGTTTTCAGGATTTATTTATGCTAAGAACTTCATAAATAGAAAGAAAATATTGCCAAAGGTAAACCTATTCATTTTAAATGCATCTGAACCTTTCTAAAAATTAGAACATTAAGCCAATAATTGTCAGAGTAGGATGGTTCCAGGGGGTAAGACAGGTTTCAGCCATCATCTTTTAATCTGGTGGTTTTGGGTGACCTTGAAGTGTTTTCTAGGGATAGATCTATAAAGGACTTAGGTCTAAACTTGTTGCCTATAGGTGAGGGTATCCCAGGCCTGTAAACCCTTCTGCAGGTGTGTGGGATGCACAAATATGGGAAGTTTTCCTTGTGAGCAGCAGAGAAGCACATGAGGCTCCATGTTTGCCTGGCACATGGCAGCTCTGTGTGTGTAACCTGGAGGATTTTCCATCTCAGCATCCCATCCCTTATCTGTGCAGAGCCAGCTGCAGTGCTGAGGCCAAGGGTGTCCCCTGGCAGCAGCCCTGGCACTGGCAGGAGCAGAGCAGCTCTGTCTGTGCAGCTCATTGCATGGTAGGAGCATCCATCCCCTCCCTGAACACAACTGCAGCCTCCACTAAACTAACCTGCAACTCCTGCCCTTTCTGTGCAAAGGACAAGTCCTCCATGTTCCCTACTCTTTAACAGATTTCTCTTCCATGCAGTTGTCAAGTCTTCCCCCAAACCTTCAACATCCACTGCCTCTTCTGGGATGAAGCTCCAAATTTAAATCATAGGTTTGGTGGGGGAAAAAAATGCATCTCCTTTTGTTTGTTTTAAATCTGCTCTTGTTTTGGAAGGGGACTGGAAAGTCCCTGCTCACTTTCTCACTGCCACTGGTGATTTCACAGATTTTTGTCATATCCCCACCACACATTTTGCGAGCTGAATGGTTACAGCCTGCCTGCTTTGTGAAGGAAAGCCTTTCCAGCAGCTAAACTCATTCGTATCACAGGTACCTGGTTCAATGCCTGATCTCTCCAGTGGGATTAAACCACAAATCTCCCATTTCATGGTGACTCAACACCGAGTTTGTCTCCTGGGTGAAGTGAAACTCTCACCCCGACTCAGGTTTTATATAAACAGGAGAGAGAGAAAGTAAGGGGTGAGAGCAGCCACTTTCTGCAGGCTCCTGTTGGGGCTCTTAGGGGAATCATGGACTTGTGTTTCAGTCCCTGTTCTGCTGAACACTTCACTGTGTTGTGCTGATTGCTCAGAGCTCAGGCACCTTTTGCTCCAGTGAATGAGAGTCTGGTTTAACTGCAGGGTGAGTGATGACGAGGAGCAAGGTGATTGCTCCCAATTTACTCCGGTGAAAATGGCTACCACTTTAGAATCAGGCCCACTGAAAACCCAAAAATAAAAATATTCACAACCCTTAAATATAATAAGCCTGATTTGTCTTCATTTCAGCTGCAATCAGCCAGAGACATCTGCTCTGGGGTAAGGCTGAATGAAAGATGAGATGGCATATTTAGGTTAACAGTGGCTGAATTACTCTGGGCTTAGATTCTGGTGCAGGGTTTTAGTAGGAAAGGATCCATGTCATCACTGTGTCCACACACTGGAACTGCCATCTCCTGGCACGAGAGCCACCACATTGTCACACCAGCCCCCAGCAGACAGGGGTTGTGCTGGGGCTGGACAGAGCTCCAGGGCTGGAGCTGGGTTGAATCTGTGTGGTTCTGAGCATTCCACAACTGCTGAAGCTTTCACCAAGCCCAGATTTATATCTAGTCTATTGACAAAACTCCATGGGGTTTTTGTTTATTCTGGAAGTGTACACATACTGAACTAGGTCTGTTCTCTCAGCAGAGCACAAGAGATTTTTGTTTTAGAATGCACACAGTATTGCCATTTGTTTTCTGGAAATCCTGAATCTCCCTGAGGAAAGTTCACCAAAAGTAAATAAAACATAGTAAATTAAAAAATCCCTTAAACCCACACTATTTAGCTTTAAAAATATTGTAATTTTTGTTTGGTATTGCTTGCTAATGATGTTGTCTGTGGGTACTGCCTCCACTCTGGTCTGTACAGAAGAATTGTGTGTGTTTGTAGCTTGTTCACAGCATATGCACAATAACTGCACTGTGCTCTGCTGGTCTGAATGAGAAATTAAAAGGGAGTTGTCATGCTGAAAATTAAAAATTGGTAAGAGCTACAAAATTCTATTTAATTCATGCTCCTTCATAACCTCCTGAAAAGAAACTAATGACAGTGCCTGAGAAATCTTACAACAGCTCTGAGAACCCACCAGGCCAGCACGATTTACAGTGTTATTGATATGTGCCTCAACTTCTAGAAGCAAAGCCTGGGCGTGGTATTTCAAGGCACTAAACTCTTAGTGACTAATGCACAATGTCCTTATCAGGCACCAAATGATTCTTCTTCTTCTTCTTCTTCTGTTGGTTTGGTTTTATTTCTACTTTTGTGCAGCTTCCTTTGTTAGGATAGTGGCAATGAATCAGTCCCGTGCTCCTTGGGCCAGGATCAGTTTTGACTCTCAGGATACCAAGATGAAGCACATCCAGTACTGGCATTTTCCTTAGACATCTCTGACATCATCACACGAGCAAGAAACATTCAGTTCCCAAACTGCTTTACAAGAACATTTAATTCTTAGGATGGGAATGTCTAAGCAATGCCAATTTATAATAGAGAAACCACAGAAGCCAGGGGGTTTGAAAGTGAATGAACTTAGTGGAAGATTAAAGTTTGGCCAGCTGGGATATGTCAACATTTATGCAAGAACACCTGACTGTACAAGAGAGAATTCCAGTTCAGCCTGGATTGGTTCTTACCCCCTGGAGTCTCATCACTTTTATTTCTGCAAAGGTTTCCCATCAATAAATCAGTAGTACAGGTATCACAGAATCCCAGGGTGGTTTGGGTTGGGAGGGACCTTAAAATCAACTCATTCCAACCCCCCTGTCATGGGCAGGGAACCTCCCTCTAGACCACGTTGTTCAGGGCACCATCCAAGCTAGCCCTGAAC
Source organism: Haemorhous mexicanus (assembly GCF_027477595.1). Taxonomy (NCBI): domain Eukaryota; kingdom Metazoa; phylum Chordata; class Aves; order Passeriformes; family Fringillidae; genus Haemorhous; species Haemorhous mexicanus. The sequence goes on along the minus strand of NC_082348.1, from coordinate 5,716,002 downwards.
ACTTCCAGGGACATTTTTAATAAATATGTTAAAAACCAAGTCAAAACAAAGTCACCTGCTCTGCCTGTTCTCCCAATGCACCTTTGGGCACAGGAAAATGAGAAGCCAGGAAGTCTAGATGGATTTAAACAAAAAACAGACTCCCAATTCTGCTTCAGAGGATCAAACCCCACAGGTTAAACTCTTCAAGAGCCCAGACATGTAAGAAGCACTGAGATCACTAAACCAGACCTGCCAGTCACTTACTATGTTTGATATTGATTCAATTAGGAGCCTCAGGGATCATTGATCCAGTGCTTGACAGACAGAGTAACTTTCCCTTGCATGGTCACTCCATGGAATTCTGGAAGGAAAGGAGAGTGCCCGATGGAAATGGCTCAGCCAGCCCTGCAGAACTTGGGCCACCCCAAGCTTTGCCCCAAAGTGATCTGGGCTGGATGCCTGCCTCACCTGTCACAGGTGGGACAGCTTCCATGCCTCCACTTGCAATTCCAAGCATGAATTCCGAGCATCATCTACAGCACACACTGAAAACAAGCAGCCCAAACAGCAAGGATTCTAGAGAAAGCTGTAGTTTTCCCACTCAGCATCTGTTGGTATTTGAGGAAATTATGAGTTATTTGCCCCTTCCAAATGCTCAAAAATACTGCAGTGCTTCTGAAAGGCCAGGGGTGGGATCAAGGGCAACTCCAGATATGTAAATACCACCACTGTGTCCATTCCACAACTGGCAGCATTTATGATCACTGGCTAACTGGGAAAAAGTAAAATGCAGTCTTGTGGCTGCTCTAAAGCACCAGTGTTTTGATTTTTTTCTTTTTTTTTTTTTTAAGAAATGAAATATGTTTCCACATTATGTTAATTCTAAAGTAAATTTCTAGTTGCTCTGTGAAAATTGGAAGTCAAATGAAAGGGAACTAATCTGGGTATCTTACTGTGGGAGAACCTGCAGCGTGAACTCAACCAAGCTATTAGACACTGGAGAAACCACCTGGGAGGGAGCTGCTGGAAACAAAGCCTCATAAGTTCCACTGGCCACAGAATGACTCATTTCTTTCTTAGTTTAGGATGAGCCCTTATAGGAGCAAATGGAAAAGCTGTGAGAAACTCCAGCAGGTAACTAATTACACAATGCAAAATCAAATGCATCCCATCAGATATGTTCTTTACCCTTCTCAGAGTATGAAAGGGTACTCCAGTGCCAAAAAAAAAAAAAAGATGAAAATTTCAAGGAATTTCCATGTTTCTATATATTTTCTGAGATCATTCCTTTTAAAATAATGCAGTAAGAACTGATGTTTTTGTGAAAATATTAATTCTCTTACTGAACTGCAAATGCCACTTGCACAGGGAGGAAGGGAAGCATGAGCCAGATGCAGAAAATTGCTCCATTTCCTGGCAGTGCAGCTATTTATATGTTGACAAACAGTTGTGCCAAGAGCAGATGGATATTTTCTAGGACTGAAGAACTGCTAATTGTTTGCTGCTGTTCCTCTCAAGTTCACAGGGGAAAGCCATTGGTGTTCTGCAGAGCAAGGCATGAAGAAACCAGTTCAAGGCACGCATTTGGCAGAGTGGCCCAGCACCTCCTCTGACGGCGTGGGGGATGCCCTGAAGCAAGAAGATGCTCTGCCAGATGTCAGCTCAACAACTCCCAGCAAAGCACAGCCACGAGGAGCAGCACTCCCCAAATCTTCTGTGAGTCCTTCACTGAGCTGTACAAAGAGTGCAGAGGTTTTCAGCTCGGCCTGCTGAACGTCCTGAGCCTGTGAAGGTTTTACAGCGTCTCACACGAATTTGAATCTCGTGGAAATATTAAAGTTTTTACACCACAATGCTGGATGATATCTATTTATTCTGTCAGGGAAAAGGCATCTTTCCATAAATCTGTGCATGAGTTACCTTAGCTCTGCTTGCTCCTATCTGAGGCATGCACTGCCCACTTACTGACATATCGGATCCTGCTAGAGCCAAGTGTGAAAAAAATGAAGGCAGATGAAGAGCAGGAAATGTTTTGTTTTGTGTTTATTTGTTTTCTTTAAACTGAACTGCTCTTAGCTCACTTTGGTAAAAAAAGTCACTATCATGTGTCTTGATATTCTTACATATATCAGCACCAAAGCACAATTTAGTTAGCTTAAAAAAGTCTCAGATCTGATTTATCTATGAGACACACTTCACAACACAAACCAATTTTGCTGTAGTAATACCATGTCAATATTTCTTGACAGAAGACAAATGTTGTTATTATTTTGCCATTTCTTACCTTTGTAAAAGTTTAGAATTTTATAAAATGACTCTTCTTTACATGTCAAAATGGTAAGTTGTTGGAAAGAAAAAAAAAATTGAAGCCATTCTTATATCTATCAACAGTGATGGATTCTACAGTTAGGTTAAAAATGATTCTGGCTCAATATTGATGTTCAAAAAATAAAAAGTAGGTGATATTTTTAATGGATATGTACATTTTCCTATCAAAACTGAAGAAAATAAAGCCAGAGAAAACCCATGAGAGCTATTTTTCATTGTGGTTTTTGGTATTAAAAAGTATTTATCTCTATACTGTCTGCTGGACCCAACTGTGCAATATGTGTAGACATAATTTCCTCTCCATAGAGGTGATCTCCAGACAAAGCAGTCTCTCTTACCTTTGCATTCATCCTCTCCTTGCCCCTTCACGACGTGGGGAGTGACAAATTTAAAATATCATCTCTGATTTAAATTGAGTTTAAGAGATTACTTTAAAAAATTACTAAAACTCTTGAAAGCAAAATATTTCAAGATTTTTCTCTGCCATTTTTTAGAAGTCTCTACAATGCTTAAAAATACAACTCTGAGGAACCATGCCTTGCACTTCCATATGGATCTCCCTCTCATGCTGGTCTATTCTTGTTTCTACAATTAGATCTTGTGCTACCACAAAAGCTTTACCAGACATGAAAGAGCCACTTATCTCTGCTTTAAACTGAGAGAGAAACTGCCAGGGTTTACCTTGGGGATTACCTGGGTGTAATGGAGGGGAGCAGATTTGCCCAGCTGATTCCAGATGTGCAGCACCTTGTCCAGCAGAAAGCAAGTGAGCTTGCACACCTTGCTTTGATCTAAACTGGTGCCAGGGTCCTAAAGTTAAGCAGAGCATAGAGATGAGGGCCTCAGATTTTGTTCTGCAGCACCTCTGCATGCTGCTGCTCACCAGAAAATGTCACATGGAACACAATTTACAGTTTCATCCCCAGGCAAGCCAGGATTTAAGGACAGGGTAAAGAAACTGTGTGATGGCAACAGAGCACTTGGAGAGGGAAACCCAAATGACTTTATCCACCAAGTTATCCACCAGAGACTGAGGGCATTGCTCTGTAATAAAACATGGCCAGTTCTGACCTTTGCAGAGCATGTATGAATCAATTCTGTTACTTGTTAGCCCAGCCAGGATTCAGAGATTTTCCTTCCCAAACCAAGAGTGAGCAGGTGGCAGTGCACAGATTCCTCATGAGAAGCCTGACACTGAGGTTTGATATTTAAGCTGTGCTCAGCCAAGTTACCAGTGAGCTGAATGCAGAGGTACAGCTTCAAATATGGGTGGTTGAATCACAAATATAAACATGCAGCTATATGATATCTGTATTCAAATGAATTATGCAGACCAGCTTCAAGAAGCTCTGAGTTTGTGGAACAGAAAGACCTCAAAGGCTACTATGATCAAATTTAACCAAAGTTAGAGTATTTATATAAATATTCACACACTTTTTTTTTCTTTAGCACTGTCCTGATTAATTTTTAATTGTATCAAATCAAAGCCAAGAAAAACACTGCACATTTCATTTCAAACTAAGGACTGCAGAATGAAAACCTAAACATTTTCACTTATCTAAGGACCAGCTGCACTGAAATCACTGAAATTACTGCTGTGTTTTTATTTATATTGCAACAGCTATATTGGCCTAAAACTGACACAAAGGGAGAATTAGGCCATATATTTATGTTCAGCACATTCTATGGCTCACTTTCATGCTGATTATTTTGCTGTGTTTCCCAACTCCATGCTGTGTAAGTAGTTGTGGATGATTATTTTACATTGCAGCAGCTATAGGAAAGGTTTATCAATTCTTGTATAAAAGTAAAAATACCCTGTATTCTGAACTTTAGGAACAGCCTTCATTGTTGCCTTAATCCTATGCATTATATAAGTAGAACATTAAAAAAAAAGCCTTAAAAATAAATTACCTGGACTTTAATCTGAAAATTGCACAATAACACAATTACCGTATTTCAAAGATTTTAGAATTATTTTTGTTTGCTTGTTTCCCATCTTTATTTCCTTCCTATCACTGGCACAATGTCCCACAGAGCACATTGCATACGTTCCCAGGTATAAGCTGGGCATACAGCAGGGTCAGTGAAAAGCAGAGCATATTTCAGTGCATATTCCTGGAAAATTACCATGCTTCTCTCCTTCTTTATCTTCCACCAGAGACACTAAGCAGATGATTTTGCAAAGACTTATGGATTCATTAAGTTTGAACCATGCCACATGTTCCTCCAACTTCAACAGAATTGCTCACACACTGAATTTAAGCACATACTTAACTGTTTTCTTTATTAACTCTCTGAATTCTGCATGGAATTCATGAGCAGTTTTCTCCGTGTTCATGTAGGTTTCAAAAATAAGCAGTGAACCAAACCACTTAATAAAATAAAATAAAATAAAATAAAATAAAATAAAATAAAATAAAAATAAAACAAAACCTGTCAAAGAGGCTAATATACTGCTTTATTACACAAAACATTTAACTTGATTAATTTTTGGGGAGAGGCAGTGACAGAATGTATTGAACCCTCAATTCTTTTATTTATCTTTACAAAGATAAAGAGACTTATTTACTGAGGCTAGCTTATTTACCAAAGCACATAGAGCCACACTAGAAGGGAATTTTTCTCAGTATCTTTGGACTTTTAAAGGGTGTCTGATATCTATTTTCCAAAAACTCTTTATGTACCTACACATGAAAATGCTGCTTATTCTATGAACATAACATGTTATTTAGAATCAATGCTATGTGTTGTTAGGACTGTAAAAAATTATACAGATAAACGAATTTGTACTGCAGCCTCTGATTGAAAGTAAAGATTTGTGCACAGCAAACTATACAGAAATTAATCTCATGCATTTACCTGATCCCTAATGATTTTAAGTCATTTTTGAGATAAGTGTATGCCACATATGACAATTTTCCTGTTATGATTCCTATCAATTTCTCATAATAAAATCGTGATTTTCTATTTCCCTGCCATATCTATTTGCAAAATGCTTTTTTAAAAGCTAAGAAAAAAGGTAATTAAATTTACATCCTCAGAACAGAAATGTGGTTGTGCCCCTGATTTGTTTCACCAGCAATCAGGAGCTGCAGATACAAAACATAATTTCATTCCTCACCACAAAAATCACCTACAATACAGACCTGCCCTTCTAATTTTAGTAAACCAATGTATTTCTAAATCCCCCAAGTTCCTGTTCTTCACTCCCCACCAATCTCAGCCTATTGCTAGGTAGGAACCTGACACAGGGAGCAATTAATCCACACTGCCAAACACAAGAGGAATGTAATGCTCTTTCAAATATCAAATCAGTCCAATTTCATTTAGACTTAAATGATTTTTCTGGTCCCTCTTCATGTAGAGACCTCTGCAGTCAATTAGCATTGTCACTTTTAATCTGTAATACTCAGATACTGGTCATTTCCCATTAGAGGCTTATTAAATAGATTCTTATGGTCAGATAGAACCTTCTGCAGTGTAATATCTGAGAGGGAAAACTGACAGCCATTATGCAGCTGGCATTTACTGAAAGGTTAGGCACTGCAGATAACCTTAATCACAAATTACACTGCATGCCAGCGAGCTACCTCACCACTTCACAATACCACCTGAACATTTCCCACCCAAACACTCTCAGGTTTCTGCTCAGTTAAGCTTAACCATCTAGATGTTTCCTAATTAAAATATTCTTGTGCTTTAGAGCATCAGGCTTTACACCAGGCTTTCATGTTAGAAGGAAAAACCTTTTCAAGAGCTTTGTGGCTCCAGAGGATTTTGCTGCCTGCAAAGCCACATTCCCCTGAGCTGTGGACATGTGTTCTGTGCTGGATCCCACCGTGCTGCCCCTCTGGCTTGATGAGAACCTGTCATTTCTGAGGCTGCCCCTGCTAAATGATTCATTTGGAGGAGTCCCACGAGCAGCTCAGCCAGGAGGCTGAGGGGGGACAACTTCTGGCACCAAGGGCCATCACAAGCAGCTGGGCAGTGACTTCAGATGTGCTGCTCTGGCACGGCATGGAGCTCAAACAGAATCAGAGTTTCTCAGAGTGATCTTTTCTGTACTCAAAGATGACAGCACAGGAGTCCAGCTTGGCAGGATTTTGCCAGAAAGAACCCTCTCTTGTCTTGTTAAAAGGTACTCAACACACTCTAGCCCAAGTAGAAGGCAAGGATTGGGGTTTTTTAAAAAAAATTTCTGATATTTAATGATTTTTTTTTTTTTGTAACAGATGACTTATGTTAAAAAAAAATATTTTAAAAAAAATTTTTAAAACAGCCAAGAACTCCTTTGAACATAAACCCAAAGGGAGTGATGGTTGGCTGGGATGTAGGTAGATGCAGAAATCAATGTATCAATCATGTGGCCTTCAATAGGGACAGTTAAGTGCAGCAAAACCAGGTGATTAACTGTCTGATTTGTTTATTTGCTGCCCTTCAAACTCAATAGAATCCCACTGACTTAATGAACAGCAGAGCAGATCTGTGTGACCAAAGTGCTTGAATCACTACTGGCTTACTGCTATGAGATCATGGCAAAGACTTCTACACAGCAATCCAGACTTCATCAGCAGTGCTTGCACCATTTCCTGCCCAAGCAAACCTTTGCTCTGTTTTGTTGTGGTGCTCCTGGCTGTGATGGCAAGTACAGGCAGGATGGCTTGGCAGCAGGGACAGGCAGACTGCAGCTGGGCTGTGCTTTGTGGTGTGTCTTTGAAGCCTTCTTACTGCATGGACACCAGGTCTAAACTTGTGGCAAAATGAGGAACTGACCATGGATCTTCATGTTCTGGTTCTTAGACCTTCCCCCCACTGCAAATCTAGGAAATATATCATTTATGCAAAAGCTAACTCACTATTAATTAGTTACTGCCAGTCACGATATTCACACAGTAGATATTTTCAATATGCAACTTTATCAAAATATGTTTCATCCTGAGCACTGCATGTGCATTTTTTTTTTTTCCCTCCTCAGATTTATTTAAGTGATTGCCTCCTTGATCAGTGCTCCTGATTGTTTATCTCTGGTGGCACAACAGCACTCACAGAGCTGTGCAGCAAACTGACAGGCAGCCTCTCACTGCACGGAATAATTCAATGCCTCATTAAAAACGAGAATTAGACGTGGCTTTGGAGATTAGTGCCAGGAGAGTTTTGCCATTTTACATTCCTGTTGATGCACACTGGAGGGATGTGGAGCGTGGATCAGCAGGGCTTCAATCAGAAGACTCCACAGAGGTCACTGTGAGCAATCCTGTGTGGGCTTTCTCCCTAGTCACAGGGATAGGTGTGGGTTTGTTTATTGCTGAAATCCCTTCCAAAGCACCCCTGTTTGCACAGCATTAGGGTGACCCAGGAGAGAAAAAATGGAATCAAAGCAGAAAGCTCAGCACTAATACTGCTCCTCGTGCTTGCACATCAGAATAATTTCTGTCAAACCCAGAGACACAATAACACCTATAACACAGCCTAACTTCTCTATGCTTTACAGATAAGTGTAATATGCTTGATTTCTGGCTTGATTTTATGTTTATAAAATAAATCAAGGCAAAAAAATTAAGGAACCTCCAGTTACCTTCCTTTCTGTCATATGCTTTTCCTATAATTTCCTATAAGGGATGAAGAACAGCAGCTCATGGGCACAATGGAGAGGATTTGAACGTTCACATTTTGAGGCTATCAGGGAAAACTTGGTAATGAAATCTTTTCCCTTCATCTTTTTAAAGTCTCTTCTTGAACCTTGAATTGAAAGCTAGAAAAATGCTTAATATCCTACCAGCTTCCCTGGCTGGACAGAGAGGGGGTTACACTAGGGGTGGAGTTCTATGAAGGATTATACTAAAGCAGCCTGACTTTTCTGGCTGTGGGGACTGCCACAAGTCCCTGGGAGGAGCCTCCTATTAATCTCTCTGCAAACACAGGACTCGAGGACAGAGAAGGACTGAGAAGCCCCACTCTGTCCTCGCAGAGCCTGTGGACAGCAGCCAGTCACAAGCTGTTCAGCACTACTCCTCAGGAAAGCTCCTTGGGGCAGGGAAAGGCGGCTTGGGCAGCCCTGTAACACAAACCAGGATTTCTGCTCTGCTGTTGCACAGGGAAAGGACAATCTCTGCACAACTCCCTGCAGCCCACATGCTCACGATAACCAGAAAGAGTCTCTTTGTGCACAAGCAATACAAATATTACACAGCTGACTACAGGGAATGAGAATGAGGGACTAAGCTCTAATATTCATTAACAAATAACCACTGTTTCATTAAGCTGAGCGGTGAGGACTGTGCAGAACAGAAAACCACAGTGATTTAATATAGATTTCTAGCTGGAACATTATGATACCTGTAGAATACTTTACTAAATTACTGATGTCAGTTGTATTTCTCTTCGAGACTAGGGAAATAGGTTATTGGCACAATAAAACATCTAGAGGCATTTAAAATGTCAGTCTAATAGCAAGAACCAGTAAGGCTTTTAATTACCTTCTGTGCCATTTTTTTAATTGCTTCAGTGGCTGCAGTGCTTAGTGAATTCCTGACAGAGCAGCTGCAACTGACTTAATTTAAAATGTTTTTTAAGCTCTTGGAGGAAATATTAAGAAATACAACAGAAATCCAGGCAGCTACGTGGGATATTTTATGTGGTGCATGTGAGGAAATCTTTGGCCGTTTGCAGCATGGGCAAGAATGCTTTGAAGAGCAGGAATGGATGTGCACATCAGCACTCCCCTGGTCTGAGTAGAAGATCATGTTGGCTGGCTTTTGTAGGAGCTATGTTTTTGGCAATTCAATTCAGAGAATGCAAAACCTATCCCTCGTGGTCCTGGCAGCTGCAGAGGAAACACCAGAGGCTCAAGAGAAAGGCTGAGTGCCAGAAAATGTCCCAGGACCTGGGTAGCTCAAACAGAACTTATCCTTATCTTGCAGATGCATTTGCAGCTCTTGAGATCAAACTCTGATTTTTTCCTTCAGGAGAGAAAATTATTCTATTAACTGGGAAAAAAAGTATATGAACATTTTCCCCTAATAGACCTTAATTTGCAGATAACTGGTGCACTCCACCCAAGGATAATCCACAGTGATCACAGAAGTGGACCTGAAGAATATCAAATATCCAAGAGAGCTCACTTTTTTCCCAGCAGAGAGGAAATGGCCACCTGCAAAGGCTCAGGCTCCCCCAAACCCAGGTGCACCCCCAGTGAAGCTCTCCTGACCCCAACCTTCCCTTGGATAAGGACTTTGGGCTCAGGCCCCACTGTCCCAAACTCCTCCCTGCTCCAGCCTCTCCACAGGACAGGTTCAGATGTTGGCCCAGTGCTGCTGAAGTTCCCTGGCAGAGGGAGGCTGGGACTGGGAAAATCACAGCAGAGTTCCATCCTATGGCTCTCCAGCAAACCCACATGCTTTCAGGTTTATTTCATACTACACTGCACTCTGTTAATAAAATGGACTTTTAATCCATTTGAAAAACCACACGGGGCACAGATCCATCTTGCAAACCTCTCTTTCCCTCCTGGGGTTTATCTCGATTAGGCTGTAAAAAGACATCATTGAAAGGGATTAGCTTAACACCTCCTAGCATTGTTTCAAAGGGTGTTTGTACCCTACAAAAGCACAGCAGTGTCACATGCTGGCTGGGGCATGGTTAAAGGAAACTTTTTTGCTAATAACACTGCAGAGGAGATATTCTACTGCAGCACATGCAAGAAGGTGAGGGTTTCAGCCACACAAGTTGTGTACAAACTAACAGTGCCTTATGTACTCCAATAAATGTAGGCAGGACAAATTCTTAGAGACACGAGGACTCATCATAGAAACAGGAAAAAACAAAGTATTCTTAATCCAACACACTGATACTGGTGGACATTTAGAGTCATAAAATAAGACTATTATCAAAAAATATTGGAGTTATTGTTGTCAATTCCAAATGGAAAAGACATGCCTTTCCTAGCTATTAATTTTGTCTTACATGGAAATTGGGAGAAAAACATAGACATGAGATAGAAATGTACTGGCAACCTTTCTAAACTGAGGCTTTATCTAAATATACAGAGTAGTCCTTAGAGTGAATATTTAATAGCAATTTTGAAGGTCAGCTAGAGTCAGTAAACCATTTATAAATTACGCTGAAAAATTCTTTTGATGAGTCTTGCAATAAATCCTTTTTGTGTAAACTACAACTTATTCTACTGGGCCCTTTCTAATTTCATTCATACTCACATAAATCAACAGCAAATCCATGGAAGTCAATGGAGTTACACTGAATACAGTGAAAATTTTTCATTTGATTTTTCTAGGAAGTGTAAATTCATCGCATCAGCTTTGCAGGATTAGTATAGTTTTAGGAGAATGCGTTGGTGACAAAATCCACCAGAAGATTTTATGCTCCAGTAGTCTAAAAATTCATGCTTAAGAAACACTTGTCATAATTTAAAATAGGAGGGGGGTGTGTGTCAGATTTTACAGGAGATGGGGGAACTGGACCAGCATCTTTAATTTTAAGTGAGATTATTTGATTTAAAGAGATTTTTGTCATTATTTTAACTCAGAACACGTAAAAGAGGTTTCAGTTTGTGAAACCTCTTTTCAGTTTGTCTTACAGGGCAGGTTTTATTCTCCCAGGCACACCATGATGTCTTGTTTGCTTGAATATAAAGAGATTGCATCTTTTTAGATGTGCATAGATGCAAAGGAAAAGCCAATAAGTCTCTGTGCACAAAATGCATCATTGTCATCAGAAATAAGAAAGCCTGGCCATGTGTGCATTTTTATTTCGGATTTACTCCAAAAGTCTTCTCGTAACTGGGACAGATGTATGATCCAGTACAAGCATGTCAGTGTCTTACAGTCAAATCTCTTCTCAGAGTGAGTGGGTGTCCCTTCTTTTCTTACCCCACCTAGGTTCACAAACAAGCACTCACTGATTTCTTTGTCAGCTTTGGTTGGACAATGTGTTCAAAAGCTCTCAGTAGGTGTGCACTGAAACAGTGGGACTGCATCAGGCTTTGTTTGACCAGAGGATTAAACCAAAATATCACTGAATAACAGCAGACAGGTGGACATCCAGGAGAACCCCCTGGATGCAAGGAAACTCCTTCCAGCACAGTGACATCCAAGCCTGACACCCCAGAGTTCACAACAAGGATTCCCTCAAACATTAAAGCAAATCAGGTGCCAGGTTTACTTGTTTTAAACCACAAACATTCTGATTTCTTGGTTGCAGTTCCATTTTCATGAAAATTTGATGCAGTATAGGCAAGCAAAAGAGTCTGGCAAATCACCTCCTAGAATGAAATACTCCTGTTAACACCTCTTGATTTCATGTGGAATTAAAATATCTGAGGAGAATACACAGCAGAATCAAGTCAGCAAGGTACATGAGAAGAAGTCAAAGAGGACAGGAATATCTTTAATAACATCTTAACATTAAAAGAACATTTAATATGATAATTTCAGTTATGTTGTGTTGCAAAAGGATCCCTGGAATCTTTAATAAATGAGGGGAAATATTCCCATTCTTCTCCCAGATGTAGGGTGTGTTGTTTTACTCAGGGGCTTTCCCTCATGTCAGAAAAAAAATTGTATAAAACCATCTAATATTTAAGTACTGTTCTATAAATTGATACGGTAAGAGTTCCAGTGGACCCTTCAAAATAGGACAGGTTAGAATAATTTTTCATACCTAAATCCTGAAACTCATTCAGACACCATAAGCAGTGTACTGGAAGGCTACATTTTCTATCAGTTATCACTATCTTCATTCATCTATCAACCTTTATTCATTACTAGGTTCATATTATAGAATTTTATTGGATCATTGACTAATGCTTTCTATTTTTCTGCTTCTGATTAATGTGTTTGTTGATGCAAAACCAAACAGATATTACTTTTGGGAATAAACAGCAATACACTGAATTGAGCTTTAATGTTGGCTTCTTTAGCAAAGTGTCTAAAAATAAAGAATTAAAATATCTGCTTCCATTCATCATTTCACCTACAGAAGTTCCAGTATTCTATTACACGAAAGAGGTTTTGCACTTGAGACAAAAGTTTAATTATCAGGCTGCTTCTAGAATTGTGATGTATTCTTAGGTAGCTATATTACCTGTGATCTCCTAGCAGCATTTCAGTGTTTTAATTTTAACCAATGAGACACTTCATTTTACATCTCCAGAACCTTGTTAAATACACTGAACAACAACAAATTTTTTATTGATCTTAATGGAGGTGTTCAATGTTAACTTCATTTCACTCTGACATCCCTTTTAATTCCTTTTATTCCTTGCAGTCTTTAGTTTGGCATAGGACAATACAATTCATTGAGGCTTTAATATGTTTAATTATGCTCTGTGGAAACATGTTTAAAATTCATTCCAGTTCTAACAGATGCATATAAGCCAAATGCTTCCATAAAAAGGAAAACTGGAGACTTTACAGATTTCATTCCATGCAGCAGGAAGGGAGGGTAATCCCTTTCCCATCTGCATATTTTGAGCTGTTTTGGTCCGTGAGTTCCTAAATCTGAGGCTATAACTTGAGAAAGGCAAACTCAGCAGTGCTGAGGCAAGCTGCAGCCAGCAGGCTCCACCAGCCAGCCCTGCCTCCCCCAGGCACAGAGCTGAGCCAGGGAGGAGCCCAGACAGATGCCTGGGATCTGTTTGCTGAAAGAGGCCACCTGCCAGCTTAAAGGTAGAAAGGTGAATGGGTTGGGACGTGCTCTGCACTGCTCCAGAGAGAGCATCCCTGGAATTGTAAACATGGGAGCTGCAGCAGATCCAGCTCAACAACCACAATTCAGCCACCTCCAGCTTCCAGGGTGCCAATATATGATGAGAAGTTGGTTACTGCTATGAAGAAACCCAAGAGGCAGAAGCAGAATTAGCCTGTTCTAATTGCATTTATTCATAACTCTTGCAGTATCACTGCTGGTGACTGATATCTGATGATATCTCTAACAACACTGGTGGTGGAGTCAACACTTTACTCATCCCCTGCTGGATGTGTGGCATCCAGCTCCCTGACTCATCAGAAACAATCCTCCTCTTTGACAGGATTTGGGCATGCACGAGAGCTCCAGGTAGTGCTACTTCCATTAACTCACCTCTTACTGGAACAACACATATAATTAAATTTGCATTTTGTTTGGATGCATAAATATCCACCCAGTTTGGCAATCTCCTCTATTTTCAGTCACAAATTTCCTTCAGTGACAAGAAGATCCTAGAATTAATTTGATTCCTTTTTTTTCTTTTCCCTTTGGCTGTTGTGAACTTGAATGTCATTCGGTTTTTCTCTGTTAATGACAAGGTTAACAGTTCCCTTTTTCTGAGTTGGTTTGGATCCACCTTCTCCAGCAATTTTACTTTCCTGCTTTGATGTGAGCAGTGTTATAAACAGTACTCTAGACAATGTCCAACTCTACCATACGGAGCAATAAAAGTTCGTGGATTTCCTTATGATTTATAGCACACAGGACGGGTAATTCAATTCACTCCGCTGCTTGATTTGTTTTTCATTGCCAGTACACATTGGGATGAACACTTTAGGGATTATTTCAATGCAGAAACACCCAGATTGCTCTATTTGTCTAGCTATCAGCACATTTTCCAGTCTATGAATGGCTTTTGGTTTCACTGCTTATTCATTTACCTGGGCTGAATTTCATTTGTCATTGGTAGGTCCCATCATGTCGAGGTTTTCCCAAATGAGCTGTGCTGAGCACGTGGGACTTTTTTCTTTGCCCTCTCAGTTACTTTTAGCTGGTGCTATCACTTGGAAATTCAGTATAGAATTAAGGGGATATTCTGCCCCTGCCAGCCCAGCCTCCCTCTGCACAGGACAATCATTTCCATCTGTCTGACACTAATTCAACATTTGTGTTTCAGCACAGCACCACAACATTCCTACTAAAGTCTGAGTTTGTGACACACAGCCAATAGAATTATTACAGCTATATTTAGTTTTCACTTTTGACTTTAAAATCCCTTCTGGACTACCACAAAAAGTCTTCCAAGAATCTAAATGTCTTCCTTAAGGACCCGGAGAGCAACAGTTTATTTTCCTTATTAAATGGTTAGAGCTGCTGTTAGCCCTCCCCAGGAACTTTTCCCTGAGGGAGACATGACTATTTCATAGACATGGGCATGCTTCAAATTGCATCTAGCTATCAGCAAGCCTATAAAAGTCATTAAAATGCTGCAAAACATTTAAAATGGAATATTTTTTAAAATACTTTTTCCAATCAGGAGTCTGTCTGTGTACAACACAGTAAGCTCAAACAGCAAACCAATTTATTTACCATGATCTAAGAATGCTTATCACTCCTGCTGGAAATCCTGGTTTCTCAGACAAAAGAGATAGTCTGTAAAGACCATACTTTAATTTTAGTGGTTCCCTGAATCACTAAATATGAGAATTTTCCTTGATTCAGGTGTACCATATTTTAAATTCCTCTTATCTTCCAGAAGTGTTTAAGAGATGACTCCTGCCATCTAATTCAAGCCCAACAAATCTATAAGATAAGCAATTCTGTCACCTTCTAAAGTAGAACTTGAGGAAATTACTAAAAAAGTAAAAAAAGACAGAATATAAAAAGAGGGGACAGATGTAATGTCACATATGAACACTAAAATCTGGTACCACATTATTCATAGTTGGAAATTCCCTCCAGCAACTGCAATTGGATACTTCTTTCTCTCTATTAATATTTCTATTTGCCTCCAGACACTACAGAAGATAAATTTAGGTTAAAGTATTTTTTTTTTTCTCCACAGACTTCTTAGCAGAACTTTAAAAACTCATTTTGCTTTACAGAGGTTTGATACTACACTTCCCTAATTTTATATTGAACATCTGAACATATTAGAAAATTGTAAGAGTTTAAAGGAGAAAACAACCCCCAAATTCAGGGGTAATCCTCTACTATCTATGGATTTCTCTACTGTTGGAAGGCAACAACAGCTTTTACTGCCTGTGTTGTGTTCTTTAATGCCTTTGTCTCTGGATTGCTGAATCATTTCACACCAGAGATGGTTATTTTCACTTAGCAATGCATCTACCAGTGTTCTGAGCAGCAATGTTTGCTAAGGGAGCTGTGTCCACACGGGGAAAAAAGCAGTTTCCACATCCCTTGAAATGCTAGAGTGAGTAAATGACACTTTTCTGACGGAATAATATGATATAGGATGGGATGCTTGAAGGAGGCTATATGGCTGTATTAAACAAAAATATTAAATAATAAAAGCAAGCCAATTCATGCAGATAATTCCACAAACGTGAAGCAAGACATGTCTACCTCAAGCTTTCGGTTTCATGAGCTTCATACCACAAGGAGAAGCAAAGCACAAGATACAACAAAGGAATTTCTTTTGCCACTGGTTTACCAAGAGAAGATTCAGCATGGAAATGGCCGTGATGTACTATTAAAAAAAATCAATAAAACACAAATCAAAAATAACAAACACATCACAATGATCCATGTTGCTTAATTTTTGCACTTTAACTTTCACAGAACCATACAAGCCTAGAATGGTTTGTGTTGGAGGGACCTCAGAGATCACCCTGTTCCAGGGACACCTTCCTCTAGACAAGGTTTCTCAAAGCCCCATTAAACCAGGCCTTAAATTTTAAGAAGTCCCTCTCCCTTACAAATTCACTACCCCCTGTGCATTTTTATTCTTCTTATTATTATTTCCAGCATGACTTGCAACTTGCAGGAGCTGAGCTTGGAGCAGCCAGTGAGGATGTTTCTGCAGCAGAACAAACTGCACCAAAATCAGCACGGTATTATCTCTACAAACATGGGCTTGTCCTTGCTCATTGTGCAGCTCTCAATCTAATGGATGTCAGGGTATTTAATATGGCCCATTCTTCATGGAGAACAGTCATCCCATTTGCTGCTGGGAGACTGATAGTGCCGAGTGCTATCAATCCCCAAAGCTCTGATGCAGGCCATGGACCTCAACCAAGAGATTCCTTTCTGTGCTATCAATCTCACAGCTCTGTGCTCTCTCCGAGTCTTAAATCAGTCTGGTTGATATCTTTCCAGTTTCTGTATTCCTGCATCAGCAGTCTGGCTAAACGTGGCCATCATTCACTACCTCTGTTTCAGCAGTGGTTACAAACAAAATATCACTTTTATTATTGTCATTATTATTTATTTTTATTACAATGACAACACTGAGGTGATCAGTGCTTTTCAAGCCTAGGAAAAATCACAGATGCCATCCCCCAATACAGGGAGATTTTTACCAGAGTGGGACTTTCAAACCTAGCCAGCACAGATAAATACAAACTTCAACAGCCTTGTGTTGAATAAGTGCAACATTGAATAAGTGCAACATAACATCCATTATGGATGTTTCCATCTTTAACTCACTGAGCTCTGAGGCACCACAGAAAGCTCCTTCTGTTGAAGTGGAAAGGGACAAGTGGCCCTGCTCTGAGCACTGCTGGTTACTTTGCCTAATGGCCATTAAGTGTCCTCCCTAAATACTTCAAAAGGCCTTCCATGTTTTGTGGTCCTGGAAAATATTTTGTGTATTTGTGAACATTAAAAGAAATATTAAATTGGCTTTCCCATCTTTTTTTTTATTTAAATGATTTTTTAGGCTTAGTTTATCCATAAGGAGTCGTATTTACAAATAGGCACTCCATAAAAATACCAGCAGGATCTAAGTCTTGGAAGGTAAGAGGAATCTTCAGTTGAAAACGTATGGCTCACACAGAGAACAGCTGAAATGTCTCTCATATTCAAGTCTTAATATAAGCTGATAATTAAACCCTTTACCATTATTGTTGAATGTGGATTTTAAATCCTTAAAATATGGGAATGTCAAGTCACCTTTCCCGCTGAGACAATTTAACAATTGAAATTTATGAACCATATCCTTCATTACGACTTCCATTATGTAAGGGGATCTTAATTTTAAGCCCATTCAAATTTTCAGTGGAAGGATGGTGAAATTGCATGAACCACAGCTTTTACAGAGCTGCTTCCATACAAAAATGATTAGATAATATCCTGCACAAGTATCTTGGTCTACACAATGATCTTTTATTTTTCACTTTTGTTCATCCTCTCCTAATTAATATGCACAGTAAATATTTCTGCACAAGCACCCTGCTTGGAGTGCTAAGATGAGAATCTGTATTGAAAATCAGTAATTTAGTGGACACTCAAATTACTGTTTTTGCTGCCTATAAAGGCTGTCACAAAAACAGAGGCCCAACCATGCTACACACTGGGCTAAAGAACTCCATCTGAAATGTCAGAGTCTACAAGTACAGCTGACCATGGGCAGGCAAAGAAAGGGAAAATAATGCACATGACCAGCTCAGAAAAAGGGGAAGTGATCAGAATTGGACAAAACAGAGGGTGGGGAGACAAGAAAATAAGGATTGCCAGCTGATGCAGGTGGGGAAAAGTAGTGCTGGACCCATCTTAAGTCCTGCAAAAGGACTCCAGTGTGAAACTTGCTTGCCTTTGCTGGTGGAAGAGACATAGGTTCAACCATAAAGAAGATCAAATTAAATACAACCCCTCCTCCAAAATGCAAGGTTCAAATGGGAAGTTCAGCTAAACAAAGTGCTCCACCAGGAAAAAATAGTGATCAGTGAAAACACAGGGAAATTTTCTTTTTATGTGATTAAGTTTTGAAATTATTTAATAAAAAATTGATAATTTCATGTAAAAACACACAGAGATGAAATTAAAATGTAGTATCTCCACTGGCCCAAGGAGCTGGATTAAGTAGATGGAGATAGAGATGTTTTAATTACAAAGGAAAGGTCTTTTATTAGTCTCCAACTTATGTATTGATTTTCTCTGATTAATTTATAAATGTGGTCTATGCAGTACTTAGAATGCAAGTTTTTGTAGGCACTGCTGTAAATACCTGATTTCTCTCTCATCTCTCAAGGACAGATTTCTTTATTTTAAACTAAATTTCTTTTTATTCTGCAAAAGACCTCATCTAGTCACAACTTCAGTCTGCAATGAATGCATCTAGTGAACTAATTTATGCCTTTTTTTGAATTATAATTACTCATTTTTTATAGAAGCTGTGATTCCTACAAGAAGAACTGATTGAACTTTCACTGCTTACAGCGCGAGCCTATAAAGATGCTTGTATGAATCTTACAGTAATATCTTTACAGAAGACAGAAATGAGGATATAAAAACCTGAAATACAGTTCACTTAGATTGCAGTTTAGTGGAAGTACATGACACTTTATCAGTTGTATAAGTCCTCCTAACTAAATTATGTTACAATGATGATGCCATTAATCATGCCTGCAGTATTTTCCCCATCGTGAGAAATATCTCCAATACACTCAGGCTCTCCTAAAGAAAAATACCACACACTCTTTATCCTCTATTAAAGAAAAATAATGGCAGCAAGGTAATTACTAGCAACAGTGATGTAAAAACCAAAACATGAGCATATGCCAAAAACAATTGGGAAAAAAATGAACAGTAAATTCTATCAGTAAAACTGTCCTGGTTTTCAGCAATAGAGCAAACTATAAAACAACTCCATAAAGCTGTTAATGTCATGTAAATCAAGGCCTCCAGAACCAAGGTCATGCAAAATCTGAACTTTCTAAAGTCAGGACAGGAAAGTGAGGGGGCAGAAAAAATCATATTCTCTGGTGTATATACTATCCCATCTGTCAAATAATGGGGTCAAGATGAAGTGAGAAAGGGTGTAAAGCAGCATACAGGGTAGGAATGGGACAGAGCAGTCATCAGTATGCAAAAACCATCTGTTTAAGGGAAGAATAATTTAAAGGTTATTTCAACAAAAGCAAATTAACTGCAGAGTTCAATATCTGCTTTGTCATTGCAATCCACCCTAAACATTAATGCAAAGTGCAAATAGCTAGTAATTCTCTCACCTCTACAGCATGTGATGCTGGATCACAGAGAGTTTGGAAGAACCATTTTAAACAAGTTACTAAGCCCACTATGAAAAAAAAATATATTACTCCTTATTGGCTTTCTTTTGGAGGGAGAGTAGTTCTGCTGCATTGCAAAGAACAACTGTGATGTGATATTTTACATCTGAATCCCCATAGCTATCAAAAAACCCCCTCATTTATCATAAAACTCTGACTATAACTGCAGTGGTTCAAATGCCTCTACACAAAAAAATGGAATTGCCATGGCAGTGGTCCCAGAAGCCAGGACATGTGCAGGCACAGCAAGAGAACTCCAGCTGCCCCTCCAGAGCACAGGCATCACATATTTATTACATGTTAACATATTTATTTATTACATGTTCACATATCATACACCCAACACGCTGAGTGAAGCTGGCACTGCTCTAACAGGCAGCTCAGCAGAAGCCAAATGAAAGTTTTATCAGCCCAGTTTATAACAGTTTCTATTCCTTCAGGGTTTCCTTAAAATCACCTCTGAACCGAACCCCTTTTTTCATTGATTTAAACTGTTTGAGTAGAAGTGGTTTTCAGGTGCCTGTACTTCTCTCAATGCAAATCAGCGTTTTTATACATTGCTGCAGAGAACAGCTAAAATTACCACAGTAAAGAAAGCTATTTAATTTTCCTACAAATCATTCTTACATTAGGCTGAAAGCTCAACGTGTTTTGCAAAGGAATGGAAATGCCAAGAATGACACGCAGAGGCTTCATCTTCCAAACCTGCAGCTGGTTGTCAAAGGAAACACAATTTTCTGGGTTTTACACAATTAATCCTGTTGCATTTACTTACATTTCGATGCCTGCAAAGTGTTTCTGTGCAAGTGCTGAAATATGTGCATGCAAAAGCTAAGCATGTGCAGGCAGAAATGTGTCATTAGCTTCTGCATGCACAGTAGAGAAAATTGGAACAAAAACACCCTAAGGAAAAGTTCCCATGAATTTACAGTTGAAATGGTCAAAAACCAATAGCTAAAAAGCAACATTTAACCATCCAGCAATACATTGTGCTTGTTGTTTGTTTTAGGCTTTTTGTTATATAGACTTCAACATATGTGAGGGTGTGTATGCATCTTCTGGGCAGAATGTGAATTAGATCAGATAAAATACATATCAGCTCAACAGGGTGCCCCAAAACACTCACCAACCAACCCATCCACTGCTGCATTTGCCATCTTAAGCAAATTCAATTTCTTTCTTTGTGATAAAATAAGCCAGTTCAAAGCAGATAACATCTCACAGTAATGAGTCCCAAAGCTGCAATTTAACACAAACCTAGCAATTCTATTATACAACACATCCAGTTCATTAAAAACAACAAGCCAGCTTGTATATGATCTGTATCACCACAAATCAAACATCAGCAAACCAAGCTGCAGGGAAATGCATGGTCCAGTTGAAAGAAAAAAAATTAAGCCATGTAATCACCTCAAACAACAGCAAATTTAGATTTAGTGTTCAGATGAATTTATGTTCACAAACCATTAATTGTGAGATAAAAGCTGTTCTCATCTAGTAAACTTTAAAAGATCATAACTCTCCCCTATATGAACTATAGTATATTCATAGCAAATATATTCACATTTAATGTATTATTCCACATATCTGAGTTTATTCAAATCTATGGCTTACAGTATCAGAGGTCTAGTTAATCATTATTAGCTTATTTATTGGAAATCTGTGTGAAGGACAACAGAAATCCATTTACAAGATATCACTGAAATAATTTGGACTCAGTCCTTCATTTCATGAGCTGCTGGACACCTGGCAACTCTCATTATCTTTAATGAGAAGCTTCCAAACCTTTTCAAAATATGAACTGGGCACAATGGGCCCCCAGCTGAAGCATCTTATATATTTTAGCATTCACACCACTAGAATGCCACCAGCTATGTTGCATTATACTTGCTTCACCTTGCTTAATGGAAAGGATCTATCAGGTTTAATGCTAATGAAATATTTTAAAATTCCTCTAGGCTCAATAAAAGGCAAGAGATGTGGCCCACACATGGTGTTCAAGTGGTCAATTCTAGTTTTAAAGCAACAATATACAAGTCTTTCTTACAGGTTTACCATTTTAATTGCTCTCTCTAATCCAATTTTACAACTAATAGGCCATTCAGGATGCTTTGAAAGTAGTGTACATGTTACTGCAGCAATTTGCTTAGTGCCTCACCATCCATCTCCTGAATTACTCTCAGTGTGTTTGCTGCCACAATGTCTGAATATTCCCAGGACAAGCTCTGGAAAGAGCAAAATGAGGCAGGGAATGCCCCCTCAACCCCAACCAGGCTCTGTGCCTGCACACCTGCACAGGGGAGATCCCTGGGATAAGATGTGCAGTTCCTATGGCCATCCTCCCCTCTCCCACAGAGGAAAAGCAAGAGCTGGGTTATTCTGGCTTTTTCCACACAGGAAACAGAGGTTCCCACTCATTTCTCTAAATGCTACAGGCTGTGTCTTTCCATCACAAAAAGTGGGATCGATGACAAGTACAAATCACAGCCAGTGACAGAAAAGGCCAAATCTTCCCAGAGATGATTCTTGTTCTTAATTGCAGCAGAAGGCAAAAGGACATTTCTTGCAATAATCAAGGCTACATTACACCAGCTTAACAGGGAAGTGAAGGGCACAATATTAAAATCACCACAACAAACTGCTGATGTGCCAAAGAGAGCAAAGCTGTGCTTATTACAAACTTAGCTCATCCCTAGAAGAAAATCTACTTTAAATTGCCTTATGCTTCTGTACTGGCTGAAAAGGGACCAGTGCTGCTGCAGGGCAGACACAAAGATCAGGGTGCTGGAACAATCTGGCTGCCTGGTGGGATTTTGCTGTTGTGTGCCTCGATGTTTTGGGAGCCAACAGGCCAGAGTTGTGTGCCTGGCTCACAGCAGTGGTTTCTGAGAAGCTGAATACTGTTTTCAGGGCTTTTTGTGGTCATTAACTTGGGGTTTCTATATTACAGAACAGATTTAGGAGGGTGCTCACAGGGTTTGGTGCGGGCATTTGTGTACTATGGATTTCCATTTCTATACAGGTAATGGCAGCAGGAGCAGAAAGGCAGTGCATTAATTAAAATCCAAATGATTTAGAGAAAACATGGTGCTGCAACTTGGGCAAAACCTGAGAAATTACTCTGCCCTGACTCTGCCTCCAGAGACCCCCTGGCCTCAGGAGGAAGAAGCAGCAACTCACTTTGCAGGAGGGAGTAAGGAGTGCACCACTACACAAGAAACTAAAATTCAGGAATTTCATCTTGCAACCATCAAAACCTCACATTTTTTTCAATGTTTCCAAATGTTTTCAAAAGCTCTTAAATTCTCTGAAAGAACAGCACAGCCAGACACTCTGAACCAGAAATGTGAGGCTTCCCAAAATACCCCATGGTCAGGAAATGTCAGTCCTGGGTCAGTCCCCAGTTTTCCAGTAAGAGAAATTTGCCTGACAAGCTCCAACAACGCCAAGAAGCCATGAAACTTGAAAACCACGAAAATTCCACTTCTTGGAAGTGAAGGGAAAAAAATCTCTGCTACATTTTCAGCTGGGATGTTCTAATTTTATGGCAAGTGAATTTTCTCCTGAAAAAAGTGACTGTGATGGCAATTCCCCAGACCTCAGTCCTGCTCTTATCTGCAACGCTTCCCTGAACTGGATGGACAGTGAGCAAAATCCTGGAGGCTTGGATCACTTAGGCAGATAAGGACACATTCTGCAGAAAGAGATGTGCTTCCATGGGCTGGAAAACATCACAAAATACACTGAAATGTGTCAGCTAAAAGGCACCAAAAAGCCATGGATGCCTTCCCCTTTAGGAGAGTGCAGAGTGCCAGGATTCAAAGATATGAGCAGTGTTTAACAGGCACCAGCTGCTGCCTCCTGTGCTGGGTGCACAAGGCTGCACATCACACCACGCCTTGCAGGCTGGATTCTGAGATGTTCAGCTTTGCAGCGAGGGAGTTTGGGGATTAATACCTTATTATCACAAAGACACATATAATTCAGCAGTTTGCTTAGTTTTGAGCAGGGTCCCAAGCCTGGCACTTTGCACAAAATCTGTCTTAAGCCAAAACAATTACAGATTTCCAAACAAGCTTCCAGTTGCTGGAGGGGGGGAAGAGAAGGACAATGAAAACCTGTTCTAAATAAAATGGACTTCTAGTGCCAGTGAGCTGTGCTATCTGGTCTTTGTATCTCAGCCAGGTTTTCAACTGTCAGAGATGGGATCTGAAAATTGAATTCAATAACAGGATTTTTAATCTTTAGAGACACTACTTGTCTCTGAACAGTGGCTGAGAGGAGCTAAACAGAGGAGCTGATCAATGTGTCATAAACACAGGGTGTACAAACACATATACAGATGCAGTTTGGTCAGAAATGTTTTGCAGCACCATTCCCAATTCACAAAGGGCTTTTGCTTAGCAGATCTCCAGGTCAGCCAAGGTTTCATCACTACTGCATATTTCAGCTGCTCTAACAAACCCAGAGCAATGGTAATCTTTTTAACCTCTTATTTCACAAGTTTAACTCTAAGTTTTACTCCTTAATTGTAACAGAGCGAATTCCTACTAAAAGTCTTTCCAACTTGATACAGTCCATAACTTGAGCAGCACTGCTTTAGGATATGGACATGTCATACATGGTGTCAATACCATATAACATATCAGCTACTGTCACCTAAAGCAATTGGTAGTTTTAGGTTTGTTACAGACATTAATTTTAGTGCTCTGTTTCAGTGACTTAAAAGCCCCCAAACCTACAGATTTGCACTGATACCAGCTACACTGCCCTGTGCTTACTTTTTCTTTTTCTTTTTTTTTTTTTTTTTCTGGAAAACAGTAAGTCATTGCTACTTTGGCAAAGCTGCAAAATGAAGTGACCAAGAACTACAGAGTTGGCTCAGAAATGTAATCTGTGTTTGCCTTGCTTGAGAGAGGGCACAGAAGCAAGGCAAGACTTCAGACATAAAACATACCACATACCATTCTCAGCAGAAGCTGTCAGCATTATTCCTCCAGCATAGTAAATTATGCTGGAAATTAAATGAGGAATTACTAGTTTTCCAGATTCTATACATTAAGAAGTGATATACAGTATGAAATATTGCTTCTCAGACCAAGCAGCAGCCCTCGCCTCCAACTCTATACCCCAACAGTCACCAATGAAATATAATTGCTGGCAAGAGAGAAGTAAAAAATGAATCAGTGGCTTAAGCACGAAACTGCCAGTAAGCAGGCAGACAGGGAACCCAAAGGAAGCAATCTTCTCACATGGATTAGCTTGTTTCTCTCTGCTAACTCACCACAATTAATACTACATACACCAACAACTTGAAATACATAATAAAGAGAAGATAAATCATTTTGGTAAGCTACTGCTATTGCCTTTCACTGGAGCAAGACATGTAGCATCAATATCAGGCTCATTGAAGGAGACATTAGGTTCCTCATTTCTGTTGTGCTTTTAATACTTTATTTTTTTGTAACTTCTCTTTTTGAATAGGGCAGAAGCAATAGAACGCAAGACAGTTATTTTACATCATCACCATGAACTCCTGCCATATGCTTAGTTCTGTTTCCTGAGCAACCTCTTTGTGTTTTCTCATTTCCAAGACAGAAAGAACTCAGAAATTCTGGTAGATGCCTGTGCCTACAGGCAGGTGATGCTGCTGTGACCCGGGGCACAGCTCAGCCTCCTGCCCATGTGGAGCTGCAGCCTGGCCAGAGCAGGAAGTGTGAGAGGTGCAGCAGAACATCCAGGCTGGATTTTGCCCTCACTGGGATACAGTTTCCACTCACAGTGTGCAGCACCTGAGGCTGCAGGGCCAATGCCAGCAGTGGATTAAAATGGTGAAGGTGAATGATGTCTGCCTTGCAGCCTCCTCCAATAACCCAGTCCATGAATGGTGCACATCCAGATCCTGATCACCTTCTCTGGGCCTCCAAGGGCTTCCCATGCTGTATCCCACATTTTCTCAACCATAAAGTGCTCCAAGAAGAGTAGAGGGAAAAGCCTTTTTCATACTGAAGAACTTCCTTTGCTTTCCTTTCATTTTTTCTACATGCGTTGCTTTCAGAGCTGGCTCTCCAGCTTCTACATGATCTTTGCTGTGACTTGTTTCACCAGCTGGAAAAGCAAAACTAAATTTCTGGCTATCCCTGCATTAGCAGCTGGCTTTATCCCTACATCCTAGCCTCTGTGACCTTGGCAGCCCCAGGCAGGAGCTGACATTACTCCTATGCTCCATACAAACCTATATATTCTGAACTCACTGACATAAAAAAAACCCATTTTTAAAAGGAATTTTTAGATCCTGTCTTTGAAAGCTAAATGGCAGCTGAAAACTTGGCCAAGATACACAGACTAGAGAGCACTGTCCATCTCAAATCACTTCTCTGAGCATCTCAAACTGCCCTGTGTAATTATCAAGTCAGTTAATTGCACCTTGTAGGTGGTCTGCATATGGGTTGGGACAGGCCTGATCAGAAGGCAGCAGTTTGCAATAGCTTTTTTTTTAATTCAGAAATAATTTTAGCTCATCTTTTACCTGCAAGCCTACATATTAAACCCAATTAAAAACGCACTTTGTTCTTTAAAAATGAAACTCAATATCAGTCACTCTCCTTTTATCTCTTTGGTGCAGTGGTACTGCTGGAGAGAGAAGTAATTAATGAAGAGAATCAAAAAGTTTCCAAAGTGTTTCCTCTTCACAATTTAATCATGATTATATTAATGTAGTGTTTTTATTAAATGAAAATCAAGCCAACCTAGGCCTGTGAGTGTTGCTTCACAGCCAAAGAAACCTTTATTAGCATTCCCTAGATGCTGCTGCAATTCTTTCAGGGAAGTTTTATTGCTGCAATATATATTCGCAGGTCTGCTACTAGATTTTTGTCTTGTTTATGGAATTTAAATGGTGTATTAGACTAAATTCTTCACTCTGCCTCTTTCCAGAAATTGAGATCCTAGACAGATGAGTTGATGGGAAGAAAACCAAATAGAAATAAACCCCCTAACACTTTTGGATTAGAATTCAGTAAGCAGCCACATTTGTATCAGATATCAAATTCTCTGCTGACCTCTGCTGAAGGTGTTGTGGGAACAAGAGCAAGGGAAACGTGGTCAGGCAGCTGCAGGAGCCTTGTGCTACCCTGATCCCAAACCCAGAGCCTTCAGGCTGTGAGGGTGCAGCACCAGAACTGCAGCTCTGAAAACCTGAGAGTCCTGGTAGAGTTAATGTTGGAAAAGTCCTTTAAGCTCATCCAGCCCAGCTGCCAAACCCAGCTCCACCACCATGCTCACCATTAAACCATGTCCTCAAGGGCCATACCTACACATTTTTAACACTTCTAGGGATGGTGACCCCACCACTTCCCTGAGGAGCCTGTTCCAGTGCTTTACAACCCATTCCATGGAATGATAACTGATCTAAACCTCAGCTGGTCCCATTTCCTCTCATCCTGTCATTGGTTCCCTGGGAGAAGATACTGGCACCCACCTCACTACATTCTTCCTTTCAGGGAGCTGTAGAGTGAGAAGGTCCCTCCTGAGCCTCCCTTTTTCCAGGCTGAGCCCTTCCAGTTCCCTCAGCTGCTCCTCATGAGCCTGGTGCTCCAGCTCCTCTCCCAGACCCATTGCTCTTCTCTGGACTCACTGCAGCATCTCAACATCTTCCTTAGAGAGAGGAGCCCAAAACTGAGCATGGAGCTTTCTGCTCCCTGCCTGTCCTGCTGGCTCCTGGGACACCCCCAGAGAACCTGTCCCATTCCAGGCCAGCTCTCACACTCCATGCCCTGACCAAGCTGGGATCTCACGTGGTTTCAACGCATGGAGCAGCCAGAGGGGCGGACCTTGCTCTGCTTCTGCTCTTTCCATTGAGGAGTCCTAAAGCAGAAGAGCCCTCAGTACTGGCCCAGCAGTGCACAGACTCTGTGAGTCACTGGGGTTGTGTCCTCTGGGCTGAAATGTCCTTCCCCTCTTAGACAGTTTATTTCCACTAAGCAAACCATCCCAAAATCCATATAGCGAGTGCCAAGGTGCCCAAGGAAGAAATTAGGTGGATGCTTTTCTCAAATGGAGCTTTCTCCCCTGTCCTACATTTCAGTAGGGATGGGGAAGGGAGTGCCTGCCTTTCCCCAGGGTTTCTCTCCATCTGGTAGGCAGTTTATGTAAGTGAAGTCACGCTGTGGCCCTCCCCTCGTTCAAATGGGAGCAGACAGCTTCTTTCCCTGCAGCATTTAGGGCCCCAGGGCTTAGGTTTAAAGCCAGAATAACTCCACTGAGTTCAGAGGAGTTACACTAACATTAAAATGGAGGAGTCTGAATCTTTGCATCCTTAGTACTCCAGCCTTGCTGGCGTTATTTTATTTATTCAGCTCGTCTTTCCAGAAAACATCCAATTTAGATAATAGCTAGTGGGAGAAGCAATCCCCTTTAGGGATCAGCAGTGGTTGTTATATGATTTCTTAACAATTTTCTCAGTGGCAAACAAGTCTGCTACTGAAATAGTACTTCTGTAGCATGTGAGAGTACAGATTCCAGAACTACTTAGGTCTATTAGAGCTGAGGGAAAAAACCCCACAGATTCATAATGCAAGGTTGAATAATTCACACCAAATTCAGAGTTTACCTGGTCCCCTTTTCTCTTGGTTAGGTTGTGCTTTTTTGCCCTCAAAAGCCCAAGAGACAGTGCACAGATGTACCCCCAGTCCAAAAGAGGGGCTGAGGAAAGCTTTTTTAATAATTTACTGCTGTGTTGGACTGCTTGGTGTGTTGAGGCTGCAGCATTGTTGATGTGTCACATGGCTGCTGGCACATGTAGAAGATAAAATGTCCAAATATTTTAGGGCTGCTGGGAATGGTTAATAACACCAATCAGTGCAATTCAATCTGACTGGATATTTCAGCCTGCTATTACTTGTGCAACCGTGGATGAGAAAGACAAAAGGTCAGAGTGGGATCTTCTGACTTTCCATTTCTTGGTGGTGACAAACTGCCCTGCCCAAAGCACTGCTGTGGTGAGGGTTATTTCTCCACACACAGAGTTTATGATTCAGCAGGTGGATCTCTGCTAAAAATTCCACTGATGATACACAAAAAGCACAGCAAATTTAAGCAGTCTTCTTTGATTATATTAATTTTCTGATAAAAATCAGAAAATAAATCAAACTAAACTTCTCTGCTAACATTTATTAGAAACTCTGGCATTTCTCATTAGCTGTTTTGTCATTAATTCACTTTTCTTTATTTTGGTGGGCTTAAATTGAAGCTTACTTTTTGACAGCAGTCAGGAAAGCTAAGAAATGTGCAAAGAACACATTTGTATCCAGCCACACCATGCCAGTTTTGAGGGTCTGACTGAGTCTCCTGCTCATGTAGACCCAACACTTCTCCAAACTTTATCTGATGCCCACATTTCAGGCTACAACCCATAAGTTTGGGATAAAATGAAAAATTCTGACAACAATAAATTGATTTCATCTGGAGAATTTGCAAAGTACAAAGGAAATAGATAAATTAATAATAATAGATACATTAAAAGACACTTATAAAATCGACAAGAAAAATTCAGAGCATACACAGCAGCACCACCATTCAGGAATAAGACAATCCAGATGAATATGAGAAAGGGAACCTTATAAAATTTAATAAAGAAAAGGACAAATAATCCCCAGACACGATATTGGCTCTGGGGGTCTACAGTTGAATCAAGCCCTGAGCAGACTGATCTGACCCCAGAGCTGAGCAGGAGTTTGGAGATTTCCTGAGGTCCTTTCCAACCTGAATTGCTCTTGTGAAGCACTCAGAAAATTGTCTAGCATTTTGTTAGCTATTCAAAAATCCTCCTTGGCCTAGCACAACACCATCCTACCAATAATCACTGGAAGATATGAACTTGGGGGATGCTTCAGAGGCTGCTGATGGTTCAAACTGTATGTGCAATACACTCAGGGTATCTTATACCTTCAAGTACACATTAGCCTATGCATATCACATCCACATCTACAGTGTGATGAGAGTAACAATGATTCTACAAAGACCTTTGGAATCACAGGCATGCCATCAACAATCTTATCAAAATCCTTGGCATTAACACAGCCCAGCTTTAGCAACAGTTAGCTTTCCTGCTAGCAGCAAACCCTTCTAAGGCAGACTTGCATTAGTCCTTGTGCCCTTCTTGAAAAGCTTTAGAAAGAACTACAGGAACTGTATGCAGGTTTTGAAGTTTTCAAATCACTGGAGTTGTGACAACAGAGAGCTGGTTTGGAGCAATGGCAGACACAGGGGGTCAATCTTATTGTCAGGGACTTTGGGATAAAATTGTCTTTAGGAAACAAATGTTAACTTCCACTGACTTGCATTTTGGGGGCATGCACAGCCTCCTAGGAAATTTATACAAAGAACAAGATTCTCTGTTCCACCACTGTGTTTGTGGAGCAAGTGTTTATTACTGTAGATATTATCCCACTTTTCTGAGTGAGAAAGGTTGAGATAATTTAAAGAGAGAGCAGGTTTGCTGTTACTCAACAGGCAGAGTCTTTTTTCCTTTGAATCTGTGCAATACTCATCACAATCACATTTTCAGTAAGAAATGCCTGTATGATCACAGAAGCCATCATTAAACACCAGGCAACCACTCCTTGTTCAGCTGTAGCGTCAGATACACACAAATATCAACTACTATTTGCATGATATCCTTCATTAGCAAAGGTTAGTTACACCTCTTGCACTTGTAAGGCTCTTAGCTCTTATCTCTAATTACGCTCTGGCTTGCCCAGCTGCACAGGGAAATTGCATTGATACAATCTTTAGAACTCACTTAGACCTGCAAGAGCAGGTTTGATTTAAATTACACAGATATCACTGACTCTACCTCAGGAACCCTGAGATCAGAATTTGCTGTCTATTATTAATAATAAAAGGATTCAGAATGGATTTGTCATGGAATGTGAAGCAGGGCAGGCTGTGCCTCCTGGGACGTGACCTCTGAGAAACAAATTTACTGCAGCATATTATCTGAATAAAGGCCTCGTATGAAACCCAGGCATGTCAATGCAAGGTGCTCAGGGGACCAGCCTGGCAGATCCAGAGGGAGAGCTCTACATGCTGCATCAGCTCCCTGACTGCTCTACCTGTCCTGGGCACAGCCGCAAAGGCAGAGGTTTGCAGAGGTGAGGAAATGGATAAAATGTGCAAGATCCTGAGGCTTTGGGGCTGGGCTGGGGATGTGGAAGAAACCCGAGGGCTGGAGAGATGGAGATCTCACTCATCAGACTGAGGGATCCTAAAAATGAGTGATAATGAGGCTCATATGTTATAGCCAGTTGTCCATACAGCAGCCTTTAATAGTTTCTAGACATACAGCTAGCTGTAGCTGGCTGCAGTATAGAAACTGATGGGTTGAATGAGCTGAGGGGTACTTTGAGCAGGCAGGATGGGTGGGTCAGGATGACAGGGACACCACTTGAGAATTCCCCTGGAGATGGGATAGTGTAGAGGGCAAGGATCATGCTCTTCTCCACCTTTACTGGACAAAGCTCTGGTGAAGGAACTGGGGCACCTGGGAAGAAAATCAAAATGCTTCTCCAAGTTCTGTGCCCAGCACCTGCCATGCCATCTGCTGCCACTGCCAGTGCCACCTGGGCAAATCACTGCTCGGATGGAGCACCAGGGACTGCAGCCATGGGAAGGGCAGAGATGACATCCCACAAGCTTGAAGCCACAGTGGCCTCTAGAAACCACAGGCAGAGCTGTTCCCACTCTGACCAGGTGTAGCACAGCCATCACACACACTGCAAGAGATGGCTGAGAGGCATTTGACAGCTCTGACCTATGTTATACCTCTGTGCATAATTGTATTTTTCATAAGCCAGCTGAGATTAAATGAGTTCAGATATTGACTTTGATTCTCTGGCTGTTAGAAACATCCACATTTGCATGGATTTCATATAACTTGAGAATACTTTTAATTCATCAAGAAATAGTACAGATGAAAGTTCTCTGAGTCGGTTTGCTTATCTACACTCCATGTTCATTTACATCAAAGACTTCACAAATTTCAGTGCTAAGTCTGATATATTTGAGCCATAAACAACTGTTAAATACCTGCATTTTCAAATAATTCAGATTATGTTTCATAATTGCAGTGATGAATATACTGTCCAATATTGTCTGACATGTAGAGAATCAACTTAAGTCTCCTCAAAGGGAAACTGATCAACCTTCTGACTTTGATCTGGACACAGTTTGCTTGAGTTTGCAGAGGCCCAGAATGGAATTCTAGCACTTTCTAACTTCCTAACATGGTTTTTGAGGCTAGATAATAACTGTTTGCTTTGCAGAAGAAAAAGCCACACCTTAGATTTAGTAGATATAGGTATGGCTAAATGTTTGTGCTGTTTGTATGGGCAGAGCAGAGGAGATAGATAGGAAGTTTGACCACAAAATTGCTTTTTACCCCTTTTGAGACACCACTCCAAGATCCTGCTTTGATTCACACAACACCCAGCCTGAACAAATAGCAATTGTATAGCTTGGTTACCGTGTGTGTTGTCAAGCTGCAGTGAAGTACCTCACACTCCTGCAGAGGGGAAGAATCTCTGTTGTGGCTCTTTAAAGCTTAGGGAACTCAAGTTCACAGCAGAGATATCCTCCATAGCCCAAGTGTGTCTTGTTTCCAGATGACTCACCCAAAGCGATGAGCTCCCTGCTGTATTACATTTTATGGACTACTAGAGGAAGAAAGATTTCAGTTCCAAGTGTGACAAGGGATCTGATTTGTAAACAGGAACCATAAAGAGTAAGCTGCTGCAAAAGATAAAATAAAAAATGGTCTAAATGTCATAAGCAGTGCCGGTGAAGGGTCAAATTTTTGGATTAAGAAACATTTCAGACACTAACCTCAGAAAGAACCACACTCCTCTCGACAATACCAATATTCTCTTGATAAAAAGGAGCAATTTACTGCTACACAAGAGTTACTGTGCCTTTTTTAACCCGGGCTGTGTTATAATCTCTCCCTGACAAACAGCCAAAGCCTCTTGGTGTCC
Organism: Haemorhous mexicanus; assembly: GCF_027477595.1. NCBI lineage: Eukaryota > Metazoa > Chordata > Aves > Passeriformes > Fringillidae > Haemorhous > Haemorhous mexicanus. Next base: position 5,683,706 of record NC_082348.1, on the reverse strand, counting down.
TACAGGCCCAACACTTGCAGACTTGCCAGGTTACCACATGGGAAACCAGTTCATGAAACCCTAAACTGCGAAGGAACCAAGCCAAATGCCATATGGACAAACTGCCAGTTCAAATGCTTTTGTGAGTCTTGGTGTTCCTTTGCAAGTCTGGGTTGAGTGCATTCTTCCTCCTGCTCAAATACTGTGTCAGACATCTATCTACAAGGTCAAGCCTTAGGAGAACTCCTGGAGTTAATGCATTTACTTTTTAGAACAGCAAGTTCACTGATTAGCAGACTTACATCAGAAATACTCAGCTATTAAATGTCCCTAACACAGCTGCCTCGGGGGAAGCGAGGAAAAGGTAAATAAAGTAGAGATGGGATGAAATGAAAGAGAGTCATACACAGGAACAGGAGCATGGCAACTTCCTCAGCTTGATGCCAGGAGGTGCTGCTGGGCATCCTTCCAAGAGGCAGTATTAATTAGCAAGTGTACTCAGGCCCTGATTTCACAGTCCTCCAGTAATATTGAGTCCTGCAAGAGATTGCAGCAATCTTGGCAGCTCTTACGTAAGATTCACGTTTTGCAGAGGAAGCTGTCCACTGTGCTTCCCAGCTGAAAGCTGCAAGAACTTTCTTTTCCTGTCTCATTTCATTAGCTCTGACTTGCAGTGATCACCCCCACAGGACTCCAGCCCACGCTGAGCAATGGCTGCTGGAGTCTCCAGCCAGTTCTAAGTGACACATCCCTGGCAGAGAGTCCAGATCCAAAGGCATCACATGTATCAAAACTGCTGCATTAACAGTAATTTAATAATAAGCTATTAGTAATTTAATTTAAGTGACAATTTTGCCCTTTTCTATCTTATTAAGCAGATCAAGTTGTGTATATATTGAAAATGCTCTGTTCCATTGTGGTTGCTTTATAAATATGTTCCTATTTCAGTGAGGTTACAGAACACATAAAATTTTCATATAACTGAAATGAGCTGTGTAGGGTAAAAGTAAATGCCAGCAGGCATCTAAATATTGTAGCATCTGTTATATTTTACACTCTGTGATCACAAATCTTATAAAGCTTCGCTGCATTTTAGCAGCATTCTTCACAAACTATTGAAGATTGATGGCTAGTGTAATTGCCATATCTGATATGCTATCATTTTTAATATACTGAGCTACTGCAACTGCCCCTTTCTTTGTGCTATCAACCTATGTCTATTTTATGTTTCCACAAAGAGCATATTGTACCAGCAGCCAGTTGTATTGCTACCAACTAATATTTTACACACTGTAGTGTTATCTTAATTTTCACTGCAATACTTTGTTATATATAAGTACAGACAATACAGGATGGTATGTAGCAAGATAAAAACAAGAGCCTTTCATAAACAGTTACATATTTCAAAGGCATTATATTTTTATTCCTTTCCTTGTTGGTTATTATCTGTACTTTCAAGATAAGACTGGTTCAAAATGGATTAGGCTGATGAAAATGGACTTCTAAATTTCATACACATTTGCAGATTATATTATCCAGAAAGAACAGTGCATATGCATATGCAAATTTCTAGCCAAATTGAAAGTTGCTTAAGTAAAAAGCACAACCTGGAGTTAGAAAAAGATCAAGAATCCCAACAAAATAGTTACATGCATAATGAATATCTATTTAGAAGCACAAACAACTACCTCACTGGCTTTCCATCAATCCTGCTAACTAATGGTGTGTACGATTTGAAGAAAAAAATTAGTTTTAAGGAGCAGCACTAGCACCTTGTTGATCAATTCAACAAGAAGCTCGTGAAAAAAAAGCAGATAAAGTACATTTCCTTGGCTAATCAAATTTCATTTGTCATCCCCAGCCAGGGCCATTACTCCAAACTACATTTGAAATACATACATCTGCCTTTGCTTTAACTTCTAAATAAATACAGCATTTCTGCTGGTGGTGAGAGCACCGTGTCAGGCAGAGCTAGCTGTTAATTTCCCCACCAAGAGAACTCTTTTCATTTACAGACAGCATCCAGTTGCCATTCTGTTAGCTCTGACTCCAGAATATCAGAGGTTTAAGCCAACAAACATAACCTGCCCTTTCATTAGTTGTCAGCAGACACAGGACATGCTAACTTTGGTGAACATCTATAATAATTCCAGCTAAAATCTGGCAGCAGGAGCCCATGTTTGAACCCTTCTTCACCCAAAAAGCACAGCTGGCTACAGCTGAATTCCCCATGGGCTAGTAATTTCTTGGTTTGCACGAAAATGCTCTCAGGGCTCTCTCGAGAGCAAAAATTTCTGCAGATTGTTTAACTTGCTCATCTTACTCTCAGGGGGCTTGTAAATATGCATTAACACCTATGGGTGTAATAAATTCAGAGGAAAGGTGTCAGCCTTTGAGTAACAAACCTCACTCTGCTGAACCTTGTTTCCATGAACAATGTACAAAGTCAAACATTTCTCATTAGCTGAAAAAGAATGAGAATGCTTCAGAACCGCAAAAGTAATAAAAAACACTGAACATCTGCAGAGATATGGTTTAATGAACAAAGACTATTGAAGGCACTCACTGTCCTAATTTCCACTAAGTTGACAGACAATGCCCCAAAACTGCCTTTTATATCCAACATTAACTAATAAGCTAATCAGAGCAGAACAAGCCATTTGTGTAGGACTTCAAAATAAAGAATGGCAAGTATAGCTCTGCAACATATGCAGCATTTTGTTTTTGTTTTTAAACAAGAGAATGACTTGTTTTGCTAAAAGATGCACACACTTATGCTGAATAGTCTGTTCAGTATAAAAATGACCAGATTTGTTTAAAATTGCTGTACATTTTATCTGAGCTGCAATAAACTCCACAATTGTGAACTCTGGCCAAAACTCCTTGCAAAGCTGTAAGATGCAGCTTGCCATAGTTCTGCCATTGGGCACTGAGCTGATTTTCTGTGGTGACCCTCCATGCACCCATCAGTTTAGCTTCAATAGGTGCTTGGCAAAAATGTCCTTTTCAGATGCTCCACAGGACCATTCAGTGCATTTTGCTGCACACACTAAGCTTTACTCAACAGAAAAGCTCTGGTTAAAACTCCTATTCCATGACTCAGTAGAAATATTTTATTAGAATTAGAAGCCATAATAGAGATGTAAAAGAAAGGAGGTTTGCTCTGAACTTATTTTTACCCAGAACTGAATTTGCAGCTGTGACATTCATGTCCCTTGTGCCTCCACGCTTGGAAATTGATCTGAAAATGTGTTTGGGGAGATATTTTGAAGTCTGTCTTCTGTGGTCATTGGCTTGAATCTTGTATCTTCCCCATTTTCTCTAAAATGCTAGCTCTTTGGAGCAAAGGCTTCCATCTTCTGATTGTTCTTTGGATCCCAAGACTAATGCTAGGACTAGTCAGTGTGGTTTGGGACTTCAGTAATGGTGTGATTTACTATAAATCACACTCTGTGTAAGCAGAAACTATTCTAAATGATAATCATTATTGTAGACATTAATTTTTACTAGGATGAATCCATGAATGTACAAGCAGGCATTTAAAATTTAGCATATTCAACATAATTTTATCTAGTCAGTGAAACTATAGAACACTACAGATAATGAACTCAAAATCAGATTGATAGCTACTGAAACATATCCAAATACGTAAAAATAGAGGTTATTGAGGGAAAAAAAAGTTTCAGCACTGCCTTTTAAGCACAGAGGTCAATCATTTACCACATTTCATTTCTGAACTATTCCCAGGTAAGGGCACTTTAGGCCTTTCAGACCCAAGCTACCACAGTGCCCTTCTCCTCAGAGACCTGGGCTGCCCAGATAACATTGGGAACATGAAAGGTGGTCATTTACCTCACACAAAAACTTTTTATCATGAGAAACAGTTCAAACAGGGAGCTCTGCTCATGTAGGATAAACCCAGCATTAAACACTGAATTAAATTACAATGGATCTCTGAATCAGATGTGCAGAAATCTTGGCAAGGGGTTTTGTTTGTGGGGTTTTTGAGTTTGTTTAGTTTTGTTTTTCTATAACGATTCCCCATTCCAATACACTGTGGAGCTGCAAAAACAACCATGCTGAGCCAGGGGAAGGGCTGTATTTTCTAGCATCAGTACTGGTCTATGGCAGCTTAAGATCCCTGTGAAACTACTGATCCAGACTAAAAACCAAAATTTGTAGCAGAAAGAAAAAGACAATGAAGTGAAGCCTTTACCTCTGAGATTAATTTAAACAAAGGTGTCCAGGTGCAAAGTGGTAGCTGAGAAGCCCAGAGGCACAAACATGGTGTTTTATCTTATCAAGCTGTGGCATTTATGGAGAAATGGAAAGTTTGTGTTTGCATTGCTGACTCAGTTACAAGGTATACAAAAACGCTGACCTTTGTGATGTTTGTTTTATGCAGAGGGTATAGAAATACACCAATGTTCCAGCTACAAATGAATCAGTTGTGCAGATAAAAAGTTTATATTGTATAGCTTGTGACCTGTCTTTTGTTGTTCTTTGAAAAGACAAAACTGCCTCCTGAGCTTTGAAAATTGAGATGAAAAATGTCCCTCTGGCTACTGAAGGATACCTTCTCAACCTGGAGGATGGGAGCACGAGGAGCTGAACTTGAACCTTGTATTCCTGGGTCAGTGTGAGTACAAATACCACTAAAACACGAAGCTCATATCTCAGTGTGCCAGAGGACTGAACCCAAGACCTGCACCCAGGAAAGATCTCAACTCAAAGATTTACATTCTCTCTGGTCTCTACCCCACTCAATCTCCTAGATCATGGCATGGACAATTTTATTAAGCTTCTTCAGAGTCACGAGCAATGAATGGAATTGATGTTTGCAATGTGTTTAAACAAGAAGAAATGTGTGAATGATAAGTGCTCTTGCAGTTATTGATAACACTGAAAACTCTGCCCAGGTGGAGGAGTTGGTGCCTCAAGAGCTGGGAATGCTTTTAAAAAGACCTGGATCCTGTTAGAATATATTGGGTAAACAAGGCAGAGTGAATAAAGGTCTTATGTGCAGTGCCAAGTCAACAAGGCTTTATTTACACCATCCCATCATTCTGCTGACAGATCCAGCAGCTGTAATATCTAATGCAAGACTAATATGATTCCTCATGTGTCTGTCAGCAGTGACACTCCATGACCTTGGTGGAAACCAGAGAAGGAAGAGCCCTGAGAAATCCTGTTAACACAAGAAAAAACGTGGAGAAAAAAGCGGAGCCAGCGGTTCTTACAGGACCCCAGGAGCAGCACTGTGTTAATAGTCCCACTGGGAATGGAGTGTGTCTGACCACTTGATGTCAGACTTGACCCACATTTCAGTCAGCCTCCAGGGCAACAGAAGCTTCAGATTAATTTGATATAAACATTTCTACACTCGAAAGATGTATTTGGAAAGACATTTCTTTAGAACACGAGTTGTGGAAGGTCAAATATATGAAATAACATGAAAAGCAGTATTTGAATCCTGACCTACTCAAAGCAGCTAATAGAGCTCCTCACAGCAAGAAACTCACATGCTGCTTAAATCTTAATTACATTGAAAATCTCAGACCCAAACATGTATTTAAACATAGGGAAGCTTGCTAAGGCTTCATTTCAGGCACAGTTCTCCAGAAACCATCAGACAGGAATCTGGCATCCAGCACTCAGTCTCTTGGAAATACAAAACACAGATTTCCTATCAGTCCCCAAGCACTGACATATTGATCACAGCCAGTATCAAAGCATTTATTACTCTTTGCAAGGCAGAAAACTCTGAAGTTGTGACCTTACATCTCCTTCCAGTCAGAGCTGTGGAGCCTGTGCTGATCCCAGCCTGCACCATCACCTCCCTGTCCAAGGTCATCACCTTCTGAGCTTCTTGCCAGGACACACATGAGGTGTTCAAGCAATATTAATTTTTTTCTGTTGCAGAAATATAGTTTGACAAAATGGAAGAAAACTAATCTTTAGCTTCTAATTTTGGCAAGATAAGCCAATTCCTCATTGCAAATAGTTCCATTTAAACACTTGAAAAAGCTTTTCATCTTCCTTTCCATCAGAGCAAGTGAATTAGCCAACATTTAAACTGCTTAACAAAGTCAGGTGCCTTGGACTTAAACTAGATAGAGAAATGCACCCAACTGCTCCTCTGATGGATGAGTGGTGGTGAACAGAGCAGAGGAAGGAGTGTGCCACAGGGCTCCAGAAATGGTAAGTGACAGAAGCTACTCCCAGGAGATCTTTATCCACCACCTAAATCCCCAGCTCAGGGAAGCATTAACCAACACTGTTTAACTATGTGCTTAAAGTTGCACTGTGTTCAATGGGATGGAAGCATTTAATAAAAATTACACTGGAGCTTTAATGACTTATGAAAGAATGAACTTTAAACTATCCTGAAACAGCTCCTGAATGATGTTTAGATCTTCACAGAGGCTTGGATATCAAGAAAATTAGACTGAGTCATATGAAGAACTAAAATATTAGCACAGAAAGTGCAAGGCAGTGAGGAGGAAATGGACAACTGAGTGTAAATTTCAGCATCTCCAATTTATTCACAAAGTCACCACTCCAAGACATTAGTGCAGTGAAGTTTGGCATGAGCTTAGATTTCAGTGGCTTTAATAGGGTTTAAGAACTTTATTTTGCTGCTGTCAAGGTTTTAGGGACCTAAACCAATATGGCCCTTAAGTACAGGATTCACTGTATTTTTCTCAAGCAAATGAAATAGAAATAAAAAACCCAGAAAAACATTGGCTGCTTCCTTCATGCCACGGTGTGGGAATACAGGATGATTTGTGCAACCTGCAGCAGTGATGTTATCTTTATCAGAGCACTCAAACACCAACATTCATTACCACAGCCTCAGCGACTGAAATCACTGGTTTGAAACATGCAGTGCCATTTTCTGCTCTGTACACAGATTTTCAGCAATCATAAGAGACAGACCTTTCTAGTACCCAGTGAAGCAATAAAATAATCTATATTCCCTGTGCAGAAGTAGGAAAAAACCCACAATTGAAACAATATAGTATTAGCAGAGTGTAACACAACAAGCATTAAAAACAAAGTAGGATGTGAATGATTGTTCGGTAACTAATAATAATCACAGGAGTACTACCATCTAAGCAATTAGATTTCAAATAAAGTGTATTAAAAACAAACATAGGAAGAGGTGGCTGAGCATTTAAAAATCGATTTATTTAGTTATTAATTGCTATCTTAAATTTATGATTTCTTCTCTTTTTTCAGAGTAGGGTTTTATTTTAGTAGAAGTAACAGAAGAAGGTAAATATATAATTTACCAGCTTCCCCACAAGAGGCAGAAAGCATAATGATTTCATATCTCCTAAAAAGGAGCCATCTCATTTCTCTGAATTTAGATGATCACAGCAGAGAAATGGCCTGTGCTACTGGAACAGAGAATTTATTCTTTCATCTCTTGGTCCTGCTTCTGGCTAGAATTCTTTTACATTCTAAGAGAAAATGTAAAACTATCATACACCTCTTAGTGTCCCTTTGAACAATGAGTGGAAGCAAAAGAAGGGTGGGTTTGGTTGTTTTTTGTTTGTTGGTTTGTTTTTTTTTTTTTTTTTCCATCTCCTCTAATAATCCAGGTTTTACTCTGCAGCCTGGAGATGTGAAGGACCCCCACAAGAACTTCAGTCCCCTGAAGGTGTTTGGCCTGGCAAGTAACAGCCTTTGGAAAATTTTGATAGAAACCATCTAGTGGTAACAGAGGGGCACAAGACATGCAAATTGTTCTGATTCCCTCACCAGCTCTTTCCTTGTGTATCCAGTGCTGTATTAAAGTTCAGCACAATTATAGATTCTGACAGAGGTTTCTAAGTAATCTGCACCAACACCACAACAACTGCATTTTCAGCTCTAGAGCCATCTGCAACCTCCTCTTCCAGGCAACAGGAATAAGAGGAGATTTCCCAAATGGCATTCCAGACAAACCCTACAGAGAACTGGAGCATGGGTGGCCCAGATAGGAAAGGTGTGAATATTTCACATCAGGATGGTTATGCTGGACACCATAAGCTTCTCCCTGGAATGTCCAGTGTGTAGATGTCAGATAGTCAGATATTTTGGCTATGAAAAGAAAAATTATTCTTGATCTGAGCTGCTGCCAGAGAGGTGTGGGAGAGTTTTCTGTAGCAGAGAGTGAGAAGTCTCACAGTGTGTAAGGACAGTGAGCTGAAGTGCTTGTACCATCTGGATCAATGCATTTATTTCCTTAGCAAGGCTCTAATATTTTCAGCCTTTGATCAGTTTATGACTTTTTAGTGCATGAGGCACTACTACTGCATTCCATAATTCCTCTAGTTTTCCAATTTGTCCCTGTGCCTAAGTGGAAAAGTTATGCAGCAGGGAGAGATCAGGTCATGACTTGTTTTGCTTAGATTTTGTTCCTCAGAATTTCTGACAATAAATGAAGTGCAGGCTTGCATGAAGGTGGCCTGGGGTCAGTGGGATGGGGAGGGAGGAGATTCTTTCAGGAATGTTAATAAATGTTGCTGCCTGGGACAATGAATCATGTGGGCTCGATGAGGTTGAATTTGTAGGTCTTTTATCCAGGTGGCTGAACAGATTGGAAGTAAACTAACACATGCCTTGGAAAGGTCAGAATGGCCACAAAATTCAGTCCCTTCACAGCAAAACATGAACTCACTTTTTCAGCCAGGCCCTCCTACACTAAAAGTAGGAAAAGGAGTTCTGTAGATGAGATTAATTCAGTCTTGAGAATTTTCAAATTTGGGGCAGTTCTCGACATTTTTAGAGTTCTGTATGTGCTTAAATTAATTTCTGTATTAAAGCCCAATTAAAGCACCTTTGCAGTCAGTGTGATTATGTGGCTTGACACCAAAATCACTTTAGCATTGATGCTGTTATGTCCAATTTCTTTTCTTGGGAAAATAAGTGGCAAGGTACAAGCAAATAGAAGATTTCAAATATGTAATTTGGAAAGGACAAGATTCTGTGCTGAAAATCAGAGATCTTAAGGACTTTGTAACAATATTTGGATCTAGGAATAGACTGTTCCAACATTTTTCTGCACTATGTTAACATGCACCAATGAAGAGCAGATGTAGAAGGTATAAAACCTGGGGTTTTTTTCCAAATAAAATAAGTTAAAGCAACTATATTTTAGCCAAAAGAAATCTTTTATGTAAAAGATCCTTTAGATCTAGAACACAAATGGAATATCAGCTATTTTTAGTGGCATGAAATTTTTTCTAACCTTTGACTCAGAACATCCTACTAAAAGCCTCCTTTGAAAAGCATGAAATATCTGTCTAAATGTCTATATTATTTAAACCAGCAATTAGAACCAGATGTTACTGCATTTTATATTTAGACACCAAATTTCAATATCTTCAACAGAAAGAACTCTCTTGAAGGACAGAAGGAATAATTTTCAAATGTAATTACAGCATATTGTTTTGATTCTCTCTCATTAATTTACCTGATTGCAAAGTAAAATTAAGTGAAATTATATTTAAATTTAAAATTGGACCTGTGAGTAATGTAACATCTTATTATCTTACTGCATGGGAAAAAGTAGTTTGAGTGTATATTTCACATTTCATTAAACTGTCTATGTCCTTCATAAAGCTGTTAAAAGACCTGGAGAATATAAAAATGCCACATTTATGAGTACACAGCATATTATAGCAGTTTTGTAGTGAATCCCCCCAAAATGGCAAAGGTTTTTTATTTTTATATAAATCTGTGAATGTACTTAAGAAAAAGCATGTGATGTAAGTAATTGTGACTAAGAGCATTTGGTTAATATTCACACTGAGAAGTTCACTCCACCTGCCCAGTGCCACAAAGACTTTGTGCCAGCTGAGAATAGAGCACCCATGTCAAGATCTCAATCCCATGGGAAAAGTGAACCCAGCAGCCAAGTGTGAGCTTCAGACACCAGAGGCAGCTCCTGATTCACCAGCAATCCTTTGGGATCACACACCAGGATGTGTGCTTTGCTCTTTGGAGCTAGATCCAGGCAATGTTCTGCCAAGGAGGCAGTAAGGGAGCTTCCCTCCACAGCAGGAGCTTCACTTGGCTGCTCCTGGAGGCTCCTGGCTGGGAAAGGCAACCACTCCAAGCAAACAAAAGATCAGCGTCACTTCTGGCAGCATCAACAAAGAGGAGAAGATTGTAAGGCAGTTATTCAGGGCTGGGGAGAAGCCAAATGCTGAAATGTTGGGTTTCACTTGCAAGTAGGCATCTGCAGCTACCAACAGTAGCAAAAAGGGCTTATGGGTTTTAAAAAATTAAATTAAAAATTTACAGTGGTACTTCCAAGCTACAAAAATATTTAGAGAGCCTGTAGTTTCATTTAAAGCCCAACCTTTGTGGATGTGATTGGAGAATCCCTTCATATTCGATCTGCTGCTGCTCTGCAGACATTACACTCCAAATCCAGACAAACAGACAAAAATCCAGACCTAAAGCTGCTAACAGCTACCCAACATTTTTCTTCCATAAAAAGAGATTCCCAGTTTGCTTTTCTTAATAATGCATCTTAATATAATTTTTAATCTTTGGCAACCAATCTTGTTCTCAGAAAAACTATCTGCCAGATTAGCAATAAAATAAACAGCAACAGGTTCCAAGCCTGTGAGACTGCTGTGAAGACTTGTGCACAGGCATTCCAAGTATTCCCAAGCAAGTTCACTGTCACCACACCTCTCTTTGGAAAACAGCGGCACAGCCCCATGCTACAATGTCTAGGGCTTGATGAGCAAACACAATTTCACCATAATTCTAATACAAGCACTAAAATCCATTTCTTTTGCTGCATCTAAACCCACAGACTAAACGAGGCAGCCGGTGACTCAAACAAAAATTTTACCAACTTGAGATGGAAATCTTGAGAGCATTTAAGGAATTCTGTTAGGATGATTCCTACAGACCTTTTTTCATGAGGCTCCCATCGAAGTTAATGGGAAGAGGACTTTACAGAGTCAGTGTCATCTCCTCTCTGGTAGATTCACTTCAGAGTAATACTCTTGATTTTCTTACATTCACCCTAAATTCACTTCAATGCATGCAAACCGTCCATGTGTAGACCTTTGATACCAGCTCATTAAATTAAAATCTAGAATATGTTCTCCTGCCAAAAACTGTCCTTTAAAAATCTATTCAATCTCTGTCACACATTTTACCCAAATTTGTATCATTTCCCCTAATGTTTATTTGTACCTCCGGCTTTTCTCTCATCACCCATGGTAGGATCCACCAGCCACTGGTTTGTTGCTGCATTTATCTGGCAGTACCTCTGGCCAGAAGAAAGGAGAGCCAGCCACCCCACTCCTGAGGGAATATAGGGAAGTGCTGGAATCTCTGAGGTGGTGCACACTGCCTCCAACACTCTCCTGCATCTTTTCACAACACCTTTCTCTGTCCTCCAGAGGAAAAGCTCAGAGCTGGGCCAGGCTATGGCAGTGGTATGGATGGAACTGCACCATTCCTCAGTTTGGGAAAGGTGTCCATCCATACAATCTCCTGCCCTTTTGTGCTGCCAGAGGTTGTTCAGGTCCAATGTAAACCAGTAAAGAACAAAGTGCAGGTCTGGAAACAAATAAAATCTAATTCTTCTGGTCAGCTGAAGGTATTTGTACAAGCCTACCAGCAAGTACTATCTGAGGGAATAAACTAAAGAAATGACAGATCAGAAATGGCATGTATGTTTCAATTTATTCAGGTCTCCACATTCTATATTCTGGACAATTTTCCCTATTGCAACTCAAAAGAAGAGCTCTACCTGACGAATTTTCAGAAGAGGAATCCAAACAAGGAAACCCAGGCACTTATACTGGAACACATAGAGCTGTAACAAATTTGGAACATGATATTTTGTTGTAGATTTTTATATTCTCATCTTCTTTGGGAGATAGGCCAACTTTTTTTTGGTTTTTTTTGGTTGCTGAGAGCAAAACTGTCCCTGTGAAATTGCTGTCTTAAGTGCTCAGCTGACAGAGATCTCTCTGTCTGACTCTATTGCCTGATGGGGGTTTCTTCATCAGTATGTAACAAATATAAGAACTAACACCTGGCTCAGGATTTATTCTTTTAAAAAATAAGAGAAAGAATTTTAATAATCCTTTCTACAAATTTGTAGTCATTTCCTCAAATATTTTTCATGTGATCTGAGATAAAGTTATTTTCTTTCTCACCATTTTCATAAAGCTTTGCCTTCTGTTTGCGAATCTGCTTGTATTTTCTTCCCTAATGTTAATCAAAGGTCTCTTATTTAATGTTTGTGTATGGCCCCTGTATCTGGCATTGATCCACTCCTGTTAGTTCAGGATCTTGCATACTTGCATAGGAATTTTTCCTTCCCTTAGGTACAGAGGAGAAATAAGTCAAAACTTTCTTTATAAATCATGCTTTAGTTACTAAATCATCCCTGCAGCACCTTCTCAGTATCTCCCTGTAACCAAGTGGCTGGAGCTGAGCACTGTTTCCTAATGAGACCAGCAGCAGGCCAGAATAATTCCTGCAGCTTTACACACCACGCTGCCAGAGTATATTTCAAAATCTTGCCTGCTCTTCTTCATTTCTGTTATTGTTACCAGGAAGGAGTGCTAATGGTTTACTCTATTATCTGCAGTCCATTCTGGGTTCTTTTCTTACAATGAATTCCTTGTTGTGTCCCTATTTAGACTGCAATCTTTGTGCTTATTCTTTTAGTAATTGGCTACATTACTTCACATCATGCTGCACTGAATTTTATGAACCACTTATCCACCCAAAGACCAACATCCTTGCATTATAAATATTACATTTCTGCTCATTCCAGGCAATGCTGCTATCACCTGTGTTTAAATCCCTAATCTATTCCACTCCCAAAACACCTCAGAGAAGAGCGAGCAGCTGCAGTTAAATGGACTAACTGCTATGCAGTCACTCATAAAAACAGGAAAATTCCATGGAGGATTAAAAAACCAACAAAAACCAACCCACATCATCTGTGAAAGCCAGGTTCTCCCAGTGGAGTCATTCAAGCATCAAGGGAATTCCCTGACTTTTTAGCCAATTATAATGAAAGTTACCACGTTTCATGAAATCTTGCCCAGTACCAACATCCCTCACTGCCTTCTGTTCACTCAGGGTATTCTTTAAAGTTCTGCTTCTTGGGACTCAATTTTTCAAAGGTTGCCTGACACCCAAGGCCCCTTTTTCTTTCTCTTTGGGTACTTAGAGCTGTAAGAAAGACTCAAATGATGCCTTTGCATGGACTGCCATCCATGTAGCACAGATATCCACCTCTCCAGCTTGTGCTTGTCTCCAACCACCCAAAACAGCATCTTGGCCTTTCTCCCTGGCATTTCCTTGCAAATATTTAGCTGTTATGTCACAAAAAGGATGACTAAAATATTGCTGCTAGCCCCCTTACTCCACTACATGTGACCCTGCTACTCCTTTTCCTGCCTCTTGTGATGTATTTTGCCTGTCACTCAAACATTGAGAAGGGAGCCTGAGATGTGTCAAAGCCTTGATCCTTTCTACACCAGAACTGTGAAACTGCCTTTTCTTTCTAAAAAGATGCTAAAAATCATGCAGACTTACAGCTTTCAGCATTTTTTTTTTTTATTTCAAGTGTAACTTTTGCCTCATTTTCATCTACACAAAAATTCTTCAAGCTTCTCATGGTGGCTCTGGCACCCTTTTCTTTTTTTGCCCCTTCACAGGTCTCACTTCTTGGTAAAGTGCTTGTTCTCATTCTCATGCCCTTCACTGGAAATAATTCCTGCCTCCACTGGATATTAGCAGGGATTCCAGGCTAACTATTGCCTGCTGCCATCTCCACTTGGGATGGTTTTTTTTAACCAAGCATCCACAGAGCTATCCCATTATCCTTCAGAACCATTCTTATCCCATCCCTTGGCTTGACATCTCTAATGGACAAATGTTAGGCAGCTGGTGTGCTGATACTGTTTGCCTTCATGCTTATCAACTGTTTAGGAGTTGCTTTGCACTTCACCATCTGTCCATCTCCATCTGGTGTCTCCTGTCTTATAGTTTGGATTTAAGCTCTGGTAGTTGTGACTGTCTTCTAATTTTATTTTTTTCCTTTTGCTAACAGTGCAGCAAGCAAAGGGGGTTCTGGTCCATGACCACCATTTGCTAGGTACTGTGTACAGCTAATTATTCAGTCAGCATGCCAGTGGACTATTTGCTCTGCATGGAGCAAATATGGAACAGAGGGTGCTCATGGACTTCATATTCCTTTTGAATCTGTGACTAGCAGTAATTCCCTTCTCCTGTTGCTTCCCATTTCTCTGTTAATGGTCAAGAAGAAGAAGAAAGAGAAGGTAAACAGAGTCGATAAATATTTATCAGTTGTCTTTCTGCTTTCTTTCCTTGTTGTTTCATAAATCTCTAGGAAAACAAGCTGAAAAATTACTTTCTCCAGTTCCTCCTGAAATAAATGGGGGGAGATTCAATGAAACAGAGAGACAGCAATGATCTTGAAGATCATGCCTGGTCCTAATGGAGGATGAGGGAACTCTGGAAGAAACTGGGTGGTTGGTGTTAGCACAATGACCAGAGCACCATGACGTGATCTGCACAGAACAGAACACTGTGCTCCCTCAGGGAAGAAAAGAGGCAAAAGATCACACTTGAAGAACAAGTAGGCCAGGAATATCAAGGGAGGACTATGAGTTATGACAGCATGAAAAGAAATATTGTCCTTCCTCTGGAATTCCTCCAGATCATCACTACTTTTTAATAGGAAAAATTATCCGTATTTTCTTAACCTCTAGCTCATGTCACAAATAAAAAAAACCTGCTTGTAGTGGTGAACACGGTTATTGTTTTGCTCATATGGTGTAGAGACCCTGAGGAACACTAAGTATCTATTCTGAAGTACCTGGAAGTCTTTAATATCTCTGAAATGGCCAGAAGTTTACTTAGCAGATCTGAAAAAGTGCTGAGTTCACTGTAGGATGGACCATCCATTCCCCTCTTTTAAACTGAGATTTTGGAAAGAATCCCAAATAACAACACCAGATTGATTCTAGCAACTGAGTTTTCACCCTTGAATAACTTCAGGCACTTCCCAGGGTGCATTTTTGGTTGTTTGTTCACAATTATTACCAAAATTACTATTAATAATATTATTATTTTTAGATACCAATATTGTATGAATAATGAAATGACAAATGGTAAGTCCATACCTTTTTAATGAAGTGTTTATCTATGTTGTTTCCAACACCTTTTTTTGCAACTTAGGATCTTGTATGAAAAGTTAGAGAAGATCCAGGATGAGTTTATTTTAAGTCAATGAGGAAATGAAGCTGAGTGGTGTTTAGGAGATATTTATGACATGCCACATATATTAACCAGCACTGACAATTTAGATGCAATCTACCTGTTGGTTTTGTATTTCAGAAGACAGCCCAAACACAGCTATTTGAAACAGCTGTTGCTGGAAGTCTTGGGAGCAGTCCTCAGCCTGTACAAATCAGCACAGTTCTGGCAATTTCAGTGATACACACTGCAGCAGATCTAGCCTTTCACTTTTGCAAAAGCTATTAAAATGCAAGCAGTAGATGGACCATGGCTTAATGCTGCTAATCCAGCTGCCCTTGGTCCCTCTATTTTTTCTGCTTAGACTTCAGAGACATTAACTGTGTAGGCAAGCAGCATTAAATTAAGAATTCTTCAAAGAACTGGACAGTATTGATTGGCAGATCTTTTAAAGCCATTCCTGTAAGGACTGTGCTCTGATAGCAATAGTTTCAGCCTAATGCATCCAAGCCCCAGGTCCTGGAGCTCTCCTGACACTGGTGTCACCAACACAGCAACTGAAGGGTGACTTCTGTAAGGTAGGACCCTCTTGTCAGGATTCAGGGCTCAGTTTCTCACGAGATACTGCACCAGAGGAAGTATGACAATAAAAGCTTCAAGAATGGCTTTGCTCTGTGGGATTCATTGTGAATGTAGATGTCAGATCTTGTTCATAACTCAGTACCAAAATTCTTCTCTGCATACAACAAAGGACTGACAGGTCCAGGCTATATTAAAAGCAGAACCCAAAGTTCTTTATCTCCCTTTCTTGCTCCAATATTTCCCTTTTGTTAACTTTTTATATGAAAAGAAAATGAATAGTTTTACACAGTAGGCTAGCTGGGCCAGGGACTGCTGCTTTCTCTAAACAGAGCACAATGGGATTTCCTCCAAGCAACATAGCTTTTAATATATTTTCAGTCAGAGACCTTGGTGGAGAGAATTCAGAAGTATCTCTCCATATGATAACTTGTGGCTTTTATATCTGAGACCAAATCTCCTGAGACACCAGGAAGACCAAAAGAACACAAACCTGTGCAAAAACACACACAAACTTTTTCTGTTTTTCTGCAGAGACTATCCTTGCCCCTGCTAATATCTCCTGAGAAGTCAGTATGAAAAGAGACCTAAGGGGGGAGGGAAAGGTTGTATTGTCTCATTTCCTAAATAATGTCCCAAGGTCTCTTGTCACCATGCTATAGAGAAGATTTACTGAGGATCAACGTATACAGGTAAAAAATGTGCACTGGGAGATGTGGGGGATTGATCCCAGCATCCCACTGCTGACTTCTCTCCAAGTCCTGCAAAAGCTCCAGTTTTCTTCGAGAGAAAAACAAACTATTGCTTAAAAATATTAGAGCTTGATATTTGTCTCAGCTCTTGATTAGGAAATTAGTGCTGCCCCCTCCCTTCTTCTTCCCAAATTACAGCAATTGTACCTGTGAACAGGTGCTGTCAGAAACTAGCATCCATTAGTGTATTTTCTGGTTCCATGATTAGCTGATACAAAACTGAAGCGTAATCAAGTAAGGACTCATTCATTTGATTAGCCATTGAAATTGTTCTGTGCCTAATCAGATGCCTGGCTAGTTTGTCAGCCTCCTTTATGGAGTCTTCATCTCTGATGGATGGTCCAAATGCATTCACAAAGTGGGTCTGATTTAAGTATAGTTAGGGTCCTCTGACTCATCCTGGAGAGTCAAAACAAAGACGAAAGAACACCTCTAATTTAATTTCTCACCTACAATAATAAAAAAGAGCAGTTTTGAACTGCAAAGTCTTATGTACAACAGAACAGGACTAAAGATGTTAACACAGAGAATGATCCACTGCAACAAGTTGTCTGTGTGAGCTTAGCTATCAAAACAGATCTGCAACAAAACAAAATCTCTACCCTGATTCATGGTGAACAGGCTTCTCACTCGTGGATACCAAGGTGTTTGTACTCTCAGATCTTATCTTTCGTGAGTTTTCTATATAGCATCAGGCAAGGGTTTCCTTAGGGCTGAACAGTTGTAAAGAATGGGCTTTTCTTTGAGGTTCTTACCAGAACTTGTGATCTGACAGGTCAGACAAGAGGTAGCAGGCGCAGGTTTTTTTAGGAAAAGGTTGCTCTCGCTCCTGTCTCTCTGCCTGCAGTTGCACAACACTTTTCCCTCTTTCTGAATACCTTGTAACAGCATTAAGGCTGCTGCTGATGGGCTCAGCCTGGGCCAGCAGTGGGCCCACCCTGGAGCCAGCAGCATTGGCTCCATCAGACATGGGAGAAGCTTTGGCAGCTTCTCAGAGCAGCCACCCTCGTAGCCCCCAGCTCCAAAACCCTGCCAGCCAAACCCTACACTGGAGCTGTCCTTCCACCACTGTTGAGCCAATCCCAGTCAGGCCTACAGGAAAAATTCATTTCTGCAGCTCAAAGCTGTGATTTTCTTCCTCAGGCAGCTGCCTGCATCTGTCCATAGCCAGACTTGCTCAAATCAATAGTAATTTTTCTACCTAGCTAATTATTTGGGTTATTCTACAACCATTCCAAGAAATTAATTTCTTGCTTATCTTGCTCCCTCCTCATTTACTCTTGGGTTGTTACACTGAAATATATGCAAGAAAACTTTCAAATGCAAGGTTACAGAAGAGTTTTTGAATCTTGTTAACACAAAGGTCAAAAGCTTGCCAAAAGAGAGGATGAAACTGGTTGTATTTTAGCATTCCTAAAGACTAAAAAGTCTTTTAAATGCTAAATATCCTAAAGTAGTTATACCTCATTTCCACAGGAGTTATTAAAGCACAGAGATTAGATACTGAAGTAAACAGGATTTTTTCCATCTATTAAAAAAATTAACTGGATAAAATGACCATATATCTTATTTTCTGTTTTTTCTATTAAAAAAGTCCCAATCACAAGTGATAGTGCTCAAATATCAGATCAAATATGAATGATGCTGGTACATGACAAAATAATTTTTGCTTTTCTGATTTTGGATGTTTTCTCATCAGCTGTTCCTATTTAAAATTAAAAAAAAGGCAAAATGCTGTTACAGCATCTCAAATAATTTCAGAAGTTAAAAGAAATAGAACTATTTGGGATTTCAAGTTCAGAAATGGGTAAATACTATAAATACAGCAAATATGATGTATAGATATTAGAAAGCACTTTACTGGAGAAACCTGATTGCAAGAATTCAATTGTGATTTTCCACCTTTTAAACACAAACTCAATTTAAAAATGTTTAAAAGTTGTTTACACTGAAGTCCAAGACCTGACTGGAGTGAACTCCACAGTCTTAGCCTGCTGTCAATGAATGCTGCAGGAATTCAAGTTCAGGTGCCAAAGGCAGTGTATCAACTATTTCAGCAGTCCCTCTTTGTAAAGAGAAGTGGTTTTCCAGCCCCTGGGAATTAACAACTGAGTTCTACACCGGATGTCGAGCTGTTATTGTGATTTCAGGGTAGAATGAAAGAAAACAAGAGCCCTCTCAGGGTAAGTGGTACAGGAAATTGATAACTAGACTTGCTTCTAAAGTGGGATCTACTCAGCTCCACTTGCTTCACTCAAACAATTTGTACTTAGAATGAGTCTTCAGATAAGCAACTCCCTTTTCCCTCACCCACCAACAAAATCCAGCTGTCTTGAGTGGTATTTTAGAAAGGTTTAATACAGCTTGCAGTTTAAATTAAGTAGGATTCAAAGTTAAGATAATTCTCATAAAAGGATCCATTATCCAGGATGGAAAGGATAAAAGTCAGAGTTTGTGTATTGACTCTTTTTCTATTTTCAGTGCAGGGATCAGTTTAGCTTTGTATTAGCATTGCTAGAACTTCTCACTCTCAGAAACCTTTTTGTTTCCCCCCGTCACCCACTGCTGAAGGATTCTGCCCTTCAGGGTTAGAACAGCCCCATGCGAAGAGCAGGTGGCAGGACAGACCTGCTCTTCTAAAAAAGACATGAAAAAAACAGAAACCTGTCAGGAACAGATCAGCTGTTGGAGTTTCCCACCTTATCACTTAACTTCTTCCCTTCCCCTTCCAGCTGTGTCAGACCATACAGCCATCTCAAACTGAGGAGAACTTGGATTAGAGTTGAGTGCTATTCATTTTTCCCTGTTATCAATTACTAATAGAAGTTAAGACAAAGGATCCTAGTTAGGATTCCAATTGACACTTTGTAGTGATGTAGTTTATGGCTGATTTAGCATTTGCCCCTTTGCAGGTTTAATACCAGAAAAATTGATTTAGTACTTCTGAAGTGAAGGATCTATTATTGACATCAGCAGTCTCATTCATGACTTTTAAAATGGACTTAATGGCAGTGATGACTTATCTAGCAGTAACCACCAACAAATCTAACTTCAGAAGTTCTTGTATTGTGCCTGATACCTGGTGGAAGAGGAAGAGGAGGCCTTCTGATCTTTTCTGAAAGGGGTTGGAACTCCCTCTGCTGCTCCCTGAGTTTTTTTAGGTTGCCTCTAATCTATCTCTGCTGCAGTGAAACACAGGGTAAAGAATTTGCTGTAACTATGAACGAAGTTGCGCTATCATGGTACCACTCTGCAGGGGAAGGTGAGACGTGAACACAGTTCCTGCTTTGGGAACTATTTGGTGTGACTCATCTAAACAGGGCTGCAGAAGTGTCAGGGACTTTCCCTTTAGGGACCCCTCTGTCCTCCTTTAAGGTGTCTCAGTTGCCCTGGAGAGAAAGGCTTACATGCAATCAGGCAAAGCTGAGTCTTCCTCACCTCAAAGTCTTCCAGCTTCTACTTGGGTTCTGAGGACAGGGAAGATTATCCAACTGCCCACTTCCTACTGGATGGTTACTGTGGTGGTCCTGCCTCATCTTGGAGGAGTGCAGAGACTTCATCCTTCTGCTTTATGCAGACCCTGACCCAGCCTCCCTCAATTCAGTGGGAGTTGAAGCAATGATCAGAGTCACTCATAAGCCACTGATCACATCTGAAGTCATCCAGCCCCTTCAGTCATTCCTTTAACAGCCTATCTCTGAGTACACCAATACCTTCTATCTGGAAGGAGTGAGAGGAGCACAGCCCTTCAGTTTTTTATGTGCAAAACTGTAAGTTATACTGAAATAGTAAAAGAATGAAGAGACACTTACAAAAAGAAAGCTCGCTGTCAAGATAGTAGGAAAAAAAACCTCTACAAACCTGAAATGAAGTCAGTGACATTTAAAAAGAAAACTAAGAATCTACTCAGCTTGGCTTTGCAGTCCAGCAGCTTGGAAATGATGGCTCGTGAGATGTTCTGTAACAAACAAATGTACCCTCTGGGCACAATACATATTATTGATCCTCAGGCAAAAAGAGAGGAGATTGAAAAACACAGATTAGAAAAAAGCTGTAAGAAAACCTCAATTTCAACTTCTCTTTCAGGTTTTAAAATAAATGCAATTGCAGATGTATACTTGGGGAAAGTGCTTCATATTTTCTGACACAGCAGCTTCATATCTGCTGCAGTTCCACACAACGTTGTAATTCACAGGGAATTCTCACAGGCTTCAGCTGTTGTGGACACTAATTGGAAAATTCAGGGAACAATAGAAACGATAAAGAAGTTACACTTCAACACAAAATTGTGTTCTTTGAAAAAAAAAATACTCCTACAGTATGATGTAAGCTCCTCAAAAACCTCACTGTCCTGCAAGGAAACTCAGGGGAAGTTTTGTACAGTGTTACACAGACAGGAATGGCTTGAGTCCTGAAACAAAGTTATTTAAACAGCAGAGTCACCAACCCTTCCAGTGGCTTCTCAGTTCAGAGTTTATGGAAACAAATTCTGAAATTATTAGCAATAGATGTGGCCCAAATTTCATTATTCTGTATCTAACAAACTTAATTTATTTAATTGCAACTCCTCCCAGAATAGCCTGAGAATGTGTTTATACAGATCTTTTGTGTAAATAACAAAAGCAATTCTCCCCACAAACCAACCCACAGATTTGGATAATTTGTTTCTAGCTAAGTGCTGCCCTCAGAAGGACACTTCTTAAATGTTGGATGAGAAAAGGGGAAAAATTTTAGTGCAGGTATGTAAATGTCTGTAATAATTAATAGTTCATTTCTTAACTCTTCCTATGTAACTGAGAAAGTTTATATCTTAAAAATCAAAATCTACATATTGCAATTAAGTATTAAAGTTTTCTATTCAATTGTTGCCTCAGCTGGACATGACCTGCCCCTTTAAAAATATCTCTGCCTGTAGAAATCTGCAGCACAGATCTGGGACTCATTCTCAAAACTGAGTTTTTTTTCAAGAACAAGTTTTCTGTGATCATGGGGAACAGAGACTAAAAATAGTCTCCTACTCACAATTAATGGCATTCATGACTTTTCATTGACTTTCTATTAATGATTTCAGAGGTATTCCAAGCGGAGTTACATTTAAATTAAAAATTAAAAGCACTTACCATACATGATGTAAATTCATTAGGATTGCTTAGTTACAGAAATGTTTATGTGAGAACATTTTTTTCAGTATTGTTAAAATAGGCTATCAAGTTGCAAATGCTAAACCTATGAATAATTATTGTCAAACTGCACAATGAATTACAAGTTATTACACATCTTACACCATAAAGTTGTTGTGCAGTTTATTTGGCTCTGGAAAAAGAGCCAGAGTTGGGGCTAACAATAAAATTGATGAGATTTTGGACAACGGAATAATAAACAAGATAACAATCCAGACGTTTTAAGTAATTGTATGGATAAAGTCCCACTTTTCCAACACAAATATCTAAAATTAGAATTTATCTTCATATTTCAGCTAACTGGAAACAGCTGATCTGAAAAGGTACCAAAAACATACTGCTCTAGTGGGAGCTGATATTTTGCAGTATCATCCAGCCCTGGCCTGCTCTGTTTAGGAGCTTATCATTAGCATTTCACCTTGCAAAGTCTGAAAACCTGCCGACAGGTTCTTGTGCAGCATCTCTTGCTCAGCTTCACTGCCTTTTTATGGAACACGATAATGCTTGCTTTTTTGTTTTTCAAAGCTTCTTTCCTTTATAGTCCTTAGACTGAAGGCATTTCCTGCTTCAAAAAATTTCCTTTTTGTGTTTTCTACACTGACAGCACCCTGTTAAGTCTCCAGAAATCAGCTGTGTTATTAAATGATTATTTATGTATGAGGTCACGATAATTACCATTCCTAATGCCTTGCATACCCTAATACCTCCAGGCTGGTAATCTTTAGCATGTCTTCTTCCAGCAAGTGTTAAGAGGCTTATGCCTGAGAATTTCAAACAACTTGGAGAACAAGACAGAGTCCTGTTGCATTTCCAGCCTCCCTTTTAACTGACATGCCTTTCCAGCTTCAGTTCTCACGTGTGTTATCATTCTTTCATCATCCAGTCTTTACAGCAAGTCCACAGGGCTCCATCAATTCTCAGACAGCCCTCCCAAACTGAGTAACACGCCTGTTTAAATTCAAAAAAAGATCATTTCCTGGCCCTATTTGTTTATTCATCTCAGCAAGATCACCTGAAAAGCACAAACATCCTCTTCTGAAGCTGGAGACACTTTCCTGCAGCTTGTAAGGGCTGTAAGTACCCAGGAGGCATCAATATGCCTCAGATTTCCACTCCCCTGTTTGAGCAACAAGAATATTGCTACAGCTTCACTCACCTTTCCTCATTATATGTGCATTGGATTAGTCCACACTAACTTATTGGCATTGTGCTTAGTGCTATTTCACACACTTTCCATGCATGTGACTCCATCTCACATTTCTCATATTTATCACTTGTTCTTTTTAATTTCACATCTTTTTAATGGTCTCTTATTTTCCCACAACAGCTCTTAGCTTATTTTAAATACCTACTGGTTCCAGTATGGCTGCTTCAGCACAAAACAAAACCTAATGACTCTTTGCAGGTTGCCAAATCACCCCAGTAACCTCCCATTTTAACCATGGTGAGAAAATCAGTTTGGGTTCAAGGAAATAGTCAAAAGCCCCATGGACTGTCTCATCCAATTGCTGTTGTCTCAGAGGTATCAGTGCTTAGAGGAAATATTTGCTCATTACATACTTGCATGCTAATGAGGAAGCATCTCCATCACACCTTAAGCTCCTTTTTTTTTTTTGTCACAGGAAACTTTAGATGAATCAGCTTCCTGTGCATCACTGGTGATGTAAGAGGTAAAGAATATATGGGTGGGAGGCCATGGCCCAGAGCTGATGTGGATATTCACCCTTGCCCTTTCTTAATAGCAAAGCCAGTTTAAAAAGTTCCTGCTCCTCTCAACCCATGCTTTCCTGCACCTCTCTTATGGTCTTCCAACTCTGTGATTTCTGTGCTCAGAAAGGACATTAGAGAGGACAGGCATTCTATGAATATTTCTATGACATTTTGGAGGAGATATCCCCTTGTGCATCTGGAAAAAATCAAGAATGCCTGCTTCTTAATGCTACATTGGTGCTAAGTAGTTTTTTTAATTTTTACCAAATTTTTGGTAACAGTCCAATGCCTTCTTCCCAAGGTAACAAGGATATATTGGCTGTATAGTAATAGCTTGTCTTCTCCAGGCCCAAAATGCTGATGCAAACCAATCATTCAATAGCTACAACAATCAGAAAAGCTAAAGATGACCCTGAGAGCTTTCGACATCTCCACTGGCTGGATTTGGGTCACCATCTCCTTACTGGAGGTGACTGTGGTGTCATGTTGTGGAACCAGTAATCCAAACAGGTTAATTTGGCAGCTTGCCTGCAGGAGGGCAGGTACCCTCCCCTCTCCCTCTGCTTCTCACTGTGCCCTCAAGCCCCTGAGCCCATGCTACTTTGGCCAAAGCAATGTTAATTTTCTTTCTGGTTAATGCTTGATCTGTTCACGATGAAGTCAAGCAGGGCTTCCCCTTGGAGACCAGCAGGCTCTGAGAATGGCAGCATCATTCAATAGTCCATGTTCATGAGCTGCTTCAGTGCCAAGTCTTAAAGTTAAAACTGTGAACAAAAACCAACCCAGAAAAAAACTCATCAGCCTCTGGGCACTGAGACTGGATTTTCTATTGCCAGCAAGAAATGCAACAGCCAGCAGATGGGCAGAATAAACAGCTGGAGGAAAAATGTAGCAACATATTTTGAAATATCATGAGAAGATGAGTTAGAGCTCATCTCATCATGCTGTCATGACACTTGGAGCATTTTGCTGCTCTTACTTCATTAAAAGCTGAACAAATTGCACAACTGAATCCATCAGCTGAAACCAACCACGTCAATCAGATCTGCATAAAACCACCCAAGAAATCAAAAGAACACATTGCTCTGGAGCCAGCCCCAGGAGCTTTGGCCATTTCACAGAGTCAGCACTGCAATGTGCTGACTGTGCTGTGAGCACAGGGGCTCTGGGGGCACAGGGGGTTGACATGGCCCCAGCAGCCCATGGCTCTCTCTTCTCAGGGGTTTCTGTCCCCACTGCAGAAGTGTGCACTCTGCAGCCTCCCTGCCTCATGGTAACACAGAATGGGTGACAAATCTCTTTTAAAGCACTGGGCTAAACATCAGCTAAGCTGCACTCTCTTCACAAGGTCTCCCTGCCAAGCTGCCCCTGCACAGAGCAGGAATTCAGCTGTTCCAGTGTGATGCTGTAATTCCACATATGGTTTAGGGCAGTGTAGGCTGGTGCTGTGTCCATATCCTCCACATTTTTAGCTTTCCTTTTCTGGTTTGTACATCTTTCTTGTATAACATGAGCACTTGTATGGTCACAAAGTGAAGCGGGTGAAGGACTGAAACAAATCTTTTGTGTTTTACCCTACCAAATCTGCTCTTGTAAACACAGATCTGCACAAATGCTTGTGCTGCCACTAGGTCTTTTCTGGAAACCCTTCATGTTATGAGTCAGTGAGTACTCCTGGTCACGTTACTTGCAGCCTGAGTTTAGTTCCTGTATTATGTAGTTCATACACAAGAGGTTTTACCAAGTTCCTTCAGAAACTGATCTATGAATTGACAAACAAGAAGCCTAGTTTAAGTTGAAAGAAAATGAGGCAAATTTTATCTGGCTTGGCAATCCTTTTCAAAGGTGTCTCTCTGCCTCTCCATCTCTGCAGAGTAGCTCAAACCAGAAAATAAGGAAAAATGCAAAGATCTCCCGCTCAGAGTCACATTCAAAGTTATTTTTAGACTAAATACTCATACTTTTAAATAGTCAGATGACAAACTGTCTTTCAATGCTCAAAATGGCTAAATATTAATCCCTTTTATTTAAAATGGCATTATAGGTATTTATAATCCCTGTTGGTATTTATAATCCTTGACATTAACACACAACCCTACACAATATGTAATTTTGCAATTGTACTTTCATATTTATGTAAATGAGCTCTTCAGTGTAGTGCAGCTGTTTCCTCAGCCACATAAAGTGTTTGTTTGTTGCAGGAAAACATACGTAATTACGTTAGGTTGGCTGCCAAGAAATAATAGTCCTAGAAGTGAAACCTATGGATCAGACAACTGCTACATCAGTCTGTATGTCACAGCACAGCTGCTGCTGCTAGGAGCTGTGGGATCAGTCCTTTGTAAACTTTCCAGCTTCTCACAGGTTCATGCCAGGCTGCCTTCCCTCCATTCAGCCCGATCTCTAACACTGTAAAAGCAGCACCCTTCATTTCTCCTCATAATGGCTTTTCAAAAGGCAAATCTTACAACTGTCTCTCTCTTACAGGCACTTTTCTGTCAGGTATATAGCACATTGCTGGAAAGTGCATGTGCATCAATTGGATTTTCAGTGGAGACAGTTATGAGGCAGAGTGCCTGGCTGTTCAATTTGGGATTCTGGAAACCACTGTAGAAATTTAATGGTGGGGAGAGAGAGGTTTCGGACATCAAAAGTTTGGCTGCTCCTCTGGGCACAGAAGCTGTTCCAACTTCTCTGGTTACATCCTCCAAAAGCCTCCAAAAGTTTCAGGGACCAGCTGTCCAGCAGGATATGTCACAGAATTGCAGCCACACTAACAGTTCTACCTACTGGTTGCTGGAAACCATACTGAATGGTGGTAGCTTATCAATCATTTCAATGGGATTCCTTAAACTGTGAGGGGTGGTCAACTGGAAGCTTTACTGGGTTGTTTCAATCTCCTCTAATGCCAACTGGTAAAAGCAAAACACAGCTTGCACTGTCTGCTTGGCTCCACTCTGGGGTGGAGTAAAGAGCAAACAGACTCTGAGGTTGGTGTTTTCCACAGGGACAGGCAGAGGCTGCAAGTCAATGACAAGGGGGAAGAGAAGACAACAAATGATCCATTACAGCTCTAGGTGATCTGGGAAGCTCTAAGACATGACTTTAGAGGTTTCACATCAAACAGAGCTCTTTTCTCTCCCACAGAATGTCCAGGCAAGTTTGCAAGGATCACCTGAATCAGAGAAGAAAAAATGATTTCTGCCACATCCAGCCATGCCTGCTTTTGTGCATATGTTTCAGACTGACCCACACTGCTGCCTCCAACTTAATCTTTTATACACATCAAATATTTTATCTGCTGTACCATTTTATGGTCTCCAAATTAAGAAAATAAAATGTTTACAGCAACAAACAACTCAGCTGTAAACTGCTTGCCTTCACTTGCAACACCATAGGGTCTTGAACCTCCAGCTTTGGTGTGGCCATAAAGGCTGAGGGTGTAAACACCTTTACTCAGTATCCCAATACAACTGTCAAACTGTAATAAAACACTTTAAAGAGTCAATGCATAAAGATATATGTGTTTCTCTAGCTAATTATGGAATGCCTAACTGCCTCTGTGACATTTAGACTTTAACAATTACTTTAGATAAATGCTTGCTATCTTTATTATCCTGTTGATTTTCAAGATGAAAGAAAACTACAAAATATGCATTTTTTTAAAGCACTAGCTCTTGACTCTGTGCTTATATGTGGCAAAGTTGTAGCAGCTGCAGTGATCTGATCTCACATTGAATTTGGTTTGCTACAGATTGAAATTTATTTTTTCAGATGAAATAAGAAAGCTTGGTCAACAATAGCATATAGTTAGTAAAACCACTACCTATATACAAGTCCCTTTGCAAATCCCATCTCTCAATTTCTTCTTAAATGAAGACTCACAAATGGAGTCCACTTAAGAGCCACATTTTGTCACAGAAAACAGTGTTTTTTCCTTCTATTTTCTATTACCACATCTCAAAATCTGTCCTCCCTGACACTTTCCAAAAATGGAGATTCCTCCTTTCCTTCTGACAGCCTCGGACTTCCCCTTTCCATGTAACCCACAGAACTCTCCCAGTGAATCAGCAATCCAGTCACGGGCAGCCTGATGTGCCTCGCTCTGGAGAGCAGCTGAGATGCAGTGAAATGAGGCACGTTTACTCCAGCTGAGGATGCTGCCTTATCAGCCCTCACAGCCCCTGCCAGGGGCTGACCTTGCTGATTGATTTCTGCACAGCTGAGCTCTGTTCCCACATTGTATTTTCTCTCTGGCCTCAGCTGACAAAGGGGCTGCTAGTGCTGGATATCCAGGGGTGTGGAACTCATGGAAAATCTGTGGACCAGCAGGTGCTGCCTGAGCACAGGGAGAGCTTCAACAAGCCCCCACCTGCAAACTCTGCTGAGACACTGACAGGCACAACCAGGTGAAATGCAGCAAGCTGAGGTGTGTGGATGTTCAGGAAGAAGGGTGCCCTAACCTGCTGCCCATCCCGTTTCAGAGCTGGGGAAGTTGTGCTGTAGGTGGCACTGGGCAAAGCCTGCCTGTCACATCAGCAGATCTCACTCACCTCTAATTAAATTTAATTTCCTGCTACTAGAGCTAAAAGGAAACCACAGCCTCCCAGGAATTGCCATTTCTGCTGAAAAGCAAGTCAAAAATCACAAGAAAGTGTAGCTTAGAGTATGAAACACAGACAACTGTACAGACACTGCCTTTTTATTTTAGAGAGAAGCCAACACACAAGTTTAAAGCAATCACCAGGTCTGTGAAATTTTGATGGGGAGGACCAACTGCACTGATGCCAAGGATTTCACAATCCCAGGGAGGCATTCCACCAGCACACTGTAAATGAACTCCCACTCGCCCATTGGAGAGGAGACGACAAAACACTCATTTACAACACCACACAGCATCTGCAGGTAAAACCAGTCTCTGTGAGGGCTCTGAACCAGGAACAGATGAGTTACAGAAGCTCTTGTGAAAGAACAAGAGCGTTTCTGTTGAAGCCACCCAGTGCAGGTGAGGCCCGAGGCAATGACAGTAACATAAGAAAAAGTGGCAACCCAGACCAGTCCATCAGAAATTGCCATCATCACTGGTTAGTGCCTGTTTCAGAGGAAATAGATTGAGAAGCTGATAACTAATAGTCACAAACTAATCGTGACAAATCATGACTACAGCAATTGTTGCTGTCTGAGTAAAGCTATAGATCTACTAATTTGCCACTTACACAACAATACATTCCTTTGTTAGAGCCTGGGCTGGATGAGTCCTGTTAGGCTGAGTGGAAGACTGCATCACTACTCTAATGGGGAGATCTATTTGCTTTAGAGTAATCACAGTTAACCATTACTGTGTGCTGAGAACTGATTTCTCACATCTGAAACGGGAAACAATGAGCCTTCAGCTGCTTCTAGAACCAGAAGGGTAAAACACAAGCAAGCCTGGGATCTGTACCCAGAACAAAAGCTCAAGCAGGGCAAAATAATTAGAGCAAAGGGAAGTGTGTCATACTCATCAGCTTTACCCTAAAGATTCTCTTGTTTTCTCTTAAGGCCTATTCCAGTTCCTAACTTGAGAATTTCATTGACTTCACTTGGGCTGTGTGTCAATTTTTTTCACTTTTACTGCATGACCCAGATTTTAGACACCATGCTCATTAATCTATTCCAAATACAAGTTAAGCATATGACAAATTATTTCCTCATGTGTATTCTGTTCTAAAAACTGCTCCAAAACAGCTTAGCAATTTGCATTGTTAGTATGCTTGAAAAATTCCTCACTTTTTGTCTTCAGACACTTTTTGCTACTATTAGAATTGTCCCTTCAATAAATACACTTATTTAACCAGAAGAGAGATCACTAATACAGAAAGAAGTTTTAATCCTACACATATCCACACAACTAAGGAAAAGGAAGTATCAGCCCAAATATATCAATTTTACTTTGAAGGACTTATTAAAAATCATAGACTAAAGAAGCTTATTTTCTTGGAGATGATTTTTTGGTATAGCAATATCTGACATCAATGTAAGGCCAGCAAAACTTCCTTAGTATGCAGTGAGGTGCCTGGAGTACTGCAGTAATTACACATTTGGCAGGACATAAACTCCTCTGCATTTGTGAGCAGCCTGCTAGGCAGAGTGCAGAATGTAAGGGGCACAGACCAAAAAGCAGGCTCAAACACCACATGGAAAAACAAAGTTAGGAAGGAACATACATGACTACAGCATCAATGGTTGACTGATCTGATCCCTCTGCACGTGGCAGAATAAAATCTGCTGAAGCCAAATCCCTTCCCTAAACTCTCCTCACTCTTGAAGCCATGAATTAACCACTGTTAACATAGATGCTGTCAGGCACTCAACCATTATTTCAAGAAGCACCATTTCTCTCAGAAGCACACTCCCCAGCACACTCTGCACTGTCTGTCGTTACATTGCACACTCCATGGGCCACCAAGTGTCATTTTTGCTGCCTCTTACAGCACTAAGCACATTATTGAAGCTTAGCATCCATAACTATGAAAAGCAAAGCAAAATCCCACAAGTTAACTTTGATGTGGTAGCAGATCCCAGTCCTGGTCTGACATCAGGAAATTGGACTCATAAAGGATTTGGGAAGGCTGTTAGAAAACATGGTGGGGATATTTAGAGCTCACCTACTGAGGGAAAAATGGGAAGCTTGACATGGTTTACTGCAGTTTATTTAACTTCATGAAACCTCTCCATGGGCACTTATAATCAGTGACTTAAACTTGCTTAGGGAGGGTCTCTCCACATAAAGAAGCTTTACACAAACCTGGGCTGTGAATTTCTGAATCTCTGATGGCTCTACATTCACTTGCAGGTAATGATAATGGCTGAGTCCACTTTTACATAGATATGAACACATAAAAATACATATATAAATACATATATACACAGACACAAGTCATGCCCACACAGGGATTTAGCACAAGGAGAAATAAACAGCATGTCTTCGATTCACACTCTGCTGAGCAGCACTCTGAAGTGTCAGATGGCAATGATAGCAGTCAGATCTTCAGGGTATGTGTGCCTTTGTCATCAAACTTGAATCCAGACATTCTCTGCCACCTCTGAGCCCTCAGTTATTTCAGAGAGCTTTTCTTCCATGTAGCATGGGAAATGTGCAGGCTGGCACAGACTTTTTCATTTCTAGTTTCTATGGGGTGACAGCACTGTACCATCTAAGAGAATTAAAATGCCATCATGCTGGGTGCATGCATAATGCCACAGTGAGAAATTCTGTCTCATCTCCTACCACTGAATATTTATACAGAACAAGTGACTGGATTCCCCAGTGAAGTTTGGGGTTCTGTTGTGTTTGTGATTTTTTGCATGTCTATAACAAGTCAATCACAGACCTAAAATATTTATCTCATTTGGAGATGACAAAATCCCAAGGAACATCTCTCTCTCATGATCTAAAAGCCATATGACAGCATATTTTAGCAACAATGGATACTTCTCTTATAAACAGGTTTTAAGGGAAGCTAGGATTTTTGTTTCAAATTTAACTTTTCCTACAGTAACCAAGACATACTCCTTCTTGCCTGTATCTATTTTCAGTGCAGAGGGGAATGTTTTTACTACAGTAAAAGCTAGGAATTAAAGGACAGCAAACCATACTCTGGAATGCACTGATAGTTGAGTGTAACTAATGACAAGAACTCTGGAATGGATCATTGGATCAGGACTCCATCCTGACCTTTCTGAACAGGACAGGATGAGCTAAGCCCACCCAGATTTTGTCACCACTAATTTAAACCAGAAACCATAAAACCACACAGTGTCAAATGCATTCTTAGCTATTTCATTCCCTTGGTGCAAGGAAACACCACTGATCTCTTCCTCAGGAGTTACATTCACAGTTCTCCTACTAAAAAGCAGAGAGACCAAGCACTTGTACCAAGTAATATTACATAACCATTCTGTTGGAAGGAGAATGTTTGGGTGTACTCTGCCAATTCAACCCAATTCTCAAGCAATACTGCCCTTCCTTACTATTAAGCATCTCATCCTCCCAGTTTGTAATAAATGGAACTGGAATCCTCTGTCTTTTACCACAGCATTTTCCACTGATTGAATCAGTCTATTAATATTTCTTGCTGACCTGATTTTTCTCAACTTTCACTTCTAAATCTTTTTTTGACTTGAATTAATCTTGCAGAGTACAACTGGGAACTCATTGAGTTTTGAGTGCAAGCTCTGGTAGCTCACTGAAGGCCTTCTAACACATCTATTTTCAAAAAGAAATAGTTAAATGCCTAGTGAGAGAGGTAGCCAGGTGCCATTGAGAAAAACCACAGTCCAAGACACACAAGTAGAGAATCAAAGCGATGGTTAAAGCAAATCTGTTCCTGAGAAACAGTTTCAATTCAAGTCAAAACTCATTTGGGTGAAAGAATACAACTTTGCATAGGAAAATTAATGACAGAATTGTTACTGAAATTAAGGCCTAGACAAGTTTCATGTGTACCACACTTAGGTCCTGCCATAAACCCTCTTACTTCAGGCAAAATACAGACAACACCCTGCAAATATCAAAATCTGTAACCAGCTACATTCAAATAACATGAAGCCATTTAACAAGATCTGATCACAGGTTGATACTTTTGATCCCATCTTAAAACTGGAGAATATTTACACAACAGGTACCTGCCTGTACAAAAAAAGGACACTTCAGTATGATATAAACTCATGCTGTGCACCTAAAACAACCTCCCTAAATTAAAACTTATTAGTTAAGAGATTGTGAACAGAGGGCAATTCAAGCTGCTGCAGTTTCATGAGAACCACACTTTACTGCCTCAGTTTAATTGCCCCTTCTTAGCTGTACTAAACTGAGGAGACAAAGAGGCTGCAATTTCATGACACAGACTGAACCTTTGTAATATAATAAATAAGCACACCAGGAACATAAATTCAAAACCTAGTTTGTAGTAGTCAGATGCAAACCCATGCATACTAGGAAAGAACAAATTTTCTGCAGTGGAATGTGTGGAAACAAATATCCACTGGTGCCTAGAAAAATATGAAATGCCTCATCATTTTTTTCCTCAGTTTTAGTCTCACTCATGGCGTGGATTAAAACAGTTCTTCCAAGTACAGTGGTTGTATTTGCCATTTCTACTACTATTTCATAGATGAGAAAATTCTCTCAAACTGGGGACAAAAACCAGCATGATACTACAGTACTGAACAACATAATAGAAATTATAGAACAACATAATAGAAATTATTATAGTTCGCCTTTGTGATAGAAATCCCTAATATAGTTTGCCTTTCTTATGGTTCTTTGGTTTTGGGAAATTGTTCCTGAAGTGTGGTCTGTGGATCACTGTTAGCCAGCTAAGTCATGTCAGGGGATCTGCAGAGCTGCATACTCAGTACTGCACTAAAGAATTTGACAGAATTAAATGTTTCCCTGAGAAATTAGAGGTCTAATGTTGACCCATAATTACATGCTCCTCTCAGTTATAGGGGAATATTGTCAGAAAGCAGCATTGTCCATGTGGCCACAAGCTGAACTTTCAACCAGGAGAAGGTACTCTTAGCCAATTACAAGAAAACTTATTGTCCCTTCCTGAGATGAAACCATTTGCTACCCTTTACTATTAATACTACCACAGCAGTATTTTTTATCTAGAGAGGCAAAAGCCAGCACATGCAAAAAAGAGCAGCCCTTTGGCAAGGGAAACAGTGGAAGTTCAAAGGCACAGAAGGCATCACTTAATAGCAGAAGCATAGTTAACAGGTTTTTATCCCACACTTTTTGCTATTTTTTTCTCATCTTTGTGTTGTATTCCTGGTTTGTTGTGGTTTTAGGGTTCCTTTTAATGGATTACTTAGAGTTTTGTGAGTTTCTGTCATGAAAAATACTATGTAACTATTGGTCTAAGACAGAAACAAATGGAAACACTTTTCCTTAAGTGCTTAAGACGTAAGGAGTAAGGTAAAGCAGAAAACCATTTCAGCTGGATTCACTATTGCATTTAGCAAGTGTGCATGCAAAGATATTTATGAAGATGAATTTCATGTTATAACAAAAGGTACAGAACCTTTTTGCTTATGTTGACAATTCTCCTCATTATTATACTATTAAAATAGCTGTTGACAGCACTCTTATGAAAGTAACTATTACAGAAACTGGCACATTACATCTCATTTTCCTTCTTTATTCCAGTGCTTTGACCTTTGAAAGTTAGTGTAGATTCTTGGAGTAATTATGTAGCTGTAAGTTTATGTCCAGTATCTACTGAAAGTATTTGCAAATTTAAGATAAATAATTTCCACGTTTAATTGCAACAGCAGAACTATTGCCTTATTACTATTCTTACTCACTTTGAAAGTGCCAAAGCTGCTGTGGGCAAATTGCCCCTCAATAAAAGAGCTGCACATGAAGTTGCTGAAATAATCATGCAGCACAGTATGGACATTTAAAAATTAAGTAAAAACATTATTTGCAGATTCAGAGGAGCAATAAAAAAAAAATGAACTCTATCCCAGCCAAAACCAGAACAAACAATAATGAGCACTTATTGGTTTTGAAGGTATTTGGTGAATTAACCCACACTTTTTTTTGGTTTTACAAAACTAGCTTATTATTTTAAATGTCCTTGAGAGTGCCCTGCCATTAGCTATCTGAGAGAATGCAATGACCTTTTCCATCAATATGGGCATGAAATCCATATCAGATTTTCCTTTGAGCTTATGTCTGTCAATATAGTTTCTGCATACCACCGTTTTCCATACTGTAACAAATTAAAATTAAATACCTAATGAAGAGGACAAGACATGTGGATGTTTTTCTGACTGAGAACTTTTGTGGTGTATTATCACCATGTCTTCACTAACCACAAGTCATGGGAGCCAGGAGAAGAGGATAACAGAAGTAAGAGGAGGAGAAGGAATTTAAAGTCCTTTTTTTTTTAAAGGATTTGAAAAGGCCTAAGAGCTCTTTGACAGCCATAACATGGCTTCCACCTCACTGGCAGAATGCCCCTTACAGTCCAAACAAGCACTTTCCACATCCAAGGGGTGCTCCCCTAGAGCTTGAAGAAGTCAACTCCTTTCCATGAGCCTGAGCAACCCATAGGTGGCACAGCACCTGTCACAGCTGAGAAGGCCACAATACACAGAATAACACCATGCAATGTCAGAAGGCTTTGAGCATTGCCCCAAACAGAGTAACACCATACCTCATCAGAGGGCTTCCAACAACTTCAGAAGGCATCTGCCCATACAAAGTAACATCATAAAGCTATTACTCAGAAAGCTGCAAGCAGCTGCTTTTTCTTGTTCTTTATCCCAACCTTTTATACCCCTCCTGTTCATGCATTGCACCTGTGTGCCCTCTGTTCCCTTTGGTGGTTGGTCAGTGCCCCTGGGCACTCCATGGCTCATTGCTGTCAATGCTGTTCTCCTGTTTCTCACAGCTGTGCCCATTGGGGATGAGGCTGGGCCACAGCCCCACTCCCAATCACCACAAAGTGTGTGCCTACACCCAGGTCCTCTGGAAAAGGAATCCTCCCCTCCAGCAGCATCTCTGCATGCCCACAGCCTCCCTAAGTGCTCCAGCAATGCCAACACTGCTGACTGTCCAACATGGCAGGTCCAGTTCCTGGCTGCCTGGTCTGCTTTGCCCTTGAGAAAAACACCACAGTCAGGACCATCAGTCACTCTGTTGATCAGAGGAAAAGCCTGGCTGAATCAACACAGTCTTAGGATCTAATCCTGACAGAAGAGTGAAGAGAAATTTCTGGTCAAGCAGATTTGCCACACTGCATGTCTGTGATTAATTTCAAATTAGGCTGATGTAGTCTAAATAGAAGTGACAGCTAGAAAAAGCTGGAAACTGAACCTAAAAGTAAGGGGGATGAACCACTGCTTGAACAGTGATCTTCCCACTGTATTAAAGTAATTAATTTAATATTTTCATTGAATCACAGCAATTAGAGTTAACTGAAGGGGAGGATTCCTTTTTTTCTGAAGATCCAAGATATAAATTATATCCTTCACCCTCCTATCTATTTATTACCTAAATTTTCAAGAACTCTTGGCTCAATAAAAGAGATATCATTCCTCCAATTTCTGGTTTTGTTTGAAATTTCTAACCTATTTGGTCCAGACTTCATGTCATGCTCAGTGAAAACAGCTTGAAAAGAATTAGAGATAATAAATTTATGCTAAGCCTTCAGGTGTTAATTCTTATTAACTAATTTGGCCTGTATGAAAAAAAGCCTCTCCTAAGCCTGAGACTGTGAAGATCTCAGATCTCAGCTTTTCAATCATGATCACAATTTAATGCAGACTATATACACAGTACCAGGTAAACATCAGATAGCTTAGCCCACCTAAAAGGAATACAGAAATATATACTCCAGGATGCAGTTTCAGTATTACATTTGAGGTACTGCAGCTGAACTATAACGTATTTGCAATTCCAAATTACTAAAATCACTTAGGGACAGTTTGGTACAACATTCAGAGCCTGATCACTGCAGAGATGGTACAAAAAAGGAACACTTGCTGCTGTAATGATTATCTCTGGAGGCCATGCCTTTTGGAACTGTACAGATCCCATTCAGAACATTTTGCTTCCACTTGTGTTTCAAAGTGAAAATGGAGCTGCTGGAACACTGAAAAGAAGTCAGAAAAGAACCTTGGCTATTTCTCAGTTTTAGATCCCCATAAGCATTCAGATATAATTCACTTTCATATGTTAAATTGGAAAGGGGAAGATTTGAAGTTTCAAAGGCCTATTTATCTTCCTCTTAATCTGCCCTGCTTGTTCCTATGCAGTGAAACTCTACCTGTTATCTGCTCCTGTCTATTATCACATTCCCCAATTCCCCTCTGGTGTTTCTGACCTTCACCTGCACGTGCTGCTTCTCTCATCCCAAGCTCCTCTGGGAGATGCCAGCTCTGCTCTGAAACATGTGGCTACTTTTTTGTAAACTCTTTTTTTCTTTTCTTAAAATTCACATCCACTGTGACGCGTGGGAACAATGAGGTGACTAATGAGAGATCTGCCAAAGGGAATCTGGGAAATGTATGATAGTGGAAAGAGCAACAGCAAAATTTATTCTTCATTGATGAGTTTTTTTAGGGCATTTCTGCACTGTAAAATACTACAGGACACAGGATGTCTGAGCTGCTACCGGATGGAGCAGCTTTGAAGGACAGAGCTAATCAGGCTGAGCCCAGTGCTGTGCCAGGAGGGTGAGAGAAGGAAGTTAGTGTGTCTTCACCAGAGAGTAGAATTTCATTAGCAATTGAGACAATGCAATTCCCTTGAAGTTAGCAAAACTCACACAATGCCTTATTTGTAGAGTTTATTCTTAAGGTCTTAGGTGCAGGCAAACAAATGTTTCTGGTAAAAACCCAACAATTTTGAACTTCTGTTGGAAAATAGAGAAAGGAATTCCTTGACATTTCTTGAAAAAACTACAACGCAGCAATTATTCTCTTTTTGTGGTCTTTTAACAATACAGAAATTTGAATAACTATAAATTTAATTTTGAGAGGTCTCCCTTCAGTGGAACAGAAAACCTCCCAAGCAGAGCTGCTCTGTTTGCTTACAGCTATTCCAGTGAGCTCTGAAATGCCACTCCCCACCTCGGGAGGCAGAGCAGAGACCTTTCAGTGCACTTCAAGGCACCAGCTCACTCCATAGGAAGTGGCCAGGCACGGAACAAAGCAGCTTTAGGGATAATGGTCCGGGTGTGACCGGCTGCCAGCCCTGTCCCAGGGGTCACTCCCACACACTCCTGTGTGCGGTCAGCTCTGCAGCATCACAGCTCTTTTTGAAAATGTAGAGCTCCTACACTGATGGGATTACTTGTAATGCTGTGTAGTGAAACCAAAACATGAATTTTGATTAAGTGCATGTCCTGAAGTTTTTTAGCTAGCCAGTGCCATAAGCTGCATTTTTATGTCATCCTCATCCTCGACATTTTGACTTCTATTTTTTCCAGGTGGGTTGCTTAATGACCAATTTCCAGCATGCTCCCAGTGACTCAGGCATCATTTCTGCACCAGTCTGATCACCCTGTCACAAGTTCTCGCTCACACAGATCTCTACACCCACCTTCCATCTCAGACTGGGGGCCATATCTTATTGGCTGAACAGCAGGAAAGCATTAGCAGTAATTACAGAAATGTTTTTCCTCTGCTCTAATTACAGTGACATCAGCATTCTATTAACCTTTAAATTACTGGTATTTTTCCAGAGAGAGCTGTAATGAAAAGCAGTTAAGAAAAAGAGTTTCAGAGCAGAGAAAAGAAAGCAGAGGTGCTTTATGCTGGCGCCAGTGTAAACCCTCCTGACAGTGCTCTGGTACAGATGGACACCACTGCCTCTCACAGGTCAGAGCCTCAGCTTGTGTATTTTGGAACAGCTTCACTGATCCTGCAGCCTGGTATCTACAGAGCACAGTTTTTATTTCCCAGTACTCAGATATCTTGGGAAAAGACACCTGGAGCTCAAAGTGCTATTGCAGGCACCTTGCAGCTGAAAACAGTGGGAAGCTACCACCTTGCATGTGCTCCTGGACAGACAGAAAAAAGAATTTTCTGGATTTACCTCAATAACAATAGACATTAAGTGCTGAAGAATGCGAAAAAGAAAAAATTTTCTTTCTTTTGTGATAGTCCAGTTTCATCTGTTATAAAGTTGTTTTTATTCCCTTTATGAGATTCCTTAATTTCTTTTGCAACTGGTCTCAGAATGGAAATATCTTTTCAAGAGAAGCTAAGGAAAGATGAGGCTGGCAGAAAACCTTTTTTTTTTTTTTTTTTGAGCAAGTCAAATGAATTAACACATACTTTTGTGTATTCTGAAAATTATGTTTAACATTTTAGGGATGTTAAGTTAGAGGAAATTATATTTTATTGTCCCTTTAGGCTTTCCAAACACTTCATTCCTTTAAAGGAAGTGTAT
Organism: Haemorhous mexicanus; assembly: GCF_027477595.1. Classification (NCBI taxonomy): domain Eukaryota; kingdom Metazoa; phylum Chordata; class Aves; order Passeriformes; family Fringillidae; genus Haemorhous; species Haemorhous mexicanus. The sequence continues at coordinate 5,645,289 of NC_082348.1, read as the reverse complement.
GGAAATACTTCCCATGAGAATATGAACATTCAGGAAAAATAGGGGACTATTTATGGTGATAAATATTTTTTACTCCGTTGTTTCTGGCAGAGGTGCTTGTTCCCCAAATACACCAGATACACAGTGGCAAGCACTTCTACAGTGATACAACACAAATTTGTGCTCACAGCATACACAGTGGCTTGGCACAGGAAGAACAGAGAAGAACCAGTAATGGAGTAAAATAACCTTACTATCTCATGCACAGCTAGAAGGAGCCCAATGCAGATGATTCTTCATGGTAACAAAATTGTTCTCTTCTTTCAGTGACAAGAATTACTTTTGCAGATGCATTTCTTGCTTCAGTGTAGAACTTTGCTGTGTGTCCTTTGTAAATGTGCCTAGAGTTATCACTTTTATGTCAAAGCTTCTCTGGTTATCACATTGATTTGTGGCTAACATATTTATGCACATATATTGTGAATTTCACACAATCCACTCCTGAAGAATGAGACCTAGATAAAAGAGTTCTGCCTCAGATTTTTTTTTTAATTTATTAGAAGGCAACCCTTATTTCCTTTTTCTCAGTATCTTTCCAAAGAATCATTCTACTGCATGTAAATATTTAAAAATAATTGAATCAGATGAAGTGAGTGCTATGACAGAAGACCTAAACTGAGACTCAAATCCTTGATATGAGTCAGGCAGAGAAGAGACTTGAGCCAGCTTTCTTCTCTTGCCGTGCGACAGAGCCATCATGCCATGGATAATGCTGGATTGATTTTCTTCCTCTGTGTTTGAAATTTTTCAGGGAATCCTTCACTGGCCAAGAATGACTGAAACTGCCCTTCTCAAAGGAGAAGTTTCAGCCTTTCCACAAAACAGTTCTGCCAACTGAACAAAATAGCATGACCAGTGGACTTGTACAATTTCCTAAAACAGCCAAGAGGCTTCAGGACCATGATATTCATTTTCAGAACTTTATACTCTTAGAAACCTTAATCTTACTTCATTTCCTCGAGGGTGAGAACAGTCAGCATGAATTTACCACAGGTCAGATGAAGATTAGAGCAAGCCAAAGGCAGAGAGGAGCATGTAACCTCAGGACAACCCTGATGGCTTTAGGAACGTGGTGTTTTCTGAGCCTTGGCTGGGGTGACTGACTCCAATACAGGAGCTCTTAAATCAGCACACACATTTATTGGAAATGCATCTGCAAAGAATTTCCTCCTAATGAAGCAAGTAAAGAGAACTGAAATTGCTTAGCATATACCTTTAGAAAATTACTCATCTTAGTATTAAACCGTAATATATTGGCACTGCTACAATTAATAGCCTGTTTGAATTTCCCTTACAGTTTCTATTACAGGAGGCTCATAATTCAGGCATAACAATCTTACTCTAGGCTGAAACTTGTTATTATTTAGTGTCTGAACCCATTTCATGCAGCTTTTCTGCACAACCCAGCTCACCTCCCACCCTCTAAGAGTAACAGATGTGGGGTTCCTCAACATAACCTGCTGGTAAGGGGCCAGCCAGCTCAGGTGTAAAATTTGCAAGAGTGTATTTTTAAAAGAAACTGCTGGGTCTGTCCAAGAGCAGGTGGGGTAAGAGCTCAGGAAGTGGTTCTTCTATCTAAATCTTTAAATACAATCAGAGAATGATTCTGCTTAGAAATGAGCCAGACAGAGAATGGAAACAAGAATCATGTCTGGAGACATTTTCACCACAGCAAAAGATGTGATGACTTTGGGATTCCTTCCAGATTGGTCATTACTGTTCATTCTGGCTCAGGTTGTGACTGCAAACACCAAAACCAGATCTGTGTAGGATCAAACCACTCTGCCATGTAAATCTGTTCCACCAGCCACAGATGCAAACTGCACTCCTGTTGAATTATCCAGAACAATGATGATGCTGAGAAAGGTTTTCTACCGTGACATGAAAACAGAGCATCTTAACTGGCAAATTAAATTTGTGTGAGATGATGGTTTGCAGGTGGAACACAAAATTTTTCTGACTGGACAGCTGGAGTTCAAAATCCTAATTTACTACACCCTCAAATCCACTACACATTTCCTTTTCCTTGAGGCATTACAGGCTTTTACACTCTCACTTTTACGACAATTTCTTTGAATGTTTTTGATAATTTCCTGAAATTTACAAGTCCATTCCTTGAACTCTCTCCTAATTTTTTAAAAATTCTAAAGAGTCAGAATTAAGACCTGCTTTTTAAAAAAAAAAAAAAAAAATTCTCCAAAACACAGCCAGAGTGTTTTGGAGAAACACTCCAAACACTCCTCTGGACTGTTTACCTTTTACTATTTTGCACTAAAATTGCATGACAATGATAACATCAATGAGTGATTACACCACTTATCATACTATCTGCAAACCCATAAGGATCATGACTTTAAAAAGCAAATTATGGAAAAATAAGGAGTAGTAGGGAATAGTCACCATCCAGTAGAATGGATCTGGCAGTAAAGATCTCCAGTTTCTATTCCCAGCCTTGCCACTTACAGTATCACCCTGAAATTCACTTTCTTTCTCTGTTCCTCATCTTCCCCATTTGTAAAATATGAATATCGTGACTGACTTCACAGAAAGCCTTCATGATTCACTTAATCAAAATGCTTAACTGAAAAGTTTATATGAACTTTCATTGAGGAAAAGAAAATAAAACCTGCAGTTGATGTAACTCCCAACAAGAAGAATCACAAGGAGAAAATTCACCGTAAATTATGATTTTTGAGAACTTTACCAAACTGTAAAGGTTATGACCCACGATATCATGCTAAAACAGAGTTCATATGAAAATACAATTCTACAGATGATAATTGATGAGCACTGAACAGGCAGCCACCAAAGAAGTTGTGTTTATAGGAATTACTTGATCATAAAATGTGATAAGTGATTCATGTGCATCATGTCAGAGCATGATGAGATTCCACCAATTCTTGTGCACTGGTGCAGATTTTTCATAAAAAGGAAAATCTCCCAGGCTAAATCCACATATTTTAAGTCAGAGATTGGCTGAGTTTTTCATTAGCCTTAAAAATAACCCTGTTTCTTAGGGTTTTAAAAAATCTCTTTTCTTGCATGAGAGACAATAACTTCTCATTTGCACTGTTTTGTTTTTTCAGTGAGATCACTGAGCATGGATTCCAGCTTCCTACAGTATGTTTCATCATCAGCCTGGAGTTCCCATTAAAACACTTCCTCATTTTGCTCTAGATTGATATTTAAATTTTGAAGAAAGAACCATCATTAAAAATATACAAAAAAAAAAATCGACACTGCAACACTTGGTTTGGATTGTTACAGTTGTTTTGGTAGTTCGTATCTGGATAAGAGTTGGAAGGTGTATTTCTGATAATCAAAGGGAGAGAAAAAACCCAACTGAACTGGAAAGGTTTATAAATTCTCAGATGAAATGATATATTTTTAATTCTCAGGCATCTCTCTACAGCTCAGAAGCTTTCCTCTACTGTGACAGATTGGAAAACTCCAGTACAATTTGTCTTTTCAAGCTGTCCCTGAAAGAAGATTCTGGGGGAAGCTTTTCAAGTGCAGAAACATGTGCTGTGTTCTTTGCTTTTAGCTTATATCCAAGCCACTGAACTGAGAACATTTTATGTTCTGTCAGTTTTAATGTTTGCTAGTCTACTTCTGTAATTGTGTCACTTGTGAGATTCTGTTGGAACAAAGACTGGGGTTTGTAACAATGTGAGGTGTGAACATAACACAGGAATTCACAGAGAGTTTTGTATTCACAAAATTCCCAAACAGAGGACGTGCAAACTCTCTGGTGCTCCTGGACAGATTTGTCAACTCAGGCTTTGTCCTGTCTCTCATGTGGAAAGTAGAACCAATTCTTTATTCCAGAGCAGTGAGGTCTGCCTGCTACTCAATATCAAGGCACACTTTTTCATTTTTGTGGCACAAGTTCCTTGATTCCCTTGGCCAAATCCTTTTTTATTTGCTAAAATACTGAAGAAAACCCAAGATATGTGTGATTTTGAGGTACATTTTGTCTGGGTAAGTGACAAAAATGGCAGGTAATGAGAGAAGTCTATGCATTTTTGAAGAAATAATCTGTGTCTAAGTTATACAATTATTTCATTTTGGTTTTTCATTAGAAAACATTTTAGAAGTCACTTTAATGCAAAAGAAAAGAGTAGAAAAAATTTAACTCAGTTTGATTTTAGAAAAAAAAGTGAAACATTCCTATGGTAGATAAGTTAAGGGCTCATGTGAGATTTACTCAGCTGTTTTGGGAGGCAGTTTTCTTGGAAGATAGGGCATTTCTGTGCCAGTTGTTTAAAAATTCAGGCAACAATGCATCATCTTGTGGTGAATGTTTTGACAGCCACTCCAATGGTCTTGCAATGCTGAAGTTCTCTCTCATGATCACATACCAGTTGCTTATCGGTGTTGCTGGAGTAAGATTGCAGCTCTGCTGGTCAGCCAGAACTCAGCTTGTTACTGGGCTTACAGCACACTGCAAAATAACACCCAGGATTTTATTTTCTGCATGAGAAAATAGTGCCTTTTTGAGAGTCTTGTCACACAACTAGTGTTTCTTGGTAGCCTCTGTGGGTGCCTGTATGTGCTTCAGTTTCCATTTTCTTAAGGGAACGAACACTGGGATGTTTTCCCAGTGATGATTTCCTCTGCCCACAAAACACCCAGTAATATTTTGGGCTAAGTGTTTTAGTTCCTGGTTTTTGTGCATTTTCTCTGCCTTAAGAGGCAATGTCTGCTCTCTCAGACAGTGCCTGCCTGCTCTACTTCCCTTCCCTTACCTTCAACTTTTGTAATTGTTGTGCATTAATGGCTATTAAGGTTTTGATCCTTTTCACTCTAAAGCCTCTTTCTGCCCCAAGTCACAGCTCTCACCAGACACTAAATACTTATTCCAGTATTTCAGGCATTATGCCTAGTAGCAGTGTCAATCATTTTATGTCATTGCTTCACAATGGGAAAGTAGAGAAATAAAGGAGAAGAAAAATAAAACCAACTTTATCTTCATTTTTTCCTCATCACCATCTTCTGTAGGTGTTGCAGTGTTGCCTTATTAATTGCATTTCCTGCCTTGTTGTGGATGCCATAAATCTGCTCAGTGACATCAAATTTCATCTTGGGAATGCTGAACAGTAACAGCTCGAGCTTTACAATCAAATTGTTCTTTATCTGCTGCTTACAGAAATCCCAGAACTGTGGCAAACACCCGAGCCAGCATTTAGATTTGTACTGTCTGGCCTACACTCTTCTGTTTTTCAACTTGTACTCCTCATCTAAGTGCCATCCAATTTATTACTTGCATGAAAGACAGCACAGGAATTGAAAAGGCTTCAAATGCTGCAGGTTTTCAGCCAGAATTGCTGCTCAACTTCAGCCTTATCTTCATGGGTAGCACTAACACCATGGTAATTTCTTTCTTTCTTCCAGGTGAGGCACCACGATCAGCAATAGTTACAAACAGGGCCTGCACTTGTAAAGTTGTTTGAGACTCAAAAGAGCTAATTAAGGCTTTTTAAACCAGCATGCCATACTTGATAAATGCAACTTTGCTATGAATAAAATGCTGTAAGGTCAGAAGCACAAGTTTTTTTCTTTTCCAGCATTGTCTCTAACTGATCCCAGGACCCATTCTGGCAGTTTTGTACTATGAAGCCCTGGGCTCAAGTCCTCAGAGGTTTCTCTTATCTGTAAAAATGAGGTTGCACAAATTCCCTCTCTTCTTGCATTGTTCTGAAAGCCCTTCTGTGTATCTGCACTCTATTATCCAGTATGCAGAGAGAAGAACAAGTAATATTGACCATTCAATAACTAATTCTCTGATAAAGAGACCAGCTGAATGGAAAACAGCTTTCCATTTATTTCAAAGAAAAATATTGATAGACTTATCTTTTTAAATAAAACAGAAACACAACACCACCATCCATGTTTCTCCTAAGTAAATATGTTTGTCACTGATGAGAAACTCTCATAAACCAGTTTTTTAAGCTCCTCTTGTGATTGTTCATTTAGGTAGAAAAGAGCCAAATTCCCAAGCTTTGGTAAAAGCATTTGAGACAAGGTGCACACAGTTAAGAGATAAGAGCTATCCACCTCCTTGCACATGAGCAGCCAAGGAACTAGAAGCAAGTAGAGGTGATATTAACTGAGATCAACAGTTGGAAATTTCCCTCTCTGTTTTGGGTTCTGAGTTAGCCTGCAACTCCAAGGAATCAGCATTTGTGAAAGGTCTTTGTTGCATAAAATTTTTGAAATAAAAACTGAAAAATAAGTCTCAGTAATGGCTGATGAAGCTTTGTCAACAATGACTGATCAAAGCCCTAAAACGAAATCATTCTCCATCCAGATATTATGGAATTCAGACTCCTTCCTAAAGTATTGGATGAAAAATTAGAACTGATTTCTAGAACAACAGAATACCAAAGCTGCAAATCAAAAGTATTTCAAAGGCACTTCAATTAACTGCACTACAGTCATATGTTGTACCAATTGATCTCTGTTTCTTTCTTGGCAAGTATTGTTTCTTGTCTCCAGAATAAATTGTCCATATTTAGGAGTGACCTTAAAATTGCCATCAGGGAGAGATGACTCAGAGAAAAGCCTCAAGGTATTCCATTATATCACAGCTTCCTGTGAATCTCTTCATTTTGAGGAGATGATGCTGTCATCTTCTCTGATGTTAAAACTTGCAGGGCCAAACAGGTGGTTCAGATGACAAATCTGATCCTTGTGTTCTTAGAACACATTTTTTAGAGTTGCAGCCATGACTGTCAATGACTTTGAGATAACACACTTCAAGTTTTGTTGGCACTTAAATAAAGTTCAAGGTTGTTATCCAGGATGATCATATTTAACTCATTCCTTTTTTGTTATCTAGCTTGTGTAAATACCTTGAAACACTAAAATTCAAAGGACATTCCAGTTTTATATTACTGAACAACTGAAATGCAAGATATCTGTTTGGATTTGTACCTATCTGGTCTTTTTCACTAAGACTCACTAGGTAGCTATTATTTATGTTTTCTGAACTTAAACACAATATCTTGCAGTTGTTCCACAGTGAATTCCTGCTTTTTGGATATGACCATTACTGAGTCACCTTCTGTACCACTATGAATAATTTGTTGAATCTAATAGAGATACTCAGGCATAAAACAGCCACATTAAAATATCTGACTCTAAATATCAACTATTTAAGTATTCAGAGTATAAAACAAGAAAGAGTTGAAAGCAATTAGGCACCTGCATTTTGGGTTACAATAAAGTTGTTATTTAAATAAATGCTTGTGATAACAAAGGCAAATTCTTTTTTAATGAAGAGATACAGAATGAACCCACATATAAATATGATAATATCATATCTTTCCAAATCAATGGTGTCATCAGACTCTTTTTTCAAAAAAAAAATGAAGCTACCTTCACCTTTTGATATAAGTGGAATGTTGACCTAAGCATAATGTGCACAGTTTTCTGCATAATATTTGTCACTAATTAGCTTTTGTGTTATGTAAATATGGTGAAGCAGTTGAAAGCTGAAATCTCAAATGAAGTTTGCATCCAATTACAGTATTGCAAAATGATTCTAACCCTGTTTTACCTCTACATAACCTGACTCAGAAGCCCTCTATCTGCCTTAATCTACCTCTTCCTGACCAGCAGTTTTAAGCTGCTGAAGGGACTCCAGCAGATCTCCATCAGTGAGTGTTGCACTTGTCATATCACATTATTCATCTGAGATTCTGCTCTAGGAATAGGATACTTCCATGCTGGTCTCTTGAATCCCAGAGCAAGGGGAAGCAATTCATCTTATGAATCATAATATGTCTAGAGACACTAAATGCTTGCCAGCAAGGAGAAATGAAGTGGATGATAGCATCAACAGTGCAAAATCTTTGCTAAGGAGAACTACAGCACTTACAGCACACATTGATAGGTAAAAAGGTGTTAAGTCTAAGTAGATCCCAAAAAAAAAAAAAAAACCAAACACCTAAGAAACACCTGTATTGTCTTAAAATGAAAAGGTTGGCTTCATCAAAATTTCAAATATCTGGCACAATTCTGTTAGAAATTGCCATGGGGCTATTCTGCGTTCCCAGCTTGGTATTTAGCATTTGCATTGGGATCCTTCCAATAATCCTGAGTGTTGTTTGGTGCTTTTTTCTGGTGTTCAGAATATGCCATTTGTCCTTACATCTATTCACAAGGAATGGGGAATCTCGTATGCAAATCTCCAATATTTCTTAGAGATGAAATTCAGTGAGCCTGTATCTCTTCAGCAAAATTCAGAAATCATTCTGCTTAGGAGATTTTCCTACAAAAAACTCAAACTTGTTGCACAGGTCATGTTATTTTGACTACTGAAGATATTGTTCTCTCTCTCTCTCTCTCTCTCTCTCTACATATATATATATATATATATATATATATCTAACAAGATATTTTTATACAAATATATCTAATATTGCTTATTATCTAGTGTACATGGTTCAACATACTTTAAAATTAGCTTAGAGGACAGTCACAGTCTTATACTTTAAGTACTTAAATTTTAGTAAAACCATATGACCAGATTAATTATAGATAGTAGTGGTGAATACAGCTGTGTAAATTATGTCTTTTGTGGGGATGGTGAAATTGAAAAATTAGAAAAAACAGCCAGTAGAATGCTTCCATTGCCCATAAAAAATTATAAAAAAAATTTATGGTCAAACAAAAATGCTGTTTGATACACAGTAAAAGCATGTTTCATTAGGGATTAATTAACTTCTTGAATTAACAGAGGCCAAGTCACACGTACAACATGAAGGCATGAGCTTTAAATTTAATACTTTTCCCCCAATCCATTTTTTCCCCAGTGTACAATTTCATACCCAAAAAATTGCACAAGAGGGGAAAAAAAAGGAATAAGAAAATAGAGGATGTTTTGGTGGAATATGCAGAACAGAACAAAATAGGCAATTTCATGTGTAACTCATAAATCCATGGGTAAATTATTGTGCAACAATCAGTAAATATCCAATTATCTGTTATGCATATTTGGGAGGAATAAAAGTAGGCATCTACTGGAATGACAATGCTGCTTTATTTTAATCCTTATTAAAAATTATGTATTTTATACATATGTATTTTATATTTAGTGCTCCATGCTAAAAAAGTTTGGTTTGTAAAGTATCTCAGAAGACTCAGTCCCCTAAAATGCTATGTTAGAAGGAATATGGGGGTTTTTACCATGCATAGAGACAATTATACCAAGTCCTGCCATGAAACTCAATAATTTGGGGAATATTAATATTGAAATGTACTTCTGTGAGCAGCATAACTAAGGATTTTGTTTATCAGCTGGGAAGCAGGAGGCTGTTTCAAGAGGCAACACCACAGAATCTCACAACCAAAAAGGGTAATAAAGTTCAAAACAACTTATGTTTTTGACACAACTGAACTGAGGTGTGGTTTTTCCTCTAAATGTGCCTTAGCAGCTTGATCTTTATTCAGTGAAGAATCTGGATTCTTCTGAGAGTCTGTTCACAGGCTCTCTGAGCCAACTGAATCGTGTTCAGATGATGCTGGGCATATCTCTATTTATAAATAATGCTGTTTGGGGCTTTCATAAAATTCAGAACTTCGTGCTTGTTCTTCTCTTTATGAAAGTTACTTTTAAAGACATTTTAAAAGCAACTTGGTATTGAAATGAGGAAGAGACTGCATTTGACTTCATTATCAAATTTATGAGTATAAGCCACAAAGTAGCATTTGTTCTTTTTTGCTTTCTGGTAGAAAAAGAAGTTTACACACTCTCTGAAGCCTGTAGAAGGGAAGTCCTTTTGTGTTTCAGTGGAGTTTGGAGAGCAGAAGGAAGTAGAGAAGGACAAATCTGGCGTAACATTTAAAACCACAGGGTTTGATTTTACCATTTTTTTTTTTTTTGAAAGGAGATGAATGCTTATTTGCAAAGAACTTTAAAGAGGTTTTCTCCCCCTTTAGCAAGTTCTGAAAAGAATCTATTATTTTGACAAAGAAATATTTAAAAAAAAATCTTTCCTTGAAGACACTATTATAAAAAATGTTACCACATCCAGTTATGTCTGTCTGGACTGTGACTTACTGAGCAGATCAAACAATACCCCTGGTTTGCCACGTCACTTGTGACCCTCAGTGGCAGTGAAGGGAGAGTAGAAGAAAAACAACCTGGGACACAGCACATGGTTACATAGCCATCATGGTTGTGGAGTTCTGGCAAATATGAATGAAGAAAAACTAAGTACAAGATCAGATTTGTTGGGGTGCATATGGGGAATTTTTGACAAGAAACTGGTGATACTACATAAGAAAATACTGGGGAGGAATAAAACAATGATGGTCAGTGATTTGCAGCTCATCATTCTGCAGAAGAATTATTGTCATGCAGCACTGCAACAGTTTCCAGGAAGTTTTCTGCCATTATGAATTAAAGAAATACCACAGGAAGATAGGATACCTGCTTTGAAGTCTTTGCTCTCTATTTTAAGGCATAACAGTGAATAGCACAAACACAGAAACTGATGGAAAGGAACATGACAATACAAAGCAAATTCTTTTTAATAATTCTTTTTTCAACGCTAATAACATATAAGCACCTCTTGAAATAAAATGTGTTGAAAAACTGACTGAAACTATTTGGAAAACCTGTGCCTGCCTTGTGAAAGTTAGAAAACTGAAATGTTTTCACATTTTGCATGAAAATCTGTCCAGTGTTTATTTATTTGTTTTAATGGAAGAAGAAAGGGAAGCTCACACCCAGCTGCTGAGCTCAGGCAAAGTTTGGAAGTCCCAAGTTCAAACCCCTGCTAAAACTAGTGTTTGTTTATGCAAAGTATAAACAGAGAAGACCTGGTGGTTACAGTAGCTTGGTGGTTTTTATCTGTGGTGAAAGATAGAAGATCAAAACTCACACAGAATCAGGAAAAACAGAGACTTGTCTGTGACTCACCCCCAGTCAGGCTCTGTGCTGCAGCCACTGGCAGGAACACTTCACTCCTCCAGTGTCACCTCGTCTCTCAGGAGAAACTGCATCTTTGCTGAAACCTTCCTGCAAAACTAGCAGATAGGGAAGAGTGCTGGCTTCAAAACAGCGACCTTTTCAATGGAATACCCATTCTGTTGAAACACTAGTAAATAATTTCAGGGTTGTATCACCACTTTTTAGGAAGTCAGCTGTTTGTCATGGCCTAACAGTTTTATTCTTTTCTTTTCTTTTTCAGAAAGGAAGTCCAGGAAAATATAAAAATAATTTAAGTTGGAAAAGTCACTCTAAATTGAGTAATATCTGAATGCCCTGGAACTTTAAATTCCAAAAAGCAATTCAAATTCTGACCCCTCTATTACAAAAAGACAAAAAACTTTCCTGATGGAATTTTTCACTCTTTTAAAAGTGCCCATATAATAGTGATTTATATCAGCTAGATCTGCCTTTGCATTTACTTAATGCAAAGTCACCCATACATCTTGGCAGCACATTTGCAGCGTTGTCTGCTGGCTCTGTTAAAAGTAAATAGGGTTGAATGAAATAAGATGCTGGGGATTTATCATGATTCCTCCAGAAAGTGCTCACATTTGGACAACAGACAGGAAAAGAAAACAGAAATCATGTAAAACTTGCCCTCTCTTGAGTTGCTTGAAATGGATTTCTCTAGAATATGTTAATGAAATAATTACAGTGATTAAGGAAACAGATTAAATTAATATTCCTGTCTTTAATTTCTTTTAAAAATGTTATTTTAGTGGCATAATCCTGTTGTGGATCTTGAAAACTTATTGCAGCAATGTGCTTACACATATGTATATAAATGGCTCCTTTCAGCAGAAATATCTCAGAGATTTATGATGAATCTGTAATTAGGATATATAATTTCACCATTGAAATGTGACTACTTATTGAGTGGAGAATGGTTTCCACTCACAACTGCATTTTGCAAATAATTTCAATTCATGTTTACATATGCAAGTCCTTCCCTTTAATCTGTGGGAGCAATACTAAAACCAATCTATTTACAGGCCCTGAGAGTTAACATCACCACGTGTAGCAGCTGAATTCAGCTCACCTCATATCACAAAGCAAGGGTGAAGAAATCTCATCAACAACCTAGAATAAATCATATTTCACACAGAAGCATAAGAAATACCATGTTTAAAACTACAGCAGACAGAATTTGTGTTTTGAGGGGTTTATCTAAGGTGAAACTCCCAACAGCCTGAAATTTGATCACACTGTATTGCCTGCCCAGACTAGAGCACTGAAAATCTCCACATATTAATCCTTTTATAGCTATATGTTAATATGCTTTCTTAATCTTTCCAGGAGCAATAAGTAAAATTATTTTAGAGGCCTTTCACATTAAACAACCCTTCCCCACACAGAAATGTGTGCATTGAGAGCTTTTTCATAATGAGAAGTGATGGGCAGTCTAAATAGAGGAGTCAGTACTGCTGGCTGTATGTACAATTAAAAACAACCAGAACAGCCATTGTGCTTTCTTCAGACATACAGTTTAGACATACAGTTTCCCAGGAGGTAATTTGGAAATTAAATACATTTAGTATTACGATTTTTTTAGGAAAATAAACTAGCATAGCCTCTTTCTGTGAACATTTTTTGAAAAGTATAAATATCACCAAGGCCCTGCCAGAAAATGGTGTATATTATAAGAGTATATTCCTGTGAGTCCTCCTGCCTGGTCTGAGGAAGCATGACCCAGGGCATTCACTCTGGACCCAGGAAAGTTTTGTCCTTCCTCTGGTCTCTGCCAAAATCCTTGTTCTGGAAGTGTGCTTAATCACTTCACCCTGCCTTGTTTTTCTCAACCCTTTCTGTCATAACTAGATTACAAACTCTATGTTTGGTAAAACATTTGGCATGAAGGGTCATTTACCTCAATTGACCCACTAAGTGTTGCCAAAATGCAAATCACACCGATGCCTCCTGATGTGACAAAATTTCACCTTAGTGTTACACAACAGGCCAACACTGCACGGGGCACTTTAATTCAGCACTGAGAGGGTGCAAAAATGGGAATCTGAGGGGGAATAGAAGGAAACAGGACTAAGCAGTGGATGAAAAGTACAGGAAAATAAGTTAAACTTCTGCTAAAACCAAGTGGAGACTCCAGATCTGGAAGGTGGTAGCTGCTCTGCTTGGCCCCCATTTACACACCCTGCTGTGGCATATGCCCACACCCCCCACAATATCTGAGGGTGAGCAAAGGAACTTTTCAGCCCAAGGGATGCATGAGCTGTAATCTCCCCTTTTGACTGCTGGCAAATATGCATGTTTTCCACAACTTCTGTTAATGATTCATCTTTGCAGACTTTCTCTCGAGAGGGATTTAAGGGAGGGATGGTTACTAGATACAAAGATTCACTTACTGATTTTCTAATGTGCCAACTTACTCTATTTAAATCCTAAGATTCCCATTGCAGACTTTTCAGTTACAACTAGGAATGCACCCCTGATTTTCACTAAGAGTGACTGAATTCTGCCCTGTGAAAGAACGGTCACCTTTCACTTCCCAGTAGCAACAGTGTCTCCAATCACTCAACAGTTCAGCTCACAGGACCAAACATTCTGTGTTCTGTTTGTGTTTCTCACAAATGACAAATGTTTACTGTGTTTTCTTCTAAGTAGTGGGCAACATAAAAGCAGCCTGCAAGAATCCTGCTCACTAAATGGAGTAAGCACTGGCTGCGGATGTAAAGCTGTTTCCTAAAAGGGCTGGTGTGAAAAAGACTCCAAATAAACAAAAACCGCTGAGACATCTGAAAATAGAGTGCAGTGCTAAACAGGTTCATGAAACAGTTCTGAGAGAACTAGTACTACCAAAGGCAGTATGGCCCTGTCAGTGCAGTTTTTCTCTGCAGGATGAATTATCCAGGGCTCTGAGCCTCACTAATGCAGTTGTATCGATTTTGAGACCTTGCTAGCCTGGGTATCCTTACACAGCACAATGCTCTGTGTGTATATTCTTAGTGCTCATTCTCAAGAGAAGCAATTAAGGTGTCACTGGGTCTTAATTGTCTCCATAGAGGATGTTTTCTTTAAAGCCCTGTTTGTTTGAAAAACAAAGCAAAACATATTGCTTAAGTTTTATTTACAGACCTCCACGGGGAATTTTGCAGTACTGTGCATGTAATTTACAAATTATCACACCATTTATTTTTAGACGCAACTACTTCAGTGATGTAGAGAAATTCACCTGGTTCTAAAGGAAACAGATCTGACCAACAAGTCTCAGAACTGCTGGGTGGTGAACAACTGTCACCGAGGACTGGCTCTTCTTCAGCCCCATTACTGAGGAGCAGATGGAGCTTGCGAGTGTCACTTTCAGGTCAATTTCAGGTCAATGTCATCTGAAAAACAAAACAAAATAAAAAATAAGTAAATAAGGAGTCCTCAGAGGAGCCTTACTGACCATTTGGAGCAGAGGTCCAGAGGAGGGCAATGAGGATAATTGGGGGACTGGAACATTTCTTTTATGAGGAAAGGCTGAGGGAGCTGGGCCTGTTAAGTCTTGGTAAGAGACAGCTGAGAGGGGACCTCATTAATGTGAATAAATACCTAAAGGGGGTGCCAAGAAGACAATACCAGGGTCTGGTGGTGCCAAGCAAGAGAACCATGGAATGGTTTGGGTTAGAAGGTGACCTTGATGATCACCTTGTTCCACGCCCTGTCATGGCAGGGACACCTTCCCCTATCCCAGGTGGCTCCAAGCCCTGTCCAAGCTGGCCGTGAACACCTGCAGTGATTGGGCAGTCACAGCTTCTCCGGGAAATCTATGCCAGGACCTCACCACCTTCATTTTTTTTTTTTTTTTGCCTAATATCTGATCTAAACCTGCTCTTTCCATCTGAACCTATTCCCCCTTGTCCTGTCACTACGTGCTATGTAAATAGCCTTGCCTCATCTTCCCAGTAAGTTCCCCTCAAGTACTGCAAGGCCACAACTGGGTCACTCCAAGCTTCTCTTTTTCAGGCTGAACAATCCCTTTGTCCCAGCCCCTCAGAAGAGGTGCCCCATCCTTCTGCACGGGCAAGAGAACACGATTCCACGGGAAGGCACAGGAAATTCCACCGGAGTACGGGGAAGAGCTCCTTTCTGGAACAGACTGGAGCAAAACTCCTGGTAAGGAGCGGAGCTATTCCAGGACCATCGGGACGCAGTCCAGCGCCATGTGCTCTGGGAGCCCCGATGAACCGCTGGGGTCCCCAACAGCCCGGGAGCGTTCACCCACAGCGCTTGGCTCGGCTTGGCTCGGCACGGCCCACTCGGCTCCCGCCCCGCCCCGCGCGCGTTCCCGGATGGAAGCGGCGCGTCCCGCGGCCGCGTGACCGCTCCCTCCCGGAAGTGCGGCGGGAGCGGGAGCGGGGCCGTGCGGGAGCCGGGAGGTGCCGAGCGCGGGGTGGGCACGGCCGGGAGCAGCGGGACTCGGCGCGGGCAGCGATGCGGCTCCGCCGCCGCCCGGGCTCGCCGCCTTCGCCTCCCGCCGGGCGCCGGTGACCGTCACAGCGTCCCCGCCCCGGCGGAATGAGCCCCGCCGCGCCGCCCCGCCAGCGCCGCGATCCGGTACGTGCCGGGCCGGGGGTGCGGGGTGATGGGGGGAAAAGCCTTTGTTGTGGTCTCGGGCCCGGGGCAGCGCCGGGCCGGGCCGGGCCACCGTGCGCCGGGGCGGGCGGTGTCGGCTGTCCGCGGTCCGGAGATCCGGCGATCCCCGCATCCAGCGGTGCCCGCCTCGGGCTCCTGCAGGCCCCGGGTGAGCGCTGCCCGCCGCTCGGCCGCGGAGAGCCCCGCGGAGCAGCGCCGGCTTCTCCGGCCGTGCCCTCGATACCCCCCAAATGCAGTTTGGTTTGGGAAGTTGACGCCGTGTGAGAAAGCAAAAGGAGGCGGCGGGGGAGGGGGGGGGTGTTGGTTGGGAGGTTGTTCTGGTTGTTCGCCGTCTTTGGGCTGCGGCAAAGTTTGCAGCAGGGTTCAGTGGATGGTGTGTGAGGGAAGCTCCTCTCGGTTCACCGGCTGCGCGCACCATCTTAGCCGTGGTCAGGAAGTGGAGTTGACTCAGGCTGGTTTCACCTGATGATGTCGTCTGCTGAAATTCCCGGGAGTCCGGGGAAAATTTGCATCACACTGAGGCAGTTCGAGGGCAGAAGTAGGTGAGAAAGATTCGTAAAGAATGGAAAACGGCAAAACAAAGGAAACAGCCTGAGCGATATCGATGAGGTCTTGGTGTTTTTTTAACTGTAGGATACTGAAATCAGCAATCCGTTTTAAAACGTAGCTTTGCTTTGTGACTGTATTCTTAATTTTTCTAAATAGGTTTTGAGAGTCATAAAAATAGTATTTGGACAAAGTGGATTGTCTCGAACCTCCTGCCAGGAAGAACAATCTGTGACAGAGTCGAGTAGGGTCCTTCCTTATTCTTATCAGTTCTGCAGAAGGCATTATTTTGATAGATATCCCATATGGTTACAGGAATTTTTACCACAGTGGTTCTGAGCTAAACCATTTGTATGACTGCCAAAGAATTTTGTTTTAACCATAAGAAAAAAAGGTTAACAAAAAATGTCTCCTTTTCTGTTTTTTACTAGAAGTTGTATTATTTCTGGAAATAAATATCCCTTTTTAGAGGGGTACTCAGCAGTTACTGTCACCTCTCAAAGTATTTTACCTGGCTTCTCTCTGGGCCTTTTGGGATGTGTGGCCAGGACAACCATAAATGTTTGTGAAGGATTTCCAGTGTGTGTCTATTGCATGGTTATTTCCCCCTCACTCTGCAAGGGGATATTTACTCAGGAAAGGGAAAATAATTTTTAGACAATATGCCTTTTGTGTATAAAGCTGCAAACTCGTCAGGCTTTGGTACATCAGCAGAAACTGCGTTTAACTCTCTTCTGGAAATCTGAGATTTTAAATATCCAGAAATATCCTTGGTGTTATATTCCCTTGAAACAGCTTTCTGCCAAACTTTTAACTTTGGTACTTTGCAGCCTGCTTTTAAACTGTCAGCGAAAATAAAGAATTACATTCTGTACTTGCATAGGCGGCACAAGCTACTTGTTGCTATTAAAAACTTGTATATGCTATAGATAAATATAAAATGAATTTGAAAATCTACCAAGTTCTCTTTCTGGCTCTAATCACTGATTTCAACTGTCAGTGCATGCTGTTTACAGTTTTGCACGTTCAGTTGAAATCACATAAAACTACTTTTTTTCCTCTCTTTTTTTACCTACAGGTTGTGTTTCTCTGTTGATTTTTGTGCCTTTGAAAACACCTAAACATAAATATACAGTAGAGAGAATAAAACCAGTTGTCATTCTCAACGTAAGTTGGAGTGGAGAAGAAATAGCTGAGGACAGCAACAGGAAACAGTTGACTTCCACTTAAATCTCCCTTTTTGCTTCATTCGTTCTTCCCAGGTTTTCTGCCTGCATTGGCAGACAGTCTGCATTGTTTTTCATCTACAGTCTCTTCACATCTGTACACTTTTTTTCTCTGTGCATCCCATGCAGTTGTAGAGGTGGTGGTAATTAGAAATTTGTCCTGTTGAATGTTTCCAGGTGCTTTGGTATGCTCAGGCATAGGCTTCTGTGTGTCTTGCCTTACAAAACTACCTCAGCCTGCTTTTTTCTTTTTTGTTATATTTTCATGTTGATGACAAGTGGATATTTTTGGTGGTTTTTTTTCTCACAGTTTTTGTGACAGGTTTATATGCTCCTTATGGGCATTTCTGTCTCCTTGTCAAAAGCAGTCTGCTTCCTGTGTATTTAGCAAAACCTGGTTGAGACTAAGGAAGTCTTAAGTGAGATTGGTATACTTCCCAGAAGCAGCAACCTGGTGCCTGTAGTCATAAAATCCTGGGGTCTTCGAAATGCTGTGCTCCCAATCAAAGCATGAAGACTGCATTTTGTCCTGGATGTCCTGGGCCCTGCATTTTTGGGATGAAGTAGAAGGTGCTTGCCTCAATGCTTGACTAATGGTCTTGCCTGTGGTCTCCAAGAGCCTCTTGTACCTTGGCACTGGCACAGGGTGCTCAGAGAAGCTGTGGCTGCCCCATGCCTGGCAGTCTCTAAGGCCAGGTTGGATCCTGCTTGGAACAGCCTGGGACAATGGAACATGTCCCTGCCATGGCAGGGGGGTTGGAATGAAATGATCTTCAAGTTTCCTTCAAACCCAAACCATTCCATGATTCCCTTTCCCCTCTACACAATATGTGCATATTCACAAGAGACCTTCCTCCCTTTGATTTCTTGAAAAAATTTCCAGTTCATGTTCCTGTGACATTCTGTTGCTTCTTGTCCCACCCATATCAAAAAGGCTTCCTATTGGAATTGTCCCTTTGCATGGAAGTAGGAAATCTCTCATTCAGCTTGTGCTCAGTACTTAGTGGAGATTTGTTGCAGCTCTGTGAGAGGTGGAGGTGTTTCAGTGGTGATAATTCAGGTGCTGTAGGTCTTAACTGAGAGAAGATGGCTGCTTGCCTTAGTTCAGTGGGTTTCTTAAGAAGTGTGTGTAACTGTGTTACACAGTGAGTGTTCTGCATAAATGTGGAATTTTGGTAATGTTTAAGCTATTCAACTTGTGTGGTGGAATTTTGGCAGGAGTGTATGTTCAGTATTGGAGAGAGCTTAACCTAAAAACCCTCAGCTAGAAACCTCAACTCTGTTTAGGTTCCATTTTATCCAAATTTAATAGCTTTCCAGTGTGTTTTTTGGTAGCCTGGTTTAAAATTATTCTTTATCAGCTACAAGGTTTATTAGGTTTTGTACAAGGAATCACTTTGCAACCATGCATGTATCTGTCAACGTTGTTGTGATGAGTGTTTGCATATAACATTTGGGAAATGTAGTGGAAAGTCAGATACTCTTTCAGCTAATTCAGAAAGTCATTGGCATGGAATAATCCAGAGAGCTCACATGTCCAAATTCCCTGGATTACTTATCCTTGATACAGCCTTGCATCTCCCAGAAGCCATTTATCACTTCATTTTTTGGTGAAAAATATTACACATGCTACTTTTAGTTGTAACAGTTTGCATCAGCTCATCCACCGGGGTTCATGTGGCATTTGCTCCTTGCTCTATATTGTGACTTGAATTCTTAAGTAGTTCAAGGGTGAAGTATCATTTGATGTGTAATTTACCTGTGTGCTTTAAGAAAAAGCAGTTGTGTGCCAGGGAGAACGCAACAGAGTAGCTCTTGGCATAGGCAGTGCTGCTGGTGGTGGAGTAAATGTCTCCAGAAGTTGGGAAACTTCCAAAGTTCATGGGGTGGGAACCTCTTATTGTTGTGCAGTGGAAAGGATCACTGGGTGAAACTCGGGAGCCAAGCTTTCTCTTGGCCTCCTTCCTGGTAGTTCCTTTAATGTTGGTCCCCTCCCAAGAGCTCACTTACCAGTTGGTCAAGTCTTTTGCAAAATCGATTTGCGAGCAGGGCTGCCAATGGAGATGAAGGAAATGGGGGGTGATGACTTGCACTTGATTTCTTTCAAATGCCTTGTTTTCTTGTGTGCTGAATGTTCAGCAAATTAATTAGACTTGAGTGTCTCTAAAAGGGTTTGGGGTGGTTGCATCAGCAGTTGCTTCCTGAACAACTGGAATCGAGCTCCTCTGGCCTGAGAAATAGCTGGT
The DNA here is from genome assembly GCF_027477595.1 of Haemorhous mexicanus. Lineage (NCBI taxonomy): Eukaryota > Metazoa > Chordata > Aves > Passeriformes > Fringillidae > Haemorhous > Haemorhous mexicanus. The sequence continues at coordinate 5,625,637 of NC_082348.1, read as the reverse complement.
ATAACTTTCTCCTCTGGTGTTCTACTTTCTAGTTCTCTGTTCCATGCTCACTTTTTCTTTGGAAAAGTTCACAAAAGCTTTGATTTTCCTGGCTTTCTTTATTCAGATTCGGTTTCTATTGATGAATCTGCTTTCTCCATTAGCATGGCCTGTAGCCTATGAAATACAGATGATTTCAGTACACAGAGTTTAAGTTAAAAATCACTGGGTTGAGTCAAAGTAAAATCTGAACACAAGTTATTCGTTGTTTCAAGCACTTAATAAATTAATCTAGTGATTCAGATTAGCTAGTAATTCCTCTAAATTCTTTCGAGGAGACACGTATTCACTGTCTTCACAATAGGGTCTGAATTACTTCATATGTAGACATTACCTCAGCAACAAAACCATCAGTCTTTAGTGGCAGTTTTTCTTAAATTTTAAAACAGATAGATTCCTTGTTAACAGAGATTAATTTCAGAATTAGTTCAATCAAAACTCTTGAAGATAAAACCAGAACTTGTTTGTAATGAGTTTATATAATGAGTGGTTAATATAGTTTCTTCAGCTTCAAGGATGGAGCAATATACAATAAAAATAATAAATCTTAGCTCTTTTTTGTAAGTATCAGATGTACCAGTGGGCACACAGATATTTACATATCAAGCTGAGTAACTGTTCTTGTAACAGGACAAAATAGTCATTTTAACTAACTTGTCTGTGCTGTGTGCAAAGTTACTTGCAGCATTTATTTGTGGACATCTGGATTTATACCTCTTAGCTGTTTTTTTCATGCATTTGGAAAGTTCCACATAGAGTCTATGTGAACTTATGTAAAGTCCTATTATTTCAGTTCTGAAAATGTTATTCTGAAGACGAAGCTGTCTGAAGTCTCTGGCTGATTTGTGTGATTGCAGGTTAATGTAATGCATTGCTGTACTGACTGTCCAAGTGGGTGTGATCTCACTCTTGGATCTGGCAGTGCACTTGGCATATGGTGGTTTCAGAGGAATAAAATGTATGAAATCTATTTTCATTGGGTTTTTCTGATCTCTGCAGAATATGTCAAGGTAGATTTTTTTTTTGTTTATTTATGTGCATATAGCAAGCAAATTTAAATTAAAAAGAGCAGCAGAATTATATTTGTGTTGCGATGGGTGATAGAGTATAGAAGAAACTGAAACTTTTTATACTGAAGAAGTTTGCATAAATACATTTTAGGTGAGATTTGCAAAATCCACTGGGCAGGTGGTTGACCCAGGGTAAAAAATACAGTAAATAAATCTGAAAGGTTTGAATTAATACTGTTGCATCTCATGAGAGGCTTGTGATTATTGGAGGTCCTGTCTTGCTTACAGCAAAAAAAACCATTTTTAGTAACATTCTGCTCAAGTGGGGGTTTTCCCCTTTAAAAAAAAAAGGGGAAGGGAAGAGAGAAGGAAAGCATAATAGAAGTAGAAGTGAAAGAAAAGCTTCCATAGGCTCAAAATTTGTGTGTGGCAAACTTTATACCCAGAGTTAGTTTCTATGATTAGTTATATTAATATAAGATCAACAAGCAAAATCCACTTTTATTCTGTAGCCAGTGGTTTTGAATATTATTTTACAGGCCAGGCATCATTTTTAATGATTAAATAGCAGTTGTGTTTGGAAAGGTGCCATCCCCTCCAACAAGTGTGAGACTCTGCTCACTGAGTGCTGAGGGGAAAGATATATGGCAGTAACATCATCAAGTGTTAGTCTGGGTTACTAATAAATTACAGTGTCTGAGCCTTCAGAGGTTTCCAGAGTCACTTGTAAAGAGGGGCTCGGCACTTGGAGTTGGCTGACTTCTTGATTTCCTGGTAGTAAATCTCCTTTTTTCCTGCTGTTTGTTTCTCTGCTCTGGGAGAGCATTTGTCCGTGGCAGCGCTGTGTGTGTGGGGTGGGATGATTCACTGCGGGGTTGTGTCTCCTGTGTGTGCATGGAGGCAAAAAGCAGCAGACTCAGATCTGCTTCTGGTCTGCCTTGTTTGACAGCACCCAAGATGAAACCAAATCTATTTACTGCACAGCCAGGCTACCCCGACAGGCCTGTGCCAGCCTCTTTGCCTTGCTGCTTACTTGGGAAATACTCTTCTGTCTTGAGCAACTGGGAGTGTGTAAGTGGGGAAACTTACAGGAAACTGCCAAGCTTTGGATTGTTTTTGTAGTGAAAAAAGGGATCTCAAACAGATTATATCAGAATGGTTCTTAAATCCTGAAGTATAAGCAGAACAGTATCTGGATGTTTTCTGAATGATAGAAGTTGTCCACTTTGAAATTCAGAAGCCAGTTTCTGTTGTACTAATTTGTGAGCTGGACTCAATCATCCTTCCAACTCAAGATATTCTATGATTCTATGAACTTTTAGGATTTTCTTTATCTCTGTGGGTCTGAAGCAGTTTAGCTGCAGTCCAGTCCTGAGATGTTAAGTTTTGCTTGCACTGATGGCTTTTAGAGATTACTGCTTCATATTCACCAAAACGAGTGTGCAGCTCTACCTCTTGGCCTGCCTGTATTTCCTAGGATGTTTTTAATCAGCTGTTGTTGGTTAGCTCAATTTCAAGACTGTTGGGGCAAATTAACACCGAATGTAGTTTGGTCCTCTGGCAGAATTGAGTTTTAGGCCTTTTTTCTCAGTTTCCTAGCTTTAAAATATCACTTGTTTTTTGCATTAAGTCTGACACTCAGGCATAGAGGAGGTCTGAAATGAGCTGTGACTCTCAGAATCTCCAAGATGCAGCTGTGTGCACAAATGTGACCACTGCTTTGCCATGAGAGGTAACAGGGCAACAAATGACTGATCAGCCCCCTCCTGAGAGCATCTGTGAGTATGAGCTTTTGCCTGCTGAAAGCAATTGTACCAATTCTGTGTGAGCTTTGCAGGTGATGCCAGTCTGCAGAAGTTAATGAGGAGAACTTTCTGCTGCTCTGTTCAGCTCCTTTGCAGCAAATGACAATGCAGCACCTGTCTCCAGAGGGTGCAGGCCAGTGCTTTCCACAAATCTTATGGATTTTAAAAGAAAAGAAAACCAAAACAACCCAAACCACCCCAGACCAGCTGTGAATCTGCTAGATAAAGATATTTCTTTGTTACAATTGGAATCAGCTTTCTGTTGGCTTATGCAAACTCGTGTTCCAAGTACAAAGAAGAAAGTTAAGATTAGCTTTTTTGATTTGGTGAACTCTTGATTGTGTGTAACTGAAGCATTTAGGGAAAAAATGCCTTCATTTAATATACTTTTCACATGTCAATGATTTGTTGGAGTAAGAGTAATGGAGTGAAACTAAGGAGGGGAAAAGATCACTTTGGCTGTATACCAGGAAACAAACCCCAAAAGCAATAGATTATTTGAATAGAATATTTTCCCAAGAGGAATCGTGGTGGAAAGACACCTCTTTTGGGTCCTGTAAAACTAGACTGGGCAATGAAAATGAAAAATGCTGTAAGAAATAATCTTGCATTTCTTCTCTGGGGAGAAGCATAGATGACTGCTGTAGGGGATGGTCTGGGATATCTAATACAGAGCACAGTGGGTTTCCTGTATTACAGAACAATAATGCAAGGCTAATGCTGAGGGATTTTTATCAGTGAGCTTGGTTGATGTAAACTAGACAGTTTTAGCTCCAGCTCTGTTGAGCACTTGGGCTTTCTCACAGCTGAGATAAAATTCAACTTTATTTTTCAAAGCCGTAGGATAGGAAAGAAAATTGAGAGAAAAGCCTGAAAATAGCATGTAAGCAACTTAACAGTTTTTACAATTAATAGTATTACCTTGCTGGTTTTGAGCTGCTGACTTCAGAGTCATCAGTCAGAGGTACACCATCATCCTTCTGAAAAGTTGGGCATTTCCCACGTGCTGGGTTGTGCCTTGCTGGAGCTTTTTTGCTGGAAGCACCGTGAGGATGTGCTTTTAAATTCTGGAGTCTTAGTTGCAGCTATTTTGAGATGTCTGTGGCCCCAGCTGCCTGCCCTCTCTCTGCTGGAGTTTACTGTCCCTGGGCAGGGGTGACAGGGTGTATATGGAGTTTCTCAGCTGTCAGAGCCCAGTCCATGGCTGTGTTTTTTTTCCTCACTGGAAAAGTGTGCAGAGAGTCATGAATTGGCTCGTGGTGTGGCTGCTGATTGTGTCTCCTGGCAGGGCACAGGCTTCCAGCAGAGCTGTGGGATGGCAAGGGTGACATGGTAAGCATGAAGCACACAGGAGCAGCCAGAGCTTCTGATTTAAGCCCCAAAGCTTGGGTTTGTGTAAACTTAGTTGCTATTGCGTGGTTCCAGAGCAAACAAATACTTAAATAAGCATTTTTTAATATCAAGTTCTAAAAAAGCCTCAAACCTTTTTTAAGTGTTATAGGCTGCCTTTTGAGTAAGTGTCACAGGGGTTTCCTGTGTGTAGCCCAACTGCTGTTCCCTTCTTTTGCCCCAAAAAGGAGGAATTTTTCATGTTAGAAGTACTACAGGTAACATAAAGTGTAGTACCTCCTTAACATATAAATTTTTTAAGTTAGAGGATGGATATATGTTATTGCAATTGTGTAAGTGTGAGTAATTCTGTTCACTCAAATGATGCAGGGATGGAAAAACAATAAATGCTGAACACTGTATTTAAATTTTTGTAGGTATATTTTAAATATGTTTTCAGAGGAGATAATAACTGAACAAATTGGAAAAGTGCCTGAGTTTAATAGACCTTTCAGGCATCTGTTATTGTGTTGTGGATCATCCAGCAGGAAACTCAGTTTAATAGTTAGCTGTTTAGGAAATACAACAGGAGTTCTTTCAAAAAGATCAATTGTGAAGGGATGCAAATCCTCCTAATTAAGAAAACAATCCTATTTTTTGCAAAGTTCATTTTTTTCCTACTTACTAGTAAAAATTGCAGGAATTTATGTAAGCTTAATTAGCTGATATGACAAGCTCTTTAACAAAAAGAAAAAATTTGAAGCCATAGGTGTTTCATGCCACCGAATAAGTGTGACCCAGGTGGTGGGTGGCTGTTACACAAATCCTTCTGTGATCAATGAGAAAGGAACATGGCTTTTTTCACTCTTAAATAGTTGGGTCTTCATAAGCTGATGCTGCCTAGAACTGTGTGATCCATCTGGGTCCAGGTGGGGCAGTGCAGAAATAACTTTGTCTTTGGCCTTAGAATGTCTTTCACTTCAGACATAACTATTTTGATTGGGTTTGTTTGTTTCCTTCATTTTTATATTCATAAATATATTCTTCCTCAGCCAAGATCTGAGAAGACGGTGTTTTCCCCAAGAATTTTCCTTCTTTGTAATTTGAAAAACAAAACTGATTCCTTGAACAAATATTGATAGTTTTACATAAAACACTTACATAGTAATTATATAATAGTATGTAATATTTTATTCACTGATCATTTAATGAGAGGAAATTAAATAAGTTTCTCTGTAACTATACCATGTTTATTTTGAATGGGAGTTGATGTTACTGAATGAAGGACTTATTTTGGATTTTTTTTTTTAAAAGCCACACTGTCAAAATTTCACAAACTGTATTTGGTTTCTGAATTACGTATTTACTAGGAATAAAAAGTTGGAGGAACAGAGTGTTATTTTCCAGTTAAACTTCAGAAGGTGATCTTTATTTCAGCCACTGATGAAATACCAGTATTTCCAGAGAGGGGACAAGAAGTTAATTCACAACAGCTTTGCATTTTGTGCAGTGTTGAGCCCTGCTCAGGAAAAGACTGTCACCATCTGAGTGGAATATGCAGTAAGTGCACTTGGAATTTATTGGTGTGACCCTGGAGGGAGCCACTTTGATCCTGGAGGCCTGAGCCCTGGGAAGAGGGGATGCTGGAAGGAAGAGGCTCAGCAGGACCTGATCACCCGAGTTCACAATGTGCTTTTCTTCTCAATCATGGGGGGGCAGGAGAAGGTCACTGATTTGCTTGGAGAACCATCCCTAGGTTGGATTCTGGCAGGCTGGATTTGACTTTGGGGTGTGTTGGGTACCCTGCAGAAGACAGTTTGTTCAGCCATCCTACCAGCAGTGTGCTGGCTGCAGTCCCTCACTGAAATGCCACAGTAAACCATTGCTGTTAATGGTTTAATGTGCAACACCTTATGTGCACCTGCTGCACTGTGCCTGCCCTGGGAGGGTCCCAGATCCTGGGATCTGCTTCCTGCACTGAGCTGCTCCTAAGGACAGCCAGGCCCAGCATCCTCCTGACAGGGCAGCTCTTCAAACAGCTTAGCAAGTGTTTTGTGGGTTTATTATTGGGGACATAGAAAATTCTTCTTTGTGTGTTCCTGACTATGTGGTGCTTTCTTAATAAGCTAGTCACTTTTTCAGTGAAAAAGTTGAGATAATTCCAGCACAAGATGTAAGAGACTGGGAATGTGCTCTTGTCTAGCTCTGAGAGGTTGAAAAGTAACTTTGGTTAGAATCATGTTGATAAATACTCAATTTCAGACAGGGGAAACAACAAGTATTTTTGGAAGTCATGCTACTGATGTAGGAAGTCACTTTGAATCTTAAGATCTCTTCTTAAAAGTTAAGAAAATGGAGATCTGATACAGCTTTTGATAAAAAATCTGTGCAAATACATTTTTTGGAAGGTAGCCTGTGCTTTCTTTACACTGTGTGTACAGGTAATTAATTAACAATAATCAATTTTGCATGGCTTTAAGTTTAGCATAAGTGTTTGTTTGACTAGGAGGGCACTTCAGTTAACTCCTAAATAAAATGTACTTTGAGAAATCTCCTTTTTTTTGATGTGATTTCTGCCTACATGCTCACTGTAGGAGGATCAGCTCCTGGAAGATCCAAATTTAACAGAATCTGGCCTAATTGCAGAGCGATTATCAGGTGAAGCCAATATCTTCCTTAACAGACCAGTAGAAGAAGTGATAAGCCCATCATGTTTGGGGTCTGGAAGTACAAGCAAAGAACGTTTGACCTTTCCTTCTTTTCTTTGAACACAAAGTGTTCAATGAAGACAATGAGCACAAACTCTGAATTAAATCAGCACTGGCTGCTGTACAACATTCAGTATATCAGTTCATTAGAAAAAACTCCAAACAAAGGAACTTGACACCCTTTAAAAATACATCTCATTTTTCTTTTGAAAACCAGAAACTTATTTTACCCCATCCATTAAAGCTTGTTTTCCTGTTCCCAGTGCACGTTTGCCCTGATGGTCAGGCATTTCTGCCTGGCAGAATGGCCACACAGACTGGTTTGTTGGGCCATGTCCAGACAGGCACAGCATTGCCTGAAAATTCTTGGAGCTATTGTCTGATAATGTTCCCTCATTTCTGCTGCTTTGTTCATGGTATCCTGCAGAGTAATAAATGCAGGTTCTAGCATGAAAATTGTCCCTCTAAGTTGTTTCATCCTGTGGATAGCAGACCTGTCTTCCTGCAGCTCACTGATTGAATTCCACCCAGTCGTTCCCTGACTGGTTTTGTGAACTGCAGCTCTCTCTGTTCCCAACCATTTGGTCTAATAGGCTATGATGAGGGGTTGGTACCTGGAAAACCATTTTGTTAGAGCTGATGACAGTGGCTGATCAATGATTCATAAACAATTTCTTCAGAGTAGTATTTAGTCTCCTCCCCACGCAGAGTGCGGTAGAATAGAGATGCAACCCTTTGTTCTCACCTTCAGGCTGCCTGTGCAGGGTCCTTTTTGCCGTGGTGACCACTGGTGGCCACTCAGTGTGGTCTGGCTGTCAGTCTAAAGACTGCAAAAGTCCCTTCTGCGAACACCTCTGCACTTTAGGACAGCATCTTGAAAGCTTGTGTTCTCTCTCCCCTTGTAGCTCTGGTAAATATCCACATGACCCCACCCAAATCCCAATTAATTGATTTAATAAAGGGAAGGGCAGATCTGCAGTACTGCTAAGCCATTTCCATCCTTCTCCCTTTTGGTACATGTTAACAGAGCATCAGAATCTCTGTTTATTCATTCTCCCATTATTCAGTTTGTCTTGGTTGGTCCTTTGTTGTGTTTAAATTGTGTGCTTAGATGTACTAAAAAATACAGACAGCTCCTCAACACAGACTCCCAGTATCAAGGATTTAAAGTTACTGCTTTCTGCCAATTTTTTCAGTCTAAAAATGTGTTTGGCTTAGTAAATCTGTGCAAAAAAAGTGGAGTGTTAATCTGTTCCTCAGAGGTGTGTCAGGAGGTCATGAAAATCACTTGTCTGGTGCTAGTGCTGTAAAGGGGAAACCTTACAAAAAGCTGAGGCTGTTCAGAATGACCTGAGAAGTGCACTTAGGTAAAATCAGGCCTTCCTTAAATAAAGGCCATGTAGCAGGTGGAAGCAGCCTCTGAAGCACAGCTGCCATGGGTAGAGCAGGTACAGAGACAGGGCAACAGATGGACCTGAAAATAATTGCAAATAACTACCTTTGCTTAGAGTTAAATTCTCAGTGAATCAAGCTGATTTAGCTGTGAGATGGGAGTGGGCAGATAACTACTGGTAGCTGGCCCAAGGTCACTGAACACTTTCTTAAAAGAGATTGTGTACAGCGGTTATTTTCAGGCTTTTCCAATTTAGAAACCCCTTCAGAGCAAATTTGGTTCAGATCTGCTGCTCCTTCATGGTTACTGGGAGCTGACTGGTCTAATGGGCTAAAGAACTGAGGTACAGGTGAGAGACCAGACAGTCCTGTGCATCTCATGCAAATGACAGAATAAGGAATGGGCTGTATTCTTCTTGGTTTTAGCTTTGGAGACTCGAGGAGCAGCAAGCAGAGTCAGTAAGGCTGAGGTAAGCTGTTCTAACCCTTTCAGGATATGGTTCTGTGTCAAAATCCATTGCATTGGGGGAATAGCTTCAGTTGTCACCACTGAGTAGGATGTGCTTCCAGAAGTAATGGTAATATAAGTGCTAATATTTGCTTTATGAAAGCAGAAGTTCATATGTATACTTCCCAGGAGTTTTACTCTGGGTGGTTCTGTACAGAGAATCAAAACCAATTGTAAACATGTAAGCAAAAACTGTGTAAACACAACATTCACAATAGATGTGTTTCCTGCTTAAAAAAACATGAAGCAAACAAGTTCGGTTATCTTAAATTTAGGGATGATGTTGGTTTTTCATTTATTGAAAGTACTAATGAAGTACTGAATGTTGCCACAAATACAAATTTTATTTGGGGAAAACTCATTTGTTAAAGACAGCTGAATTGTGTTTATTATTAGTTTTCACTGTCTCAGAGATCCATATCTTACAGGAGACCTATTCAGTATTTTGTTTTCACCCTGTCATAGCAGATCTGTTGGTAGAATTTCATTAAGGCATATTATTATAAAGCATCTGCTTCCTCATCTGGTAAAAACTGAGAATTAGCTTTCTTTTCAAGCTCTTATACTTCTGTGATTCAGAGCAATCACCTGTCAGCAGGCTTTGATGTGGAAGGGCTGCTTCATACCATGAGTGAGAAGCAGTACCAGAAAGGCAGAGGGGAAAACATCCAGTGAGGATCACAGCATGTCACAGAGCAGAATTCTTCCTGTAGGAATAATGAACTTGTTACATCATGACTGAATTGTACATGCTCTTGCAGTGCCTTTTTACCAGTGTTTGCATAAAACCTTGTTTCTAAGTGTTGCTCCATCCCTGGAGAGTTCCATCGTTATTAGTGATGTGCAATCACATCTTTTGAGGAAGAGAATTAATGCTGTTCTATCACAGCTAAAAAGAGCTGTACAGTGAAGCAGTCAAATGTTGCAGAAAGATGGTTGCTTTAAAGTGATAGCAGGATATGTTTAAGGAAACTTTCTGTACTAAGAGAAAATGTTTTGTGGCAGAAATAATTGATTTTTTTTCTGGTTTGATCAGGGTTCATTTCACTTTTTTAGCAATTTAATGAAGCAGTTTAAGTGAGAGGCTGTGCTTGTGACAGGAATCTGCCCACAGCTGACAGCAAACCCTCCCATAAAGGAGAGCCAGCCAGGAAGCCAGAGCTGCCCTCTCATTGCCCACCTTCTTCATTGGCCAGGCCCAATGACTGCTGTGTAGCCAGGTGTGAGCGATCTGGGCAAGTGCCAGGCAAGTTCCTCGTGGGCAGGAGGAGCTGCAGTGCTCTGTTTGGTGGTGGTAGTTCATAACAAAATCACTTTGTTTCTTGTTAGGAGTTGAGTGAAACTGTTTACTGGCTTTGTGTTATTGTAGTTCTTCAGCTCTGTCTGTTGGTGTTAAAGATCTGTAAGAAAATACTGCTTGAAATGCAGGTCTGATTTCTTACCCTCCGTTCAGAAATCTCAGGGTTGTGTCAACCTATTCTCCTCCCAGGTGGCTGAGTGTTCTTGTGAATTATGTCTGGGTGAAAACCTAAGGCATTGTACTAATGACTGAGTGCTCTGGGTACTCTGCAAGTCAAAGGAGGAGAGCCTGAAGAAAGTTATAACACTTCTGGAGTGGCCAAAGTGGTAATTTGCAAAGGGGGTGTTGAAATATTGTCATTAGTGGTGGTGTGTGATCCAGAGGTGCTTATTTTTATAAATTATTGTGTGAGGGCTCAGCCTGCAGGTTTTGAGCACCAGTGGTTGTTAATGTGTGACACCCAGCAGAGCCATTGTCCTCTTTTCAGGTTTAATTTTCAGATGCATCCTTTAGTAAACACAGTAAGATGAGTTTTTGTATTTCCCATGCCTAAAAAGGGTGAACAGAATGTATGAATTCCTTTTTTAGGAGAATTACTGAAGCTTGGATTGCTCTCTTGATACTATAAACCTGCAATAAGTGGCAATGTCAAGGGTTCCCACCCCACCTCCTCCTGGGGAGATGTCCAGTGGACCTGTGGCTGAAAGCTGGTGTTACACCCAGGTAATCTACATAAATTCCAATGGCTTCATTTTCTATTGTTCTCATAATAATTGTTAAAAAAAACTAAACTAAAGTTATTGACATATTGAATAAATATAGCTGACGATCTAAGTAGTTCTCATACCTAATGCTTGATATGTAAATTAAATTTTCTTAACATTTTTTGATCTTTTGTTCAGGTTAAAGTAGTAAAATTTTCATACATGTGGACCATTAATAACTTCAGTTTTTGCCGTGAAGAAATGGGTGAAGTTTTAAAGAGTTCTACATTTTCATCAGGGCCAAATGACAAAATGAAGTGGTAAGGTCTTTATTTGAGCAAGTGCTTTGGTTTTGTTTTGGGGTTATTTTGCTTACAAAAATTGTTAAGTTAAATTAAAAATAAATATTGAACACTTCTTGGAGGGTTACTGTAGGTATGGATTGGTTCAAATTTCAAAATGTCAGTAATCACAAAGGAAACATTTATTTCAGCAGCATTTATGATTGTGTTTTATAAAAGTATTTCTGAATTTACTCTGGGTACCATTAAAAATTACAATTTCTCCATTTTTTTCAGGTGCCTGAGAGTGAATCCAAAGGGATTAGATGATGAAAGCAAAGACTACTTGTCATTGTATTTGCTTTTAGTCAGTTGTCCAAAAAGTGAAGTCAGAGCAAAATTCAAATTTTCCTTGTTGAATGCTAAAAGAGAAGAAACAAAAGCAATGGGTAAGGGAATATTAATGTGGTTTTGTAAGAACATCAGCAGTGTTATTTTTTTCAGTTGAGAGCAGAATTTAATATTGAGATAAACTTTTAAAATACCTTTTTTAATTTCCTTTTAGAAACATAATTATAAAATCCTGTTCATGTTTCACACGTTTCTGATCACTGAGCTATGTTAATTCTATCCTGAGCAGTATAAATTACAGCACATTGCCAACTGCTGTCACTCCAGGTCCTTGTCACTTCGTTTTTCCAGCAGATTATTCTTGTTTCCTGTTAGGAGAGGTGTATTTGCTTGTTTGTAGCTACATTGGAAGTATTTGATTTCCATTGCTAAATAGGATAAGCAGAGATGGCTGGATTTTTTTAGGCATCCTTTACAATATTTTGGTCTATTTCAGCAGATTTACTCTGTAATCAGTTTAACAACATGTGCCACGTACCCAAGGAATTAGAAGACTTTGAAATAACTGATTATTTGATTTAATTGTTTTTGTTGATTTGAAAAATATATGGAAGGCTCTTAGTTTCAAACTTGTGAGCACAACCTTCATTGGAAATGCTGTTTGGGAAAGCTGGGATTCTTGTGGAAATGAATAATTTAATGCTGATCTGCACTGAATTTATTCTGCTGCAAGCCCTGTATATGAAGAATATCTGTTTTTCTTCCCTTCTTCTACTCCAGGACTTAAGAGATGTTTCAGGTCCTGTTTTGTTGCAAATTCTGCATTTCTTGCAAAAAATCTGTAGTTCTGCAGTGTTTATACCCAAAGTTCATGCTATTTCTCCTTAAGTAACTTGGCCCACTTGTAATCTTCCAATTAAACCCACATAACTGAGTTCAAATGTAAAAATTAAATTATTAGACTCTTTGGAAGGAAGGTAAATGTATATGTTTCACATGCATGTTTCACTCTCCTAATCCTTTTACACTGATGGTTATGGTTTCTTCAGTCCCTGCAAACTTCCTCTTCTGGAGCTTATGTGAGCACAGCTACACTTGTGTACGTTTGGAGGATGTATGCATCTGGACTTGACACAGTCCTGGGGTGGATTGGTATTTGTAATAAAATGTGAAACTGCATCAAAACCTATTTAGGGATAATCATGGAAGCATAGAATTTTTGAGTTTGCCCTGGGGCTCTGGAGGCTCAGGGTCAGCCCAAGCAGTTTGCTTGGGACTTGTGGTGCTTTGAGATCTCCAAGGATGGAGACTCCACAGCTTATCTAGGCAATCTGTTTTAGTCTCTAGCCAGGTCCTGCTGGCCCTTTGTTTGCCTTAGGGATTTATTGTGGGTTCTTGTTGATTTGTTGTCCCCCAGTCTCCAGTGACCTGTTTGTTCTGGTCTGTAGCAAACACCCAAATCCTGACCCATCATCTCTGCTGGTTCATCATCCACTGCAGTGCTAAAAATCCTGAGAGTGGGTGTGTCTGCAGCTTCTGCAATAGTAGCTGTGCTAGGTTTGGCACCACAGGAGTTATAAATATCTTTTCACTTTGGGAAATTACCAACAGAAGTCTTATTTCTTGGACTCTCCAGCCATTTGCCATCTGCTTCTGTGGGTGCTGTGTATTTACTGAGACAGGAAAATAATGCCCCACTTCCAATGTCCCTTGTAAATTGATAATTTGTGCATAGGCTGCTGCTTCAAGGGATGTTGTATGAAACAGATAGTGAACTAACATTTTAACTTTATTAGAAGAAAAATACATTTGCACTTTTGTGCTGCTCTATTTTTGTTCTTAATTTTGGGGTTTAACATTGGTTGTTGCTAAAATCTAAGTCTGCAGAGTAAAGAATTGGGCTGAATCTAGAGAAGAAATTTGTGAATTCTTTTGGGAATATGATTTTCTGATTTTTTTTCTTTTAATTCAAGGTAATGAGGTTAAAAGTTGGTGAAAGTGTGAAAACACTAATCCAGATGCCAAAAAAACTAGATAATATTGTTTTAAAATGTGTTTTTCCTCCTTGGTATACAGATTTTCAAATGTGAGCAGTGTTGTGTGTTTGTGCTGTTGCCCTCGAAGCCCACACTGCACTTGAGGGAATGCATTTCCCTCTGCTGCTGTACTCTGCATGGGCAAGGGCTTCTTGATCCAGGAGTGTGATTGAGGTGGCAGGGACAGAGACCTCACCCCTCCTGCAATGGCTGCTCCTGGGTGGCTCTTCAGTATATTCTGAAAATACAGTGAAAATCTACAGTATATTTTGCTTGATATAATCCTAGTGGAGAGCTGTTCTGAATATAATTTTTCCAGCTCTTGGAGGTGAGGGCAGTGTGTGACACGTGTGTGTTTTCTATGGTACATGCTTCAGTGTGTTCCAGTGGTGCTGCCAAGGTCAATAGTGTAGGGAAGTCTGGCTTTGCTGATGGCTTTATTTTGGAGGCTGTAGAAGGAAGGATATTTCAACAGATTCTGTCATGCAAAACACTTTGCTTTTATTACAAGCCTCTGATTTAAACTTCTGAAGTGCTCTCTTTACTGAAACATCTCATTGCTGTGTACAGCAAATGAGATGGTGATGTGTTTCTTGCCCATCTTTTTTGGAATAAAAGAAAAGTTCTTTAAGAAAGAACCCTTCATGAGATCCCTCCCCACTTCCCCCTCTGCTCGTATTTCAGTATTCTTGCTGTCTTCATTTTGAACAATTCTTCTAAATTTAATTCAGAATGTGCTTTATTCTCCTTAGATTCTCAAAGCCATTCCCAAAATAACCTCTTTCCCATATTTTACTTTAAGTATAGGGTGCCCTTTCCTGTGGTTTGATTTGAGGAACAAGTGGCCACTTTTCAGTCAACCAGCCATGTAAGATGTGTGATCTTACTGAATTTAAATGTGTTTGCACTGACATGACTGTGGGAATTCTTTTTTGGCTGTGAGCTTTAGAAAAAAAAAGTTGTGTGGTCACAGCATATCTGATGGATTTAAAAAAATTCTTACAACTAGGGTCAAAAGATAAATATAATTAATATCTTTTATGACCAGAAGATAGTTTAGTAGTTGAAAGCTTACATTTCTGTTTTGCTATTTTAATGCTTTTACTGTATTTCAAAATAATTTCAACCTGTGAAACAAGATTTTCCATTTCAGGAAGAAGTCAAACCAGATTGTTGTGACAACTGCAGAGCGTTGTCAGGATGGGTTTGTGGTGACAAATTCATTGTAATGGTGCTTCCCTCTGAACAATTCCTGTTTTGACACATTGGCATTCTAAAACACTCACTGAGAAATCCTTGTGCTGGATGGTGCCTGAGAGATCTAATGAGAGGATATGGTTCAGATTTCAAATTGTGCTCCACCAAGTTCTGTGAAGTGTTTTATAAAATAACACTATTACAATAGTAAAAAGGCTTTAATCCGTTCTGTTGGCACATGATCCAAATGTGTGAAACTGATGAATTTTTTTATTAACACTTAGTTTTGATGTGGAATTGGGTGCTGTTTGTTAATATTTTCCTTTAACTTGCTGTATTTGTACACAATTTTTTATCAGAAAGCCAAAGAGCATATCGATTTGTGCAAGGCAAGGACTGGGGGTTTAAGAAATTTATCCGAAGAGATTTTTTACTAGATGAAGCTAATGGTCTTCTACCAGATGACAAGCTTACATTATTTTGTGAGGTGGGTATTAATTTTTAAGTAATAAAGTTTTAAATAAAATGTTCCCTGCTCTAATAAATAGTGATTTATGTTGATTTAAACAATAACATACTATAAAATTGTCTTCTGAAAACTAAAAACTTGGTAAATTATACATTGCGTTGTCTGCATTGCTTTTTTTTTTTTTTTTTTTGGTGTTTGTACATTGAGGTGTAGAATATTGAATTGATTACTTGTAAACTGCTGGACTTCTCTGTGAATTTGCCACAGTTACATCAGAATTGACTGAAGAATTATTTATGCCAGAGGTGGCTGGTGTGCGCTGTCTAGAGAAATGCTGTTTTACTGAGGTCACTTTTATTTAAAGGAGTTGTATTTGGAATTAGAGGACTGGTTTTCACTGGATGGAAATGTTCACATACTGGTTCACATTATAAAAGAAAACCCAACTGATTGTCAGAATCTATATTCCTTTAATATCCTAGTTGTTGGCTTTAACCAATGAACATGTATTTCCAGTAAATGAAACACTTTATTTTTTTACTAATTGTTACATTTTGTTTTCTGAGAGAATGCAAGTATCTTGTAGAAGTTGTGCTTGATACTAAAAATTAACATTGAGAGCTGTGATATAAATTTAACTTCATGGTGTACTGTGGGTCCCTTCTTCTATAATATCATATATGTCCATAACCTAAATTTTCCTATTAAATTTCAGTAAAAAGCTTACTTGGTGTTAAAAATGGAAAGCAGAGAAAGTAGCAGTGTAAGTGGAATGTATGTTGAATATACATTGGCTGGTTATCTGGGCTGCCATAAAGTGATTAGCGACTTAGGAGGATGATAGATGCTCCAACTGCTAATAAGTTTGCTTTGATCTGTGTATTTACAGGAAATGTGTAAAATTGTCTTGGCAAGATTACAATTTAATTATATGTCATTATGCTGGGTAGGAAGAATAATTGAAATGTGGCCCTTGAGACTAGATATTGC
Source organism: Haemorhous mexicanus (assembly GCF_027477595.1). Classification (NCBI taxonomy): domain Eukaryota; kingdom Metazoa; phylum Chordata; class Aves; order Passeriformes; family Fringillidae; genus Haemorhous; species Haemorhous mexicanus. The sequence goes on along the minus strand of NC_082348.1, from coordinate 5,609,518 downwards.
AAATATAGTGCATCTTATTTTCACTTAGACAAGTTAAATTAGCTGCATGATAAATTTGTTATGAATACAATTATTTGGGTGATAAAAGCAGATATAACAAGTGTTTTATGTTTCTGAAAAGATACTTTTGAGTATTTTCTCTTCTTAAGTTGTCCTCTTAATGAACACTTTGATGTAAATGAAAAGCTCTTAAAAGTAGCATTTGATTTTGGAATAGATCACTCTCTAATTTTAGAGATTAGGTTTGTTTAAAAAATATAACTAGAAGAAATACTGGATTTCCAGAGAAATGCTGTTATTTAAATTCTGATGCTAATCACTGAATTTAGCTGTGTTTCCCTATGAAAATAACTTGGTGTTTTAATGTGAGTGGCTTTTGTGAAGTGTTGGACCTACCCTGATTATAAATGTGAAAGGAAGTAAAACATCAAGTTTTAACATGTTCACTGTGAACGACTAAATGTGAACATTTAGTTGCTCACAGTGAACACGTTAAAATAACTTCTGGCTTGTGTCAGGGTGAAGGAAAAACTTGAAAATCCAAATATTTTAGGAATTTCTTTCTTTGGATGTGTGATACCAGCTCTTCAGCTGTCCTTAGAAATGACAGGTGTTGTTTGAAGGACCTGTTTCTATAGACAAGCCTGAAGTTTTTGTCCTTTTAGAACTTTACTCCTAAGCTCTGATTTCCATGTTTGCCTTCCTACTTGTTTCCTGTTTGGAAAACTGACTTACCACTTCTTAACTATTGCACTTGGCTTGATGAAGCTTGTCAGATATAGCTGATATTTAGTGAAAGTCTCTGATTACTGACTGTTGGTGGGCCCTTCTTCTTGTTGGCTTGCAGGAAAATTATTTGCTTGTCTTTGGCAGCAAAGATATTCATTCTGTGTTGCTAAAGATTCTCAGGATCAGCTGGATATGCCCTTGGATGGGATCTGAGGGGCTGTTAAGTTTAATATTTTGTGAAGTCTGGTGCTGCCAGCAGCAACTAGTCATTAAATGCAACTTCAGATTTTTGGGCATACTGATCTGTTTGCCTGAATTCTCTCTTTCCATATAATCTGAAAGTACTTTCAGATGTTCCATTTGCTAATGGAATAGAGTGTTCTCTGCTTTCACAGATCTCTTACCTGCCTTAGTAGTCCAAGGTGTCATTTATATCACCCTTACCGTTAGATTACCACAGATTGAAAATCCAGAAAATCATGGACATTAACCTGGTTAAGTGTCACCACACAGAACTTGTTCAAGTTGATAAGTTTTCAATGGTTATATGGGGTTAACTTGATTGGATTTCAGCTTTATTTAAATAAATTATAAATAATAAGAGGATGCGCTTGATATATGGCATGGCTGTTGGACTGAGATATGAAAGATCAGATCCCTGTAATCATTTGTATTTAGAATCTTTAAAGGACAATGCACTCCAGGTCACTTGGGTGGGGGAGATTTGAATTAAAACTTTGCTTGGGTTATGCCTTAAAAAGATGACCTGTAGCAAATTGCTGTGTTGCCCAGCTCTCAGTATGTATTAGAAACCATTCTAAACCAGAAGTTTGGAAGGTCAGAGATCAGTTTAAGTGCACATAAAGAGTGTGTAGATGACTTTCCCTAGGCATTGTCTGTAGCTAACAGGAGGATGCTGTGTGGACAACTGGGACCGTGAACTTTGAGTCAAGGCTCTGGAAAAGCAGAACTCTCCTCTGGCAACAGAAGATGAGCTTGGCTAAGCTAAAACTTCCTTTGTGTGTATGTATGTCTCCTGAAATCACTGTGTGTGTGAAAACTGGGAAATAGCTCTATAGATTTTTTTCAATGTTATAAATGTACAGTCTAACTGTGAAAGAGAAATTTTGCTGTGCTTTGGGTTTCTTCTCTTTTTTTAAGGTGGAAGAATAAAAAGGAATTTCTTGTATTCACAAGGGGGTATGAGATGATACAGGGAATTAGGCAGTGATTCAAATCCCCAAGCTGCTGTCATAATTGGATCATCTTCCTCCTCTTCTGGTCTGGAGTTTGGCTTGCAGTGCTCTAACTTTGTGAAGCTGAGCTGTGCTGTTTTTGCTTTATGCCAGATTTATTCCAGATGCCTTTGGAAATCAACCAAAGCTCTGATCCTAACAGTATCAGCATTTTCTCTTAAGATCTAATCCTAATTTTCTATATTTGGGAGATGGAGTGATCAAGATCTTGTAGTATGGCTCGTTACAAAGGTTTTATTCTCAGGTCTGTGCTCTCAACAAGAGAAGCAAAACCTGCTGAGCTCTTCTGTTTTCCCAGCACACTGATTAAAAGGACTTAGTATGGGAAGATAACTGAAAAAGCAGCAAGGAGTGCTGCTGTCCTGTTCAATTCCTATATGAAAGACTTAAACATGGGGAATAATAGCAGAATATTCACTCCAAATGAACATATTTCAGTTTTCTTGGCTAGTTCAGTACAGAAGTTACATCCTGTGAGAATGCATTTCACTATTGAAGTTACTTACACCTTGTATTTTGAAAGTAATGGCTTTTAATCTTGTTTGGAAAACAATTACTTGTGTTTCCTGCCTCATCTGGACTAAGCAAAAGGAAATAATGAAGGAGCTGTTACCTGCACTTAGTTTGCATTATCACATTCTAGGTTGTGTATGAACTTAACTGTCAGTACAATAAGGGATATTGAAAAATTCTACAGATTGTTCTTCTGAACCTTTTCTGTGACCATGTGATCCTGATGGTCTGTATAGAATTGTATATTGTGTATATTTTACTGAGATGGGTGAAGTGTTAAACTGTTAACTTAATTCTGAAATAGCACTAACTTGTTATTGTTCCCACTGCTTTTCCAAGAACTGTATCTGTCCTTGTTTATGTTGGCATTTCTGTCGGGTGGCATGTGGTATTGTGCTCTCTCTTTTTGTTTTGGTTGGAAAAGTACACAATATTAGAGTAAACCCTATTTGTTTTATGTTACTTAAAAGTAAATTGTAAAGCATTGGTTTATGGTTCTGGCCTAATGCCAGAAGCTTCACTGTTTTTTTTTCTTTGCTTTGGATTTGTTGGAATTCTAGCAATAGGTACTGTGATTTAATTATTGTTGGCATTCAGTTATGAAGGAGTTGTCTTGCTGTGATTTTCTGTTAGGTAAGCGTGGTCCAAGACTCAGTAAATATATCAGGACAGTCTAATACAAACACTTTGAAGGTACCTGAATGTCGACTAGCAGAAGATTTAGGGAATCTCTGGGAAACAACAAGATTTACAGATTGCAGTTTTTATGTAGGAGGACAAGAATTCAAAGCTCATAAATCTGTCCTTGCAGGTACTTTCTACTTTTGTATTGCTATTATTTTGTAATTTAAATTGCTGTAAGTTTAAAATTTGATTATATTTAATGTTTACTTTTCTTGATACAGCACGATCTCCAGTTTTTAATGCAATGTTTGAACATGAAATGGAAGAAAGCAAAAAGGTAAGCTTCACTGAAAATGTTACATGTAAATATTTGTACCTTGTGGAAGAGGAACATTGCAGAAAACTTGAGGCAGAGCAGATTGAGGAGGATGAGGGTTCTTATGGTGCATGAGGGACAGTTCCTGGATCTCCCCTGGTGATTTCTGAGGGAATTTGTGTAGGAAGAGTGGAGAGGTGCTGGAGGATTTGATTTTTTTCAGGTACTTGTACCTGCCCTGGATAGTGTTTTTTAACATTAGCTACTGGTGTAATTGACCTGGTAATCTCTGCTCCCTTTTTGCCTCAGTTTGTGTCTTCCTGTCAGCTGATTGATTTGACTAAGGTTTTGCTGTAGAGTATTGAAGTGTTTTTTATGGTAACCGAGAAACAAGAGATGGATTGTGACTGGAATTAAGGCCTCAGGCAGTGGAACACCTTTTCATTCACAGCTTCTGCAGGCACTTGACCTGTGTGTTTTGGATAGATGGTTTCTTAATCAGCAAAGTGCTGCTTCTGCTTTTATGCACTTGCTGTCTCCCACGACAAGGAGCTGTTTGTGTCTTTCTTGAAGAGTTACCAAAAGTGGGTTGGTTTTGGGCAGATTCCATGAAAAGGTGAGGAACTGATCACCTCACAAAAGGGTTATGATAGGTGATCATCATTTGGTGTTGAAAACTGCCAGGTGGCACTTGTGTGCACAAACACATCAGGTGAACGTGGTGCTGTGGTACGGCTGAGGGTCTCTTTCCTTCCCGGCACCTCTCCAGTTTGGGAACTGTCACAGGTGGAAGGGGAGTACTGGGAGCATTTTATGGAGATGTTCCTGGTCTGAGAGAAATGCAGACATGTCACAGCTTGAGTAATGTGCCATGCCAGGCCTTTGCCTTCATCAGCAGTGGATCCCCTGTGCAGCCCTCCCCTAGATACTGACAGGAAACCAGACCATGCTCGTCTCCTGTGCTTGGGATTCTTATACTCCTTTCAAAAGTCTGGTGTTTGCTTCTGCATCTTTGACATCGTTGCCCACTTCATTAGTTGCCTGTAGGGGATATTGTTATAGGATTGGTCAAACTTGCAATGCCACTGTTGTGTTATGGCAATCTTCAGCTGTGTGATGTCAGTTCAATGTGTTTGCTTTTTGGATTCTCAGAACAAAACCGGGCTGTGTTGGCTCAGTTTAAGGTGAGCCAAGAATAGCTCAATTTGTTCTGTCTGCTTCTCTGACTTCTGATATTCCAAACGCATTGTCTTTGTGTTGGAAGCTAAGAAGCATTTTTTAGTATTCCTGAAACTGCCTTGATTTTTATGTACAGTTTGTGTGATAGACTTCAGAGTTATGCATTTCATGGGAAAAAATTGCAATTATTTTTTATTGCTGGAGCTGATTTCTACCTAAGTTTTAAGAGCTTTTTTGATTGCTTTTGGCTTAACATTGTTGAATGTTTACGTTAATTTGTAAGGATTTTGTATGATGGATGGTGAATGAGAACTTGTAGCATGCATGCAGTTGAGATTTAAAATTCACTTTGAAATTGTAGCTAAATTCCAAAGACTTTTATTGTTTCTTCTTCTTTACCAGAATCGTGTAGAAATAAATGATGTAGACCCTGAAGTTTTTAAAGAAATGATGAGATTCATTTACACAGGAAAAGCACCAAACCTTGAAAAAATGGCTGACAGTTTGTTGGCAGCTGCAGACAAAGTAAGTAATTGACTCCAAACTTCCCAAATCTGGTGTTTGCTTGGGGAATGTTGATTTTAAAAACAAAAAATCTTATTTTCAGATTGTTTGATATATATTTTGCTTTTTTAAAACGCGAGGAGCAGTTCTCATCAGAAATGAAGAAAAATAGGAAAGAATAGATTTTTTTAGCAGTATAAGGCTGATACATCTTTTTTTAAAGAGAAGTGTTTTAGGTATTTATTTATTATCAATTTTTTTTAGAAATGGGATTGTCTTCCCTACAAACCTAATAGTTCTAATCTTTCATCTCTTCTTTGTTGGGATCATGTCTACTCTTAAAATTGTTGCTCTTTGAAATACTTTTTCTACTGTGATTTTTGAGATTAAGGGATTTACAGCACCTCAGCAATTATGGGGTTTTTTGAATGCTGGCCTTGATTTAGGGCATAATTGATAAATGTAGAGACTGTTATGAGGTGTATGATTGTCTGCAATACCAGGAAAGAAAAATGAAATCTGTTCAGACTGTGACATTCTTCAAAAAAGAAGCACAGTGTATTAAAGCAAAATATAATATGGGAATGCAGGTTTTTTCCCATCAAATTTCTTGTAGGTTGTATCAAAGGTATGATGGAAATTAGGAAATTCAGAGATGGGTTGCGGGTAAAGTTAAATTTGTTCTAAACAATAAGTTGATGAAACTTCATTGTATCATTTCTTGCCCCTCACTTAAAGATGTGAACCTGTTCAATGCTGGTTTGGTTCCTTGTTCCTCCTTCCTTACTAAGCAGAATTAAAATGAAAACTTTTGAATGAGTTATTTTTGTTGTTTGATAAAAACTCTGTCAGCAAGGTCTTTAATGACTTTGTGCCAAGCCTAATGCCTGTGTTACGTTTGAGAACTGTTCAGTGCAGCACATTGTGCTGTGCAGTACCCCTGGGGAAGCAGTTTGCTGTTAAACTTGGGAGGCACCAAGCCTAGCTGGAAGTGTCTGAAGAACTGTAGAGATGAGGACAGAGGGAGTGAGTTTGAGGAATGATGAGTGCAGTTTTTCTCTCTCTCCAGTATGCACTGGAACGGCTGAAGGTGATGTGTGAGGAAGCACTCTGTAGTAACCTCTCGGTAGAAAATGTTGCTGACATTCTTATCCTCGCAGATTTGCACAGCGCTGAACAGCTAAAAGCACAAGCAATAGACTTTATTAACAGGCAAGTAATACTTGGATTACTTACTAAATATGTTTGTGTTTATATTTGGTGTACTTTCTCAATATTAGCACACTTCTCTCTTGCAGGTGCAGTGTTCTTAGACAACTTGGGTGTAAAGATGGGAAAAACTGGAATAGCAAGTAAGTTTCCCTGCCCCACGATGTTCTGTACAAACACTGCTAAGTAGACTGCAGATCTTAAGAACTGTTGCTTCATTTCCACACTACTGAGGCCTGTCACTGACTGTAAGTAAAGTAGGATTCAGCAGATGCTACCCCAGTTATGATTGTGACTCCCCCTTTAAATGACAGGGAATGTTAGCTTCTCTCCAGTGTGAGATCCTAACAATAGCTGGTTTTCATTCCCTCTCCCAGGGGCATAGTGCTGTGAGATGATGGAAGCAGCCTTTATAGAGAAAACCATTCTCATGAGTACCCAGGTTTGTGCCTGGAGGAGTGATAACCCCAGTGTGGTTTTGAGACTTGCTTGGGTCAGTCTGAGCCTGCAGTATTTCCACAGAAAGGAGGGCAGTTGCTCTCTTTGCCTTTGGGGATGTGTTTGTGCACCTTCCCACATGCCAGCACAAGTGCTCTGGAGGCCACACAACTTGTCAGTCAGGTCCCTCTGACTCTGAGGGCTCCTGCCTACACTGGAAATAGGTTGAGACTGTGTGGCTCAGGCTCTGGATTGCAGCAGCTTAAGCGAATCACAGAGTGGAAGACAGCCAGCTGCAGAATAGCTGGTAGTAGGCTCAAACAGTGTAAGGGCAGTGGAGCACTTATTTCTTACCATCAGAATCTCCAGAGAGCTGAAAGGCTGTGTTGTACCACTTAGTTGAAATTATTGTTTCTCCTTGAAACAAAAATGGTTTCATAGGCATAATGATTGAGCATCATGTGGAAAAGCAGTGGGCGGTGAAAGGTAAATAGTAAAATACCAGTAATAGAGATAAGTCAGAATCATAACTATGTAATTACTTGATGTGTATTTTCTCAAGAGATTTGGAAGTTCCTGAGCTGACTTCTTGAATGTTTGCTAGTTAACATGCTGATCATCTTTGCTTCAGCTAAAACATCTACAGGAATTCAGGGAAATAATAGGAGTGGGCCTGGCTTAATTTACTGACTCTGGGGCACTCTGAACTTCAGTATTGTTCCTCAAGGCCCATACCTTCACTGACTTGCAGCAGCAGATTAAAGGCTTGCATTAGAAATCTGCCAAAGATTAGAGATCATTTGGTGTAGAGATCAGCTGATAACTTCATGCTTGATAATGTTCCTGAAACAGTGTGAGGGTGCTCACAAAAGGCTTGTGAAAATGCAGAGCAATGGGAACTTTGGATTGATGCATATTAGTTCCAAATTACAAGTTTATCCTGTGTCAGTGTGACATGCAACCCAGCCAATATAATATTGTTCATGTGCAAAGTGCATTTTTTGCTTTCTTTCCTATTATTTCACCAAAAAGTAAATACATATACTGAGTAAACACATAGTTTTTTATCTCCTGGTGTCATTGTGATACTTGCTGAAATCTGTTGTTGCTTTTGTGTTAGTTAGAAATCAACAGTGGCCATTGAGAGCTATTTTGAAAGTGGCCCATCATCTGCAATAAAAAAAAAGTGAATATTCTCAGTACGCTCCACTGGTACTGAGACTGCAGGCTCCCAGGGAAGGAGCTTGGAGCCAGCCTTCATGCATGGCTCTTTCTAGGAGATGAACTACATCATTTTTGAGGCAGTTTCAGCTGATTCATCTTGTCATCCTTCTCTCTCCCCAAATTGAGCATGCCCTTTTGTGTAATGAGATTATCGTTGTCTTCCCTTGCTTTTCGTCTCTGCACTAGACCTCATTTTCTCCCTAGTTTTCCTCTTTGTTGTTTCTTATGAGCAATTTCAGGGTGGTTATTCTGACACAGTTCTCTAGCTGAGGTCTGGCTGGTACTGAGTAGAGCAGAACAAGTACCTTTTGTCCCACATCTGGTTCTATTTCTATACCCAAATTGCTGCTTCTCTCTGTTGGCACCCTCCCTGGCATCCAGTCTGTCCCACAATACTTGACTGCCCTTCTGCAGCACTTCTGCCTTGCCTGCTCTTCTCCACTGTGCATTTGGTTTGTAAAATGGTGTGACTCTTCTTAATGCTTCTGTTTTCAGCCAAGCAACAGACATAATGGAAACTGCAGGCTGGAAGTCCATGATCCACTCCCACCCTCACTTAGTAGCCGAGGCCTTTCGCGCTCTGGCGTCTGCACAGTGTCCACAGTTTGGCATTCCACGCAAACGGCTAAAACAGTCCTGAAATCTTCCATGAACTCTAGAGAAATTGGACTGACTCCACTCCTCCTTGTCCAGAGGTGTTTTCACAAACCATAAGAGTTTTTGTTATCCTTGTCCACAGAACAGAAGCTGAAAAAGCCTATTGTTTGCTTTTCAGATGGATAATTTATGGTTTAATCCTCAGCTTTAAATTAGACTGATTACTCTAATTCACTGAAAGGCCTTAAATTATCTTCAATGACTCTCTAGTCCATATAGTCTAATGTATCTTGATTTTTTTATTATTATTTTTTAACGTGCCTTGTCTTTTTGACTAGGCTCTGCAGGATTGCACTAGCTCCATAATGCAGTAAAGTTGATATCTGAAGATTAATTTTTGAAAGGGATCTTCCATTGTTTTCAGAAGAAGAAAGAAAAAAGATTATAGTTTGGTCCTGTGCTAACTGGAAGGTTTTGGCTGTCCTCTCATTAAAAGCACTTGAACCAGAGGCGCATCACGTACCCTAGGCGAGTGCTAAATATAGGGAGAGCCTGTTTACCTTCAGCAAATGCCCACAGGCTATTTATGGCAATATACTGCTTTGAACATAATTTATTTTTCATTGTGGGGGCAAATATGCAATGGTTTGGCCCAAAAATGTATTTTCATTACAGTTTGTAATGCTTATTGTGTGTGTGTCAAAGCTGTCCAAGCGGTAAAGAGAAACACAGAATAAACCTTTTGCTTGTGTTTCTTTACGGTCCATCATTAGTTTACATTTAATGCAGAACTGAACGAGAGGTAAAAGAGCTCAATGTGAAAAGGAATAGTGTTGTATATGGAATAAATATATCCCAGTGTATGGTTGCATAGAAAAGTCAAGGATGCATAGAATGACCAAATGTAAATTGAGGAAATGGGCCAAATGGATTTTGAATATGCACTTTTAATGTGTAACTTTTGTATGTTGTGTGGTACATATATATTTTGCTTTTGATGAATTAATGAGGTACAGGTAATTGTGGCTTAACTTTTTAGATACATTTTAAGATGCCCACAGCCACATGGGATTTAGTTTTGTTAGAAAAGAAAGGCATGTCTTTTTAAGACTCAACTGAAGGTGGCTATTGCGAGCTTTCATATTTAAGTAACAAAATATTTTCGCTTATTTGAAAAAGGCATGTGAATGGTAAAAACTTTGAGGGGATTTTTCCCATCTTGACGTACATGCATGGCTCCCACAAACACCTGGGGAGGCTGTGCACACATCCAGGAGTATTTCCCTGAAATGTCAGATGGTATCTGCAAGCAGAGACTTGCTCAGTCTTGCATTTCAGTTATTGTACTAGCATTGTGGATGGTATTGAAATTCTGCATAATGTGGGTGGTATTGAAATTCTGCATAATGTGAAAAGGATGAAACATTTGTAAACTGCTTGTCATGGGCCAGTTCTTTATTATATGAACCTTAGCTTTAATATCAACATCCTCAGTGTTTGATAGCTTTGTTTACAATTGGGAGGAAAAGTCTGCAGTAGTGCACACTCTAAATGTTCCCTGAGTTATTGCATTGAGTTTACTGTAATAGTGATAATATGCTGTATTTCTTTTTTTGGGGGGAAGATTTGGGTTTTACAGTGGGGAATGGGAGGAGATCTCACCTAATTTATAAACATCTTTGCGTAAGGGTTTGAGTTTGCCTATTAAAAAAAGTCATGCAGGGAAGAGAGAGGAAGAATTTCAGATTGTTTCTCCATCCTCATTTCACTGAGATTCATCTGACTTGCTCTGAATGAAATTTTTAGAGGAAAGAATATTTAATTTTATACTTTGGCATCTAGTAAACCACTTACAAAGGTAAATTGGAAAAAAAGCCCAGTCCCATTTTGAAGACTAAAACCTCTGAACATGAATTTTTTCTTACCCTCTAGCTAAATCTTTATGATGGCTAAAGTGTAAAATCAGAAATTTTAATAATACACAAGGCATCAAATTATATATATACAGAGATTTATCAATTTTTAAATATTTATCTAAGATAAGGTCTCACAAACATTCTCCACAACAGGAGGTGAAGGTGTTTATTCCAAAATCGTGTTTTTGCTGCACTGTGTAACGTGTTGGGACTACAGCTCCTCATCCTCATCACTGTAAAGCTCACAGCACTCACGTGCAAAGTGACTTGAATATTTAATGCTGTAATGATTGCCCAGCTCAGCCTGTTCTAAAGTAACAACTTACAGTAATCAGATGGAAAGCTTAAGGATTTGTAGGATTTTTTTTTTTTTCCAAGCCCGATAGCACATTTTGTACCAAAAAAAAGTCAGACACTGTGCTGTGCTATTGTCTGCATCATGGAGTGTCCCCTCCTCGAGCCAGGCAGTATGTTACACCAACAGGAAAGAGCCCTCTGCTGATCCATCTCTTCAGATTGGACTTTATTTATTTATGTTTTCAAGTTCTGACAGATCTTGAGAAAAAGGTAAAGCAGTTGCTGTGTTCTTAAGTGAGTGCACTAATTATTCACCTCTTTAATTACCTACATGCAGTGTTCTCACTGGAACGGGACATTGATAATTAGCTCAGTTTTATTCCCCACATCTCAAGAAGTTGCCCTTAAAGCCTCAGTTGGAAGTGCAGCAGATCAGGAATAATCAGTGGTCAGGTTTTTCCAGGCTGAGATCCTGGGGGTTTTTCCTGGTGTTCCCTCCAGGTTAGGAATATGCCGTATGAAGGTGCCATGTTTTGGCTTGCCAACACTACTCTCTGATAGATGTGAACCACCACTTCTGTGCTTTTCTGGGGAGAGCCCTGCATGTGTCCTGTGTGTGTGTGTGTGCGTGTGTGTGTGTGTGACTGTGTGGTGTTTTTTGTCAAGGGTGACTTTCTAAAAATAAGGACTCAATTTGCTGTTAAAATGCTATTATGTATTATATATATATTTTTTTTTTCCTCCATTCAGACCTCTCCTAAGGAGATGCTTTGGGTGGAAGTTGCTTCAATAAATAATCCTTATTTCCTAGTCCATTTACTGCATGCAGAAGTATGAACACATTGTGCCTTTATAGGAAACTGTTGCAATGAAAGGATGATTTAACAGGGTGCAAGGTCTTTGTCAAACGTATTTTTAAAGGTGAAGAAGAATACTCTTTGGTACACAATTGAGATGGAAAAGTTCAAGTTGCATTTGACCTCTGTTGCATGTTGATTCTTGCTTCCTAAATTCAATTTCACCGAGGTACAAACTACACAACAAGTGGAATAAGTATTACAGATACAAGTTGAGTAATGGTATATTTTCGTGAAATTGTGCTAATATTTGCTGTAACAAGATAAGTGTGTGTCAAAACGTGGTAATCATGGACACAAGGTTACTCTAGTTCTGATGTTTTTCTACACATTGAGTATTTAGTATAAAATTCACCTTTGCACAGGAGATCAGTAGAGGACCTACACGGAGATTGTGTTCCTTTTAAATCCTCACAGCAAGGCTTCTCCTTTGGGAGAATAAAAGCCATGTGCAGTATTTGAAACTGTGTTTCATAGAAGGCAGTGAATTGCAAATGTGAGGTACTGCTACCTGAAATATTGTCAGATTTTGTTGAATTTTACAGTTGATTAAAATTCTTAAGCTTGATTGCTTTTTTTTTTTTTTTTTTGTAATTGACAAATGGAATGTTACCTGTCCTCTGTCTGTTGTCAGTAGTGTATTTAGTGCAGAGCTTAGCTCCTTAGCTAGCCAAGACACTTAGTCTCATATCTTGGCTTCTGCTTACAGTAAATGGACTATGTTTGTAAAGGGAATTCACTATTTCAAGTGTTTTGCAAGGAACTTCACTGTATTTGTAACCTGGTTTTTGAAGGCTTAAGATCAATGAGTCCTATTTTAGAAGTTGAACCAGTGAAATGACTTGGACCTGTTTTGGGGTGGAAACGATAAAGAGAATTCAGATATGTAAACAGTCGTATCAAACCATCCAGCCTTTTTTTATCAGCTGATGTTAATGGTGAAATACTTTTTGTACCTTGTTGCTGAAAATATTTTTGCGTTTCAGCACATCAAGTTACAATAAAGTTGTTACTTATACAGAGTGTGTCTGTCTTTATTTGTTGTCTTGCATTTGTTCCCAATGGCTGCCTTTGCTTTGAGAAAGATATTTTATCAGCACTGTCAGTCTAGTGTCAAATATGCTGCTGTTCTTTTGGAAGCCTCTTTTGGGGAGGATCATCTTGCAGCCTTGCTCTGATCTCCATTAACTTGGTTATTTTTCTGTTTAGACACTTTTAAGCTCTGGACAGTTTAACTTGCCCACCTGAGAAGTGTCTCCCTTAGCACAGGCTCTCAGGGCTGGTGAGAAGAAGGGTTGATGCTGTGGTAATGAAGTTTGAAATCTGCTTTCTTCCACCCACCATCAAAAACCATCATCCTTTGTCCTGCCAAGGAGTTCAGGCTGCTGATGAGCCCATCCAGCAGGAATGCTGTTGGCATTTGTTACAGGAGAAGTGGTGTGTCAGAGGAGGAGTGGTATGTAAGGAGTTTCATATGGGGATAAATATTTGCAGTGATATGTGGCACTGTTGATATGTGGCTCTGGACATTCTGAACTCCTGAAAATGGTGATGTCAAGGTAAGTTATTTTATAAAAAGTGTGGGTCTGGGTAGGTATGTGCAAAATTCTCCAGGTGTGCTTAAAACAAAAAAATTCATCCCTTAAGTGACTCCATAGTGATCCAGTCTAATGTTCCTCATGGGGTTTGTGTCAGTAATGGCATAACTCACATCCCCACAGAGAGTTCAGTACCCCGTGAGGGGAGCAGGACTGCTTACCCCTGAGTGGTATCAGAATTATTAATGCACTCCAAATGTCTGACCTGAGCTTCACATTCCAGACAAACCAAGAATATTCATCTTCGTTATTTCTTTATTTAGAAGGCTATATCTTTGTCCTTTCTGAAGATTGTTTTCCTCCCAGTTGTTAATCTTGTCATCATAAAGAATTTTGTTATTCAGCAAAATAATTCAATGAGCATTAATTTTAAAAAACACCTGTTTTTTTTCTATAGCATATTCCAGTTTTTTTGTGTGGAAACTGAGCACATGAAGAAAACTTTTTCTCCTTTAAGTTGAATATTGTGGAAAGGATTTTACAGTGTTGGTCCAGTCCTGTGTATGTCCTCTTTCTTTAAAAGGCTCAAATACTGAATCTCTAGTGGTGCTGGGTAAAAACCATCTCTTGCTGTACAGAATTGCCTGGCCTGCCCTGTGCTGAAGGGATGGTTTGGTGTTGAAGTGTTTGAGTGCAGCCTGAGCAGTCAGGTGAGAAATTAAAGTTGATTAAAGTGAATCTTTGTGCCACTACTCCAAACTTCATAGTATTAAAGGTTTTCTGTGTTTTAGATGGCTTCAGTTACAATTACTATTCAAGGTAGAATATTACCCATTCCACTACAAATTTTACTTGCCATGTTTATTAAGTAAATTAGATTAAAGATGCAGCTGCTTCCTTTACACACAAATAACTTTGCACTTAACACTGTGATAGCGTGCTAACAGAGGAAATGCTATTAATTGCCTCTTAAAATTAATCTTGAATAGTTTATTTTTCTGCAAACATCTTGGCAGTTTTCCACTAGAAGAACTTATTTCTTGGTGTCAATTTTGAAGATTCCTTCTTTGTACTCAGAGAAAGTTGGAAAAAACACAAGGAGTCGAGTGAAGCATTTCAGATGTGAGATGCAAAGGATTTGCTTTTTCCATTACAAGCACTGCACCAAGGGAAGAAAAGCCATCCCAGGCTCAGTTTGAGAGAGTTCTTGAGTGCTTTGGAATGGCATTCCAGGGGGTGTCAATAAGTTTTAACAGTATGTGAAGCTGGTGCTCTGAGTGTAAAATATGGCTTCTTGTGAGTCAAGTATAAAGAACAGAAACAAGCTTGTGATTTTGAGACTCGGGCAGAAAAAACAACTTTGCAGAGTTTGCATGGCCTTGGCTTATAGAGAAAGTACCAGGAGTGTTTTGAGCTCTTGGTTCAAGTGTTCTGAAGGAGCAATACCTGGTGATCATCATCCTGCCAGGCAGGGGGCAGGGCCTTCTTTGAAAACTGTTTCCTGACACTAACATTTTTGCCTTGCATTCTCAGCAGAGTTTGGAGCATAACAATATTTTGGTGCAGGTACTGTGTTTCAATCAAGGGTAGGTGTATAATGAGTGGAAATCTCTGCTTTGCCCAACTTATGCATGTTTCATGCGTTGGCAGTGATAGTCATGCAGAAAATAAATTACACCATGTCAGACGTGGTGCTGCTGATCAGAATGGAGACAACTGCTGCTGCATTTTAAGCAGTCACAGTTTTTGACTTCCCACGTTTCTCCCTGCACAGTTGACTGAGCCATTTCTGTTAAAAAAGGTAAATTTTGAAGAGTATGCAAAAAACATTCTAATAGGATGAAATCTTAAAGCATAGAAGCTCTAGCTCCAGTCTGACTTATTTTAACCTTAATTGCCATATAAACTATTTATATTTTCTGTTTTTAAGTTGGTGAGTTTTCAGTAAGCTTTGAAATAAATTTTATGTATTATGTGCACAATTTTCTAACCCAGCTGAGTCCTGAAAGTTTAAAACAAACCACCTACTTGCTACTGAAGTGTACAACTGAAATGTTTGCCTGCAGCAAAGACTTAATCTTGCCTCTGGTACTTATTCCATGCCCAGATTAAGAGCTGTGGTGGTCTTTGTCAAGCCCACACCATATGTTATTAAATGGAGAATAAAAATGTCAATTAAGTGGTGCATTTTGTGCCTGTCACCTCTTGCAGGTGGGCTGCCCTTGTCAGACACAGACAGGAGGGAGTTCTTGCACTCCCAAGCCCTCATTCCTCCCTCACAGCAGCATGGGGGGTTATTGTGCTGGATCAAGAGTTTGTACCAACTCAGCTCAAATGGGGAGGATTAGTGCAGGACCACAAATAGAAGGACATGAAATATTTGCATATTTATTGGCTGTTCTGGTCAAGATGGATTTGAGGCATGGGTATGGGGCAGGGTGGATATTTTTTGCATGCAGCTTTTGCTTCAAATGCCTTGCTGTTCATCTCCTGTGGGTTTTTTGAATGTATGCTGGCACCTCTCAAATAATGTATATAAATACAAAATACCTAGTGAACCTGCAAATGCTTTATAGTGAAATTTGAGCAAGTTCAATTTTGCTGATTTAAAGAAATGCAGATGCAAATTTCCTTGTGAAAATGCCTTCTAGCAGAAAATGTCAGATGTGGTTAATCTCAGAACAAACTATAAAAGGGGTTAAATTGTGTACTAGATTAGGAAAATACTCAGTATTTTACGAGTAGTGCTAGAATAGCAGGCATCTACTTCTGACAAGCTGACAGACCAGAGAATTGAAACTTAATGAATCTTAATGCTTTCTGTCATGTACTTCAATTTTCTCAAATTATTTCTCCAATTAGTTCTAGTCCTTGTGAAGGAATGATTAATGATAATTAATACATTCTTATAATTTGCATATTCAGTCTCCAGTGTTTCTAAAAAAATACAGATTTGTGTGTGTGAGCAAGGCTGGTTTGTCTGTTATTTCTTTGGGGTGCTGGGGTTTTTCAGATTTTCAGCTTTGGATTTCCAGTTGAACAGGGAGAATAAGATGGATGCATTAGGGAGTTAAATGTGGTCTCTCCAAATAAATAATTTGGACATAACCCAAGGCTTCAATCTTTCCTGTAAAGATGTTTTCTCTTTAGTGGATAGGTGGGGAATGTAGGGGTACAAAGTTATTGTCAGGAGCTCAGCTCATCCTGCATCAGCTTTGGGAAATATTTACAGCTGCAATTTTGCAAAACTGGGTAAATCCTGGAGGGCATCTGCTCTTCAGAGGTTGGTTTTGGTTTATTTTATTTTTAGAGTTTATATGCCTCCTTTATGTTGTCATTAATTTTGTTTTACTCTTGACATGCACACGTGGAGGGATTTATCCAAATAAATAATCATATGAATTTTGTGTTGAAAATCAATACCATGAGATTTTAAAAGTCACTGTTTTTTGTCTGCACAGGAGCTCTGGCTTTCCATGCTGGTCTGCAGGTATCCAACATTTGACTCATTAAAACAAACCCAAAACCTGCCCCAGCTCTGGGAGCCTGCAAGAGTGGCAGGGTCTGTATGTCTGAAATCAGCATCTCTCATCTCAGCTCTAGAAATCCTTTTTCTTTAGATACACTTCATCAAAGAAATGGAGTGTTAGCAGTTTCAGCTACTTTTTAAATCAATAAATACTTCATTCTAGTTGTTTTGCCACCCAGTTAAATATGTAGTGTTTGCTGGGGCAGTGTGCCCCAGTTAGATTCACCTCTGAATATTCTGTACAAATCATTATTGAAGTGCTTAAGCAGAGTATAAAAACTGTTTTTATGGAAGATTTATCCTGAAAAAAATAGTGTGGGTATTCAGAATGTGTTGATTTGGTAACCAAGGTACACACTCAGCAGGAGGCTGCAGTTTTCCAATAAGGTATTGGAATATTTTGGGCAGTTAGAAAAATAAGCAGAGGTAGAAAGTGCAGGTGTTTCATTACCTTAAAGGAGAAAGGTTTGAAGGACCAGGTTTGGGGATTTTTTTAAAATAATCAGATGTTGAGGGTGCTCCATGTGGTATAAAACTAAGCATTTTGAAGTTGGGCCAATTTTGTGTAATAAATACTCAAAGTTATACTCAGTGCTGTCAAAAGAATCCATAATCTTGTTGTTTGGAGAGAGCAAACTAAACATTTATTCCTGATTCCCCTGGATAAAAATATGTAGGGAAGGTGCTGTCGCTCTGAGATTGTCTTTAGCAATAAACCTGGTTTGTGTTTCTGCATGAATTACAAAGATGGAAAGAAGTTTTTCCTGGGGTGAGTGTTTTTCTTCATTCTTTAGAAGCAAGAGTGGAACCCAGGCCTGGCTCAGCAATGTTCAGTGCCACTGGGACAGCATCAGGAGTAAAAATAAGCTTTCTTTAGCTGTATGTAGAGATTCATACCTCAAAACCATCAATAGTGCTGTCACAGTTCTGTAATCTTTACTTGCTTCTTGTGGGGCTAAACTTGGTGAGAATTGGCTTCTATTCCTGCAGCTACCTGGGGATTGAACAGCTGGGAGGGAAATGCTGCCCTGGAGGGAGGCAGAGGCTGGCCACTGCTCACCTGCCCACAGCCGTGCTCCTGTGTGGGGCTGTCAAGAGCTCTTTATTCAGCAAGTTTGGCTTAGAGAGTGAAGCTGGGGGTGAAGTGGAGGAGGGCACTTCAGTGGGAGCAGTTGAGCAGCCAGAGGGACAACGGGGCACTTGCAGTTTGCTTGTGTTGTGATTGTTTTATTTTACATCATCACCAGAAGATTCACCAAATAATGGGTAAGCAGAGGGTGATGAGTGCTTTTATTTCCAGTGGATTTGATCTGGAAGGACTTGGTGTCCCTTTCACATGGTAGGCCAAGTATTCTTTCCCATTTGCACCTTGCAGAATTAATTCTGTCTCCCTCTCCTGGCTGTCAGCTGCTCAGTGGCTGAGGGGCAGTGACAGGAAGGGAGAGATTCTGGCTGTGCTGGGAGTGCTGGGCTCACTGACCTGCTCCTGAGTGGGTGGGGGCAGAGCTACTCTCACTGCTCTTGGGAAGAACTAATTTGCAGAACTCTTGCAGAAATAATTTGGAAGGGAAGAGAATCTTACTTTGGTCCTTGCTCCCAGAGCTGTGTGCTGACATCATGTGTGTCCCTCTGCAGCCTGGAAAAGGGATTTGAACAAAGGCACATGGAAGAGCCTGGTGTGATGGTGGTACAGTTTGTTTTCTGAAAGTGTTGGTTTAGCAGAACATTGCCCTCACTGCAGCAAAGCCCGAGCCAAATGCACGTGCACAATGTGAGCTCTAATGTGCTTTTGTATCCTGCAGTAGATTAAAATGTCAGTCATATTCCCCTTATTTCAGTCCCCTTGGATCCCTGGGGAAGGAGCACATGTCTCATGTTACTTATGTCCCACCAATAAAACAACCCTCTAGGAGGAAATCTGTGCAGGCCGTCCAGCAAGATGTCAAATTAATTGCACCGAAATAATGAGTTAGCACCAAATGCTAATTAAATATTGATGGAAGTCATACTTTCAATTATCTTCATTATGGCACAATGTTTTATGTAGACTTGAAGTGCTGGCAATGTGGGCATATATTATCATTAATCTTGTCATACAAAAATATTAGTAATTTCTCAAAAACCCACTGTAAGTGTGCTGGAGGTCCATGTTTAGGATCTTTTTGACAGAGTAAAGTTTTTTGTGTTTTTTTTTCCTTTTTCTTTTGAAGGAGCAGGGCTGGAAGGGCCAGGAGATGGGGCTGAGGCAGAGGGGGGCTGGTGACTGAGATGTGACCCAGGGCGTTCTGCTCTGGGACAATGGGATGGGCAAGAGCCACTCCCCTCCCTGTGTGCATTAGCACTGAGGGAAAACACTTTTAATCCTAAGAAATTAGAACATTTTTTAAAGAGAAGGACTTTGTTAGTCAAAAACAAAAGTCCAGGGCAATCTAGACTAGAGACTAATTAAAGGGTGAGTCCCAGGAAGAATCCTAACCAAAACCAGTTTTATATGCAGTTGCCTTTGGGGAGGATGGACAAAATTTACCACGTAATTCACAGATGAAACAGGTACTATAGTGTGCAGTCTTGTTGCTCTCAAGTCCCTTTGAGCTCTTCTAGAAAAAAAAAAATTCCAAGACCTCCAAAGTCGTCCTGGAAAATGCTGTCCTAGGAATTCTTTTTGTTTTAAAAGGAATTTCTTTTTCATCAATCAACAGAAGGCATAAACTGAGGTGAAAATTAATCCCTCCTGCAGACTTTGAGGAAGGGAAGAGTTTGTACAGGACTGCCTTGGTGGGCCTTCTTTTCCAAGCTGGACTGCAAAAGAGGTCCTCCTGCCATCTCTGTGTGAAGAAATAGTAAATTTGTGCTAGTTTGCAGGAAAAAAAAAAAAAATGCTGCTTTTGTGCCTCTTGGCCTTAATTGGCAACTTTTGCAGCAGGTGAGCGTGAAGGATGCTCACAGCAGTGAGTGCAGGATGTGCCAGTGTGCCTGTGTCTCCATGGGCAAAAAAAATTCCTGTCCCAGGAGTGTGAACGTTCTTTGTCACTTCTGAGAGCACTGAAAGGCTGAGAGTGGAGACAGGTGGGTGACCATAATTAGGGAGGAGGATGTGAAGCTTTTTATTGCAGTGGGTGCAGCCTTAGTGCCATTGTCTAAGTGTAAATTGTTCCTAAAAGATAACTCTGAGATTATTCACCCTGGCGTCTCCCTGAGTCCAGGGAGAGGCATTTTCAAATTACCAGTGGTGAAGTGGGGCAGAGCAAAAGGAGCACTTGAGCTGAAGAGCAGCTAATGCCCAGCAGAGCAGAACTGCAGCAGCAGCTGCTCAGGAGGTAATTCTGTGCTCATAATGATTCCAACTCCTCTCAAAAACTATCACTTTGCAAGTATCCCTCATCTGAAGTACAGAGCTTCCCCAGACCATCAGAATAGAATCTCTCCACATCCTGAGCATGTGAAATTAATGACTGAATATTATGCTGAGAGCCGTTTAATTAAAAACACTTTCATTAATAATGCAGTTGGAGAGTGTATGTGTGTTATGTAATTAAAGATAGTACATCAGTAAATGATACTATGCAAAACCAATTCAAAAAATTCAAATGAGTTGGTGTAGCATAAGGAACTTAATTCAAGTGGGAATAAAGTCAGTGTGAAATAAGCTCAGAGTTTTTTTTTTTCCTGGAAGCTGCAATTAATCTGCTTCTGGCAACACAATTCAATACTCATATTTTAAATAAGGGGCTGTGCTTGTTTTAAAGATAACTGGGGTTGTGAATCAAACTAGATTACTCTCTCCCCTCTTTTTTCCAGATAGAAGTATCTCTAAATGTCTGGACCCTGCTGAGCCTGGCTGACCTGGAGGATATGGGCAGCCTTGCACACCATTCATCTGAGCTGCTCTTTCTGCTTGGAGCACTCAGGATGTGCTTGGCTGTGATAAAAGACCGTGGGCCTGGTATTTGTAGTATTTTCACTTTAAAACCAGGTGCTGGAAGAGGAGGAGAGGGGTTATTCCCTCGGGGCAGATCAATCTCCCTGTGTGGCATTGCCTTCAAGCAGCTAGGGGAGCAGGCTTGTGTTGTTTTCCCCGGGTGCTTTGGCTAATCCAAATCTTCCCCGATTGAAGTCAGAAACGCCTCAGTTAAATATTATCTGACATGAGAAGTGGATTGGAATTAAGTGGCTCTAAGTGCTATTTAATAAATAGGCTTGCTTATCATCTTCAATATGGCAGCTTGAAATAGTTTTTAATCCTTTCGTTTACCTGCTCAGAAATCTGTGTTAAATATTCTGTGCTCCCAGGTTAGCAGTGCTCAGCATCACCTGCTTCAGACACACTCTGCCACCACCTCTTCTTTTAAGGAGCACTGCTGGCTTAGAAGGGACTGACAGCTCCTCTCAGAGCAGTTTCCTGCTAAGCCAGAACGTGTTTTTTTTTTTTTTTTTTTTTTTTTTTTGTCATTCTCTAGAACAGCTCAGTGTGAATTGCATTTCATCAGGGGCTTTGGAGATGTGGGCAGGAGTGTAAGTGCTTTCCACCCATCTAAAACCCCATAATTTGGATGTTTCTCTCGTGGCTGTTTAGGTGTTTATCAGTTCAATCGTTTGAGTTGGAAGGAACCTTCAAGACCCTCTTGTTCCACCCCTGCCAAGGGCAGGGACACCTTCCCTAGACCAGGTTGCTCCAGGCAGGATCTCCAGCACAAAAGATGCCAAGTCTTGTTTTTTGGGAAGCAGCAGTGACTGGAAGTTCAAAGCTAACACTTTGATAACTTTAGGTGGGGGAGGCTTTTTGGCCATTTTAAACTTCAGGGCTAATTCAAATAACCTCCAAGACTCATGTTTCACTATTCTCTTTCCTGCCAGTTTGGAACCAATTATAATGTATCACCTTTCAGGAAGATCACCAGCTTATTTGGAGCTGTTAAGATAAGGTAGCCGAGGCTTAATTGTCTTGTAATGATGAAAGAGCCACGAGCTGTCTGGGAATGAGGAAAAGTAGGGCTGCCAAGGGCAAGTGAGCAGGTGAGGACTGAATGCTGCTCTGGGACCAGGCTGCCAAAAAAGCTGCCTTGTTTTCCAAGGATGGTTTGCATGAGAGGCAAGGAGAGCACTGGGGTGGCTGGAAGGTGTTCCAGGGGCAGCTGTTGCACAGGGGCTCCTCTGTCGTGGCTGTGCTCGACTCCTGCTGGTGCCTTGTGAAGGCTGAGCTAGAGCAGAGACTAGGCAGAGCTAAAGAATAAATAGGGATTTATTAAAAGGCCTCAATAGATCCACCTTGGGCAGCACAAGAACCCAGCCAGGGCTACACCCCAGGTGAACCCAAAATGGTCACAAAATGCACAACCAGTCACAGGATCTCTCACTTTTCAGTTCTGCTCCATTTGCATCTTGGAGTTATTGTCCAGCTACAGCTTTAGGTTATGAAATCCCATCCTTCTTGTTTTTCTCTCTTCAGCCCACATTGTTTATGCTCTTGGAGCTGAAATTTGGATCATTTGTCCTTGGTCCCCAGCTAGGGAGGAGTTTTGTCTCCCTACTCTGTGAAGAGAGCTCACCATCCCCTAATATAAAGCTCAGAACTGCTCACTGAAGCAGCACAGTATGTGAAAAATATAAAAGCTAAAACCTGAGGCATCAGTGCCATCAGGCCACGTCCTGTGGTGCTCCTGCCCTGCTCCCATGGCCCAGCTCTGGGTGGGAGTTCCAAGTCTGGCCTCCTGACAAGCCAAAAGAGACCACGGTGTCCCCACGTGCCAGCTCTGAGCTTCCCCCATCACTCCTTTGCTGGTAGCTGGGAAAGGTGTTTGAGCTTCTGACTTGCACAGGGGGATGCTCATCTCCTCTGAGCCCTCACAGAGCTCAGCTCCTCGAGTCTGGGTGAGGAGTCCCAGCACATTCCGAGTGGGAAGCGAGCCAGAAGGATCTCTGGGTCCAGCTCTTCACTGCATGGCCCACGTGGGGCTCCAACCCATGACCTTGGTGTGATCAGCACCTGCTCTGGCCAGCTGAGCTGATCTCATTCCTTTTGCCATAAAATGAAGAAAATACATTAAAAAGTCCCTGAAGCAGTGGAGGTTTTTTTCCCCTCTGCTCTGGCTTGAGGACAGAAGCAGAGAGCAGTGCAAGAGACTGACCTGGCTGACTGTTCCTTTCCTGTTGAGTAGGAAGGTGCTGATATTTCTTTTGGAGTCTATTTTAGAGTCTCACCACTGTTTATGCAGGTAGGATTTTTTCTTCTCCAGCTAAACTGTTTTCCCATGGCTGTGATTGCTTTTTAATTGGGCTGCAGCTGGTGCTGGATTTGTGCTGAGTTGGAGACTGAGTTACATCCTTGGAAATAGCCTTTTTTTTTGGTGATTTTTTCTTTTTTCCTTTCAAAATTCAGTCAGGATGGCTGGGGTTCTTGCTTGAGGGTACCAAGAGCTCTGGCCTTGCTTCTGGCTGACAACCCCCTGGTATTTGGGGCTGCAGAGCTGTGCCATGGAGTTGGTGGCAGCAGCCTTGGCCATGTCCTGTGGACTCTGTTCAGTTCCATCACTCCTGGCTGCAGATCTGAACAGATTTTGCAGCCCCAAGCTCAACAACCCCCAAGGGAGCCATGGTTTGACACCAAGTAGAATTTTTCATGATAATTCAGCTCCTCTTCCGTAAACCCACTTGATTTGTTAGCTCCAAAACAAAGGATGCTGCTCCTGATGGACACGTGCAGGAGGTGCCCACGAGAGAGAGGTGGGAATGGCAAAGTCTGGTTTTTCAAACTAGACACCCTCCAGCTAAAAATCTACTTGATTGATATGTGTTTCATTGAGCTACTTAGTGTAGAGCAGCTTGTTATTGTCTTTTCAACTGTGCAAATTTGAATAGAGACAGTGCTAATGACGAATCATTATTATACCATAAATAAAACATTATCCAGATTATGCTGGTCAACAGAGCATAAAACAAATAGCAAATTCTAATGTCCTTGAATTACAATTTAAAAAGAAAAGCAGCACAGGATGCTGATCTGCACAGAACACCCTCGCTCGGTTGCTGTGAGAGTTTTTCCAGTTGCATCAGGATCATCCAGGGGTTTGCTCATTTGCAAATTCACCCTAAAAAGCAAATGTGCAACCCCAGGTAGCTCGTGGCACACAAAGCTCAGCTCTGCTGTTCTCTGCCCTGCTGGTTCCTTGTGAGGGGCTGGCACTGCCACGTGGTCCCCACGGCACTGGGAGCTGATGGTGAGGCTGAAGAATTCACAGCAGGATGTGACCACTGCTGAGGGCTGCAGGGAAATCAGAAATCTGGAGGTCCAGAGGACAAAATTCTTCATGGTCAAAAGAAGAAAAACCTCAAGCTGTTACTTCCTTCCTTAAGTTGGAATGATTAAAAAACTGTGGATGTGCATGGTTCCTGCAGCTCTGCACAGAGGGCAGGCTAAAGAAAAAAGCTGAGGCTTTGTATGTTTGTCATGAATGAACTTCTTATTGGAAATTTTTAATGTTCTCCCCATTGGGTGGTGAGAACAATAGGAAAGGTATTTAGCAAGAAGTTTGTATATTTAATATGAACTACTCAGGAAGTGGTCACAGTCCCAAACATGCCAGAGTTCAGGAAGTGCTTCAGGCACAAAGTGGGATTTTTGGGGTGTCCTGTGCAGGGCCAGGAGCTGGACTCAGTGATCCCTGTGGGACCCTTCCACCTCAGGATATTCCATGATTCTATGACATTTTCACTGATATAAAGGTGTGCAAAACTCCTGTGGAGATTGGGATTAAATAAAGGCTGTATTTGAAAAACTTCTAGATTAAGTTGCTGCAGTCATAAATTGTCATTGCTCACTCAAGACACTTTAAAAAAATGGTATTTAATCATTCAAGTTTTTGTTTCAAAATCCTTTGAATAAGAGCCATAATAGCAAAAAAATTTGAAACTTGTCTGAAACAGTCACCTGCTAAACAGGAAAATGTTTTTAAAAACACGTCCTGTTCTGTGTGAAATGAAATCACATTTAGTTTTGTTTACATGGGCAGCATGACATCTGACCTAATCAAGTCTGTCATCATTGCATTGTATTTTGCTTACCCTGCTGGGTGTAAATAATTTCTTCTTTAGCAGATTTTGACTGCAGTAAGAATAGACTGTTTTTTTTTTTTTTTCTGTGATGTTTCAAAATTGATCTGAAAGGAAAACCAACCACCTGCTTTTAAGCTGATTCATAAAGTATTGTGGTTGGGGACTTGTTGGGTGTGATGGAGTTTGGTACCACAGCTCCCTCCCTTTGCTCCTGCTGCCAGGCTGCTTCCCTGTGCCAAGGCTGCATGGGAGGAGACGGGTGAGTTTCTTCCATGGTTTGTCTTCCTGAGGCCTGGAAACCTCAGCCTGGGAAGTGCCACAGCCAGGGAGGAGGAGAATCCAGCTGCCCTTCTGATGAGGAATTGAGCAAGGGCTGAATCAGCAGTGAGCTGCCCTCTCTCCCAGCACGTTCCTGCTGGGGAATGTTGTCCAATTTAAACTTTCCTCTTCGTTTTAATGGTACCTGGTGCAATTATTAAACAGTTTAGGAGTGTCTTAATCAAAACATGTGCTTCTTTTCCCAAATCTCATGGAACGCTGCTGAACCTCCTCTGCCTAGGCTTGCACACAGTTCACTATAGCACACATTTAAATATCTCCTAGAAAAACAAATTCCAGCTGGGCAAAAATTGTTGCTGTGCCTTAGTTTTACTTTGTCTCTTCATACATGCAACATTTAAAAGAAAATATCAAATGGGCCACAACCAAGTGCCAGATTTAATAAACTCTCTTTATTTACATACAAATACATGTACACATATGTTCTGTATATGTACACATATTTAAGTGTATATACATACATGGTTTCCACATACTCTACAATAAATAGCATGTAGGGTTTTCTTTTAATTGCCTACAGTGCTGAGTAAAAATACATGGCAATAAAATCATGGCTTACAGCTAAGTTACAAAAGCACCAACCACTGAACTCGTAGCAATAAATCCAAGCTCATGTACAGCTGGGGCGAGGACACGCTATACAGAATACAAAGAGACCAACTTGTAGGAATTGACAGGAATAGGCAAACTAAAAAACATCATTATAGACCAGGAGAGACTCTGTATGAAATAAGATGAAGGAAAACATTTAGATTATTGATTAAACTAAACCACACATTTAAATTTGTCACCTAAAGAGAAAAACAAATCACCCAGTAAGTCATATATTTTTAACAGAGTAATTTTTTTTGTGTGAGTCTTTACCAAGGAAATCAGAATTAATCTCATGAGTGAGTCCTTCTGAGCTGCCATAGTCACTTGTCTGTGTGCACATCACCAAACAGTATTTCAAGAGTGCTTTATTTAAGCTGTGTGTAACTTCTTGAACCTGTGTGTGAGTCTGACTGGAGGCAATCAGCACTTCCTCAGCCAGCTCCTTCCCCAGGACCTGTGACATTGAACTGTCACCAAGGAGCAGGAGAGCAAATTGGCAGCAGCAGCAGCAGATCAATACCCAGAACAAGCCCAGGGGTGATGCTGGAACTGCATGGCCAGAGCCAACCACTCCTGACTGCAGTGGGACCACAGCTGGTGGAGCACAACCACAGCTGGATCCCAGCTTGCTGCAACTGCAGTGCAGGAGCTGGTGCTGCACTGGGGGAAAGCCTGGCTGAGTATTTATATTAGAAGTTTCAAACCTGCTTTATGAGGTGAAGGTGCATAGATTTTTGTTGTTCTCTCTCTTTGTCATGGCTGACACTTTGACTTGAGGTGTGCAGCGCAGTGCTAAGGGAACAACTGGTGCCAAGAAGGAGAAAGCTGCTTGTTCAGGTATCATCCTTGTGCTGTGATGTGTTTTCCTTGCTGCACTTTAATGCTCAGGGGCTGGACAGCAAAACAATTGCTTCCTTTTCCTGGAAGCCAGCCCTGCTACAGTTCAGAGAATCACAAAATGGTTTGGGTTGGAATGAATCTTAAAGATCATCCAGTTCCAATCCCCTTGCCATGGGCAGGGGCACCTTCTACTAGACCAGGTTGACTTAAAGAGAGATTATCTTTTCCCCAGGTTTTTATAGATTCTCTGTTGCTGCAAAACTAATACTGGGGTGTGTGTGCTTGTGTGAATGTGTGAGAGGAATCAAACCCAGTGGTGGGCACGGGAGGAATGGCTGTATACCACACGTGCACACTTGTGGGGTCTAATAAACTAAAGCTCATTGAGCTCTAA
Organism: Haemorhous mexicanus; assembly: GCF_027477595.1. Classification (NCBI taxonomy): domain Eukaryota; kingdom Metazoa; phylum Chordata; class Aves; order Passeriformes; family Fringillidae; genus Haemorhous; species Haemorhous mexicanus. The sequence goes on along the minus strand of NC_082348.1, from coordinate 5,582,576 downwards.
TTACATCATTGCTATCCATGGGCAGGAAGTCTGAAGGAAGAACTACTCACTCTTCACTTCAGTGAACATCTACAGCTACTGCAACTCATAAAAATGAGACTTCTTTCCTTTTTTTATCAAAGAATTAGCACTTCCTCTTAGTATTTGGACTTGACTACTTGAGCCCTCTGTGTAACATTCTTTATGAAATCAGTGGGAGAGCTGTTTATTTGAAGTTTGGGTATGAGCAGCTTTGAGGCTCCATCACTTGTTCTTTCTATTGTCACCTGAAGTTCCCCATGAGAAATAGGACCTGCTAAGTGCTGTCCAATTCAAGTAAAAGACAACCTCTCTGCCGTGGAGTTGTTCAAAAAAGTGATTTTTAAGATCAGTGTTCATTCCAGACACAATTTTGTTTGATTCTTGCCACGAGCCTGCCTGGCAGTTCCCTTACGAATGATGAGAGAGCTAAAACGCGACGGCCTCAAACGAAAACGACTGTTACATAAACAGCTGGATTAGTTACCATACAGCACGAACACAGCTACGGTTTTTAGAGACTTTTTAACCTGATAGGAAACCACATTCCTCTCCAGAAGGTTAATGGGAATGCTCGTTTCTGTGAGTGATCCCCAGGCCGGGTCAGCCGGAGGACAGGTAGGGTGTCTCGCTGTGGTAGTTGTAGTCGGGACAGACCTTCTGCACCAGTTTGTAATCTACGCTGTAGAAAGCGATGTAAATGCAGATGACTTTGAAGGGTTTGGAACACAACCAGGAGACATGGCTTTGGGTCTGCTCTTGGTAGCAGATCTTGGAAGGGTCAAAGTTGCACAAGGCAGTTTTTTTAGCGCGGTCTGTTTTCTCGTACTCGATGCGGCAGTTGAAGGACTTGGACTCCTTGGTCTCCAGCGTGGACTGCGGAGATGGCTCAAACTCCACCACTTTGGAGGGCGGCACCAGGCTGACAGAAACATTCCCCAGGCCCGTGGAGTTGTGTCGGAAATAAACGCTGAAGGTTCCGTTGCCGTGATCGACGATTTTCCCCGTGATCAGGAGGTTCAGCTTTACAGTTTTGATGTTGGAATGGAAGTCACCCCATCCAAACATTTTCTTGAATTTCCCAGTTTTCACTATAGGTCTGCGTTTAGTTCGTGCCAGAGATTCCTGAACCTCCGTGATGTTGGACAACCAATCCCAAAAGTTTTCTATGCTGTCCGAGTAGGACACCTGGCCGTGTTTCAGCACTGGGGATGGTTTAACAAAGAGGCGTAGAGGGTTGATGATCCTGGAATGGACCACGTTGTCAACCAGTGTCTCTGCAGCATCCTTGTCTTCCCAGTCCAGCACCTCTGCGGCTTGCACCACCCGGCTGGTGTCACAGAACACCTGCTCAAAACAGAAAGGGAGAGCAGAGTCAAGGGGAGAAATGAAACAGCCAAGACACAGAAGGAGCCATTGATGTTTATTTTTATACCCATAGGGTCTGAATCTGTCACCTGGACCACTGTAAAGAGTAATTCCTACTGCTCTATGAGAGTTCAAGGATTTAACTCAAAACAGTTATGAAAGATGCAAAAATCTCAATGGGAGCCATCCATGGGGACAAATGGATAAACCTCTGGACAGGCTGATGGCTGTGATGTGAAAGAGCAGGCAGGTGCCCCATGCTCATAGATTTTTTAGATGAATACCTGACTGGGGAAAGTGGAAACCCTGAAGACCAAAATGGCCCCTCTGCTAAAAGATGGAGTGAAACAGAACAGTATGAATTTCTAGTCCCTTCCTTTTTCTCCCCACAACCTTCCAGCTGGTTTAGGCTTTAAATCCTGTTCTGTTGGTGTAACTGTCTCCTAAACCATTTATTGTACATTTGTCTTTTCTGGTGTTGCTTTTTCCATTTGATCCAAACCTTGTTTGCGCACTTGTGCCCTTAGTTTGTCACAGTGAACATGGCCTTGTTTTGTTGTGCTGGTTTCAGCTGCACAGCTGCCTGTGCTTAGCAAGGCCCAGCCTTCCAGAAGTGCTGAGCACTCCCAGCCACATAGCACAGCTCAGTTTTAAGATCCGTGACAAAGCCAAGCTGAGTCTGCAATCAGAAAGCAAAACCTCCTTCTGGTAGTGACAGAATGGCCTTAAGGTTTCAGAGTCAAACACACAGGTCCCTGTAAAATGTCCAACTCAGTGCAAACACACATTTCCCAGGTGTGTTTTCCTGCTCTCTCTGGCAGAGAAGTCCTGTTGGAAATGCAGAACTCGAGTGTATGATCCAGAGGTCAGGAGGAAGATCTGTGTTTCAACAGGATAGAAGATCATCTGACTTTCTAGGTCCTTTAAATCTTGAGTAGAAGCTTTGAAGAAGGCGTTTTTAGGGTCTGTTCTGTTTAGAACTGTCTTACACGGTCGACCTAATATACAAAAGAAAAACTTTTTCAGCTGCCACTATTTCTACAAAATGTGTGAACAGAACAAAGAGATGCTTAAGATGGGAAGAAGAAAGGCCACTGTTGTCCTGCCTGTGTCCCCAGTGACAAACTGCTCCTGGCCCTTCCTCCCGGCAAAATGCTGCTCTTGCTTCATCACTGATCCCACAGTGCCAGGGTCCAGATGGACCCCAGTATAACTAATGCAGGGATGGGGTTTTCACTCTCCAGCAGCAACATTACAGGGTGGAAGTTTGCCTAAGGCAGCCAAAGTACGGACTGCAAACGTGGATGTGTGCAATGGAATTTTGTGCTTCGTGTCTCATGAGGGAAACCTCAATGCTGGGCTTGCTTTTCCCTCTGCTCCTGATCCCAAAGGGTCTCTTACACCACTGGTTCCTCACAGGGCTCTGTTTTTACAATATCCAGCTGTTATTTCTATAAATTGCAATTTTTCATTTCATCAGCTGGCAAAGATTAGAAACTCCAAAGCCCTTAATCTTCACTGGGGCCTGTTCTGCAGCAATAGGCTCCAAAGCAGAGCCCAAACCCCCAAACCCACTACCATGTGTCCTTCCTGATCACCCCTAATGCAGTGATTAAGATGGAATGTAGAACAGCAGCAACATTCACAGCTTGAATGTTGAAAGGTGACCATCATTATTGCTAAATCATAAAATCACAGAATGGTCTGGGCTGGAAGGGATCTTAAAGATCATTCATTTCCAAACCCCCTGCCATAGGCAGAGACACTTTCCAGCCTGGCCTTGAAAAATTTCAGGAATCTGTTCCAGTGCCTCATCGCCCTCACAGTAAAGAATTTCTTCCTAATAACTAATCTAAACCTCCTTCAGCTTAAGGCCATTCCACTTGTCCTATCACTTATTTTTTACTAGAAATAAATCCACGGCTGGGTTGAAATGCAGTGGGCCAGGTGTGTCTCTGCAAAAATACCTTATTTCCTTCTTCAGATTAAAAGCGGGGGAAGAAAAGACAACTGTGATCACTCTCAGCCCCAGACCTTGTATGTCAACTTTCTGCCTCTATCTTATATTTTTTTTATGGCTGAGCTAGGAACCCGAGGAAATAGGAGATTCTAATGGAAACAGTGACAGATGCTGATCTGTACCAGCCCAAATAGCACTGTCATAATGATGCTGGGGGAAACATTACTTCTGCTGTGATGGAAAGTTCCTGGTGAAGCTCTGTCATGTTTATGTGTGGCTCTTCAGCCACTCCTAAGCCTGTCACCGGCCCAGGATCAGCTGTGTGATGCTGAGATCGCTGGCCATCCCCACTGGCAGGGAAATCACTCCCCCGCTGCAGAGAAGTGACTCTGCTCACATGAAGCAAGAAGTGCTGCACACGTTCACCCATCCCCAACCTGACCTGAGCCCTTGAGAAGCACAAAAAAGAGGCTTTTCTGCTGCTTTTCTAGATTACAGCTGGGCCCAGGGGCCTGGCAGTGCTGGAATACCAGCAACTTTCCTCATTTGCATGGCTAAATGAAATGCTATTTAAAATGCTAATGACCACTCAAACCATGGGCACCTACAGCTGGTATTGCTGTTAGCAACTGAGTCAGAGGGCAATGTGGTTGGATATTTTAAGGTGAAATATATGGAAAAGAAGCTGTTTAGTTCACAGGGGAATCTGGCTTTGCTGGTGTCTGCACCCAGCTCCGACTGTCCTCTGGCAAGGACGCAGGAACACCCTCAAATATCTTCTGGGCTACTTGTCTTCTGCAATGCTTATTGAAATCCTGCAATGGCTCTTTGGCTTTTCTCCCCTTGCCTTTTATGAGGAGAGGCAGAGGACATTGAGCCATGTGCTCAGTGTATGTCTCTTCTGGGGGCCCTCACACCAGATGAGATGGCAGAGCGCTGCTTTCCCAGGGGCGCCCTGCTGAAGGCTCTGATAGAAAAGAAGAAATATGTGGATACAGGGCTGGGGATGGCTGAAGGGTGGGAAACATTAACACATGCTAAAGCCAGGTGGGTTTGCCACATCAATAACGTATCAGGGCACAAGTATTTCAAGATCATGATGGTGAAATCACAGAATTGCACCTTGCTAGACTACTGCTACTTTTATTTATGTAATTCTTACACCAAATGAGGTTTACTCATGGGGTAACGAAACACACCCCTGAAGTTACAGTGACCTGGGCTATTTCATGTGGTAACAGAACAGCTTTCATAACACAGGAATGTGAAATCATTGATCAGTTGAATTATAAGGTTGTAATACTCCTGTTTAAGGCCCAGACAGCAATCCCTAGGCTCTGCAGAAAGCTGTACCTCACAGCTTGAGTTTACTCAAGCTTACTTTGCTTGAGTATTTTTTCCTCCTCATTTTTTAAGTATTTTGCAAGACTGTGTGATTATCCAGTCTTGCACAGCCTTAATTCTTGACTCTGCTCCATCCTAGTGTTGCCTTGTTCCGCTCATTTCATTACAGGGGTGAGATTCAGGAGCTGACAGAGCTGTCAGCTCAGGGGGCTGCAGGGAAGGGACCTTGTGGCTCGGGGTGGTAAATTGTTGTATTTTGCAAATATTCAGTAAAAAAAGAGCTTAACAAAGAACTGCCTGGTTCTGCTCAGTGCCTGCCTCAGCAGCAGGAACGAGGGGACACTGCTCAGAGATGTGAATGGTGTTTGTGCTTTTGTAATGTAAAACCTTTGTGGCGTGCAGATTGTTTTTCCTGTTTTGAATAAAGCTTTCTGCAGTACAAGAGAACCAACTCTAAAACTTGTTTTTTCCCAAGGCCCTTCCCTCACTGGCTGCATTTTGCTGTTAGTGAGGAAGGGCCGATGGCTTTGTTCAGCTGTTTATTCACATTGGTTAGCAATTTCCGGGCAATAAAAAAATCTGTATTGAAAGAATGCAGCACATGCTAGAAAAAACGACTTCCTCAGCATCTTTCCATTTCACTATAATGCACTGCTGTAGTGAAAAATATTGCTGGTAGGGTATTTGAAAAATACCAGCTTAGGGAAGTTAGTGTATCCATTTAAACAGATGGCTGTTGCTGAAGTTCTCCTCCACTGCACCAGTGTTTTCCCATTCCCTCCAAACCATCAATTTCCAAACAGAATTCACCTAATCTTTTTCCTGATTACAGAGGCTGTAAAATGGCACCCAGTTACCCTGAAATTCCCATTTGCCTGTAGATATTTTCCAGTAAGAAACACAACCTTGGCCCCATCCACAGCGCATCTTGCTGTTTTCTTTCGCTGCGTAAACGCCGAGAGCAGCTCAAATCAGTGCAGCATGGTTTATATCTATGGAGTTTTAAACTTCAAACCTTTGGTTCTTCCTCTGCCCTCCTCTAAAAGATGGTGACTGCTCTGCACACTCTCCCCCTACCATGCACGATCCTGATCATGGCAGGGCAGCACAGGGTTAAATAACACTCCCTGTGAGCTATTTTTGAGGAATGAGCTGACACTGATGAAACACTGGTATCAGTAAATGCTCTGTTTTCTCCATTTGCCCAAATTTGGGCTCATTTGGAACTCACTCCTGTGCCTTTCTCTGTGGGCAAGGCACTAAATAAAAGCAGGTGTCCCCATGCAAGAGTTAATAGTTCTGGTGCTTTGGGAATTTTATCCAGGTTATTCATCAATCACCAGCAATCATTCCTTTAGCTTCACCCCTGCCAGGAATCATTTAAAAACTCTCAGCAATTAGCTGGAATGAATTGGTCTGTTGGAATAAACAGCTCTGAAGCACCATTCTGCTGCTCACTGGGAGCTTTTTATCCCACTGCTAGAGAGGAGAGGTACCACCTCCTCTGGCCTCCAGTTTCACCAGCGAAAAACTCATACTGGGGGAGGATTCCAGTGGTCTTCTCACTCTCTGCTGCTTCCATGCCCAAGTGCCCCATGGGTTTGCACTCGTGTCCCCTCTGCAGCAGCACAGGACACCTCTCTGGGTTCCCTCTGCTGATTTTGGATCCTCACAGGCCATGAGATAACGTGGCCCCATCGAGTGGCTGCACAAAAGCCCAAGTTTGAAGGGGTGTGTGTGGCAGGGAAGAGAAATAACTCTGCTTTATCGGTTTGAAAATTCAGTGATTTCAACACATTTATCAAATTTTAAATAATTTATGTCTTGACAGGGCTTATCAATTTTGCAAAGCACACACATTAACCAGATACAATGATCTCATATTAGCTTTTTCAGCATCTTACACTGGAGCCCAGAAATATTAATAAAAACTCAGCCCGTCATCAATTAAATGGAAAAAACCATAAAATTGTGTTCCATTATAGTCTTTTAGTCTTTTTTTCCCCCCAAGAAAATGATGACAGGCTCCAATAATTCATCACAACAAGCTGAGCTTGAACTTTACTGATTATTAAATTTTTTTTTCAAAGACAGAGGCTGTGGAGGGTTTTATGGCTGCAGATGTGATTGCTGTCAGGAATGCTGTGAGGAATTTGGGAGCTAAGCAACATCTTTCAGCAGGACTGTGTAAGAGTGCCATGCTTGTTGCATCCAGTCACAGCCTTATTTTTCAGGATGCAGTGGAGCTGCTCTGCAACGAAGCAAAATGGCAAAGCTGGATGTGGCTTGGAGCAACCTGGTCTGGTGGAAGATGTCCCTGCCAATCCATGGCATGGGGCTGGAATAAAATGAGCTTTAATATTCCTTCCAACCCAAACTTCTGAGATTCTACAATCCACCAAGCACTGAGCTGGTGGTGGAGCAGTGGGATGTGAATATCCAGAAGAGAGGCTGAACTCTGTGGCTGAGGGTGCCCTCACTCCTCAGGCACCCAAAATGCCCTTCTAGGTTCTACAGCCTTGTCCTTGCTAAATGGTAAGGTTCTTGTGCCTGGCCTTCTCTCTTCTGGGGCAATGACTGGCTCTTCAAAACACTCTGGTGCAAAGATGAAATTAAGTCACAAATTCAGAGTTCACTTGCTTGATTTCCGTTTCATTTTGAACCCGATGACACAGAGGGACTGTGGAGTTCAGTGTGCCAAATCCAGCAAGGATATCCATTATGGGGGGAAACTGCAGAGCTGGGAGTCAGGGGGGCTGATCTCCAGCTGGACAGTGGCAGAGTACTCAGACTTTTCAAAATCCCCCAGACAAGTTAGGGAGGTTACAATTTAGAAATCTTTAAATGCTATTGCAACCTTCTTTCACTCAGGGAAGGTAGCCAGAAATCCCCTGTTCAATAACTAACAGAATGGCATTATTTTAGCAATTTTACCCAGCTTTGTGTAGTTAAAAATACAACGAGAAGATGCTTCAGCAGAAAAGAAAGCCTTCATGATTGAACCTTGCAGCCCATTAGATTTTCTGCTTGTAAACAGAATCACTGAATCATTATGGCTGGAAAAGCCCTCTGAGATCACTGAGTGCTACCAGAGACTGAGCACCACCATTTAAATCAGAGCATGGCACTGAGTGCCACACCCAGGTTTCCTAAAACACTTCCAAGGATGGTAACACCACCACCTCCCTGGGCAGCCCATTCCAATGTTTAATCACCATTTCTGTGAAGAAATTCCTCCTAATGTGCAACCCAAACCTCCCCTGGCACAGCTGAGACCATGACCTCTCATCCTGTTGCTGGTTCCCTGGGAGCAGAGCCTGACTTCCAGAGCCTCCTCTTCTCCAGGCTGAGCCCCCTGAGCTCCCTCAGCCACTCCTGGTGCTCCAGATCTTTCTCTGGACGTGCTTCAGCCCCTCACTTTCCTTCCTGAACTGAGGGGCCAGAAATGGACACAGCACTCAAGGTGTGGCCTCACCAGTGGCCAGTCCAGGATCCTGCTGGCCACGCCATTCCTGACACAGGCCAGGTGCCATTGGCCTTCTTGGCCACCTGGCCACACCTGGGCTCACATTCAGCCAGACAGGACCACTGAAAGGGGCTTTGCCATTCCTCCTCAAACCATGTGAGGGAGAAAGGTCTCTGTCTACACCTGCATCCACCTAAAGGCCAGCGAAGGTACAGGTCAAAATCTTTCGTTTAATGAGAATATGAGATGATAACATCCAAATAACCCACAGACAAAAGTACAAATCTAAAAAGGTATGTTGGGAGAAATTTCTAATCCTAGATACAATTTCATTGCATATTTTTAAAACAAAATGGACGCATCAAACTCAGTATCATATTTTACAGGGGAAAAAAAACCACTTTAAAATTCTCCAATTTGTGCAAGCAAGCAAAATACTACTTTACTAAAACAGCACTTCAGTAAAGAAACAAAACTGGGAGGAAGAAGCAGCAGAAGAAAAGAGTGAAAATTAAAAATAATGCCTGCAAAGATTTCCTATTTCAAAAATGTGCCTTTTTCACAACCCTGACAAGTAGTTTTAGGTTATCTGAAGTGTTCCCTCCAGCCGCAATTGGATAAATTGCTTAGAGCATAGATTGCTTTTAAATTATATCCATGCATTGAATTGATCTACCTTTTTGCTGAGAGAACAGAAAATTTGTTCTGAGAAATGTTTCTTGCCAAAAAATGTGCACCAATTCTCTTCATGAAGACTTTGACTCTTTGGGTTCCCCTCCCCTCACCTTAAATCTAAATTAGAGATCTCTGAGATAAAAATTATGTCTTTTATTTGTATGTTGTTGGGGAAAGACTTTTAAAATTTTTTCTTACATATCACTAAGTAGTTTTAGTTCTTCACTACATATGAGGCATTCTGGAAGGGTGGGGAATTAACAGAAATGTAAAACTTTCTGTGAAGGGTCTGAAAAAGTCTCGTATAAAAATATCAAATTGAGATACAGTAGGTACAGAAAACTTAGATTATTATTATATTAGCACCAAATAACCCCCAGTGACTCTCAAGTGGCTTTTTCAGTCACTCTGTGCATTTTCTTGATATTCAGGCTGAATTCTCACAATCTATTTTGTACTGAGCTTCACTGCTACTATGGACACACGTACTGTCTTATGATGTGCTTTTAGGGTGGAGATCTGGCATTAAATTATTTTTAGGGCCATTTAGAAGACAATCCTATCCACCTGGAAATCCTGTGAGACGTGCCAGGTGTTTTCAATCTACACGGAAGTTGCGCTGCTTGCAGGTGCAGCTCATGGAGTCATTTAGGTTGGAAAGGACTGTAAAAAACAAAGAGTCCAAGCACTGATCCGGCACTGCCAAGTCCCACTAAACCCTGTCCCTAAAACCCATGGCAGCCTGCAGGACCAAAGCCCATCCCAGCAAAGGGAAGCAGGGGCACTCAGCCCCTCTGCCAAGCCAGCACCTGCCCACCAGCCCTCTGCTGAACTTTACAGTTAATAATTTCCCTTCCTGCTTATTTCCTTAATGCCTGGGAGATTTCCCTCCACGTTTGCAGGACCAGTTCATTAAAATACTAATTTCAAGCGGTAATTATCTGTGTGTGAGTGCTGCCCGTGCAAGCGGCGCTAGCGCTGACACGCTCTCAGCTGCAGGAGACTTCCCAGATGCTCCAGTCCTGGAAGCTCTGGGCAGGAGCCACCGTGGTGCTCAGCTGGAGCCTGGCTGGCAAAGATTTCTGGGGGGGAAATGTTTTCAGAATCATAGTTCACCATGAAGGCTGTTTTGTGTGGCAGGGAAATGCGTGAACAGAAAACTGCTGTATCTGTTAGAAATGAACCTGACTTTACTGAAGTTGTCATGAGGGTTTTTTATGCCTTGTAAAGTTTAAATTAAAAATCAATTATGGAGGAGCCCTTAATCTCCTCTCTGAAGTTGTTTTGTGTTTGGATGTTAACTCTGAGACCTCGATGACCTCTCTCAGTGTGAAATGCGACACAGCAAAGACTGGTTTTTCTCTCTTCCCACTCATGTGCAATTATTCAATTTTTTACTGCATTATGAAGAGAAGAGTTTTAATAATCAAACCAGATTAAAAGAATGAAAGGATGCTTCTGATGAGTTAGAAACAAAGAGAAGCTGTGCATTTCTAGCAGTTTTCAAGCTCTGTATTATTACAAGGCGTAAGAGATGATTAACAAAGAAAAATATTACAGTTATCTACTCCCTTTGAGAGCTTAACTAATGAACCTCTACCAGCTGCTCTTGAAAAATCAGTTACACTATCACTATCAATTTCAAGACAAAGCACAGCTGACAGATGTTTGAAGTGATAAATCAGGCTGCACAAGGATTAAAATAACAAGCCCCAAATGGCCTTTAAAAGACAAAGGTGCTGCAGTGAACTATTTTCAGCCACTTTGGATCCTGTCAAAAGTTAGATCACTGATACAATTATCTTGCAAAACAGTAATGACCAAAGTAATATGTTATGAAAAATCTAACAATGGTGATATTCGAGCCAGGCTTTTGAAAAGAACAGGTTTGATAGTCATTTGTGCTTTAATGGCAGAACTGAGAATGCCATGCTTCCCTGAATACTACTTCTGGGAATGAGTGATGAAAAGCGAGCACTGGGCTGAAGCATTAAATGTAACTGAATTGCATTCTTGTACATTTTAATTAATCTTTTTTTTAAAGCAAGAAGTTACATTTTAATAGGCAATGAACACCATTATTTAAATCAAGCATAAGATTTTTGTGTTGCTTCACTGCAGGCTGCACTTTCTAACAACCTGCTGATGACGTGATGGAGATAAAGATCCCATTCCTGGAGAACAGTGTGTGTGCTTCCAAACTCTACTGCCTTTAATGAGAGACAACTGTAGCCAGAGGAAAGTGAACAGAAACAAATCCCAAGTTTCTGCACTTTGCCCCAGCTTTCACAGTTTAGTGCATCATGTCAGAACGTGCACTTCCTTTTTAACTCTCAGCTGGGTTAGGAAGGAAATGCTCTGTTTAAAGCATGAAAAGTGTTTTTCTGGCACCACTTTGGCTTAGGCAGGGTCACCACAGAGCTCAGTGAGGAAAACTCCCAGTGGAAAAGAGCTGCCCTTAGCGCTTTCAGCACTGACATCTCAGGAAAACCACGGTCACCCCAAGTTCCTGGCAGGCTCCTGCTACAGAACCAGTTAACTGGGGTTATCCAGTGGCTCTTGAATTCCTCCTAAATCCTCCTGCTGTTTGAAGGAAGTGTGTGGATGTATCCAAGAGACCATCAGCTGGGCAGGGACAGGGTAGATTGACTTTGACTAATAATACTGTCAGGTTAAAAGCTCTCTTCCAGAGAACACTTTTGTTGTTTTCTTCAGGGATGATGTTTCTTCCCGGAAACCCTGCTGCCCACGTGTGCTCTTATTAATGCACCCTCAGCAGCACAGTCAGACCAGGCTCTGGGAGCTGCTCTGTGCATTCGTGGCATCTCCCTAAGAAAAATATTTCTGCTTCAAAGCTTTGTGACAGAAGCACGTGGGAAGTGCAGGAGCAGCTGGATTGGTATGGCACAGAGGCACAGGGGCACCCACTGCTGCTCAAGCAGTGAGATCAGGGAGTGCAGCAGGGCAAACCACAGGCAGAGGCTGCTTTGGAAATGCAGCCCGGGGATGTCAGGGTCACACAGTGGGGAGAAGCTCCTCCACTGAGATCCTTTCAGTAAGGTGGAGGCCCAGGAAAAGCCTGGTGGTGAGCACCACCCCAAGACTGCACCAAAACCTGTCCCTGGCTGGGCAAGCCCTTTGTCACTGCCTTTCCCCATGTGCTCCAGATGACAGCACGGGTTTGGGACGAAGGCCAGGCTGAGGGTTGTCCTCCTCCCCCCATGCAGCCAGTGTGGAAGCTATGCTGTGCAGGAGCTGCCTGTCCCCATGCCTGCTCACAGCTTGTGTCCTGCCTGCTCAATGTGTGGAAGACCACAGAAGTTTTCTAAATTAAATTTAAACTCTTTTTCCTTTTCAAAGCACTTAGCTTGAGGTAGCACACTGGGGCACTTGGAGGTATTTCACTGCTGCCTACACACACGCATGCATGCTGCTTTCCTAAATGAATTACTCTCCTAAAGAAGAGAAAATCACTGACTGAGGCTGCCTGATTATTAAGTTTTAAGGTGAAACAATATTAGCTTTTGCCTGGCATAAGCCAGCCACGCCTCCAGTCATTGTGTTCTTCATAATGGTGGCTTCATACTGTGAGGTCCTATTGAAACCCAATTTTAAACTCTTTTAATTTATTCAGGCATTTTTTATGTCCCCAAGAATAGGAAAATCAGAATTCCTTTTCGGAAAAAACAAAATGACAGGTTTAGGATGTTTTGAAAATGACAAGGTTTAAATGTGAAACTCAGTCACCATGTAAGTTTTAACAGGGCTTAATTAGAAGTTGGTCAGTCATCTGCCCTGATATAATAAATCCATGACTTGTGTTTAACAAAGGGAGATGAGTTTGACACCTAGATTGCCTGGAAGAATGTCACAACATGTGCCTGGTTTGTTCCCTTGCAGGAATTTACCAAGATAATTAATATCTAAGATCATTGTAAATGCACTGTAAGAACAGAAAGAGGATCTGAAGACAGAAAGGCTTAGATCAGATGATAATGTTACATTCTAGCACAATAGGAGTTAATACAAATTGCTGTCATTTGCATGCAAAAATATAATTTCAAACCTATTTGCTCCACATCTGTATCAAACAAGAAGGGAGCACATTTGACATATCTTTACATCTTCCAATCTTTCTTTTACTGCGAATTACAGTGCACATAACCCCAAGTGTTAATTTGGTCTCATTTCACTATGCATTTGATGTATTCCAATCGGCATATAAAGAATAACATTTCCAGGCTGTGTAAAAGAACAGTACTAGCAGGGTGCTTGCAGTTGGTGAAACAAGGCCTGACAGCAGATAAATCATCCAGGGGAGCTGGGGGTGAGGGGAATGGCACTTTACCATGTGGCTTTTAAGGCCCCCATGTCTGAAACATATAGCCCAAAAAATGTACAATCCTAGCAACAGGGCAGGGGGAAGTGCTCTCTTCAGAGGCTCACCAGTGGTGTTTTACAGGAAAGGCTGTATCAAAGCATAACCTGAAAATAATCTTTCCTGTGCTAGCAAAAATAATGCAAATATCAGTGGATTAGTGGATCCAGCCAGCTGGATCCTAAACCTGCAAAGCCCCCAAAGGCCTGAACCTAAAGTCAGTTTAGACAACCCCTCAGTGAGAAATCTCAGCTCTGTTGGCTTGTCTGTCTTCACTTACAGCAGACTTTTTTTCCTCTCCTCAAAGTTCAGATAATCATAGAATCACAGAATGGTTTGGACTGGAAGGGATCTTAAAAATCATTTTGTTCCAATCCCCAGCCATGGGCAGGGACACCTTCAGCCAGGAAGATTCTATGGATGCTCCTATCCCCATTCCCCTAGCAACTCTTTTGACTTTTCCCTGCTCCAGAACTTGGCCATGCAGGGTGACAAAACCAAAGTGTTCCTTAAACACTTCGGTTTTCAGATTTCTTTTGGGGTTATTCTTTTTTTCAGCTGACCACAGTCTTGACCTCCCTGGCAAATGATGAATCTGCTTCCAAGACAGACTTTGCTAATTCAAGACTTACTCTGAAAATTACAAATTTGCAGTAGTCAGTTCTCACTACTATTTAAGAAGTTGAATAAACCAGTTCATAAGGACCCAAAATTGCTGATAAGACTTATAGTCCCTGCTTAATTCACACACTGACTGAACAGGACAAAGTGAGGTGTTTTTCATTAAATTCTGAGTCTGTATAAGAAACCTAAGCACAGATCATGAATCGGTTTGGGGATGAGTGTTAACAAGTGCCCTGAGTAATTTCAAACCCCAAACATTCAGGGGTTAGGAAGAGCAGGTTTTTAGAACAAGAGATGTGAGATGTGAGCTGATAAAGAGAAGCTACAAGAACTGGTGATGTGTAAGTGATGCCAGGCTTCAAAAGTCACGCAGTCCTTCTTGTTCCTAATTCTTGTTTTCCCACAGATTGTGGAGATCAAAGAAGGAAACAAATCTAAATGTAACTGCCTAGACCAAAGCTGGTAATAAGTGTATGACAGACATAAAAGCGACTCCGCTGTAAATGTTTTAAACTGTCTCCTGTGGATACAAAAGGTGGTTCTACCGGGACAGGAAGTAATTCCCTGTATTAAAATTTAATGTGTTGCCCTATGTGATCAATTACAAAGCTATAAATATGTATGTGCGTGACTGAATCAGTAATAAAAATGTGATTTTATAAGTCTCTGAGTTTCCATGATCAGGCCAATAAACTTGTTACATCAAATTACATTGCAGCTTCTGGTATCTACAGGAGTGCCAGTTCTTGTGATGAACCATTTCAGGAAGGGCTTGTCTGCCTGTCTTACCTGCCTGTGATGCTGCAGGGATAAGGATAAATGGACCACAGCCCTGTGCCACCTCCCTGTGTGCCTGAATCACCCACTGGTACAAACCTAATCCAGACCAGTCACCACCATCACCAGAGTACATGCAAGGTAGTCTGCTACAGGTTTTGGCTCAGAAATTGGTAAATAAATCTGGTTTCCCCATTCTTCTTAGCTGGGTTTGAGGCTGGGAATCTTCCAGCTCCTGTTTGAGGCACAGCAGCTTCTCCTATCCACAAGCCATGTATGGAGGGGAGCAGGATGGCCACACTCAGCGAGAAACAAGGATTGTTATCACCCACCTTCAGGGAACAAGCAGCTTGATTATGCTACTTCACTGAACAGAGTTAATATTTCCATATCATGCTCCAGAAAAGAAGGATCTCAGCAGATCTCTGTCCAGCCAGCAAAGCGCAACACCTCATTAGTGCAGATTAGTTTTATGTCTTATAAGATAAGCTCTGGTTCAACTTTGCTCAAAATTGTGCAAAAATCCTGACAGCTGAATACGGATCAAAATGTCCAAAAACTTCTGATGTGCAGTTCATTGCTGCTCAATACTTGGGAGGAGGTATCTTCTCTGGAGAGCCAACAACATACTTCACTTGGCTGCTTTTCTTCATCTCCACGGTCACTACATGGGATAAACAGGCTGGAGGGAGAGGAAGGGTCCCAATGCCCCCAGTTTGCTCCTCTCTCTGCTCTGGGATGCTGCTTCCCTGCCTTGCAGCCAGGCTGTGATGCTCCTACCAGTGTGTGGAAGTACTAAAAGGTCAGATCAGGTCTGATGTTCTACATTTAGAGATGTACTTGGTTTCCTGTACAGTAAGTCCAAAGTTAATGCACTACACCTGGCTCATATTTTTATAAAATAGTCTTGCATTTTGCATGACTGTACAAGGAAAATACTCCTTACCAGAAGTCAGACCCATGCAGACAGCCACAAGTTCCAGTAGGAGGTAACAGGGAAGCACGTTAGCTGCAGGTTTAACTTCTGTCTGATAGCTACAGGCTAGGAACATGCAAATAATTGAGAGGTGTGATTGTGGCAAAAGTGAATTGGAGCACCAGCCAGTCCTGAGAGAATATCTTCTGCTGCAGAGAATGGCAAACCCCCTTGGCCTTTGGCTCTAATGATTTATATTATGTGGTGAATGAATGAACAAGATACACATGCTGTTTTTATTCCTCCACCCATGTCCTCAACTAAGCATTTCTTATATTTTTTACCCTGTGGCTAATATCACAACTAAACTTTGGTATATAGTCTGAGTATTGATAAAAACTCTTCTCAGCTGTTCTGCATAAAATACTTCTTACAGCATGATTCCTTTCCTGATTTCCTTCATGCATATAATATTTACAGAGCAAAAAACCAGAGGGAATCAAATCACACAACCTACAAAAAGAGTGAAAAGCAGGGCCTGACTTGCTCCCAGCAGTGAAGAAATGTAGTGTTAAGACTTGAAACTCAATTCCAATTTTCTGTGTTCTACCATGGTCTCTAAACAGCACATTATCTCGCAAACCAGATGTGCAGCTGTATCTAGGAACTACAGGGTGCAATAAGTAAGGAATTTCAGCCCTATTTCCTCTTTTATGTTTTAAGTAAAATCCTTATTCTGATTTTAATTTAGGTTTTTTTCTTGTTTTTTGTGTGCTTTGTGGGCTGGGAGAGAAGGGGGGAATTTGCTGTTCAATTATAGAAATGGAAAAAGGAAATCACGTGGGACACAGAGTGTTTTAACGTAACAACACAAGAGAAATCAACATCCACACCTCTAATTTTATTTAAATTGGTGTAAAATTAGAGTATAGAAACAACTTAATAAACACTTAAGTGAAATTTTCCCACAAGTCAGTAATCTCTTGGCTGCATCTGGAACTGAAATAAAATGGAGAGATCTTGAAAGTTATTTGAACCACTGTCAAGTGCTATTCTGAAAATACTACTTGGATATTAGGTAATTTGAACACACTACAATAAATTTTACTCTTATGTTACTAGGAGGTTTATTTGTATTCTTATAACAAAAATAACCATAATGATAATGATGATAACAATATTAGTACTTTTCTGTCTCAGGTGGGAGGTGGTGACCTCATGAAGGAGTCCAATGGTATTGCAAATGCCTGTTTTTCATGTATGAGTAGCCAGCCGGGAAATGGAGGACCTAAAACTTTGCACCAGGATGAATCTAAAACCTGGATCCAGCATGCTAATTTTCTGGGATGTTAATAGTATTTGGGAGCTGGAGGGTGGAATATCAGCTCAAGATAAAAGAGAGGCCACAGAGGGAAAAAAGTTTTCGCCTTCAAGGCACATTTTTGCCTTGCTGTTTCTCCAGGAAGGTTCCCAAGCCTGCCAGGAGTCACGGAGCACTCCTTGGCTTACAAGAAAGGTTTCTGTGGGTTTTCGCAACACCTGAACACCAGTGTGGTGCTGCTGTTCCCTGGCTGTGAGCATGGTTTCCGAGGGAGCTGACAATGGTTGGTTCCTCACAGGATCAAACGGCTCCTCACCTCTAAAGGAGCCGAGCCTGATGCGCAGTGCTTGCAGTCATCCACAGACAAATGAGCTAATTAAATTATTTTTTTTGTGTGTGCTCTGATATACTGCATAGTCCAATTAAGTTGCTAAGCCAATCATCTTGAAATAAATCAACCACATTGTTACATAATTCTTTTTAACAAACAGAGACATCATTATATGAACTAGGTTCTAAGGGTGCCAGATGCTCCTAAACAGGGAGTCTAATTTATTTTGTTGATTTTAAGAAGCAACCCATTCATGTGTGATAGCTTTTGTCATCCAAAATGCTAATTCTTGTCTGAGTTTAAAGTAGGTTTCTGTCTTTCTCATCCATAAATGAGAGCACAGAAGAGCTATAGCTGAACCCTCTTTAATTCCCTGTCACACAATCACACAAAAATCTTGTCCCAAAACACTGAATAAATGTCCCTCTAAACACAGCTAATAGAATTGCAATAGAAAATAGGCCAAAACCACTTCTCAAAATTATTATACTCAATATGAAGAAAAAACATCTGATCTCTGAAAACAAAGGTTTTGCTGAAGAAAGAGCACTTGCTGAAAGGTTAGCACCGCGTAATGGGAAAAATGGGATGGACTGGGTTCCTGGGCAGCCCATGGTGCTGCCCAGTAATTATGTTCAACCTTAGAGCAGAGCAGAGCAGCCTGGCAGAGGGCTCAGAGGCTCTGGCAGACTGGGAAGCTCGTTCCCTCTGTAAGAAAAAGAGAGAAAAGATTATGTGCTTTCGATTTGATTAATGTTTCAAGGATACTGTTGAGGGAGATGGGCAGCAGAGATGTTCCCTTCCAACACTGCCCGTGACGCAGGCTCCTCCAGAGGAGTGCAGAATGCACACATCTAACCCTGCAATCAAGCAAGCCTCTTTTTATCTTTTTGCCCTTGGTTATTGCTTCTTTTTCTCCCAGAGAGAAGATTATAGGAAACAAAAAACCTGTGTTGGTTGTTTTTTTCTGATGCACTCATTGGAGGGTTGAGTGACTCTCGCAGAAGCCAAGGTATGCAGAGCGGCTTTGGTTGGCAGCTCTCTCCTAACCCACCTCTGAGGGTTTCCTGAAAAAACTGCTCTGGACCATTAATAACCTGCACCTTCAGAGATGCACAACAGCACTGAGGAGAAAGAAATGGGCATTACTGAATATTTTCTGACTTGCTCCTGTTTATTTTGGACCACAACAAAACAGCCTTGCTTTGTATTTTCACTTGGCCAGTGATGATTGAAAATGATTTCTCTGGATAAAAGCTGAAGAAAAAAAGCCCGTGGTTTCCATTTGGACATTAGAAGGTTGATGTGTTTTGCTGTCACATTCTATTTTCAAATGCATGACACTGCACAGGTGTTCAGACTACAAATCCTTAGCGAAATCTGTCATCTCTCTGCAGCTTGTCACTACATCAGCTCACAGACTGAGGGAAGAATGAAGTTCCTGTATGGCAGAAAACTGCAAGTACTCAACTGTGGTTAATGATAATTCCTTTCCATAGCTGAAAAATATCCCTACATTTGATAAATTTTTTCAGGTGTTATAACTGCTTTGAGGTTCACTTGCCTATCTAGAATTTCTCAAATTATTTTTCTACAAGCCCTCAAAGTGTAGGACACAAACTGACACTAAAAATGTGAATGATTTTTGCAGGAGCAAAAGTTGTTAGTCTGAGTCAAAGAACAGGCTGAAGTTTTACCTCTGTGCTTGCTCTCCATAAAACTCTGACTGAATTCAGAAGAATGAGATCTACAAAGAATTACACATCTTCCCGTGCCTGCCTTAAGCATGTATTATTTTGGTACCAGCAGGCATTGCTAAAATGTAACACAGCAAAGAATTTAATAACCAGCATTTTAAGAAAACCATTCTTGAGTTTTCAATCAGAAAAAAAAAGGGGCTAACCCTGACTAATGCTGTCCAAATGTTTGCTGAATGTCATGCAATGCTAACGTAGAACATCTTCAAACTGTAGAGAAAAGTGGAATGAAGCAGCTCTTACAGGACTGCTCCAGTCACCAAGTAGGTGCCCATTTCTGCCCCACCCTGGCATCCTTGTCCACAAGGAACACTTCTTTCTGCCTCTGTGGGGCAATTCTCTGTTGATATTGGAAGACCAAATTCAAGACCTGCTCCCTAAGTAAAGCTTAGATCTCTTTAAGAGACCTGAAGTGAACCATCCATGTCCTTCTAGTGAAATTAGAGACAAAATTGTGAATGAAAACTATTCCTTTGCAGATGATTATATAAATTTTGGCTTGATGATCATTTAGCATGCATCACTAGACAAAGCCAATGGTGCCTGTCTCAGTGATATCATACTGAACTCCAAGGAATCCATTTGGCTCTTGCACAACTAGTTCAAGTCCTCTGAAGTTTTATTCTATTCCCTACACAATCCCTAGTATCAGTCACAGAGAGCAGGGAATTGGGGTCCCCTGAGCAATCTGAACCCAAACATGGTCCAGAGGGTGGGTGTCATTTAAGTGTGCTGAAAGAGCCAGCTGATGGTATTGTGAGGCTTTTCATTACCAGATTTGAAAGGTTTTGAAGACTGGGAGAGGGCCCGGATGACCAGGAAAGACCCCAAATACAGCAACTGTTTTCAAAAAGGCTAAAAACAGTCTGGGAGATGACCAGCTGCTCAGACTCACTTCAGCCCCCTGGGAAATCATGGATCACATCCTTTCTAAAGTCTGACATGCTAAGGAAGGGCAAGATGATGGCTGGGAAGAGGCAGAGTAGATTTACCACGGATTTACTAAATTTACCATGACTGACTAAACTGGTTGCCAAATATTTATCAAAAAAACTAGATCTGTGGATGAGGAGAGAGCAGAGGAATGTCACCTACTTTGTCCAGGTTTTTGACACAGCCTCCCAAGCACTTCTGCCTCCAAGTTGGGATGTTGCTGCCTTGATGAGGGGACAACTGAGTGAAAAGCAGCTGGAGTGAAGCTCAGAAGGCAGTGGTTAATGAGGCACACTCTGTGCAGACATCAGGAGCAAGGGGGGGTCTTGTTCTCCTGTAAGACTGCAGCCTGAATTCACAGATGGACTTGGAATCACTCTGTCCATAATCACTATCCCTACTGAAGAGATTTGACGTGGTTACTGGAAATCACAGTATAATGGAATAACTCCCCCTGGAAACTAATCTTCCCAAAGATGATTTAAACAATCTTGTTTGCTTCAGATTTCATTAAAAAGTTATTTTCAAAATATACTGTTGACAGCTGTTGATATTGGACCAAAGGTGATTATATAAGTTCTAGGCTTTGATTGCCAACATTTAATTGAATTCAGCAATTTTTTCCATTTGTTTCTAATGTACACATTCCCTGAAACAAGTCATATTTGTGTTGTAAAACTTAAAGGACAGAATTCACCTGCTAACTTCCCAGGATGTTGTCTCACACACGCATACAGAGTATGTCACAGGATGAGCTGTTCTTCCTTGCTAGGCAATACATCCACAACTGTTTCCTATTTGAGCTGTCAGGAAGACAGCGCATTTCTTGAATGCTCAAAAGCATTTTGAATAAAACAGATTTTTTTTTTTTTTTTTTTTGCTTGGTGGGTTTCAAAATATCACAGAGCAGACATACACTTAGCACCATGTGAAAGAAGAATTTAATTTCAAATGTTAATTTATGAGATTTGTATTTATATTTAAGGAGATTATAAAAGTGATTTTAACCCCGTGATCTCCTGGTTTAATCTTTCACCCTTTCTCTGGATGTACCACCTGCAGACCCCACTACTTTCAGGATTCTGACACACCACAGAGAGGGCTCAACCAGTTGGCCCCAGAATTGAGACCACATCACGAAATTAGCAACCAGAGCAGAAAGGAAGATACAATTATGGGCTTTTATGAGTTACATCAATCACTTGGATTTATTAATTTTATCTTACAGAAGATTAATAGATATATAGAATATTAATACACTTTTACAGCAGTGTAATTTATAAAGGGCAAAAAACTTTTAGGAAAAGCTGTGATGCAATCTACTATTAATATTTTGCTGAGGGGGGATGAGACTGTTAAACTATTCACCTTGCAAACACTACTTAAAATTGAAAAAGTACAGCCCTGGAAGGTTATTCTGTATCTTATACTCCAGGGTCAATAATTCTACACTTGGAGCCTTCTCCGAACTGATTTGTCTATATTTCAGATAGGAACACACTTTGATGTTCCTAACCAAATTGATGCATTTCCCCCACACATTTATTGTTCTTATTTCTAACTGCTGAAAGAAAAACTAGCACCTTCTCTAGCTCTTAATGGAAAGCTTATCTATTAAAGATGATGACTTGTATGAGAAAAGGTGGTGGTTCCAGGCAAACGGACTATTTTACAGACTACTCTAAATGTATTTCTTTCAGTAATAGGAAATTTGAAGCAATATCAGGTTTACATCAACAGAACATGTGATCCTTTAACAGCCTCTTTCAACAGAAGCTTTTCTTACACACTGCCAGCTACAAGGGTTGTCACTGCTTGCAAAGAAATGTGTCCCTTGGGAATGCATGGGATATTTCTTTAATAGGAAATTAAGGACTGAGCAAAACACTTAGGTGTACAATCTGTTTATCTGTATTTCCTGCTGGTATTTTTCTTTTCAGGCACTATCAATTTTACCCAGAGCACTGACACCCCTGAAGAGCTTGCAATGGAAAAACTTCATTGGAGAGACTGGTAATGTTTCTGGTAGATACAAGAATGTTCTCCCTGAGCTCTGAGCTGACCAAGCCCTCCCAGCTCTATCCACTCTCCTTTTTGTGGCTGTGCCTGTGAGCTCATGCATGGTTCTAACACAGTCACGTAGTTCACATCTTCAGAATATCCACAGAGCACACACAGTGTCCCATCCTCATGGGCTGGCTGCAGATGTCCAGGGAAAACCCAACTTGTCTACATCACATGCCCATAAAAAAAAAAAAAAAAAAAAGGCAGTGAAAGCATCACAATTTGAAGTAGCAAAAGTATTCCAAGAGAATTATTCAGAATATGTCTTCCTCCTGAATCTAGCCCATTTTCTAAATCTGAGAAATTGCCATATTCTCCAAGACTCCTCTGTGTCAGGGCTAAAAGATACTGTCTAAGCAAATTGGGTCAGCACATATCTTTCCAGTTAGATGTTTTGTGAAAACCAACATGAAGAGGCAAGGAAAAAAATAAAAAAGTAAATTACTCCAAACACCCTGAATCAGAAGATCAATAAAGAGGTAAAACTTGCTGTGACTCACAGTGCTAACGCTGCAGATCTTTGAGGAAAAGCTGCCCAGGAACAGGCAAGTAATGCAATCTGAACAAAGTGTCTCAGGAGTGACAGAAAAGAAGATAGTTAAGCATAAAGGGAAGGAATTAAGAAAACTTTGTGCACAGTATTAGGAAAAACTAAACCATATGATACCATCAGCTAGGGATTATCACGGGACCTTCTAAAAAAATACTAAGGAAGAATACTAGGAAGTGTTTAGCATCAGCAATCCTACATCACAGGAAGGCATTGGGTAGTTTTCCAGGTATCCATCTGACAAGGAAAATGACAAAAGCATGGAGAGTTTGACAGACAGCAAATGAAGTTCCTCCCCAGTTTCATAACTAGTGCCTAAATCTATAATCTCCTAAATCCCACAGTAAAACACATGACCCAAGTGGTCCTTACATTTTAAGGCTGCAAACTCCCCTTAGTTTAAGAGCCTCACCAAGCACCCAAGCTGCTAATCCCTGGATGGGCTCTCCCAGGATACAACCCAGGCATTCCTTCCTTGATTTCTGTTGAAGGATCCAATCCAGGATGTGGTTTTCACACACCTTTGACTTAGGTTGCAAAAACAGGAAGAAAATGCCTGCAGTATGCTTCTACCACATTTTATTTTCTAGTGTCACTTTGCAGGAGCAAAAACATCCTCAGGTAAGCGCAGGAAAAGCCACTTTCTTGCTCTCACTGAATTTGTACATATTCCACCTCCCACCAAAATAAATGAACATATTTGTACCTACTGTGTCTCTTCAAGGTAGACCCAAGTAGGTTTCAGTCCTGTTGAGGGCAGGGACTGAGCACCCTGCTGTAGAATACTGTCTCCCCTGATAAATTTGATACTGACTTGACAGATCCAAGCTCATTTTCCCTTCTGCCATCCTAACCAGGGGATAAGCACTGGCTTATTTGTACAGCGAGAATGGAGATAGCACCTATTTGTTCATCAGTCATTAAAAGCTGTTCCACTTTCAGTCACCCAGATACCTTTAAAAAGTCTGCTACTGCAAGTGGAAGCAGGCATCCCTGCCATCCCTGTTCTGGATCTTTCCTTCTGGCTGAATCTCATTCTCAGGTACCATACACAATCTGCAGGTGTTTAATTCAAAGCCATGGTATCAATAACCTCTGCATTATCTTTTAATGACTGAATTTTCCAGAAGTGTGTGTAGAAAACTCCTGACCACATTTAGTCAAGGTGTTATTCTCAAATTGAAGAAACAAAGAAAATAACCCACCCAAACCAACTGAATTTATGTAGGTTTTCTTGCCTCACTAAAATTGATCACTAGTCCTTTTCCAGGTGAGGATTTTGAGGAGGAGTCGGAACCAAACAAATTATACAACAGCACATGCTTCCATTAAAGGCAAGATTAAAAGCTCTTTTGCAGCCTCTGCATGTCTCTCCAAAACACCAAAATGTGGCGACTCAGGAAATCCTGGTGAATTTCTGATTGCCATACAGGTGTGTTCTGGCTTTCAAACTTGTTTCTGTTTCAAATACTATTTTAGCCCATTTCCTACAAAAACCAAGGTTCCTGTGATGCTCTTGCCCACCACTGAAAGAACTGTTCAATCATTCTGTGCTCTTCAGTTGCACAGAGCTGATGATCTCAAGGATAATTAAATTTCTGTTAGATTAACTGTAGTGGATGAGACAGGAATGGGGACCTAGGGCACATGTTGGGCAGGTTTTATTAATAACTGATCACAGACTGAGTTTATCTCGATACTCCCTGAAAACATAAAAGGATTTCACTGGTATAGGACAAGTCAGTCAATGACTACTGAGTTGTATTTTCAGGGCTATAGTTTCAACATCTGAACAGAACAAAGTTCCATCTCCCTCACAGTTACTGGCATTATTGAAAAAAAAATTAAAAATAAATCTAATAGTTACTCTGGATGGACAAGATAATCCAATCCATCAAAACACAAGAAAGATACAATGGCCATTATATTTATTTGTCCCCATATTAAGCTTATTATTCCACAAAAAAATAACTGTGCTGTTCATTGAAATAATATTGCAAGCTCACCAGAAGGCAAATTTCTGCAGAATGGTGTCCTTATCCACCATAAATACAAATTTTGCTATTTTAAATTCATTCTTTCCTCCACTGTTCAACATCAAGTATTAAAAACAGCAACACTGAACCCTCAGTCTAAGCAAGCAGAATAAGAGATCTCATAGACTATCCACAAAAAGGTTTTGTTGAATAAAATATGGAGTTTAAATTCCCTGGTTACTGCAGCATTAGGCTGCCCATTGCTGATAACACATAGGTCACACATGTCTGAATAAAAGGATTATGGGGTGAACACCATAAAATGGATCTGAGTACGAGGTATGTCACGTTTCTTCATCCTTACATTTAGAGGCATTTTATTTAATTTAAATCAAATAGGTCCTAACTCAACAATGCATTTACTCCCCTGTCAGACACTCAACATGTTGGTATTATTTTAAGCTAGCTTAGCTTGGTGCCAGAAACTGGATACTGAATTCTAGTCAGAAGAAAAATAAGAAAAGACTTGAAGAGTGAGACAGATGAGAATAGCTTTACTGCTCTTTAAGAACTTTAAGGAAAGGCATTACCTGTGATTTCACCAAAACTGATGTAAAAAAAAAAAAAAAAAAAAAAAATCTGGGATTAAGGGCTCTAGGGGGAAGGAGAGAAAGCATAGAGAAACTAAAACCTTCTGTGCCACAGGATGGTAATGTGGAAGAAACACAGTTTGTTGCATCTCTTGGTCTGGATCTAAGTTTTACACAACACAGCTCACTGCCAAAATAAGACCTTCACAGGCAGAGGGGAAAAATATGCTTTTTAGAAACAGATGCCTTTTGGGGCAGAATTTACAACATCTACAGTTCTGTAAAACTTGCTCCTTAAAAACCAATCCTCACATCATATCCCAGTCATGTGCTTTAGAAGTGGATATCCACTCAGACTTGGAATCATGGCAAATGAGCTAAAAAATGGACAATTTCAAATGGAAACACTCTGGAAATACATTATACAGCCTAGGGCCCAAAGCTGATAAACCTTTGGATTGATTTGCTACCAGATAGCTTGGACAGAAGCCGTCAGCGAGGGGTGAACAGATGGCCATTAATAGATTCTGGAAAGGTAGCTCTAACAATTTGTTTCCTGCAAAAAATATAAAATAAAATGTTTCTAAAAATATTTTTTAAATATTTAAATAAAATATTTGAAGCTGAGTAGTAGAAAGGAAGGCAGTCTTTCTACCTGCTCTTGGGCTGCTGTACTTTGGATGGAGGGGCATCTCCAGGAGGAAGAAGAAAGCAAGGAAGAGCAAGGAAGCTGCTGGTTCTCCCAGAGGAACTGAGCATCCTCTGCTTGGGAAAAAACTTCAGGAAGATAGAGCACAGAGGGAGAAAGAAACAGAGGGAGCAAGCAGGCAGCTCCCAGCAGAATGCAGCTCAGAAAAGCTCCCTGGAGGGCCAGAAACTTCTTCACAGCAGTGAGCAGACCCAAGCCAGGGGAAGGCAAAGAAGACTGATGGATTTGTCATTCAGCAATAGAAGACAGTGCAGCTTGACTCAGAATTAACTCAAAAAATGGATGTTTCCAGCCCTGGAAGATTAATTCAATGTCTGGAAATCAACACAGCAGCGCAGCAGCAGGCAGCAAGGCTGGCACATAACAGCAGCTGTAGCACAGGATTTGTCCCAGCCTCACAAGGAATTTAGCATCGGTGTTTTCCTTGCCTCGAATGGTGACAGAACTGAAAGCAGTCAATGGGCAAAATTGAATCGGTTTCAAAAAACACTGAGGTGTTTCAACCACCTCATTTAGGGCAGCCCAGGCTAACACACCAGATAAAACAGTGGTGCCACAGTAACATTATCTACTGCCAATCTTTCCACAAAGCTGATTAGCATTTTGTAAGTTCAATGAGTGGAAAACAACACAGGCTTTAGCCCTCTCCCTGGCACTCCGTTTGCTTGAGAAACTGAAGACTGGGCTTCACTCCTGCCTTGATCCAAATTACTTCACTCCAAAAATGCCCTTGTTGTCAGCCAGTTCAGATCAGATTCAGCAGCTCTTGGCCTTCGTATGGAGATGGGGCAGAAAAGGACAGAGTCAATTAAGCAAAATGTTCTTCTGGTCTACTGGGGTGAAGATAAGAAATTTGCCTCTAGGCTCTGTTTTATTTCTTTAGTTTCTCAAAATAATGATGACACACATGTAACACACCTTGACTTATAAAGTGCCATGAACTCCAGTTACAGTGCACTATAAAATTACTGTTATGTGCATACAATTTCAGAAGTTTTCTTCTAGCAATCACTCAACTGCCTGGAGCAAGGAGAAAATTCAACTTGGGAACACCTTGCCTGGGTTTAGGCTCCCAATGGTGAAGAAACACACTCACTAGCAACAGCTACAGCCAAAGGATTGAGACCAAACCATTGCCAAAGACCCTTAAATTCCCACTGGGAACAGGCTTGCAAGGAAAAGAGAGGCAGGCACCATCAAAGGACAAAAAACTTCATGGTCTGATATTTCACCCACCTGGGTTTGATGCACAAGTAGAACTCTGTTTCTGTGGGAATATTCCTAGTTACTGTCAGTCTGTCTGTCCTTCTCTGCCTGCAGTAACTTCTCAGGCTCACTCCACCTGCCCACAGGGCTGTTTTACATCCATCCTCTTTCTCTCTCTCATATTCACCTCTTACTCCCTCAGCAAAGTCCCAGGGCTTTTTTTCCTCCAGGTCAGCCTCAAGCACAGCCAGCTCCTTCTCCATTAAAGCCCCTTAAATCTACTTAATAGCAGAACAAATAAAGGAGCACTTCTATGCACAGTGTTTTATTTTCCTAGATAATGGGTAAAGTAAGATGAAATAAGGATAGTGTTTATACTGGTGATTGATGATATTAGAAATACCTAGTCATCCCCTAAAACAAGTACTATAGTGTCAAGAAGTTCACAACTGACTGTAAGCATAAACCAAACATGCTGGATCTGGAGAAGCAGAATGAGAGCTTTTGGAGTAGCCTCAAATCTGTACTGTAATGATACAATAACCATAATTGGCCCCAATGCACATAAAGCCTGATTTTAGAGACATTAGATTCTTCACTTTATTTTTTTATTTCTCCCTATTCTTTCATTTTCACTTCCCAGCTAATAATAGCTTCTATTACTACCAGTCATTTGGAACAAAGAGAAAACCTATCTCAAGAACTACAGCTCTTACAGCTCTTTAAATCTACCTTAAATTATAGTCAATCGTTCCAATTCTATATTTACAGTAAGCACTGCCATTCCAGGGAGAGCAGAGCATCACACCAGCACTGCAATCCCTGCTGCAAAGACAAAACTACTCAGTCTTTACTGCTGACCCAACTTCACAGCCCTTCATTTCCTCCCCACACCTAATTTGTTTGCTTGAATCTCTTTGTTAAAGTGCGACTGAGCTTAGAGCCGGCACAGAACACCAGCCCACAAGGAGATTCCCTACAGGAAAGGAATTAGCAATGTTTTCCAAGTCCTCACCTGCAGACCAGACTTACTTCACAGTAGTGATGCTCTGCTGGAAGCAAAAACTGCCAGCAGGTCACCCCTTATTTTCACTCTGATTGATCCTTTAAGTACCTAAACACACTACACAAACTATAGCTACAAACCCAGTGGGAAACTGAAGGAATGGAAACGTAATGGGAGGGACGAATGGGGTTGGGGAAATAAATAAACACATTTAAGATTCGAAGTGAAAGGCCAAAGCTGCCTCAGAATAGGGTGTCTTGGGAAGTCAGGTTCGGGATGAATTTATAACAGCCACGTGAATGGGAACTTCCACCTTCCTGTTGCCCAATTCTGCTAGATGTGCTCCAGCAAATATTTTACAGCTGGTGTTTGTGTTTTATAATGGGTATAATGAGTATAGTGAAGCAGTGTGGTTAAGTGGGCAAAAATTAGGACTCGAAAACAGATTAGCAGAGCAAATGGACTGTCCTGCTTAGCACGAACCCGAAAAAACACCTTCCTTTTTCATCGCTGTCTCCGGTTTTGATACATTGACAAGTAGGCGTGAAAGATCCAAAACCACAGGCTTCCCTGAGCACCAGAACAGCTCACTCTGTTTCTGACCAAGAGGCAATACCCACTTATGGAATCACAGCTTGAGTAGCACTGACTTTTGCTTGCTGCAGCTCTTGACCAAACTGCCCAAGAATTACCACATCGTACCCAACACCTGGAGCAAATAAAGGTCAACACCTCACCCAAGGACCACAAGCAACTTGCTGGCACCTCAGTGCAAATTTCCCCAGCAGCTCTTGTTTCTCCTTGTACCGTTTTGTTTGTATAGTGTTGATTAAAGTGTTGTGTTAAAAATTTTAACAGTCTAAGAGGAATTTGGTGTACCTAGGGCAGAGTTGCACCTCTCTGATGCTCTTAATGTCCAGGTCTGCTGCTCCCTTTTCAAGTCCCATTTCTGAGTTCCCTTCTCACAGGAGGAAAACCAGAAAGGTGGCAGTGATGAGAGCATCCTATTTTAGCATTGGGGCTTCACCAATCTTTCCGTTTCACTTCCCTGTCTGTTACACTTACAGCACAGCTCTGACATCTCTCCAAGTGCTTTACAATGGCAGAAAAATTCCTTGTGTGTTACAGATGAAAAGTCTGAGACCTGGATTTTGCCTAGGGAAGCCTGGGGTATCTTGCGGCCTACTGGACATCAGTCAAAGTCTTGCTGTACAGATTTTAAACAGGATCTGTAATCTTTCTGTGCCCCAGTCAACCTACAAATAAACTGAAAAGGATCATGCAAGCAGCTTCATGGAACTAGGACAAAAGATGTGATGTAAGAACAGGTTGAGTTGTGGATCTCCTACGCAAACTAAACATGGCCCCATCTACCTTAAGACAACTCCTTATTCAGGGTAATAAATTCTCAATCTGCTGAAACCAGCCTTGGTTGATCTGTCTCTAGCTCCAAATTACCTGCAATTCTTGAGTTACCTACATTACTTTATTACACAAGGCTTATAATGCCTACAGCATCAAAAAAAAATTACCAAAGGAAGCCAAATGAAAGGTTGGGTCCAATACATTTTATGACAAAGTTCTCCCTGAAATTAAGGGGGGTGGAATTTCATCTATGCACTTCCAGATGACCAGAGGGAAGCATTTACCTTTCTGAAATGGTGCTGAGAGTCTTGCATGGTGCCTATTTCTGATTCTCACTGCAAGGGCATGCTACCTGGACCACATTTGCAAGGCTATGGAGACAAAATTAAAGTAGCCGGAAGGAACAGATCTCTGTGTTTCTACACCTCACAGGATATGCATATTTTAAATGGAAAGGCAGCTTTAGCTCAGCTTTTAATATATTTCTTCTTATAAAGCAGTACCTTGTGCTATAGCAAATATTCTTTCAGCTCAAATTGCTAAGAACCTTAAATTCTGCTAAAAAAAAAAAAAAAAGAAGAAAAACCTCTGTAAAATTTTTGTTTCATTGTCAAAATCTGCTTTGGCTGCTTTGGTAATAGCTATTTTCAGTCTTTGAAATTCCAAGACAAACAATCTGTCATTGAATTTCACTCATGTCAAATGCTATAATGCTAAACTTGGTGGAGAAAAATTTTAAATTAACAACCTTTGTCTTTTTTTTTTCCTAGTTATTTCTCATCTATATATACAGTGCTGGGGAAAAAAAAAATCAGCTGCTTTTAAGGGTTTGTAAAATGATTGATTTGTAGATTTCTAATGCAGTAACAACTCTGCCCAATGCTAATGTTAGAAGAGAGTTTATTGATAGAATACTGAAGCAACTTTGACTATAAGCACTGGAAAGGCTCACAGCAGCATTTTCTCAATTTCAGACCACAGAGATGCAAGAATAAACCAAGAGTTACAGTGCCTGGGACTGGGTGTGTGTGTGAAACTACACCTTGCCTGGACAAAGGGATAGTGCCAGCTTTTTTTTGTTCCAACAAGAATTCTTTAAAATGACAACTCATATTTGCAGGGAAGTAGAAGCAGCCCGCCCTCCTTAGAGGTATTTAAAGCTGACTTAACAAAACACTAGCAGGGATTCTATAAACTGCATTATCCTAATGCTCCACACACTTTAATTCTCAACATGTAGAACTCCATTACTTCCAAAGAGATAACTAACAGGGCATTCAGCAATTATGTGACAATTGGAAAAGCTTACTGAAAATTAATAGTAAAGCATGAGCACCTATTAATGATAACACAACACAGCAATTTTTCATCTTCTTATCAATAACAGCCCAGACATGCACTGACTGTGCATTGCAAATTGTTGTTTTGCTCCATATTGTCAACAGAAGGTAAAGCTGGCTTTAAAAATTAATGAATTTATACAGGAGCAAGTTAGCACTTTAACCTGACTCAACAGCAGCCTTCCTTACTGCTTAATATAGCCAAATATGCAGAATTTTTTAGAATATACATATGTGCAACTGCAGCATGCATACTGGTACTCCATCTATTAATCAAAATAATAATCTAGAAACATGCTACAAAAATATATCTATGCTGTCTTACAAGTATAAAACATGAACTTCTGACTGAGCAACGTCAGAAACAGCATACAAAGAATCACCTAACACTGCTTTCAGAAATTCAGTGAGATACTCTGCCATAATCTCCTCAGATTTGTGAAGTTTCACGTGGATTTCATCCTAATTTATGCATCTTTAACAAGTAGGTAAGTAGACAGCACACTTTGATATCTGAAAGGAAAGACAGCATTTGAAGTTCAGTCTATTAAAATAAAAAGCACTTCTCCCTTCACTGAAAGGCAGTGCCAAAATATTTCCCATTCTAAGAGCACTGATTTTATAAAAAATTAAGACTGCCCCAGCAGGAAGGGTTTGATGGTAGCATTTCTGGCTTACTGAAATGCTGCTGTATTGCATCACTGAAACCCAGGATTTTTTTTTTTTTCTTGGCTGAAATGCTGAGCCTTCACTGTAGTATTAATATTATCCACACTGATTTTTGGTTAAAAAAGGAAAGAAAAAGTCAAGAATCAGTAAAACCAATGCCTCCTTTCTAAACCTGCTAATCAGATTCCAGGAAGCCACCAGTCCCTCCAAATTCTGCCCAGAGAACAAAGAATAGCACAGACTTGCATTCAATGCATTACCACCAACATAAAATATTTCTTAATTTATTAGAAGCTGTAATTTTAACCAGATGTTCTGGTAAGAGCATGCCAAAATGCATTTACACAACTTTTTAGTAGTGGGTTAGCGTTAAAAGGTACACCTAAAATGCTTCAAAAACCTCACACATTCTCATTTTGCTTTACTTTATTATTTAAACTAACTTACATAAGGTATAAAACTAATTGACTCCAAAACCTTGCTGGTTTGTACCTAAAGAATGCAGAAAAAATGAATCCTCCTGGGTGAGCTGAGTGCCACATCCACCTGAGAACCTGCAGTGGCTATTTATGATTTTTGTTTGATTCAAGGCAGCAACTTTGCTTCATTTAGTCAACCTTCACTCACACATTCACAGCAAGCAACTTTCAAACATCACCTATAAAACACTGCACAACAAACCCCATCCCTGAGGGTACAAGTTCCAATTGATCCCTTTGGTAGCTCTTAAAAAAAAAAAAAAAAAAAAAGGGAAGAAAAAAAGGATGGTGCAAGTGAGTGAGAGAGGTTATAGGTGTGAGGAAGGAGTTTTTATTTAGTTCCCCACTGCTCAGCAACTTTGTAATCCATTTGCTGCTCTCCTTTCCCCATCTCTCACCCCTTCGCTGTTGTTTAGTTGGAAACTGGGCTGCAAGAATGTGAAGAACGTAAACAGCCTTTTATTGTCCAAAAGGATGGGAGTATGAAAGAAATGCGCGCCTTATCGCAGGGCTGCAGCTCGCTACTTCATTGCTATGATAAAGTGCTGGAGCAAAAAACATTACACGACAAGCACAATCCAAAACCGGATTAGAATTTGACATAAGCTTCCTCAAAAACTAATCAATCACCTCACACTGTAAAACTAGACTCCAGTTCTTAAGGAGGGTGTTTAATCCCTTCAAGGTTTATTACACACTCCCTATTGACTACTTCGTGACAAACTTTCGCGTCCAAGGCAGCTGGGGAAGAGAGGCATAACTTTTGCAGCAGAGGTATTTGTGAGAGTAACACCATAACTCCCCCCAAACCAGCAAGCGCAGTTAAAATCTTTCCGAAATAAAAGCGAAGATGGCCAAACTCTTTTGCAAACACGTTTTTCCTCTTTATGAGCGCCTCACGAACACGAGCATCAGTCCATTTGTTCCGTACCATCAGCGCCCCACGGACGAGGCACTGGGTGGGAGAAGTTGAGCTCCTCGCCCGTCTCCAGCCGCGCACCTCGCTTCGCCTCCCTCCCTTCAGAGCTCCGAATCTCGCAATCTGCATCTCACCTTGCCGCCACGTCAGTCCCCGCATTCCCCCACCGCATGCAGAGGAATATTCACCATAACACCGGCGTGTCCCACAGTTTCTGATAAAAATTAAGGAAACACCTGGGGCGCGCTGCAGCAATCCGAAACTAACGGGGGAGCTTCCCGAGCGCAGGCGACTCTACCTGCACACACAGCTATGTCTTGCAGGCGACAAAAAGGCGCCTGAGGCCGGCAGAAAACTTTCCGGGAGCGGGCAGTCTCGGCGATGCTCGGCACACTCTAACACTCCCATCCCTCCCATCCCTGCCCGCGGTATTTTCCAGCTCCGCAGCGGCTCCCGGCGCATCCCGGCCCCCGGGGCCGCGCCGGGCTCGGGCTGCGAGCGTCCAGCATTCCCAAACGGGGCGAACAGAGGCAAACCGCGTAATTAAAATCAAATGAGAAAAAATTTAAAAAAAAGAAAAAGAAAAGAAAAAGAAAAAAAAATGGAAAAAGAAAGAGAAAACCAATATGTTAGGGGCTGCGGGAGGCAGCTTTGGGGAACCGGGCTCCAGAGGAAACCGCGCCCGCCGCGCTCCCCGGAGAAAGGCACCGGTGTCCGCTAAGCCCCCAGTGAGAGTCCGGGGGCCGCGGGGATGGAGACTTACGAGCTGGAGGACGCCCTGGACCACGACGAGGGGCAGGGGCTGCAGGGGCACCATCCTGGCTGCCGGTCTAGGCGGCGACTCCCCCGGCGCGGGTCTCGCTCATCGCCGCTCCGGGAGGAGGACGGGGGGCAGGACCGAGCGCAGGGACACGCCGCCCGCCGTCCCCGCTCACGGGGCGCTGCCAGGCAGCGGCCAGACCCCGGCACTGCCGCGGCGCTCGGCTCGGCGCCGCTCGGCTCCGCGGGCGGCCATGGCGGGCGGGAGGCGGGCTGAGGCGGGCGGGAGGCGGCGGCGGCGCTGCCCGGCTCCCCCCGCGGGGCACGGCGGGGCCCCCTCACAGCCCGCGGCCGGGCCCCGCCGCCCTCCGTGCCGGAGGGACCCGCCCGGGCCGCGGCTGAGGGGAGCGGTGCCGGGGGCGGCGCGTCCCCGCCGGGCGCTGAGCGGACCCCGCTGCCCCGGGCGGGGCAGCCCGGCCCTCACGGCAAGTTTAAGAGGCGGCGGCCCCTCCTCCGCCCGCGGCCGCCCTGCCGAGCCTGGGCGCGCCTCTGGGAGCCGCCCTGGGCCGCCCGGCCCCGTCGATCTAGGGAAGCGGAGACAGGTGAACAGACTCGACGGCCATGCCCTTGGTCCCGGCTTTATAGGGCACTCCTGTCACAGCTCCTTCTGTCGGGGGGATCTGCCCCCGGCACCCACAGGCGGCTGGGCAGCCGCGGGGCTTGTGGAGAAACCCGACGTGGTTCTGCTTGGCGGCTGTGAGCAGGCACGGTGGGACGGCCTGGGGACACTCACAGTGTCCCGGGGACACCGAACCTGTCCCAGGGCCTGCCCTGGGGACACCACACACCTGTCACCTGTGCGCTCGAGCGGGCACAGGCACAGGGTCATGTTTAATTGGGCTCCTTGTGGAGGGCCTCGGGGTCTGGGTAGTGGTGTCCGAGCCTGTGGGGAGCCCCGAGGGCTGCAGGACCCATCTCCAAAGAAGTCACTGGGGTCAGATCCATTTAATAACATCATTTAATGAATGTCACAAGATCCGTTGTTGAAATAGTTGTCTCTGTTTTTGTGGCAACTGTGTACAGCGGCAACCTCGAAAGGGGAAATAAAGTTTTGGGTGCAGGAGGCTGGGTGGAACGGTGACCCCGGCCAGGTTTGGCACACGAACCACTTGCAGCCTGGGCTGAAGCAGTGCCACCACAGCAGGTACACCTGTGCCAGGTCTGGCGGTGCCTGTGTTTGCTCATCAGTAATTCCATGATGTGATACATGAGCTCTCTGCCACCGGGCTGAAGTGCAAGTAGTGGTTTCAGTTTCCAAACCCTGCCTGCCATTTGTAGATTACTTTACTCTTAATTCTCAGCCTCGTCTTCTTACTAGGTCTGTATTCAGGTTACATTTTGACAGCCGTTGTATGTTCAACTGCTAAAATCCTTGTCAGTGGAAACAGCTTTGCAATCCCTCTTGTGGCACTTAGGAGCAGCCATGATTTTACCAGGTAGTGATTGTGGCTGTTTGGTTGCATCCCCCTGGTTCCCTTCCTACCTCTGCTGCAGGGTGGCTTGTAAAAAGTATCATGTGGATGTCATTGAGCCATAAGTAACAATCACTCATTTGAGTTTGGACAAAATCCTTTATCTGTAACAAAATAATCTACTTATTAAGGGAACAACTTGAAATGAGTTCATTTGCAGTAGATTCAAAGACTCAGAGAAGACTGAAATAGTGATGGTCACTGAGTCAATGTACTATAATGAATTTAATATAGTTACTTTTTGTGGAAAAAGTTCAAGAGTTTTTTTTCATAGAATCGTAGCCTCTCAGAAGAGAGTGTTGGAAGGGACCTTAAAGTTCATATTGTTCCATCCCCTGCCTTATGCAGGGACACTTCTCTCTATCCCAGGTTGCTCCAAGCCAACCTGGCCTTGAGCACTTCCAGGGATGGAGCAGCCACAGCTTCTTTGATCAACCTATGCTGGGACCTCACCACCCTCACAGGGAAGAATTTCTTCCTAATCTCTAACTCTGCTCTCTGTCAGTTTGAAGCCATTCCCCCTTGTCCTGTCACTCCACCCCTTGTCCCAAGTCCCTTTCCAGCTCTCTGGAGCCTCTTTAGGCCCTGGAAAGGACTCAGATGTCCCCAGAGCCATCTCTTCTCCAGACCACACACCCTCAGCTCTCCCAGCTTGGCTCCAGCGCAGAGCTGCTCCAGTTCTCAGAGCACCTTTATGACCTTCTCTGGACTTGCTCCAGCAGGTTCATGTCCTTTGTTCCTTGGGGCCACAGGGCTGATGTCCTGCAGGTGCGGTGTCACCACAGTGGAAGGGGCAGGATCCCCTTGCTCAACTTGCTGCCCACCCTGCTTTTGAGACAGCCCAGGACACAGGAGAATTTCTGGGCTGCCAGAGCTCATGTTGAGCTTTACATCAACCTTCTCCTTGGGGATGCCTTCGATCCTTTCTCCACCCAGCCTGCACTTATGCTTGGGATTGCCCCGACGTTATTTTAGTGCCACCATTTGATATCCTGTTTAATACAGAACGATCAGGAAAAAAAAAAAAAAAAGCTAGGATTTACCCGTTTACTAGGATTAGAGTTTAAATCCAAAAAAGTTGCGTGGATGGAGAACAGTCAAACGCTGCTCTGCGTGTGTTTAACAAAGAGAAATGGCACTTTCTGCGGTGCCGAAATCGCATTTTTTGCGCTCAATCGCGGGGCCCTGTGGCCAATGGACACATCTCGGGCGCCCTCTGCCGCCTGCAGGCGGAACCGCGGCCTCGCTCGAGGCACATCTCTTCGTGCCGCCAAAGTCGGAGTTGGAAAGGCTAAATTCGGATCGAGTGTTTAGATAGATCTCCTCTGTATTTAAAAAATAAATTTATAAAAAAAATCTGCACTCTATAAACTCAGGAAAAGCTGAATTTCTGTAATTGGCTTTTAATAGAACAATGGCGTTGTAACTGAAGTACTGCAGTTTTATCCTATTAAATACAAACAGAGTTGATTCAAATGACATTAACTTTGTCACACAAGCTATTTCAGAAGCTGGCCTGAAATCATGCTTTTTCCAGAATAAGTAGCAGTAAATAATTGTCAAGCTCTTTGAAGATGAGAAGCATCATGCACAGTAAGTGCTAAATTTTATCGTTACTTGCATTATTTGCCAGAAAAGTCACAGTAGTGCTGGCTAAGAAGAGAATGGAAGGCCTGTGCTTTGCACCCCCTTGCTTTGTTGTGTTAGTATAATCTTTAAACCTCATTTAAATGGGGATGGGCAAATTTTCTGGTCTAATTTTAAGGCACAATAACTGATAGTTGGTTCATCTCAGGAAATAATGGTTGTACACTGCAGGAAGTAATCCTAATCTCTAGAAATGGATAGATGAGCCAGCTGTGGAAAAAACAAACTGAAAGCTCAGGATCTTGCTAAACCATCTTGGCTGCTACAAGACAGTGAAAAATACCTGATTAACACATGATCTCTAATGCTTGTGCATGAAGTCAGTAGTAACTTTTATTCCTTTATCAAGTAATTTGTCCGCACAAACAAGTTTGTTGCCTGTAGTTAGCATCAAACCCATCCGTTTTCAGCCTCAATTCAAGTCTCAAATCTCATTCCTCTGAGTTAATTTAAAGCATTGACATAATCTTTTACTTCTCTTAGTCCCAAGACTCCTCACTCTGTTTCCAGCTACTGGGAAGAGTGGACTGGAAAGAGCTGCCTGTGTCATTCAGTCCATCTCCCTTAACTGCAGACTGTGAAGTGTGGGGTTTTTTGGAAACTCTTCAAGATCCTCCTTTAAATTAGCTAGTAAGGAGTAGGGGAATTTCATGCTCCAAAAATTCACACCTCTGGCATTTGAAAACCTCTTCCTAACCTCTAATTTTCAAATTTGCTGTATTTGATAGCTGGATCCTTTTATAGTCAACTGCTTTATGTTAATGAGCTCTTCTTCCTAATTGTAATGTGTAGCCCAAAAAATTTAAAAGGTACAGATTCCCTCTCAAATTTTATTAATCATGTGAGCCAGGCAGTCTCTCTCAGGCAATAGCACTCCATTTCCTGTATTAGCTCAGTAAAGCCTTTCTTTTATCTGCTGCCATTGGAATAAATCTGTTTGTTTTTTTTTAATGTGGGTGAGCATTCAAATTTAGATGCTGGAGCCTTGTGGAATGTCATTAATGCCTAGTTTGCCTCTGTTTAAAAGTGAATCTTTGATATACCATGTGACAGCATTTTCCTTGTCTAGAGTGCATCCCCATTCTATTTTCTCTGGATTGCTCCAGTTGTTCCAAAGTGTTATCCAGTCCCTTCACACTACTGAGTGCCTGCTGCTTCTGTGTGAGCAGAATATTTCAATAGCAATTTCTACCTTGCTGGAATTGCTAATTAATTTATTGACTAGCTAATTAATTTATTGAATACCAGTGGTCTTAAAGATCAATCTTTGAAGAACCTTATTAGTTATTTCCTCCCAGACCTTGAACACAGTCTGTTAAACCATACCTCACCCTCTTCACAACTTTTTCCTAATCATCCTCTCCAGCCTATTTGTTTCCCTCCATGACATCCAATCATATTTTGGTTGAAGTGCTGATAAATTACTCTATTTCTTTTGTCTATAAAATTAGTAACCTAATCAAAGGCAGGTAATGAAATATTTGTCATCCTAGAATAATCTACCTTTCTGAAAAAAACCCAAAACCCAAAAACTTAAAACAAACCAAAACCCGGATGAATTTATTCCATATTCTATTTCTCTGTGTTTCCAAGTCTTTTTTCTCCTCCTTCAGGTGGCTTTCAACAGCTTTGCATATTTCTAAAACTCATATTTGCTGATACTGTGTTTCTCTTCATATTCTTAGGAATTAGATTTGCATTTGCTGTTCCACATTTATACCATTCCTGATTTCACAGCTTTATTACTGATCTCCTCTCTCTGACTTGCATTTTCCCACGTTGGTTATTTCAGAGTTCAGGAGTGAGAATTGTCCACTTCCACATCTCTGCTTGTCTGAGCACATCAGCCTTTGGAATTCCGTTTTACCCAGGGTGTTGCAAACATTTTCTTCTGCCCTTTGATTAGTAATATTTGCCCTAAGATTCATGATATTCACTTACATTGAAAGCTAAAGTAGGAGATTAATTTGAGGGAGATTGATTTCCTTCCAAAGAGAGAATGCCTTGGGTTTTTTCCTTTCCATGTGCTTTTGGGTAAGGCTGAAGAGTCCTGGCTACTTTTATGACTCTCAGTTTATTACACTTTCTGACCTCTAATAAATCCATTAACTTTGATTGTCAATACTTTGCCTTATTTTAGTGGTCTGTGCTTATCTTTAAACGCTAAGCTATTTTTTATCTAGATAGTCCCAACACAGTTGGCACTGAGACATTAAGAAGCCAAGTTGAACTTCCAGAGTTTATAAACTATTTTAGAAATGTCAAAACAGGCAAATGGGAAAGATTTTGGAAGGTACATTAGTGAGAAGAAGCAATGATGAAAATCTGCTCGTAAGGAAAATGGGTTGTCTGTAACTGGTTAAAGAGAGCTATTAAATAAAATTGTTTTTAAAAGACATAGTAGCTAGAGTTATTGCAGAACTAAATATTCAAAGAAAGCAATCACAATATTTGAGGTCAGAGTGACTGCATTAACACCCTTGGGGGGTTTTCCCTACCTTCAAAATTTTTAATATGTTTTGCTCATCAGAAATTGATACATTATTTAATCAGTTAATTTCTTGCAAAGGAACATTTTCTCATTTATAATGTACCCTCATGTGAGATTCATTTATGCTGTGTTTAATTTATCTCTAAGGTTCTAGTTCTAAAATTGCTTTAGTTTTAAGTTTTGCTTTTGTTTTCAGAGTTTTTTTGAGGATCTAATTTTTAACTATTTATTTTCCCATAGAATATGTATAAACCATAAATGTGTACTATGTGCTTTGTATTTAACCCAACAGAAAAAAGATGCAAATCTACATTATGACAAAAATATTTGCTGTGTAATTCTATTAAAAAAAACTCCAACTTTATAATATGGGGAAAAAAAGTCCCAGAGCTGTGCTAAAATTTTGTCTGTGACTTGGGAGATTAAATTTGCTGTTGCATTCATTTAGTACTGAAAAAAATACTGTTCAGCATATGCTTCCAAATCCACTTCCCTTTCATTTTATTACATTTCTAAGTAATAACCTTTATATAAAAGTATGCATTGTTTTTACTGTCACCTTTAATCTAAGGAATGATAAGGAAATATCTGTATAAAACATGTTCAATGACTAATATCAAGGTGAACTCTGGCTATTTCTAAAAGACAGCTCCAATATAATATTTTTAATAGAGTTTCAGCAAGGTAGGGATATAAATAGCTTAAAGGGATGATAACATGCCCAAGTGAACTTTGTCAGAGTTAGAGAGAAATGTATCACATTATGCCTTAAAAAGGCCCATGTGGTTTTTAAACCCATCATTTTCCTGGCCAAATTGGCCAAAATAAGGATGTCTTTATTAACATAATTTCCAGCATAAGTGACTTGAATCACTGATGGAGACATTGTGCCCTGCATCTCTTTTCACATTGTTTATCAGCAGATGTCAGATTATGTTACTCTTTTTTTATTATTCTAAATCTACCCAGGCTAGAGCACAGCACATGTCCCAGTGGCCTTTGGTGCCTTGAGAGATAAAATTGTTCATAAAACATCCAGAATGTGCCTTCTGTTATCAGAACAATTAGACCAGGTTGACAAATGCACAAGCTCTTAGGTTAAATACATAATTAGTTACTTTTGAAAATTGACACAAATACTTGATTTTCCTTATCATCTTCCACAAAGCCAAAGCAATTATTCACAAGATGTTTTTGTATCTCAGAGAAACAGGGTATCTTTTGAGCTTTCATCATGTCAGGCCACTTGGAAGGAATTTGTGTTTCCCAGATGCTGCCTGTAATCCTGTCACCAGGAGGCTGAGGTGGAGAATAAGCACAATTCCTTCCACCTTCCCTTTCAGTTGTGACCCAGGTGGGGTCAGAGCTCTTGAGGGAGGAGGGAATTACCTTTGGAAGATTTGTTCAGTAGTGGGGAAACCAACATGAGCCTCTGTTTCTTTAGAATCCAGACCAGAACAACTGAGAAACTTGGAAGCAGTGCTTTGACCCTCTGGAGAAACAGCTTCCCTCCAAGGATGAAGAGTGTGAGAAAAGCAAACTTTAGTTTCAGGCACAATTGTTTTGGAGAACTGGCAAAGCTGCTGCAAAGGTGCTCTGTGTTCAGCATTGGAATAAATCAGAGGGCCTCAGGAGTCTTCTCTGAAACAAGGTAGTTTATGTTGTTGTTTTTTGGTTTTCATTTGCTGGGACATTTTTTTTAAAGTCTGTGGTCTCTGGAGAACTGGTGCTTGAAATAAAATAATAAATGTGGGTTTGAAGAAGCCTGGCTTGGCTTGTTTTGGTTTTTTATTTGACCAGAAACTCAGGACAGGGGCATGAATTTGCAATTAAGTTTGCCATGTATTCCAGTCAATGCTGCTTAGCTTTGCCTTTTGCTCTGAAACCCATCTCAATAAGGGCAATATGTCTAAAAACGGTGCAGTGAGACTGGCTGGGTTATCTAAGGAGAGCAGCAGTGATGTTTGAGGGACCGATTGAATTCCTGTATAAGGTCACACCGGTTTGTTCTGTGTTGACCTCAGACTTCACCATCCAGCTCAGGGCATAGATGCATGTATGAAAATTGTAATACAGCAGGGAAAGTTACATAACCTTTAAGAGAACTGGAACAAAACAAGTTTCCTCAGTCCTGGAAAAGGTGGCAGAAATCAGCCTAGGTTGGCCTTGAGAGTACAGGAGACCAAAATTGCACCTTGGGGCATCATCAATATCACCAGGCCTGGTGCTGCTGGACTGAACAGGAGACATCCCCCCTCTGCTCACGGGGAGACAAAACTGTAAACTTGGTGTGACTGGGGGATGAGGAACACTCTGTTCCTGCTGCTGACTCTGAAGAGCTTTCCTTTCACTTACAGCAGAAAGAGGCATATATATGTCTTGTTGCATTCATTTTTATCCACTCAGTCTTTGACAAATCTATCATGCTCTCATTTTTCTTGCAGAGATCTGTCAATTTTTTATGGTTGTAAAACTAAGTTGAAAAGACCCATGAAAGCCTCTGCCAATTTTAAAAGTTTCAGAGTTATAGAAAGGAAGATTTGACAGATCAATTTTTCTTTTCTTTTGAGAGTGGAATCAGGAGGGAAGAAGACAAGAAAATATCTAGGTGGATGAGAAAAGTTAGGTTTCTTAAATCAAAAAACATTCTTTAGAAGTGTTCCCAAAATTAAAACCTTAACAGACTTCTTTGATCTGATGATTTGTGGAGGCAAGTGTTACTATAACTTTTCAGCCAGCCAATGTCAATGAAGTAATGAATTAAGTAAAACAAGATTCGTGGGATTAAGTAATTTATAAAAGATTGGGATTTTATCCCATCACGTAATTCCCTCCTTATTCTCACATCAACATAAGGCACATCGTAGCCAGATTGCAAATATTTAAGTGTAGCAAGTAGAAATTTTCAATAGTGTTTTCAAAATTCATTATAGGTATCAAACCCATCGGTATAAACAATAGATTGTACTCAGTTCTTTCTCATCAGTACTGGTGCTGCAGTCATTTCAGAGCAATAGTGGATGCAGACAGGTGAAATCTGACATATACAGATTTCTTCAAAGTTATGTCCAAAAGCTTTGAAGTTACCAGGGATCCTTGTTTAGTAATTGCAATTTCCACAAGCTGACAGTATTTGTAACAGTTTTCTAGAAGCACTTACCATAGTTAATTTTCTATGACAGCCAATATTCAGGATAAAATCAATTGATACAAGTACTTAACAGAATAGGTTTTGCAAGACAACCCTTACTGTAAGGAGAGGATGGGTGCTGGGACATTAGAGAGGAGACTTATGTCTGCTCTGTTTGTCTGACCTGTTGTCCAGAGGTTTATGGATTCTTTTCAGGGGTCAGGAAGAATAGCTTGGATAACATACTTTTTATAAGTTGACTTACATTTACAGTACTGGAATATTGTGACATTTTAAGAGCCTTCCATCTGAGAAAAGATGATAAACACTTATTTAGCTGTTCAAGTGAACAAAGCAGTGGGGTCATGCAGTTAGATGTGATTGCCTGCTAGGATATGGAAATTTCTTCATCTCACAAGAGAGACAGAGTGCCACAGATGAAGTTGTTACATCCATGATGACCTTTTTATTTCCTGTGCTTTTCCTGCAGTGTCACATCTGGCACATGCTGCCTAGGCTGTTTGCACACACCAAACTTTTCTTGCTGCTGCATCCCCAGAGTGTGCAGGTTCTTATCTGTGAGGGCTGGCAGTGCTTTATCCTGCTATTGCTCATCAGGGCAGAGAGAGTTAGCTAGTGCTTCTTCCCTTCCATTTGTGACTGCCTAATGAGACTCAAAATATGATCAGTCACTCTGCAGATCGTGTTCAGTATTAAAAGCAAATCACTGACTGTAGGCAGGAGGTCATTCAGCCTTGCCACTAACAGCTTTTGATATTTCTGCATTAAAACCCAAGCCAAGCATTATAGGCACTGAACCATCTGCAGGCCTAAGTAAGCTTATTGTTGCTTAACTTCTTAGTGCAAATGAAGAGGTCTGTTATGTACTTCTGTCTGCTTTTGTGTGAATCCTCTGCTGCTCTCACTGCTGTGTCAGAGTTGAATGAGATGCAAAGAGGTTCTTTTATTTTATTAAGTGTGTGTTGCTGCTCTCTGCTTCCTCGCTGTAATGTGATGTGACAATGAAAGCGATGGCTCTTCCTAAGAGAATGTCAATAGTTTTCCAGAATAGCCTGTTGTCCCTGTAACCTCCTCCCAGTGGTTCAGGTGTCTGTGATCCAGGATCCAGCAATGTTTGTGCAGCCCCAGCTCAGACTTCTGAGAAACCTGCTGACCTGATGGCAAGAGCTGGAAAAGCCTACCCAGAACAGAGCTGTGCAAAGAAACAAGGTGAAACTGCAGAGATAAGGCTGGTGAGAAGGACATAATTGGCAGCTCAAGGATTCAAAAGGAAAAAATAAACATGGAAAAAACATGGAAAAGTTCTAAGAAGAAAACAAGAGCTAAGATGGCAGCTCTGCAACACCAAGGTGTGGTGTTTGTGAGATCCCCAGGACGGGGTGAGAGATGAGAATTTGACTCCATGTTTTCAGAAGCCTGATTTATAATTTTATGATATTATATTATATTAAAGAATGTTTTACTAAAACTATACTAAAGAAAGATAAAGGATACATCAGAAGGCTTAACAAGAATGAATAATAAAAACCTGTGTCTGACTCAGAGAGTCTGACACAGCTGGCTGTGATTGGCCATTAAGAAAAAGCAATTCATGTTTGGACAATCTCCAGACCACATTCCAGAGCAGAAAAACATGGAGAAGCTAAGGCTTCTCATCTTCCCAGGAGAAGAAGTCCTGGCGAAGGGATTCTTCAGAAAATATCACTGTGACACCAGGTTCAACCTGTCCCAAGGATAAACAGAGAAAAGCCTCCTCACATGATCTTCGTGGCTGGCAAATGTTGTTTGAAGCAGTCATCTGGAGTCATCTCGGAGCAGTGAAGTTCTTAAGGGTTGGATTGGTAGCTCATTATTCCTAGCAATTGTTTTTGTGTATTGGACAGGAATGAACTGGTTTGTACTTTTACAAGGAGTGTCCCCTGCTTCCTGAATCCCTTTGTGCCTGTTAGAAGTTGCCTGAAGTGACCCAGCGTGTGAGTGTTATGTACCCAATAATTTGACTGCAGAGCAAACTGCATCAAATCATGCCTTTGCTTTATCTAAGCTGATTATCTCATGCCTCATCTTTTTTTTCTCCTTTTTAATTCCTACTTCTCCTTCAAGATGAGGCCAGGTTATTAAAAACAATCTCAGACCTTTTGTGCTTTTGAAGCTCAGTG
Organism: Haemorhous mexicanus; assembly: GCF_027477595.1. Classification (NCBI taxonomy): domain Eukaryota; kingdom Metazoa; phylum Chordata; class Aves; order Passeriformes; family Fringillidae; genus Haemorhous; species Haemorhous mexicanus. The sequence continues at coordinate 5,538,096 of NC_082348.1, read as the reverse complement.
CAACACCGCTGCCTTCTGCAGCTGCACTACCTCTGTGTAATTTAGGCCTGATTTCTGAGATGCGGCTTCATTTCCAAATCATTGGTGAATGCAGGGAAAGTACAAGAGGGACAGATGCTGTGTTTGAAACTTTTCTGGCAGTTTCAGAACTGAGAAGTTTTATAATCAGTTAAATGAAATAGTTTTGTAGGTACAGGAACTTGTATAAGGACAAGGACTGCCTAATGCAGACAGTGTCAGAAAATACACTGAAAGATTGGGTGAAACCTGAAACATTTTATTTAACAGTAAAATTATGAAGGCTTAAACAGAAAAGTGAAGTATTTTCTTCTTGATATGGAGCAGCTCTAACCTAGCTGTGGTAGTGTTGGCTATATAGTATATAAAGTGTAAAGTGCATTTCCACCTCCAACTCTGCCACACAAACCAGGTTTCCAATTTTCCAAAGTCAAATCTTGCCTGAGGTTTCTGTGTCTGTAACAGAGACTTCATCAGGCCAGCACTCACTACTGTGGCTGGATTGCTGAACTGAGGGTACTTCATTGCCAAAATCTTCCACCGATGGCATCTGGCACAGCTATGGAAGCTCACTGGAGGTGTGATACACAATATATGTTATTAACCTAAACAAATTATAAGGGTTCTGGGGCTAAAGGGTGCTTATAAGTGAGCAGTCATATAATTTCTCTAGGGTGGAAAAAGCCCTAACTAAATACCAGCTTGTCTGAATTTAGAATTTAAGAGAAATTTTTTTGGTAACAAACTTCTTTTGCTGAAGGTCTGAAGGAAAACTGGGAGATACAGGCACAGCAGGCTGCCAGAGAGCATTTTGTCCCAGAAGGTTATCCAAGACAGGACTAAATCCTTTCCAGACACAGACTCAATCAAAAAAGAGTTCCATGTTGTAGCCTGAAAAAGCTGATTGCAAACACTAGAAGTTGCACATCCATATGAACATTGCCAAAATTAAGTATATTCTTCTTATTCACACACTTCTCTGGAAATTAATTCTCTTTCTCATTTGTAGGTCCTATATTTGCTTCTTATTAGTGAGGTCAGAGTGTGAGAATATGACTCCTCATAGATTTTGATCTGTTGTTTTCTAGCTGCATTTAGGTGCCAATTAGCCTAAACATTTGAAACTGTCTAGATCAGATATCATTACTTGCAACTCAATGGCTGTTCTTATAGCTGGACACAGCACAATTATATTATTGCCTCTGCTAAACTGTGCCTCAATTGCTTGCATATTTCTATGTCTAGAACTCTTTCTCATGTATGAATTCCCATTCAAATTCTGCTTATTTTGATGGTATCATAGTTTGTCCATACAGAAAATATTTTTTATATATCAGTTTTATTATATAGATATATGTGTATATATCTATATACATATCAATAATATTTAGATTATATATACATATACAGATATATCTTCTATTTAAATATAGATATCTATGAAGAAACTTCTGTTATGCTGCTTCATCCACTCTGCTTTACCTCTGCTATTAAACTTTTGCTTTGTTAATTTTCCTTAACTTCCAGTAATTTTTGAATTTCCAACTCTACAGAAAAACTCTGAACATTTCTGAAGGCAGATAAATTAGACTGGCTGTAGGGAAGGAGGTTTTGCAATCTATTTGTGCTGAGATATGTTCCAGCAGAGGTTAAACTGGGCTATCATGTGAGGAGGCAGAAAGCTGACTTGTACCTTTAGGGACAGCTGGTGAATTCTGGCATGCCTGCTCGTGCACTATTAGCACTATTTAAATATATAATGACATTAGATCCTGTTGCCCCTCTTTTAACCTTATCTTTGTTAAATGCTGCTTCAGAGAAGATCCTTCCTTCCCCCCAGCATTATACATCAAATTTATTAAGATCTGAAGAAATACCAGAGAAAACACCTGGAGAGAGAAGTCAGGGAGGAAATAGAGATTAATGGAAAGGTAATAAGGAAAAAGAGGTCATAAAAAAGAAATCAAAGGATGGGAAGGATATCAAGGACATAAAGAATTGTGTTGTCAGTTGCCGTGTTGCCTATAAGGTGTGCTCAGGAACTGCCAAGCAATAGTTGCAAGTAGGATATAATGGCAGCATTAGAACCTGGAGAAGTGCAAAATATCCTGTGTTTCCCTGTATTTTCAGAATTGATGCAGATCTTTTACTGCCATTCTTTGCTATAATTGATGCCATTTTAATTGTCATTACCTTGGGATATTTAAATCCCATCATTTTACTCCATTAATACTGCTTAGCAATACAAAGGATTTTTGCAGCCTTCTTTGTAGTTCATCTGTTGCAACTCAAAGCACACCAAATTTCAAAGGCATACTGAAATTTGGACTTTTTGAGATAGTCTGTGGCAATAATTGCCTAATCCGAAGTGATGCTCTCCATGGATGAGCAGCTGGTTTCAACTTCTGTTCCTTACCAGATGGACTTTTGGAGATTAAATAATCTGAGGAGCTGTCAGGGGAAGCTTGGGGAAGCACATGCTCCTCCTGACAGACCCTGGGAGTCCTGGGGCAGCAGGACCGGGTGGGGAGAGGCCCTGATCTGGCTGCCCAGAGCTCAGAGGCTTGAAGGAGCCTGTGGCTCAAGCACATGAGCCCCAGCAGGAGCACAGGATTCACAGGCAGTGCTTCCATCAGTGCTGTGCACTCTAGCTATAGTGCCTCTGGCATGGGAGCCATGGCCACTGTCCTCAGAGGCTCAAAACAAATGGACTTGCTGCTTTAAAAACATCTATGAGCTCTCATGTGCTGGAAAGCCCTTCTGAGGCCTTCTTTTATTAAGACCAATTGTGTGACATCTTGTAATTTAAAAGCACTATGTTGTTTGACAAAAGGGTTTTCTTTCCCCACAGTGCTGAAGCAGCTCCTACTTGCAATGAGGAAAAAGTGGAATTTTAGCTGCTTCTGAGGGACAGAATAAGGCTAATGAAATCATGTCAGGTAAGAAAAACACACCAGCAACATAGAATAGATTCTTGTTTCTTTAGCATTTATTTTGAAATGACCAAGTAATTCTGGCTGTAGAACCAACATGACAAAGGAGATGCATGAGCTGTTTGTGGACTCGTAGCACTTGTATAAAGTTTTCAGAAAAATACTCTGTTAAGCTTCTATATTGTCAGAAAGTGAAAGGGATATATCTAGGTAGAACAGAGGAGCTTTCTATCCACTGTGAAAACTCTGTTATAAATACACTCTGAACTTGCAAACCTGAAAGAACCACATCACTTAAATTGAAATACACCTTGCATGCAGAAATACACTTTTTTATGTTGCCCACAACATTTAATATAATCACTTCCTCAGAGAAGCAAACTATAGATTGCAAGTGCAAATAGCTGTATATATTTTCTCAAGCCCATTTTGGTTTTGGGAATGTAAAGAATTAGGAATTTGGACTGAATGTACCTGATACTAACTCGAGAATTGTTTCCATTTAAATTATCATATGAAAACCTGTTGAGAGAGGAGTGAAATTCTGGGATTCATTATTTTAAATTTTGTTAGGTGTATACTCCTGGATACACTGCTGCATCCTTTTATACAGGTAGGAAAGAGAGAAAATATTACATATGTGTGTGTATTGTTTGATAGCAGGAAAGTACCCTGTGTAGTCAAGAGCTGTGAAGAGGCAGGGACACAAGAATTGGTTTTGTTGCTAGATTCGATGTCGTGAACTTCAGATACAGGGCTGGAATTCCAAACCTTTACAAACCTTACTGAGTATCTGTACCAAGAGACCTTGTCTAGATTATCTCTGTTTTACAGAAATATTTTATTTTCTGCTGTGCTTTTGTTCGGAAAAAAAAAAATTCTCAACCAAACACCAAACCCAGAATCAAGGAAAGCTTCACAGTTTGACTCAGGCCCTGAAGGATTTTGTAAGAGACATGACTGCAGTATTTTGCTGGGAAAGATATGTAGGGGTAGGGGTTTACAAAGACCCAGCTGCTTCTGTCTGGGAGTTTGTTTCCCCTGTAAGAATTTTGGCAGTCTGTGTGCTAAGCAGCCACATGCTGCCATCTACTGACAACAGGCCTCTGCAACAAATAGTGTCTCAGAATTCCACAACTTCCTTAAATTAATGTACTGTAGGAAAAAACCCAGTAACTGAAATACAAAATCGAACAAAACATGAAAAATTGTTTGGAGTGAAAAAAAACTGCAGTGAAAGTGAGTGAAACAAGTGCTATAAATCACAATTCTGCACAACTCCATATGTGCAGGATGTAAAAGTTGAAGTTCATGTGAGAATAAAAATATGGGTGAGAAGAAACAAATTCTTTATGAATTAGTTTCATGTATTTCCCAACACACTGAAAACAAGAGAAATATTCTGCATTTCCCTAAAGGAAGATACTTGTGATTGAGATGGTTCTACAGTTGTTCAAAAGGGATGGTTGTGAGAATGGGTGCAGTGAACAGGACTTAGTGTGGAAGAGATTCAGTAGGAAAAATGACATTTGTAATCCCCTCTGAACGTTTTTAACTTCTCATACTTGGATGAATAATATGTCTTCCCACTTTTCACTCTCTCTTGGGAGCGGGTCTGCAAGGAATGAGGGCTTGCATATATGATATGAAGTCAACACATCATCTGGGGAGAACATGAAAGCAACAAGCACTCTTCAGTGCTTTTAATGAATTGTTCTGAAAACTGGTTCTTAATGCATGACCTGTTTTGGTTTCCCAGGCTGCTGTACAAGATGCTAAGGCAGGGGATGGGAGGGAAAATGCTGTGTTTCTATGAGAGTTTCCTGCTAATTTTCCCTAAATATTTTGTATGTGAATGAAGAGGTAGATGCAGATCTTCCTTCATTTCAATGAAAAAAGAACCTATATAAAAATCCTGACAAGTGGATGTTGACCAGAAAGTAAAATCATCCTGTTTATGATCACTCCTGCCATCTGTCACTGGAGAGCTGGTGTAGTTGTATTTGCAGAAGAGGAATCCCTCTCCAAACTGCTGAATGTGAAACAAGCATTTTCCTAAAACAGCTTAAAATCTCTGTGTTCAGTTGAATATTTGTTGCCATGAAGGTCACGTTCTGTCCTGTTTCTTGTTTAGGACATATCCATTTTTTTGAGCTTCCTATGCACATGGGAATGTATGTTTTTGGATGAATACATGCAATGCTGGCACAGGTTCTCCTATAATTTGAAATAGTGAATTTATTTGCTAAAACTTATAATTGTGACCAATGAGGAACACTGGCAAGCACTTTCATGTGTAACCTTCAGTGTTTTTTTCCTTATCTCAATCAGAATACCATTACAAATACTAACTGTATTCTAGACAGCAGTAGATAATATCTGTGGTTGGAGAGAGGAGTAAATTCTTTGATGCAGATAAAAGATTAGGTATAAGACTTGTAGGCTGACCTTCCTTTGATGCATGTTGGCTCCCTATTAAATTTTGGTGTTATTTTACCATGCTAATACCTGGATTTTGTGACACTACAACTGGGTGTTGATAGTGTCCAGTATGTAGTCTGAGACCTGGGTGAAAGTTGAAGAATTAGAAATTGGATCTGCAAGAGCTCAAAGTTTGGTTGAGGAAAGGCTGAGCAGGAAGAGGAATGGGATCTGCCTCCTTCTGTGTTTGTAAATGCTGCCAGCAAGGTTTGTAACCTTTGTGTAACCAGAATTGTTTAAAATCCTGACTCTTCTGGCTGCCTGTAGACTGCCAAATCACAGCAGTGAGCTGGGAAAGGTGTTGGTTATGGAAGGTTCCTCCCTTTTTGGTGACTTTCTCTTCCACCCTTGTTTGGCTGGAGAACCACAACAATTCCTGAATGATATCAAACTTTCCCATAGAAACTCAGCACTACTATGATGGACCAGCTATCCAAGGCTGTGTCCTGAATCAGTTTCACAGTAGAATTGCACAGGACTGGTCAGAAGGCAAAATTGGCTTCTATCTGAGTGGATTTCTATGTATTTATTTTTATCTGTTTGGGGGTTAAAGAATTTGGTTCAGCGATACCTTGATGAGGGCAACCTGCTGCCCTCAGCAGAGATGCCTGCACTGCTGTGACATAAAAAGACCCTTTTGCTTATGCACTCTCTGGCCCCTTGCTTTTCTTCCTGCTAGGATCTGACTGTTGGAGTTCCCTATATAAAGTTTATCACTTTATTCAGACTTTCAGGGTGAGGGTGAGGACATATGAGTATCTTCCCTACTCTTTTTGGGTGAAGTCCAAAAGTGGATGGCACCTGTTTTCTAGATCTGGATGGGCTGCAATCCAAGTTGATAGTTGATGGAAATGTCAGGAACAGCTGATCTGGAAGCAAAGACTGTCAAAACAGTCATGGCTTACAACCTTAAGCCCATTTTTAGCACCAAACAAATAATGTTCTGTTATACTGAGCAACAGCAAGCCTCCTGTTTTCTTTCTGTGATTTTGTCTTGAAATTTCGTTGTGAACTGTATCGAATACTGCTGCTTTCAAATGTCAGATGCATGTACTGGAACAGTCATAAAATTAAGCTTTGATCTGAATCTGCTCTACACCTAAATTCAGATCTGATTCAGGCTATTTCTGATGAACAAAAATAGTAGGAGTTGGATTATGAAAAAGATACAAGCTTGTTCTAAATTGACCTCTTACTGAAGAACATTCTGAAAGAAGTTGAACCCTATGCCATGATTCTTGTAAGTCTTGCTCTAAAGGTGCAGATCAGCCAGGCACAGAAACTTACAAGCTTTTACTGCTGTGCCCAGTCCTAAGTAATTTCAATATTACTTGTTTCTGTAGTAGAAGCTGTGCTTTCTCATGCTAAATATTTCCTCAGCTTTTGTATGTGGCATCATGGGAAAATAAAAAGTATGAGAGATGCCATGGTGGTGAAAATTTTATAGAAGTGTTGCTATCTTGTCTGGTTTTTATTAGACCCTTTGGATACTGGGCTGGTGAGCTTTTCTGGTAACAAGGCAAGCTCTTTGCAGTGCTAATCAGGTTTTAAGCTGAGAGTTTGGTTAAATTTATGGGGCAGAGTATTTTATTGATAGAAGAGCTTGCCAGACCTCTTTGGCAATGCTCTCTTTTCACTTAAAGACCTTGGTGTAAATCTTTTTAATGCGTCAGCTACAAAAAAAGTCTGAAAGGAACTTTCCCCACTTCTTACCAGTGCACTATCATCTGTGTAAATCATCTTGCTTACTCATTCTCTTAGCTACTTTAGATTGTTAGTCTTAATGACAGGACTGCAGTAAAAGTGGGGGAAAAAAAGTATTTTAAACTGTCATTAGTCCATAAAACTTTGATCATTTATAGTAAGTGGGAATTCATCTTGGACTTTTAAGAGAACTGAGAGGTCAGTCAGAGCATCCCTACTCAGTGGTGCACCTATGTAATGAAGCACACCTCAAGGGAAAAATGGAAGATGGAAATGTAATTATTAAATTTTCTAAGACTTGGATACAGCTAATTTTAAATTTATAATATATGGTGCAAGAATAAGAACTCCTTTTTCTCCTTGAACTTTTCCTGTACTTGAGAATTTAGAGTTTTTAGTGTAGAGAATTTAGTGTATTTAGAGTTCTTTTAGTGGCCCAAATTTCACAGTAAATAATTTCAGAGTTATGATTGTTATCATTCAGCAGCTCCTGAAGTGTAAATGCTGTGCTCATTGTTGTAGAGCAAAAGGACTTTTTGTTTTATATTCATTACTTACATTTATGTTTAATATCTGTGACCCTGTGTGGGAAGCCCTTGCAGAGTGAATGTGGGTGCAGTGCAGAGAAATCTTACAATAGCATTAGCATTTTTCTAGTTAAATCTTTAGAAAAGCTTTTAGTGAGACAGCAAGTCTTTCCTGGACCTTGTGCTATATTGACATGAACTTCAACCACAGCCTTTGTGTTTGCCAGGTTTTACTGCTATTGATAAACTGCAATGCATGACCAGACCAAAGTTCTAAAAAGAGATTTTTGCTGCAGTTTTTAAGATATATCATCTGACAGGTTAAGAGTTGGTCACTTGAAATGCCAATACTTTATAAATGAATCTCTTTGAACTTTCAGATGAATTTTGGATTACCTGAAGACATTTAAGTACTGCTGAAGTGTGCAGGTCTCTTTCAATTAAAAGGCTTTCAGAGTTCAAAGCACTGCATAAGTATTTAGGAACTTGTCTCTTAAAACTGAGAGGGGTGTATTGTGATCATTAATGAATATAAGTTGTTTTATGTGCTGAAGTATTGGGCTAGAAGTATGTGTGTATTCTGGTTGCTTTGTTGATTTCTTTTCTTTTTAATACGTATATTTTACAGCAAACCTGTAGATTCCTCCCTGCCATTCTGTCAAGCATTACTCCAGTTCACTCAGTGACTTTATTCCACTCTTTCCACAATCCATTTAGATTATTTTCATTGTGCTTAGTTTCAGCACACAGAGATGATTGTTTTAGTCAGATGAAAATATTATTATCCCTTTTAAATGAGGAGAATCTATAAAATTCACTGTTATACCTGCTACAAAAGGTTGTTTTTGGGATGCTGCTGGACTTTGTGTAGCCAGTATATTTAGAAACAGTGCAGCATGAGACTCTGGTATTCTGCACTTTCATTTTGCTGTTCCTCTTACATTAAAATCAACAAGGTTTAACAGGAGTAACCATCCATGCAGAACAAACCAGCGCATGGATGATCTTCCTTGAACACTCACACAACTTTTGGGCAAATGTGGCATTGTTTTGAGCAGAAGAGTACATGGTGTGCACTGTGCTAAAGAGCTTTGCTCTGTTCCTCTCTCCCCGATCATTTAAAGGAAGTCAGGTTGCACAAAAGAAGAGGTAAGCACTGGGTAAATATCCTTATTGAATCTCAACCTGGATTAGGAATAATTATCTTGAAGTATTAGAACTCAGTTTACAATATATGCATTTCAGAGGTCTTGTTCCTAGTTTGTTTTATTTAGCATCCTCACAAATAATTTTTTATTGATTTTGCTGTCATGTTTTCCTACAAGGTTTACTAGATGTACTGGAGGTGTCCTTCGTACAATTTCATTTTCTTTTATTGTCTTCCCTAGGACATCATTATCCTTTGAATAAGCACAGAAAACTGTGTTCTTCTTCTCATCTTTGGATTCCATACTCTTTATTTCTATTTGAATGACAAGATTGGTCAGGGAATTTAGAATCAAGACTTTGTTTCACATTCTCTTCTTTGCCCAATTGTAGTGCAACAAATATTATCCTCAAGGTATAATAAAATGAGACAGGAATGCATCCTGACACAAAAGTAAGGCCACATGTGAGTGGCTGGAATGCATCAGATCACAAAATGGTGTGAAAATGTTCCCCAACTCAAAAGAGATGGTTTGGAAAGGTTTGCAGTCAGAATTGCTTTGTGAGGAGGAAGGATATCAGAATTAGGATAAGATATCCAGAAAGTAGGAGAAAACTCTTTTGAGGTTTATTCTTCTTTTGGATCACTTATCCTTTTCTGTCCAGTCTATCTTTCTGTGTAGTCTGAATCCTACTTTGCATTTATCAAAAAAACTCTTTAAAAATGAAGTTATATCCAATGGAGCAAGCAATTTCACTTCAGTCTTGGGAAAGAGAACAAAAGAAAGTCTTTCAGCTTGTTTATCCCAAAGGGATGGATGGTTTCTGCCATGGTTACAGGAAAATAGATACTTGAATGGCACATTTACTACTGAACCTAAGATTTCAATGGATTTTAAAAAAGAAAGAAAGAAAATTAAAATAGAAAAACCTTTAAATTAAAAAGCTGACCAAGAAGAACTTTTCATCCTCTTTTTTTTTTTTTTGTTCTCCAAACTTTGGCTGCTAGAAAGAGAAAAAAAAAGTCCTTATTTCATCTGGAGTAGGAATGAAAGAGAAAATAGTCAGACCTTTCAAAAAAAAAAAAACCTAACAAAAAAACAATCCAAAAGCAAGCTGAAAGACATCCACTAAGTGCAGGATGCCAGGGATGAGCCTTAATTGCAAAGATGCAAACAACAAATTGCAGAGGTGTTTGAAATTGGTGCATCACATAAAAGCAGAGTCAGACTGTGCCTTTGCAAAAGGTCTTTTCTTTAGTTTTAATTGTTTTTTAATATAATCAATATAAATCTGTTTACTCAGATTTAATTGTATGCTGCTAGTCCTGGTTTAAGCCATGAACTCTCACTTTACTGGAAGCATCAGAGAAAGGTTTAAGTGAGAAGCACTTTTAGCAAAACTCTTGCTGTTCCTCTGCTTTGGTATTGTGTCAAAGCCCTAATGTTTACTGCCTTATTATGCATTTGTGTTTGAATGAGCAGCTTAGTGAGGCTCCATCTGCTCCCTCCTGGTGGAGCCCAGGAGGATGTGAAGGATTGGGTTTCAGTGTTTGAAGAGTAGTAGATGACTCCAGTGCTGTGGCCAACACTGCCTTCCCTCAGCCCATGGCTCTGCAGATTAACTGGCATTAGTGCAAGCATTCACAGCTGCACATGGAATATTACAGAAAACACCAGGGCTCAGGCTTCCACTTGCATATGTTCATTTGCCTGCAAATATGGCTAGAGCCTTGTTCTGGTTTCCTTTTTTCTTCTTTGTATTTTTTTCCCCTTTGTATTTTCTCTCTGGAGATAATGTACAAGTAAAAACTCTTCTGGTCTCTGTACAGGACCATCCTTTTTGTCTTCATTTATCTCCATTTATCTGCATTAAATCAAACCTTTCTAAAGACTCACAAACTGCTGAGGTCATACTTGTGAATTTGTAGATCCCAAGTGACTCTGTTAAACCTTTTAAAACACACACAGTGTATTTTTTCTCTTTTCAAGCCTGAATTAGTTTTGTTAGTGAAATCATGCTATCAGACTTTATTAATGGTGACTTTGGGCATGTTGGAATTGAGAACATCAAGCTTTACTTTCCCTTTGGGTTCAGTAGTATCTATTCCTCAGTCTCATTGCAGTTCAATGTCTTTACTCAGACCTTGAGTATGGTCATCTTGGTGAGTATTCAGAGATTAACTGGGGTATCTCAATCTAGAACTATAAACTGATGCTTATTTTCTTGTTCTCTTACATATTACTGAAGAATATTTCTATATTTTGCTGCAGACTCTCATTCTGTGTAATTTTTTATAGTTTTCACCATTTTCTCTTGGATCATATTTCATCTTGAGAAAGAAGCAGATTTCTTTGCTGAAAGAAAGGTCTTTTTTTGTTTTTATTCCCCGTAGCCTCTGCATATTTATAACACCATTCTAGGGTGGGTTTAGCTCAGTGTGAGACTTTTTCACCAGCTTTTAATCTTTACTTGAAACAGAAGTTCCAAGTATGTTTTAAATTTAAACCCCTTCTAAAGCTAAAAGATGGTTTTGGCCCACTAATAGGTAGTAGTTTCAAAAGGTTAAGCTGCCTGGAAAATGTGACACGATGTACTTATAAAATTAGGGATGAATCCAGCCTGTATAAATTCAGGTTTTTGATGTACATTTTAAATGTACCACATCATGCAATTTTAAATCAGTCTTCTATGCTGGCATCCAGAACTGGCATAAATGACAGGCAGCTGCTGAGTCCAGCTCTTGTTTGTACTCCTGCAACCTTTACAGAAATGTCATGGCTGGGCACAGTGTTTGGTGCATTTGAAAGAACTCTTCTTCCTCTGAAAGGAGCCATGAAGAACATCTCAAATTTAAGGGGATTTTCCCACTTTGGCCCAGATCTTGGCATAACTGGTGCTGTGCTCCCAGCCTGAGTCCTCAGGCAGTCTGACACATCAGCTTGGTGTTGTTACCTGCATTGCACAGGCCCTGTGATCTTGGGATATCTTGGTTGCTACCGAACCTCTGATCCTGCACATGCTGCTTTCCTTCTGGCAGGTAATTCAGTTCTCCCTCACTGAGGAGAGACATAGTATGGGAATTGTGTCCTCCCTGTGTGCTCCTGAAGGACAGGCCACCAGCAGGGAATTGGGCTTGCTCCTAAGGTACTGTGAATATGTGAGTGCTGGCTTTGAAGGAGAAACAGGAATTCCACCAGCAGCTACCCCATTTCATCCTTTGGCTGGCTTGGCTTTGTCTGATAGCGCAAGGAGAGGCAGCAAAGTGTAGTTTTGCAGCACACTGGGACACAATCCAAATCTGGATGGATTCTGTGTACTGCTGCAGGGAGCTGTCAAATTGTTGTGCCATTGCTGGTTGTACTATTTTGCTTGAGGATGTGTTCAGATTCTGTCTAAACAATAATTAAATTTCATTTGCAGGCGATGGCTGAATGTGTGGGGAGAGAGATAAAATAATCAAGGACACAATTATTCACAAAATCAATAGGAATTCTAATAGTCTTATAAAGTACCACTTCATTTCTTTCATAAAGCTGCTGGATTGTTCATATTTCATATTTTTCTTCTGTACAAGTCAATTAAATTTTAGGTAATTTAATACAGTTTTTCACTCTTCCTCGCCTTCAAAGGCTACCGTACATCACCAATTTATATAAACTACACTCGCACAGGCTATTTTTAACTTTCCATACTTGAACAAAGTGCCTGGCTGCTGACCTTTGCAGGGTCACACCTGTGCATATTACTGAGTAATAGCCAATTTGTTGCTCTGATCTGTGTTCTACATGTTTGATTAAATCTACAAGCTAATCTGAGTTAATTTTATTTGAAGATACAGAATTGTTTTTGTTGGAAGATCAGGGAGGTTGGTGTTAACAAATCAGAATTTTTTGCTTGGACTCAAAATTGCTGTGCCTGACAATTTAAAGAGGAAATATCACTATTCTATTATTTTGTGACTTTTAAAATAGTAAAATTTATTTCAGAATTGCAGCACCTCCTTATATATGAAAATCTAAAACAGTGAAGCTCTTAATTTAAAAAATTAAACCATTTTGATTTCAGAGCAGTATAACAGATTAAAATTTATCTTTATGCATGTACTAATGACACCTAATTATTAGATACCTGCTGGTATTGTCTTCATTCAGTGAAAGTGAATGTCTAAATGGATTATATAATATGTAAATATTTTCAGATCATCTATTCAACTATGAATCCATCTCTTTCCACAGGTCCACTTGCCAGGTAGATAGATACAGGCCCCAAAATAAAAAAAATATAATTCAATTTCTGCATTTTAATTACACATCCAATTATAAAATGCAGAATGATACAAATATTAGCATACAGAAATATAATTTTTTCATGACCTATTAAGTTATTATGAGCTACTTAATGAAATGGTGGGGTGTGAGGATGGGCAGAACACATAGTCCTACTAAGGCAATAGACTGCAGCACTGCTGTTACTGTCAGTCATGGGTTTAAAATACTCCTCATCACAAGCCTTTCTGTCAGCAACCTTGAATTAAATTCCACAAAGCTCCTAATTAACACAGAAATGTACAGTAGCCTCCTGGAACTGGAGATTTGTTACTGTATGAAGGATCTGCTAAATCTTGCATTGATTTCAATTGGAAATGAGCTCCTAAAGTAAGAGCTGCAAGTTGGTGTATGTAGTATTGTTACTCATATTATGCTGCCTGAATTAAAATTATTTATTTTGGCAGTGTCAAAGCAAAACAAACAACAAGCCCTCACAAAACCAGATGATTTCTTTTTGCTAGATTACCAACAACTATCCAAGAGCCATCTGCAGAGGGCTCGGGCACCTCAGAATATTGAATGCTTCAATTTCCTCTCTGTTACTACATCACAGTGCTCAAGGCCACTTCAGTGCCTATTTGTCATGCTTGTGTGCACCTAAAATCTGATTTTTCTTACTCACCGTGCAGCCTCTGCTAACACCAATATAGAAAGATCCATAATGGGATTGGAAAGTTTAGTGAACACGACACTTAATCAGTGCCATGAAATTTGTTTTAGCTATACTTTCATATACAATCAGAACAAGAGGTACTGTTTTAATTTTCCAAGGTGACACAGAGTTATTAGAAACCTATCCTTCCATATTGAGGCAAAGTGGGCTGTAGGTTTCATTTCTGTCTAAAGTGGGAGCATAATGGAGTACCAATCCTGAAAAAAGATTGGGACTGGGACATTATCTGGTGTAATCTTCTAGTTCTGCTTGGTAGTTGACTTGACAGGGATTCACAAGGAAGCTCAAACCATGTACCATATGCCATCATAACAGAAGTTTTTTTGTTATTTTCCTTGGTCAGCACTGTGATTTCCCTTTTTCTTCCAGGCTCCTGAGCTCTCTCTTTCCCTCCCAGGCCTGTGTGTGGCTCAGCTGCTCTGCTGACATTTGGTTGTGGAACAGCAGTTGTGCCATGGGGACCTGCTCAGTGGAAATTGCAGAATGTGCTGTTTTCAGCTGAGTTACTGAAATGTGCATTTCAATTCTATGTCTTGGGAGTGGAAAAAGGAACAAACACACAGAGCAGAGCATCTTTCCCAGCTCCTCCTCCCTGTGCATGCCTGGTCTTGTTCAGCAGGGATGGAGCATGGATGGTTCACACATACTCTGTCTGTGTCTTTGTGGAAGTAAGCTGGTAGCAAATACTCTGTTCATCACTTCTCAGCTGATGTCCACCCCTTCAAATTACTCTGCATTATTTTGGTCATTTTCTCAATTTGCAATACACAAGGATGGTCCCTCTGTTCCTGCTGCTTTCCACTCTGGTCAGTTCTTGTGGGGTTTAGGTAATGGTTGATCTGGAAGCACATGCACATAATGGGGTTTGTGTGTGTGTGTGTGTTTGTGTGTGTGTGTGTGTAGATGTTGATCTTTGTACACATTGTGAATTTTATTCAGCATCTGAATCCTAGCAAATTTTTCTTCATAAAGCCTTAGTTTCATTTTCAAGGACTCAAATCTTGTTGAAAATCAGATGAGTTTGGATATTGAGAGGTAAGTTCCAGCAATTCCTGACTGTACAGTTTCAGAAGGTTTTGTCTTTGCCTGTGGCAGAGTGAGGGACTAGCAGGGCTGGCAAAAGGAACCAGAGTCTTGCCCACCAGAACCAGCTGTCTAATCCATTCTTTGCAACTGCTACTGATATATTTGGAGCTGTTTTCTCAGTCCAGGAGCAGTGGTACCTGTAAGATTTGATCTGCTTCTGCTGGTAAAAACAGAAAATTTCAGCAGATGGAGGTGGTGAGCAACAAATTCTGAATCACTGATTCGGCAATTGTCTTTTAACAGCTTTGATTTTCTGCATTGCTTTGACTCTTAATCTTTCTTTTTATTTTATTATTTTTTAAAAAAATTTGGCATCTGCTAAACTACTTGTGAAAGAGAAGCAGATCTGGAGGGTAATGGAGTGAAATTATTAGCCTTTTAGAATCAGATGATAATTAAGCCAACATGAGAAGATCACTAACTGTAAATAATGCCAGTGAAAATAAATTCACTAATTCTTATTTACATTATGGAGACCTTTGGACCCCTTTGTAGTCTTTGAGGCCATAAGATCTCTAAAGCCATAATAGAAATGAGAATAGGCCTTTTAAATAATTTTAATTAAGCAGTTTAACCATCTTAATTAAAACATTTCAAGAGTGACGGTGTTTTCCTAATGGTAGTGATATTCCAAGTAATTTTTTCTGTGTATTTCCCATCCTGGGGAAAGCTGGGCCACTTGAGGAGAGGCAAAGACACCAAGAGGGCAGAGAGAAACAATTCCAGCAGAGAGGAGGATCTGCTCATTTGCAGCACGTTGGTGGTAGCTGCCATGTGCCAATGGATTGTCTGGTGGGATGGAGGACCCGGCAATGTTGCGGCATTTGCTGGAATGCAGAGGCTCCCCATAATGTACATTTTGTTTCTGCTCCATCTCATTGCAGAGGCTAAAATAAGCACTACCATGTTTTATCTAGCAGAAAAGTGGTCTTTGCCTTTCCTCCTGCCTCTGGCTGGTTTCAGCTCTGTCCTGTGCAGCTTAGGAATGTTGTGGGTTGCTGCTGTTGGCCATTCCTCTTTGGGGCTGTCTTGCTGGCCACTGCCCGTGCTCCAGAGGGCCTGACCTATGCTTGGCTGCTCCAGGGTTGGTGTTTCACACTGCTATAGATACTGAGCGTTCCAGAAACTGCCTCTTACATCAGCCAGAAACTCTCACTTATGCTGTTATCTTTCACAGCACCTGTTATTAAAGCCTGTCTTTTCCACTCAGGTTTTCTTTGAGCAGTGTGGCAAATAAAAATAATCGGTTGCAGTGGTAACAAAACAACACACAGTAGGACCTTGCTCCCTGCAGCCTGGAGCCTGTTTCCCATGGATATATCTTGAATCACTTTGTTATACCTCTTGCCACGATGCTAAAGCTTCTATTGTGCATTTCTGGTAGTCTAATTGTTGTATATGCATGTGTTTAGCATATTCTCAGGCTCCAATCACCAGTAGCACCACAGGTTCTTTAAATGTTACCCTTGAAAACTTCAGTGTCTCATAACTTCATTTTATATTGCTGCTGGTGTCTTTGGGAGACATTTATTTGTTAATAAGATTCAGATATCCTCTCTCACTGTTACCTAGTTTGGCATTCATAGTTATCTCAGGTCTCTCTCCATCATTTCCTTTGCACAGATACAGGAGTTAAGACTATGTAATTCTCTACTTGTAATATTCTTCTAAGGTACAACTTTTAACAGATTTTTCCACCCAGCCAGATGCTTCAGACAAAATTCAGGGACATACTAATAGTAATAGGAATTATTGCCAAAAGGGGTCTTGGTGAAATTTGCATCCAGTGTGGGGTTTGCTTTTCACATAAAGGCTTGTCATATCTGTGATGTGCAACACCTCAAAAAGAATTTTCTGCTTGTCATTTGCTATCATATGTTTGTGTGGCGCATTATTCCTGCCAGGTGGAACACTACCAACATTTCTACATTAAAATGCATCTTTTTAAGAACATTTCTTGTTTATTTTTCTATGATTAATCCCTGATTTTAATCATCCCTCCAAAGCTGTCACCTGTAAATTTAACCATCATCCCAAAAAATAATTAAAAACTCTTTACTAATTCAGACCTGAGAGGTCCTTCTGATATAAACAGACCCCTGCCTCTCATTGTTTCTGGTTTCAGAAATTCCCTTTATGGGCCTGTTGAGTTCCTACTTTCTCTAGGAATCTTTTTTGCTCCCCTCTTGGTATGCATACCTGGATGCCCCTCATCTTGTCTGGTATAATAGATCCTGGCACTGACCAGAAGTGTGGGCTTTTCTTGTGAAGTCCTTGCACTTTTCTTTTTATTCCGTTCTACAAACTTTCTTTACAGAGAGCCCTAAACTCATCATTTCATAAAATCACAGGAAAAATTAGATTGAAAAGGACTTTTTGAGTTATTCCATACATCTTCCCTTTTCAAAGCAAGACTGACTTCAAAGTTAGACCCAACTGGGCCCTCGCTCTGTCAAGTTCTGAGGCTTTCCAAGGAAGAGGCTTCCACATCCTCCCTGGATGACCTGCTCCTGTCCTTAACCGTGCTTGTGGTGAGAAGCTTTCTTCCTTAAGTAAAAGAAAATAAAGATTAAATTATTGCAACTTGTGATTTTTTCTGCTTTTGCTTTCATTGGGTATCCCTTGGTGAAATCTGGCTCTACTATCCTGTTGTGACACTGCTGTTGGATTTCTACCTTCGTGGTTTTATTGCCTCTGTTTTAACACCCTTCTTCCCACAGCCTGTCCTGGCTGTCCTGTGTTCCAACTCTCACTGTCCCAGTGGCTCTCTGCAGTGATTATTGTTGCTAAAGTCACCTTTGTTTCTAATATAAAGGAATAATTGAGACTATAGAGTGAAATGATCCTTCTGCCCCTTATTTTTTACTGTTTAGTAAAGGTGTTATCCTCCTCTCATCCTGCATCTTTTCACCTGATACAGAGTTGGTATTTTAGATTAAAATGAGCTCTGAGAGTTTGTGTTTTCTCTGCTTATCTGTTTGGAGACTTCATTTTGCTGCTTTTTATACCAAAGATGTTATTTTCCTAGGAAAAGTGAGCTTCGTGGAACCCTTTCAGGATAGAGCACAGCTGTCTGATCTTATCTGGGCCTGACAGATGCCTACCCTTCCCACCAAGCTCCACAGTCTTATTGAAAGAATTACCTGTTTCTGCAATCTTTGCATTTAAAAATGATCTGCATACATATGTTTGGAAAGTAGGGCTTATTTTAATAATGTGAAGGAAACACAATAAGATGTTGGAGAGAGATGCCATAACAAGTAGAATTACTTTTATCACTTCCTTGTTCCATCACCCATTTCAGTGTAATTGTCTTATTTGTATTGGCTTCTCCTTTGGAAGAACACATAGCAATTTCCAAATGTTTAATTAAAACCTCACAACGCTTCTGTGATGTGAATGCTGTAAAGGAGAGTAGATAAGGCCTTTCTAAAGCCACTTTTGTCTTAAGTATTTTGTTCCATTTTATCTTTTACCCAAACAGGGAAAGATAACTCACTTTCTTTGTGCACCATAGTTTACTTGTATCAAGATATCAAATCCTCACAAAGAGGGACATTTCTTGGCACCACAGGGTGGTGGGCTCCTGGTGGGCTACTGGTTACCATTCTTTATTCATCCATGCCTTCTCTTTCTCCTTCCTCTTCTGTGTTCCTTGCTGTACAACGTCAGAAGTGGGATGAATCTTCAAGGTTTCAAAAACTTTGTATTATGTTGTAACAGCTAAAGGATTTGACTAGAAATAAGAACCTGGGCTGCCTGCATGTGAATGTACATTCAAATTTTGAGAAGGTTTTTAAAGAAATACATCCACAGCAGGCAGTTTAGTTCTTCTCACTATTAGGAAATGTCACTTTTTCACCTAAGCTTTCATGAAACTGCGGTATTTTTTATCCCAGTAATAATTTTCTTTTCTTCTCCCACAATCCTCATATTGATTTGTTAGAACTGTTTTTCTTCAATCTTCAGAGGTTTTCTGGTGTAAGAGATCTCCCAGATCTCTAGCCTTTGTAGCATGCTGTCTATTTTAGCTAATTTTTCATAAATTCTTTCTCCTGTATTATCCAGTAGCTCTTACTATTAATCAAGACGTCATTCTCCTTTTTCAAAGGTGTTATTTAGGCAGTCAGTTTAGGTTGATATAAATTTTGGTGATATTCTCTCAATGAAGTGTCAACAGTCTCACAGTGCAGCAGGCCAAAGCACAGAAACGCAGCAGGGGCTGCTCCCACTCTGGGCTCTTTTACTTGTCTGCCCTGATGAACTTCCACTGATGAATCCATCTCTTCCTTTCTTCTCCCTCCCTTTTCCCCCATCCTTTCCCTCCCTCCATCTCCTCCTGTGTTTAGCACGTAGGATATTGCACAGGCCCTGAGCAGAGGAGCTCACTTTTCATTTTCCCAAGCTTTCCACCCACTTCCCTTCTCTCCTGCCAATGCACACACATGGTGCATTCATACGCATGTCAGTATGCTGCTGGAATCTTGGAGAGATAGATTTGAAAAAGGTAAAGAAAACCATTAAATACTTGTATCTTGAGATGGCTGTAGAAGAGAACTTCCATCTTCATGTTTGCAGTTTGTTGTTTAAATTAGTAGCAAAAATACTGTTTATTTTAGCAAATATAATCACATTTTGCAAACAAATACAGATTTTTGTAAAGAAGCAGATTTCCCATGAAAGGGAACTTCTGTTTTGTAGAACAGAAATGAAAATAGAAGCTAACATATGAAACTACTTTGACATACATTATGATTAATTCATAAATAACCAAGAACTATGTTCAAATGCTTCTTTAAACTTAAACCAGTAAAATCAAACAACATGATTTATTCACTTTGCTTGGTGCTGATTTTATACAGTGATGTAGCAGGCTAAGTAAAATGATTTATACAAAGTACCATGCTTGGATTATTTTAACAATAATTTAATAGGATCTGAGACCAAATGGTGTATATCTCACTGTTTCTGCTTTATTCATGCATCATGTAAATTGAATAGCCAAGTGTTTACAGGAAAACAAAGCTGGGATTGGCATCAGGCATGCCTCTGTTCATACATACAGAACAGAATGCACTCACAAATAAGTCAAACCCCCAATATCTGCAGAGCTAGAGATGGTTTGGCACCTCTGGAACAACTCACATTATTCCAATGCCTCACCATCAAATAAGGTACTTGCTCTCAGACACTCTCAAGGTTTTGACTTGTATATTTGTGCATGACATGAATAACCCTGCTCAGTGATTAAAAAAGTAGGACTGATAAAACACAAGCTCATACAGTAAAAACTCAGTGAAACATTGAATGATGATGAGCTCTTTATATGTGCAATCTGAGCCCTCAATTCATCTGTGTCTCCAGAAATTAAATTCTTTTTCTCTTGATTTATAGAAAACCCATTACAGAGTAACAGCTTGATTTAAATTTTTTTTTTTTTTTTTTTTTTTTTTTTTTTTTTTTTTGCTCCTGGGGTTAGAGAAGTTTTACATTACAAATAAATTTTGGCAAAGTAAAGGATTTGTCCCCAATTTTCCCCATTTAAATACACACAGTTACACATACATAAACGTTCCTCAGAGAAATCATGGTTATAATTGCTTTGGATAGACATTATCTGTCTATACCATAAATATTTGGGCCACAGTGCTCTGGGGTCTAATTTCTGCCACGATCAATCAGTGTTGCTGAAACTCCTGTATTATTTAGTAATTGAAACCCTGAGAAAATCTTCGAGCCCAGTTGAATTCAACAGTTTATCCTGAGTAAAGAGAGAAGAATTTAATGTTACAATGAGCCTCATTAAACAGGAGAGAAAGCCAAGTTGTTAGGGGCTGCTCCTGCTTTTGTCATTGAAAAACATTTTGTATAAACCCTTTACAAAACTAGGGAGATAAAATCCCTTTTAAAGGGAGAACACCAAATTCCTGTGGGATTGTCGAAATTATTCATGAGAGTTTCAAGTTATGAGATTTCAGCTCTTACTTTGGTACAGAAGTGGACTTCACATTTTGTACTCATTTCCTTTAATAACTAAGTGTAAAAATATCTCATTAAATCCAAATATACTTCATTTGCCAAGAGCTACACTAAAAACTCTTAAAACTGCAATAAAATCACAGCATTTTGAAAACCTGAAATAAATAATTTTATTGTCTTTCTTACAAATTCCAAAATTCAGAGCATATTCAATTAAAAATTTGTTTGAAAACTACATTGTAATTTGTCATTTTAGGGTATCATATGAAATGACGCAGCTAAATGAATAAATTAGTGTTAACTGTCTATAAAGAGGTCAGATACTTTGGTTTAATGTGTTGATAAGAATGTAGGGCCTAACTATAAGATCACCTTTAATTGTAGAGCAAATAACTTTTTAAAAGACAATTTTTTTCAAATTGATTAAAAAAATCCAGGGAGATATGTTTGTAGAACTCTACACAGAGGCCGACACAACACAAAAATTAATAAAACACTTTATACAAAACTGTAGAGAGTTCCAGCTTTGCAAATCAGTGCCAAAGCAAACACAGACCATGATCTGGCAGCAATAGAAAGTTCCTCATTAAAAAAAGATTAATGATAGAAACCTTCTAAAAGCAAAAATCTCCTCTCAATCCAGGAAAATACAGCCTGTGGCTTTCAATAACTGAAGAGGCTGACGTGATGTGGAATCACTGGAGCTTTGCTTGGTATTTTTCTTTGTTTGAATTCAAAGGATGAGCTTATTGCATTTCTGTAGGTACAGCAGATTTTTCCTCGTGCTACAGAAAAAGGGGCTGCTGTGTGTTGAGCAGGGGAGAAGGGAAACTAAAAAGGTGAAGTTGTATAGGAGTCCACCATGACCTTGCTCTTGCCAAGTTCTTTGTAACAATTGCCAGAATTTGCTTTGCACTTATGTAGGGCAAGAAGGGAAAACTCTGTAGAGAAAAGAAAGTGAACAACACAGTGCTGCTTCTTCAGCCCTCACGTTTGGCCAGAGCAGCAAGGCTGGCCAGGAGCACAGATGGCAGCAGGGGAGGAAAAAGGAGACAAGTTCTCCTTGCAGCACTTGGAGTGGTACAGTTACCAGGCTCTCAAAGAGTACAGAGTGCCTCCCAAAGTAACAAGCTAAAGCCTAATTAATTATATTATGAATAGCTATAAAAAACATTGCAAAATTAACCTCTGTGTTTCTTAGAATCCAGCATTACTGGGGTTTAAGATTTTAGCCTGCTGCTTCACTAATGTCCAAATCTGAAAACAGAAAGTGCTTATTTACCTTTTAGAGTTACTTCTGAAAAAAAATATACAAGTTAGTAAACTGAGGGGAGATAAACAACCTCAGTGATGTACAGCGCACAATTATGGAACGACCTGGGTTATGGGTAAAAGCCCTTGGGAAACCCTCCTTGCCAGGCAGATTTAGGAATATCCCGTGCTATTTAAAGGACTGGCAGGACTCACACTGTTAATAAGAAAAGAGCATTGCTTACACTGCACTTCTCCCCTTTCCTCTCCTGGGCTGCCTACGTCCCGTGCCTCTCTGCTTTGTGCCTGTGCACAGCCAACGGTGTTGCTTTCACTGGAAGTTTTCCGACTTTCTGTGAACACCTCAAAATAATCTCCCAGCATCGTTGAGACCTCTCAAGCATGTCAGCTGTCGGCATCAGCCCCTGTCCCCAAGGTCTGGCGTGCAGCTGGAGGGGTGGGCGGCAGCGCTGCGTGCAGCCCGGGCTGGGCTGGAGGCGTAGGGCACAGCGTGTTCATGACAGCTTCCCCTGACAGGGGACACTGTGTGTTTGGAAGTTCAAGTTTCATCATGCGACACAGGTTTAGGAGGCATCAGGATCAGGGCTTGGCTGCTGAGGTTTAACGTTTCTCGTGCTAAAATAGCTGCAGCACCAGGTGCAACCGTCTCAACAGAGGCAGTGAATTTCATTTGCAAAACACCCTGAAAAAACCCCTCACAATGTGAAACAAAGTGCACAGGCTTAAAAAGGAACTCTTTTAGGACTGTGCTATCTAAATGTAAACATGCAGGACCAGCGAGGCGATGTTACCCAGAGCAGTGGTACAGTCAGAGCAGGAGTGGTGCGAGACCTCAGCCTGTTCAGAGTCCGGTTACGGCTGGAGCAGGTGATGGTTTCTCTCTTTCTCGATGCTGTTCGATGGATAAAAACACAGATTAGGAGGCACCAAGGACAGCACTGACCCCTTTGGCCGGTTCAATCCCAAACCTGCGGGGGATATCAATAACCTCCCCAACAGAGAGCTCCAAGAGAGGCGCTCGGAAGCCGGCCCTTACCCGCTGCCGCTGGTCGCTGAGGCAGAAGGTGCAGATGGACCGAGGTGCGGAGGCACCTGGCGGCGAGCAGGGCTGCGGGGGCTGAGAGGGCTGCGGGCAGGGCTGCGGGCAGGGCTGCGGGGGCTGAGAGGGCTGCGGGCAAGGCTGCGGGCAGGGCTGCGGGCACGGCTGCTCGGCATCCACCGCCTCGTCCTGCCGGCGCTGCTGCAGCAGCAGCACGTTGGCCAGATGCGAGATGTAGCTGGACGCCAGGCGCAGCGTCTCCACCTTGGAGAGGCGGCGGTCGGCCGGGCGGGTGGGGATGAGCCGGCGGAGGGCGCCGAAGGCCGTGTTGACGCTGTGCGTGCGGTCCCGCTCCCGCGCGTTGGCCGCCGCCCGCCGCCCGCCGCCGCCCCGCGCCCGCCGCCGCCGCCCCGCGCCCGCCGCCCCCCGCGCCTGCCCCGCGCCCGCCGCCCCCCGCGCCTGCCCCGCGCCCGCCGCGCCCCCGCCGCCCCGCATGGCGCCCGCCGCCGCCCCGCCGCTCCATCACTTTTATGCGCGGCAGGTGCCGCATCGCCCCTGCTCGCCCCGTGTCCCGCCGGCCGCGCTTGGCGTCTGCTCTCGGCCGGGGGCCGCCGCCGCCGCACCTGTCGCGGTCCTGGGCTCGGCAGCGGCTCCGCGGAAACCCCCCGCTCCTCCTCCTCCCGCTGCCGGGGGGGCCTCCTCTGCGGCTCCCGCGGGAGCAGCGCTCCCGCATCCAGCGGTGAGACCGATCCTTGGATCCTCGTGGGGCGCACAAACCTCTGCGGATTTTACCCATTCTCCGCCCCCGTATTCCCTGTCTATTCCAGCATGTGTGTGGGTATGTATGCACAGGATCGTTCAGGCTGGAAAAGACCTCAGAGGTCATCGAGTCCAACATCTGACCTGCTGAAAAGGTGATGACCTTGTCAGCTAACCATAGCTCTGAATGTCATGCCCGGCTGTTTTTTGAACACCTCCAGGGTGGTGGTTCCACCACCACCAGGCTGCCCCTGGGCAGCCCCTTCCAATGCTTGACAGCTCTTCATGTGATGAAATTCTTCTTGATGCCCAGCCTGAACCTGGAGGCTCTGTCCTTTTGTCCCTTCACTAGCTGCCTTGGAGAAGAGGCTGACCCCCACCTGTCTACAACTTCCTTTGAAGTTATCTTTTGGCTGGAGTGATACATCAAGCATGGAGGTAGATTTCACCACCTTCCCCAAGCAACCCTAGACACATACAAATTTCTCATTCTGTTCAGAATGTGTGTCTGCCTCAATCATTTACTTATTAAAAGGTCATCATAAGCACTAATTGATTGCACCTCTTTTCTTCATAAAAATTTGACATCCTGTCTGAGCTCAGAGACTCATGAAAGGTCATGGCACAAGTTTGCTCAAAGGAATCATCTCTACCTGATTAAGCAGCCTCAAATGAGGCTTTCTCTGTGGTCCTGGAAGCTTATTTGTGGTGACCTAAATATGAATCCTTCTTCCCAAATTGCGGCTGGATTAGCAGAGTCATATCTCTCTAACCATGGGTGCACTCACTAAGGGTAGGCAGCTGCTTAGATGTGTTTGGCTGGGACTTGTGCCCTCTCAAAATACTAAAGCTGGTACCATCAGGCAGGGCTACATCTCTGCAGTGCATTCCTCTGCTGGGATGGCAAAGTGGTGGTTTGTGCTGGTTGCACTTTCTTTTTGGGCAGACGTTGTAGGAAAAAATGGACCAACACCTCTGTCAGCCAGCTGCAGCAGTATCCTACCTTGGCCTATTAATGAGCAACACTTAATGTGATTTGCCTTTATGTTACTTGGGAGAAAGAGAGGGAAAGTCTTTTGATTTCCCATTGGGAAAAGAGATTTTTGTGATTTCCATAGCAAAATATTGCTGCAATAAAAGTAGTTTGAGGTTGAGGTGTTTGATAGCAAAGGCTGAAGAAATGCAAGGCTGCATGGACAGGTGTGTGCCATGCTACTGATCCAAAGGAATTCCTTTGGGATGAGAGCAGGATGTGGCCCTTCATCATCAGATGGTGGGGAAAACTGTGTTCAAAGTCATGCAGTTTTCCTGAAGTTTGGGAATCCTACTCTCACAGTAGGATGTTCTGTCTGCTTAACCTTTCAAAAAGTAAATGATCTAGAAAGTTCTGGAGTTAAATTTCAATTCTTATAAGTGCTGCTTTTTTGAAGTCTCCAGGCAAGCCTGCTCTGTCCTCCATGCAGGCTTCTTCCTTTTTGTCACCTCCAATATTTCTAGAATGAAATTCCTGACCAAAGTCAATGACAAATCTCCCATTGACTTTAATGGAGGCAGGATTTCACCCTTGATATGTTCTGGTAGCTGAGCAGTGGAGATAATTGATTCTTTGTCAGACTCACTCATTTGCTTACCAGTGTTTTCCCATCCTTAGCATCTCAGTTTCTTTGTTTTTTCTTTCTTTTTTGTTTTTTAATTACTGAAGGTAAACCAAAACAAAATCAACCCCCTTCAACAAAAGGAACCCTGAGACAAAACTAGAACTGGTATTCTCAAAGTCAGTATTGATAAACCAAGAATGAGAAAAGGAATAAGCAATGCTCAGGAAGAAAATGATGCTGTGTCTGCTGAGAAAACCAGAATGATTTCCTGTGACTTTACAGCAATAGCTAATTTGGGGGTTAAGGACAAAGGGGTGGCTGAACGATTCTTGTTCTGTTTCTGAGGCAGTTGGAAATAGTAATGCAAGAAATGGTTTGGTTAGGATTTTTTTTTTTTTTTGGTTAGATAAGGAGTCTTGTAAAAAGGCCAAAATGCTGGTGACTTTAATTACTAGGTTATTGATTGGGATAATATTTATGCAAGTGCTGGGGGAGCATATTCCTCAAGGAAGGTGCAGCATTGCTGTTATTTTACAATTTGCTGAATTGCTAATAGTGAGCAAGAATGGGGCTGCATGAATGCAAAGCAGAAGAGTGGGCAATATTTTATGTGCAGTGATAAGGTTTTGCCTGAAATTTGCCTTCGTGCTATGTGGAGAAAGTTATCTGATATCCATTGTAAGGAAGCATTCAACGGTATTCAAAAGACTGGAAATATGAAGTATCTCACTGATTATTTGCAGTCTAGTGGCTGGCATTTCTTTAATTTGCCTTTATTTTTTGAAGAACAGTGTTAATAGGAAATAAAAAAAAAAAAGAAGAATTCAGAGGAAGGCAATTTGGAAAAGCTATACCTATGAAAAGAGCAAGTTATTTAGAGGATAACAAAAGAAACAAATCTAAATTAGCAGCGCTGAATGTCTCTGGTCACTGCCAAGAAGCCTTCCAAATGTATTTCCATTAAATAGGAAGTATAACACAAAATTGTTCACTTGTTAAAAAAAAAAAAAAAAGACATTCAGGGAAAAAATGCCTTTAAAAAGAAGTACTTGAATGTTTGTGGCCTCATTCTGTGCCTGCAGGTCACACTGATTTCAGTGAGACAATTGTTTATTCAAGAGCAGAAATATGGCAGTATCCTATGGACAAAATTTTGGGTTTTTTTTCCCCCAACTGTTCATATTTTTCTGCCTCACTCCATGGTGCTTCTTGCCACATGCTGTGTTTTTTGAAGGATTATACTCTGTTTGCCTTCTCCATCAAAGCCTTTACACATCCACATGTATTTTTATTTCTGCATACAATATTGCTCACATGTATGTGAAGTTATAACTGTGTTGTAGGCAAAAGCAGCACAGATCTTGAACAGATTTCCAAACCACTGTTATAAACTGTTTTATTCACCAGGAGTGCTCACCTGATAAGGCAGGTGCATGCTATGCTTCAATCACATTTGACAGAAGGGAGAGTCCAGCTCTAACAAAGAGAAACAAATACAGGGTGTTGATGGCTGGAAATGTCCACAGAGCTAAAAATAATATATTTGACAAAATGTTATAAATTAAGTGTCTGTCTTGGACTTTGGCTGGCTGTGACAACTACTGCTGTCCTTCACAAACCTGGGTGATGGAGTTGTCATTTTTATTGCAATTTTTAATAAATGTGATTGCCATAAAATACCTGTTGATTGAATAATTTTTCAAATAGCATTTTGTTCTGTACAGGTTATTTAAGGGAGTGATTTTAAGGAGAAAAGATTGAGGAGCAGTCAAAATACGGGATGGTGCAAGAGAATTTTTTGGCGAAGGAGGCCTTGCACAGAGCATGCTAAATGAGGAAAGGTTAACCAAGAGGTGGACTTAAGGCTTCACGTGTTCAGATCCTGTCAGGTGGGATGGTGAACCTTACAGATTGTAATAAATATCCTGCACACATTTTGAAGTCCCAGTCTGCTACTGCAGTGCAAGCACCCAGGCAGGGGAGGAGCAGGAGCAGCTCTGCCCTGCATGGCTGGTAGTTGATTAATGTGGGACCTAACAAGTCCCTTCTTGATATTCCAGCCAGCCAGATTTAGCATGACACTTATCTCTTCACTTGCAATCTCTTCACTTACAATCTCTGTTCTTCATCTGAATTGATCTGTGCCACGATTCTCTGGTGTGTTAATGAGTTTTCTGTGTGGTGGAGTGCTAGAGGCCTTGTTAAACGCCAGGGACATCCTGCCTCCTGCATTTTATTTATACACCCACTCTGTTACTCTTGACAAAAAGAAGCTGAGTTGTTTATCTTCAGGTTTTTGACAAAAAATTTGTCTTACAGTAATTTTCTCTGCTCTGGCTGCCCACAGAGGCAAATCCAAATATATTATTCACCTGCTATTTCAAAACCATTTAAACTTGCCAAGTCTAAGTGGTGTTTTACACATTGTGCTGATACTCTTGAAGTTGTTATTAACTGCCTCAGAAGTAATTTTTGATTGTGGTTGCATTTAGCAGAAAGATGACAAGGCATGTTCTTTTCTCTGTCAGGCTGAAGTGATTTAAGGACAATACACCTGCCCTTGGAAACAAAATGTTTTGGAAGCAGTGTTTGTGCAGAGTCTGTTTTGTTCATTAAAGCTGCCAGAGCCCTCCCTTGCCTGCTGCCTTATTTCACTGCTTTTAAAATCCATCCTGACAGAGCTTGGTTAGTGTTTGGGAAGATGTTGTCTAGAACATTCAGCTGTTGAGCATGGTTTGGGAGCTGAGATCCTTTGCTAATCCATTTGGAAATCCCTGTGTTGGTGAGAAACCAGGCCTTAGATGAAGCTGTGGTTGCTTGGGTCTCTCTGAAGTTGGCTAGCTGGCCAGGAGGGGCTCTCCCACTCTCCTGTACTTTGCCTCAGACATGAATCCATGCCTCAAGCATGCACTGCAGAAGTGTGTTCAGCTTGGATCTATAGGGAAAAGGGACTGGGAGCACCACCCAGCAAGGTGTGGTGCTCTTCAGACTTCTCATGGCAAAGCCCCAACAGCTCGTGCTCTCTGTCCACTTCCAGAGGCTGTCACAGGATGGTCAGCCTGTGTGATGTTTTACTACCCCACATCCCATTTTTTTGCCTTTTCAGAGACTAAGAGTTGCTAGGTCTGTTTTGCAATGTCTGTTGATCCAGGCTTAGCAGCTTGGATCACTGGTGGAAATCCAGCTTTTCTGGAGCTTTCTAGGTCACTGAGAGGCAGAATGTATAGTATGAAATAGGCATTGAATTTTCACACAGACTAATGTTTGCTTGGCTTTTTTTTTTTCTTAAAAAAAAAAAAAGTGGAATGCTGCTGTAGAAATGCAACTGAATTTTAGTTATAAAAAATAAAAACTCAGCTACTGTAATACTGTAATAATGAACAGGAACATGAGATGTAGAATCATCCAGTTGTGAGGAACTACTATTGCAGACACTTCAAAATCCTTATTGCAATTTGATTTGTTCCATCTTCCCCTCCCAATCATAGTTACATCTGCCAAAAAAAAAAAAAAAGCTTTTTTCACCCCAAACTACTTCTTTTACAGTACCCTTTTATGAATAGCACTATGCTGCACAAGATTTTGTAGGTAGTTTAAAGAATGTATTTCCAACAACAGCTTTAAAGTGCTTAGAGCTGACTAATCCAAAGATATCCCAAAGCCCATGAAAGAAATAGAATTGATTGTATAATTACCACAGCTTCTGCAATATCACTGCAACTGAAGTTGTTTGTATGGTTTCTGTTCCTCTTCTCATCTTCTAGAGTCTCCTCCTATGAAGACACTTAAAATCTGACATTCTTTAGATACTTCTCTTTGTTCTCCTTAGTGCTTCAATTCCACACGAACATTTCTGTTAGCAAAGACATCTCTGATCAGGATTTCTTCAAATTAGATTAAAGGACAGATTCAATTTCAGTCACTCAGGTTCAGGTCAGAACTGACTCCGCTGCCACCAGCTGAGTTAATCTGACCCTGCACCCATGTAGCTGGTGGCATCATCAGAACAATAATAAGCTTTAAGCTGCCATTGGAAATAATTTATTGATATTAGAAGTTGAATGAAGGTAAATTCCTTCATGTTCTCAATTTTTGCCAGACAAGTTGAAGTGGAATATGTGTATGTGTATAAAAACATAAAGCTGTTTCAGTTTCAAATGTGTGTTGTAAAGAAGACAACCAACTTTGTAGGGCCATGTGATCCTACAGTTTATAATAAAATTGTCTTATCCCTGACCTTTTATTCACATTTGAGGCAGAGGGAGTAGACACTTTTATCTCCAGACAGGGATGTTGAAAGTTTTCTAAAAAGTTTGTTTAATCAATCACTAATTGAAAGTTTTAGTGTTATAATTTCACAAGTTGGAAAAAATAAAACCAAAGAAATTATCTACTTAAAATAGAATTGACTCTAAAACACTGTAATTGAAAAGAGTGTTTTGGAAGCCTAAATCCACAGCTGTTGGTGAAGATGTATTCAGTTGTTCTTTGGAGCTGAACTAATACAGGTTAATAAATAATAGGTGAATTATAGCAAACAAAGATTTTACAGTCTGAAAGCTTAGAAGCTGTTATGCCAAATAAACATGGAACAATGCCAGTATTATGTTTTTGGAATGAATTTCTAGCTCTATCAGAGTACAGAGTATCATGTAAAATAAGTCTGACTAAGCTAGTTAGATTAGGGATCTGTGCAGACCATAATAATCTCATGTGTACTGTAAGTATCAGAATTAATCTTTTTAATGGTTTTATACCTATAGAATCTTCATCTAGATCCTGTTGTATGATAAGTATTTTACACAGTAGAGACTGCACGCCAAAGATCAAGCTCAGACACAGAAAACCCACTCCAAAGATTATTTGACCTTTCTTGGGGTCCCTGTGGGGATATCACTTGGGGAAGATAAATAATGCCCATTAAGATTCCTGCTGACAGTTGGCAGACCAGGTGGTCCTGCAAAACACAACTGCAGGGTCTCTCATCCTGAGTCTTTAAAGACTGTGCAGATATTAAGTGGCTTATTGGTGCTCTGAGTTAAACCAAGCTCTTTGTTTTGGTTTCTACAAGAGCTGTTTGCCTCTTGTTTTCTGAACGTGCCCTGCTGTCTCCCTGAAATTTGCCCAATTTTCTGTGGGCTGACCTTGCAGCACAGTTTGGAGTCTTGTAGAACTCTTCTTTTGTGCTTCTCTTTAGTTTAAAGCAGAGTTTCCAAGCTGCCTTGTGGGGTCCCCTTGGCTGGAGTGGACCACTGCCCACTGTCCAACCCAGTGCTCTTCCCTCCCAGTGCTGCTGCTGAATGTTTCCAGAGACACAGAGCCTTTCCTTGCTGGAAACACTGACTCATGTCACAGGCTGTCCTTGCCCACTGCAGACAGTCCCTCACCACTCTCTGCCCAAGGCTCCTGCTTCACTCTGGGCCAGCATGCATGGCCAAGGTGCTTCACACACTGTCCCAGAGCTTGGCTTGTGTGTGATCTCAGCATTCATGGGCACAGTGAAAATGCAGATCATATAGGAGACAAGGAAACTTGAGGTCCTGATTTGAGCGTGCCTGAAGGAGAGCTGCTGGATTCACAAACACACAGCACCACACCTCTGTATGTGCAAAGTGAGCCCTGCATCTCTGTTTAAAAGCTCTCCAGTTAAGTGATTAAACTTATGGCTTTACTAAAACCCTTCCAGAATGGAGATTTTTAAAAAATGTAATCCTTTTGAAATGAATGACATTTAAATTAATTTATTGCTTTTGTCAATTCTATCTAAACCTCCACTGCAATCATTGATGTTACTTACAGGAAGATGTGTTTGTATGGGTAGAGTACATAAAATTTTTTGGTGTGTCAGTTGCAGTTCTCATTTTTCCTTCTGTACTTGCTGAGTCTTTTAGACTTTGTTCTCTGTAGTAACCCACTACCAAACCTTATAAAAGCACATTTCCTTTTATATAAAGACTCCTACCAGAACCTTGTAAAAAGGAATTCTACTCTTGTGTCTGGCATTAAGAAAATGTGGTTAAAGAAACTTCAGTTTGACATATCCATCAACTTTATTGAAAATTATTTCATACAGGAAATAATGGCTTTCTGCTGAGATCATTAAAATGAAATTCTTGACTCATCTTGGGATCTTTGAAGGTGTGGAGAGGCAGACTTGCACAGTTCTGTGCCTGTTAGGCACATATCTGCATGCTGACCTGCCTTCCAGGCAGACCTGAATAAGTTGCTTGCCTGAAAGGTGCTGTACAAAGGCTCATAACTCAGTTTCCAGGCAGACAAGAACAGGTACTTGTCTGGGAGACAGCCCTTTGTTGATAACCTGCCTCCAAGGCAGATCTGTCTAGTTATC
This sequence comes from Haemorhous mexicanus, assembly GCF_027477595.1. NCBI lineage: Eukaryota > Metazoa > Chordata > Aves > Passeriformes > Fringillidae > Haemorhous > Haemorhous mexicanus. The sequence continues at coordinate 5,506,201 of NC_082348.1, read as the reverse complement.
TCTGCTGTCTTTGAAGCAGCTCCACACAGAGTTGTGTGTCCTTAGTGGGCTCGCTGCTGCCTGCCTGGGAGGTACTTGGGCTGATCATCTTCCTTCTAGAAAATCCTGAGCAATTAGGTCCCCAAACAGCATCTCTCCAAAAGGGACATTTACAGTATGAACTGACTTAGTTCTGACTGATCACTGTGTCTGGTGTTCTCTATTAACCTGCCATGTATAAGCACTGTCACAAACATCCCTCTCCCACGTTCAGAAAAATAAAATAAAGAGCTTGTCAAAAATTTCTGCTAATATAGCACAGAGCTCACACATGCTGGTTTCTGTGGCAGTAATCAGACTGCCAAACTTGCTGAAGAGAAGGAAGGGAGTAGGGAGAGTCTTTTAAAAAAAATTCAAAATTGCTATGCTGTGTTGAAGGACTAAAGAGAAGGTGGATTCTGTATTTCAGGGTTCAGTCTTAAAAATGGCATCTAATTATAATGTCAGGGATCCAGTCCTCAGCCACTTATACAACATCATAAGTGGTACATGCTCATTTCTAATCAAAGAAATGCTTTATTTTACTTGGAAAAAAGAAGAGTAATTACTAGTTAACTGTAAAATATTTTTTTTTCTTTTCCTTTATTAGAGAAGTTGAGATTGCATCAGATATTAGTCTTAGGAAAAAAAGATTCATATACCTCAAGGCCATAAACCAGCAGTAGTTAAGTCCTGATAAAGGATAGATCAGATATTAAACATTTTATGTTTGGTGCAATATTGTTGTGTAAGTATATCAGAGTAATTCTGCAGTAGGTTGGTTGCAGTTGGTTGTAATCACTCTGGCAGGCATGGAATGAGCCCAGAATTAGCCTCTTATTTTAGTTCTGCTTGTATTTTGTGGAGGAAGCAGAAATTTTGCTTTAGATATGTTAGTCCTGCATACAGTGTGACACATCCCATGTGTTTGGAAAACATTATGTTAACTCAGGAGTTGCAGCAGCTCGTGGTAGGTTCTGCAGTACCTGTTGGTCCTACTCTGTTTCTTCCTGTAGTTTGATCCAGCCCAGGACTAATATCTGCTGTCAGGGATAATTTCTCCCTCTTCCAGTCTCCCTAAATCTCTCAGCTGGGGCTCTCTGCATGAAGAGCACTTGGGGGTGGTGCACTCTGTCCCAGCAGAGGAGTGTGGCCACCCTCAGGCAGGATGCAGGAGGACTTGGCTGTAGGAAGCACATGTCCAGTGCAAGCTGCTCCCAGCCTGTGGCTCCCAGTGTGATTTGTATCATACCCCTGGATGCATGGAATGGGGAATTTCTGCTGCACAATTCTGCACCTGGGCTGGGGAGTAAGGGGGATATTCCTCCTCTCCTTATATGCACTCTGTATCACAGAAGAAATGTGATTGAAAAAGACAAGCTTGTACTTGGAAAGGAAGGCAGTGAATTTTATATTAGTGCTTCAGTTCTAATCTAGGCTAGTTTTATAGTATGGAGAGGCTTTTTTCTCCCTCTTCTGCCCAAATTAATTTTACTCATTGGACATGAAGAATAGAAATTAGGAGCCTGAAGTCATGCTGTGATATCCAGAAATACAGGTATGATCCCCTTGTTTTTCTCCTCATCTTTCTTTCCCTCAACCTCTTTCACCCCATCTTTATTCCAGCATATTTTGACTAATGATTGTGGCTGAAGAAATTGAAATCTGCTCATGGGTATTTCTCAAGCAGACTAAGTTTGTCAGCTAAATTATTCATTGTGAAACAGCTCCTCAGAGGCAAGGACTATACTTGGTGTAATGGTGACCAGACTGGACCTTTGGGTACTGCCAGAACACTCAGATGCAGCACTGACAACATTCACAGTTTCAAAGGAGCACAAATGACAGCAGAGATCTCTCCATCACACACGGGTGAGGTGCAGCTGAAAAGCAGGACCTGCTCATGAGACAGGAGCTGGGTGCTGACAGGGGAGAAATTGCCCAATTACAAATAAAAAGCTGCAAGTGCTAAAATGTAATGAAACTGGGAATAATATTTGGGTGTAGGAGATTTATTTAAATTCTGCCCTCATGGGACATGGCTGTGTCCAATCACTTTCCCAGCCTGTAATGAATCAGGGTTTCTTTCTTGTTCATAAACCAGACCAGGACTGTTACAAGGCACCAGATGTCTTGGTGCTATGTGTCATTAACTGGGGTAGATTTCGATCAGCAGGACTGAAACCATACTTACTTGAGTTCATATTTTGCTTTCTGCAAGTACTGGAAATGTTTATAATAAAGTGACATGCTGTTACATATGTATCAGTTGATAATAGGTGGCAAGTTACTGGTCCAAATATGTTTAAATAATTTTTGAGGAGTAATTTGAGTAGTACATTTGAAACATCAAAGTTTATTGAAGAAAATGTACAAATCTCAGGTTTTCATCAAAGACTTTGAAGGGATTAATAGGTAGCAATTACTTAGGAAGAAATTCTTCCCTGTGAGGGTGGGGAGGCCCTGGCACAGGTTGCCCAGAGAAGCAATTCCTCATCCCTGGAATTGTTCAAGACCAGGCTGGATGGGGCTTGGAGCACCCTGGTCTAGTGGAAGGTGTCCCTGCCTGTGGCAGGGAGTGGAACAGGATGAGCTTTAAGGTCTTTTCCAACCCAAAACATTCTGGTTTTTTCTATGACTTTCTTTTTATTGCTGAAGTGTATTTTTCTAACTCAGCATTTTGGAGTTTGCCAAATGTATTGCACAAAAATCCTCTGATGCTCATCTATGTGTATTTTGGGAAACATCAAACACTAAAGAGAAGACTTTAAAAGATATGGGCAGAAGAAAAGGTACTGAAATCCAGCGACTGTGTTAGAGAACAGAATCTGCAGTAGACATGGGTAACCAAACCTCTGACCTTCCAAGCTTTAGTGAATTCAATAAAGGGTAACACAGATCTGAGCTCTCCATAGTTATTAGTTTGAGTTTTGTGATGCTGAAGTCCCTGCCAGGCTTTTGCTGGTATTGTCCATGCTCTTCATCTCTATCCTGCATAACAAAATATTTCCTCACACAGGATGCCATGGTCTCCTACATACAGTAAGAATGATGAGTGCAATTACCAGCTGGGAGTGAAGTGGAAAAACCTCAGCTTGTCCTCAGTTCATAACCCTTCCCTGGATCAAATCAGACACTCAGGGCATTTTAGAAACTCAAGCACAGCATTTTTTACACCTTGGTCAAGGTTACTTTGTGGGGTGTGGATACCCATTCTGATGCAGTGGGTAGAGGGTAAATTGCCTGGAAGTGCTATTTTAGACATGAATGGAGAATATTTACTTCCACCCTTTACTTGGGCCAGACTTTTTCTCAGGCATAATGTTTTCAGGGTGAGCTATGACCTGTTTTTCATTTTCTCCTGGCTGTTTCTCTCAAAAAAATGGGTCTATCTCTGTGCTCCTTTCCAAATGAAATCCCACTGCTCATCCTGTTTTTAAATCAAATCAGCATTCCACCCCATCTCCTTTTTGCCACCTGAGATGTAATAATTTAAATGCTTTGGGAAGGAAAAACAGCCACTAAATGTAGTGATGGAAAGAAATGTGTTAGAGTAAGCATTAGTCCTACAAAATGCAGAAGTCCTGGATTCTGGATTCTTGTGATTTTGTGCTTGTTTTGGAGCAGGGTTGTGACTGAGCTCTGATTCATTCTGCAGTTTTTTCTTGACAGGGGTGTGAAGTTTATTATGGCTGTCTAAGGGTTTGTACTGATAAACTGTGTTAGGGATACAGGGCCTCTGAGTCTCTGCTGGGTTTGGTTAAACTAGCTCAAAGATTTAAAAACCACTGAGAGGACTGCCAGACACAGGCACACAAGCAAGCTGCTTGCATATGTTTTGTTCCCTGGAAAATCCATGCAAAAAGCCTAACTCACCTCCCCCCTCCCTGAGCTGTACACTTTCCATAAGCCCTGTTTGTCCCTGACATCCCTCTAAAGCTGGAGCTAAGTTTGCTCTGCCTTTGCTCCATTGATCTGACATCAGTCATCAGTCTGACTTCTATCCACACAACCTTTGCCTGTCCTGGGGCCCTTAAAATGCTCCCAGCTGGTTTCTGTATCTTCAGCAGGGCTCTGGTTTTGGCCTTGCAGCACCACTTCTCTGCTACATCTTTTCATTAAGGGCGGATCCATTCTGGTACAATGTGTGGGCCCATTCTCTTATCCCTGGCCTTTGCTGAATTTAAGCTCACCAGAAACACACAGCACAATAGCAGACAAGCAAATCAAGACATATTTTTCTGCAAAATAATTAAAGTCTTCCCCACTTCTAACATAGCACGTAAGGAACATATTTTCCACTTCCATGTGCTGAATTTGTCTCTCATCATTATATGATCTCTGAATTACGTGATCTTTTCTCTTGGTGCATGTCCAGGAGTGCACCTTGCCCAAAGGCAAGATGGCAGATTTTGCTCACTCTGAGTTTACTTGTAGATTGGAGAGCATGAAAAAAAATGTGCTACCGGCATGGCCAGCAGCTAAATGTCAAAATTTGGCTCTAAGACAATACTACTTAAACTATTTCTCTAAGTAAGTGCTCCTTACACAAGAAGGGATTGAAGGATCAGACTCATAGCATTGTAAAATCACTCTCTTAGGAATATTCAGAATTGCCTAGAACATTTTGAATCTAATTCTCCAAACCCTCAGGCAGCTTTGAATATCTCAGCTCTAATACATTGAAATAACAGACACTGATATGAAAAAATGAGAGGCTGATAGTTCTAGCCAGGCGATTTCCCTCAGGGGCTGCGGGCTGTGTTGCGGCGCTCTGCCCGCGCCTGGCCAGGGGTCACTCACCGGGCACCTCTGTGCCCGCAGGAGCATCCATCTGTCCCAAACCCATGCTCTGCTGTTCTAAGGGATTTTTTGGTGGCAGATGTCGCTGCCACATCGGCGGCCAGGCCGGCTCTCCCTGCCCAAGCTGCCGCCCTGCCGCCCCTGGTTTCTGCAGCGGGCTGGAAACCTCCCAGTACAGAAGGGGGGGAAACCTCCCTCCTCGAGGCAACGCAGGGAAAAACCACCCTGATCTCTGCCTTAGATGGCTTTTAAAGGTCTTTTGTCTTACTTGCTCAGATGTATGTCCTTCGGGAAATTTTTATAGCTTCCCAAGCTGCCGGGACTTGCTTTTCCCGCTGTCTGTGAGCAGAGGATGACGATGGCCGGGTTGCGCTTCATCCCCGGCGCCGGGCGGGCTGCGAGTACCACGAGATGGCACTGCGCTCCTGCTCTTCGCACAGCCTCAGCTTGAACCTTGCTCCGAATTAAGTATTTCATCAGAAGGATTTCTTCTGAGCAAAGATTTTATTTTCCCTGAAAAAACTGAGCGGGGAAGATTGTTTTTATTGTGCTTCCTTTTTTTTTTTTTTTTTTTTTTTTTTTTTTTTTTTTTTTTTTTTTTTAAATATAGAGGCTGTAAAAGAAGCTGGCGGAAACTTCAGAGTTTCAAGGGGTAACTTGAAGGGATGTTTTTTTAGTGTGCCACCCAGTTCACCACCTCAGGTCACCCTGCAGCTGCAAACGTTGCAGTTGTGCAAAGGGGCTGAAAATGTCCTGCAAGGATCAGAATCTGGTCACCTGGTTGTATACCAAATTCATATTTTTTGTCATTGTGATGAGTTGTTTCCTTTTGAAGAAATGTTTTTCACCTAACATCTCTTCCTGTTTCTTTTTTCCTACCTTTTTCATTCTTTTTCCCCCACCTTTTTCTTTCTTTTTCTTTAATTCCAAAATCTCTAGGGGGTACAGTCAAGTCTCTGATTGAGAACAGGGATGGGGATGGGGTAGGTAGTGGGGGAAGGATAAAAGAGTTATTTTTCTTTTGTGCTATCAACTGAAAAACACCTCAGAATGTTTGAAATTATATTATTTTATAAATATTGTATTACAAGACTATAAACACTAAAATAGTCACTTTGTAAATACTTGTTTGCAAGAATTGTGTAATTCCTTCAGCTAAGCGTCTGAGGAATAAAATCAGTGCAAGTAGGATACACTTCCTATGCCATCAGTTTTCTCCAGTAGTTAATATTACATTTAAACTGATAGTGATGGAAATTATTTTTGAAAAAAATGCTATTTGAGATATTTTCAGTTTAAAAAATTACATTTTAATGCGATATTTGCTGTCTTATGCAAGCTTGCATTATGTGTGTTGTTGTAACAAGAAAAATGAAAAAGGAGAAAAAACTCCTTGAAACAATTTCTCTAAGGTCGACAGGTAGGTAAAATCAGACATTGCTTGGGACTCAGAAGGGAATAAATACATAGAGACAGCCTTTTCTAGTCCTTTCAGTGCTCCACAGTTTTGTTGGGAGCTGGAGCTCCTGCCCTTTCAGTCATCGCTGGTGTAGTTCTGTACACAGATGAGTAGGAAATGCTTCTTTATTTCCAAAATGAATTCCAGTCAGAGGTAGGCTAAAAGCACCATTCATTTAGATTAAAGATCTTGAAACTATCATGTTTGCAACCATTTGTCACAGTTTAAGTAGCAGTGCATAAATGTCGTGCTGTTGGTATACAATTTAATCTCTGCTGACAACAGCTCCATTTCTAAAGTTTCCTCAGCATCTTTTTTTAATGGCTTACATTTCTTATAGACAACCTCTGCTGCTTATGCAGAAATGGGACAGCTCTGTAGCCTGCCAGACCTGAATCTCCTCCAGATGGGCAAAAAATGGTAAAGCATCAAGTGCAGTGTGTGTGGGAGCATCAGGCAAAGGGTCTTTGCACATGATTCTGTGTGCATCCAGGTCAATGCATGGGCTTCCATTCTGCAGAAGCATTTGATGGTTTTCTTGTTGTTTCAGGTCAGAACATACAGGGTAGATTTTGTTTTTTGAATTTTTCCTCTGCTCAAACCAAGGGGAAGATAATTTACAGGACAAGAGTTTGATTTTTTTCCTCCATGATCTTTTCAGTACATAAAAGAAGCCTACAAAACCATGGAGAGAATCATCCTGCAAGTGCATTAGTGATGGGACAGGGGGGAATGGCTTCAAACTGAGAGTAGATTTAGATTAGATATTAAAAGAAAAATTCCTTACTGTGAGGGTGGTGAGACACTGGACAGGTTGCCCAGAGAAGCTGTGGATGTTCCATCACTGAAAATGTTCAAGGCCAAGTTGGATGGTTCTCTGGGCAATCAGGTTGGGTGGAAGATGCCCCTGCCCATAGCAGGAGGGTTGGAACCAGATGATCTTTAAGGTCCCTTCCAAATCAGGCCATTCTGTGATTCTATGATGTTTGGAATTATTCTGGTAAAAAAAATATGAACAATGATTTTATGAAACAAGAATGCTCAATTTCTAGTGGATGTCACTCTCATTGTACTGTTGGCAGAATGTTTATAGCTGTAGACCTTTACTTGCATTAAAGCATTAGCCCAGAGAGAATAGGTTATAAATCCCAGTGTCTCTTTCCAGGGATAATGTCCTTTATAGACCTTCTATAGATCTTCTGATTCTGTCTGTGCTTGAGACTCTGCCCAGCCTGGAGCAGGTGGAGGAAAAGGTTGTGAATTATGTGCCACTAAGACACTTTGCTGAGCTGTGTCGTGGCAGCTTGCAGGAGTTTTATGGGAATATATCTTCAATAGAGAAAATTAAGGTGTTGGTACGTGGAAGACTACACTGATAGAAACATAAATTGCAGAAGTCTCATTTGCAAACTTGCAAACAGAGGTGCAAAAAGGTTATTTACAGTCTAAGCATGTTTTCACTAACCCAAAGTGATAAGAGGGTACAACTGGGTTGAGGATTTCCTGAAGGACCTGGAGGTCTGTTTTAGTGGGATACTTTTGATACAGCTGAAGGTGGCTCCTGAGGATCAGGGTTAATGTTCTTACAAAGTCACTGATGAGAGTGGTTCATATCAATACTTCAGAAAAACTCTCCAGTCAGTGCTGCCAGGCTTTTGTAGTTATCATCTGTAGCTTTTAAAATGTGTGCAATTGTTCTGGGTAGGAAAAGAGCAGGAAGTCTTTTAGATTAAAGTGTAACCTTTATGACCACAGAACCACTGTAACCATTTATAACCAGACTCACCATTATCTCCACAAAAGAACAAATTCAAGCATATGGAAACAGAATTGGCCCCAGCTGACACATTTAAGCTGTGCCAAGGCTAAAAAACATTAGAGCCTCCTGAGTCTGCAGGAGAAGGTCAGTTTAACTGGAAGTTGCTGTGAATAAGTACCAGTATCCAATTCAGGTAAGGGGACAGGACTGGTAAAAAGTACAGGTTGAGACTGGAGTTGGTGGTAGGAATTAGGAACCAGGAGCCAGGCAGCAAGAAAGATCAAAGAGATCAGGGGTTATTAGATGCAAATACTAAAATCCAAAATACTAGGAATTTTAATTTTCAGGGGCAAATATTACATGAAAACCTGGAGGATGGAAAGGCAGCACTATATCTAGGTTCAGCCTGCACTCTGCTAAAACACGCCACGTGGAAGATGGTTGTCCATCTTGTGGAATTCTAAGGAGCCATGGTTCACAGTGGTGCTTTGCACCCTGGCTGGCCCATTTGGCAGCTCAGTGACTTTGCAGCACTGGTTTGCATTACAGCACTGGCTCTCACAGTGCTGCAGTGCTTTTACTGCACCTTTTCTGACACTTGACTACAAATGCTGGACCATCTCAACACCTGCTGCATGAACAGTGTTTTTCTGTTTTCCTGTCTCCATCCCCATCCCAGCCTGCTCAGCCCCACCACTGCTGGGATGAGTCCTCTTCCACCTCTTCTTTTTCTCCTCCAAAACCTTCTCTTTTTAAAATCTGAGACTTTTATTTCTTCAAGGTCACTTCAGATTTAATTCACCAATGTAATATATCTAAAGAGTTAATTTAATATTCCAATATGGCATTTTAAAAAATTGCCATACAAATATATTGTAAGTATGATCACATCTCTCTGAAATGAAAATCAAGACCACTCAATGTCCTTTTGTCAAACTGATTGTATCTAATTAAAAAAGAAAGAAATCCCAGCGATGCAGCTTTCCTTCCCATTAACATGCACTGCACAGGTTACTTCCTAATTTAGTACAGAATGTTGTCTTGCTTTGCTCCATTCTTGATGAAACTGCCCTGTTTAGATGAAGTTAAGGGAAATTGTGAGTTAGCAAAAGAAACTGCAATCCCCACCCTACTACACGAAGATGTATCATTTGACCATTTATTTCTTTTCCTCAGCAAGTGTATCCAGCTATGGAAGCAGATGGACTGGCCCTTGGCCTCATAGCACTGCTAGCCTGGCACTCTGAATTCTTGGTAAATAGATAAACATGCCTATAAGATTAAGTGACAAATTCACATCAGCACCCAAAGCTTTGATCAATACCACTAATCCATTAAGGATTACAGCAAAGCATCTTATGTTTCTGTCCCTTCTTTCTGGAATTAAATGTGAACCAAAAAATAACAGAATAAAATATTTTTTAAATTAAATGAAAAAAGGAAATTACTCCTTGCACATTTTAAAGATAAAGGACCCTCATTAGTGCATCTGCTTGCCTGGACAGACTGCCTTTGAAAGCAATTTAAGTGTAACATAGTAATTTTCAAATTAAAACAGGAGCGGCAGGTTTCTAAAATGAAAATGTACCAGGGGCAGCCACACAGCCAGATCCAAAATCCCATCTATCTCCTGAATCTGACAGCAGTTAATTTGACCAAATGGCAACTGCACCTGAAGGAGAGGGGACAACAGCTGAAGTAAAGCCAAGGCAAACACCTGTTGAGAACTTAGCAGAGGATTCAAAGTCCATTGAAGTAAGTGGGAATTTTTCTATTGACTTCAGTTGCCCAAATCAGGCCTTCACTGCTTTGAATAAATAAGAGTTTATGACTCAGTGTATCCTCTTTCCCAGTGGAAAGAAGGTTCACAAGAGCGACTGAATTACAGGGCAACAGGACTCTGCTGCAATTTATTTAAAGTTATTTTCATGCCTGAGAGTCTGCTTTGAGAGTCAGGTTCTGCATTGATGGGACTGGTGAGGATGCCTGCTAACATAATGCTGAGGTGACCCAAGTAAGTGTCCCCTCATATCTGTGACCCATTAGATAGTTTTGAAAACACACCTGACTGTAGAGAGAGGTTTGTTTATTGCTTGTGAGTCACTTGCCTCTGATTTCCTTCTGTGTCCTCGCTTTTACTTTCTCTGCCATTGTCTTTTGCTTGTTATAATTGAAAACTGGTAAGAGAAATGTAACTTTTTTTATACACATTCTTCATGAAATAATGTTTAGAAATGTAGTGCTCTATGAGGCATCCCCTGGGGTTGTTAGATCAAGGTCATAATGAGTTGGTGCATTTGCTTACTACAATATATAGGAGCCTAATGGCAGCTGCAATCATTTACTTTCCCTCCCTGGCTCTTTGAGAGTTATTTGCTTGGTTACATGAGGTGTCAACATTAATGCAGATGGGGATGAAACCTGAAGAAATTAACATAAATCGTGTCAACGTGCTGTCTTCTGATGTAGTGCCACTTTCTTTAGAATTTCGTTTTATTGCTATCAATATTTTCCTCTGATCGTCACTGCTGCAACATAATTTCAACACTGAAATTTAATTTCGTCCAAATGTGCTGTCCTGTTCAATCAGCCATGGAGGGTTCACCCAGTCACTCCCTCCTCCCCATTTTTTCCCACCTACTGTGTGATTTTGCTGTTTATGGCTCGTTCTCTGGACTTTCACACCCCCAGCATTTGAGAAAGATGGAAAAAATGCCATGGCATTTCATTTAGTCAGTGTTAACTCCACTCCCCTGGGTTGTGAGAAAGTGAAAATTACTTTGTAAGATAAGACTTGGCTAACATAGGAGCAAATATCACTAAATGCTGAATCTGAAAATCCAAGTGTAGATGAGGTGTAGACATTAAAGTAATTCCTTTCATGATCTTTAGCCATGTCATTTCATGACCAATAACTCTTGAATGCTGCTGTTGAATGTTTACAACACAGTTACAGGTTTCTGTGGGAGAGCAAATGGCATTTCCACAGGGTTTCTAAGGAAAGTTGCAGTAGGGTGAATGCCACAGAAGAAGGATAAGATTGATGTCTTTGCTTAAGGTATACATTTAGATCTAGTTTCTGAGAGGAAATCTGTATCCTGGAGGAAGAGGGAGAAGAAGATATCTCAGAGTGGGTAATAAAGTTCATGACTTCCAGCTATGGGGTCAGGAGGGATGGAAATAGCCCTGGGCTTTACACTTATTGGGATTTGCTTTTGATGCTTTTCTGGGAGCAGGTATAAATTCAAGATCTTCTCTTTCTGCTCAGTACGTCCATTCCCCTATCTTGGAATTATTTTCTATGATTATAGGGTCTGTCTTGTTCTGTGGAGTGAGTTCCATCATGTGAAGTGAAATATGTAAGAGAGAGATAGGGGAACAGAGAAGAAGGAGAAAAACAGGCAAGAAAAGCAAAATAAGGAGCTAAAAAAGAGCACTTCAGAAGTACTTGAACAGAGTGGTCATATTTATATCCATGAGCTGCAGCTGCAGAGTTTTAATAGCGACAGCAGGGCTGTCTTGCTGAGAAAGAGCAGGAGGAGGCAAGAAGACCCTGATGTGGAACAAGGCTGGAGTGTTGTAACCTGGTGGGGAGAGGAGCAGGCAGCTGCCACAGGCTGCTGGAGGTGATTGAGAGCCACGGGCTGGGGCAGCTGTGACAAGGTACCTGAGGGAGCAGGGGACATCGAGGTTAAATCACATCTCCCTGGAGGCTGATGGTGATGCCAAGCAGTAACAGAATTGCCTTGGGCTCTGCCACTTTAACTCCATTTCTCTGAGTGCTGTACACCTTTTGACAAAATAAATCACACTTTGTTTTGAAGAATTTGTTTTCTGCATCACAGCCTTTTAGTAGTGCTTCTTGTCTTCCACAAGAAAAAACTCAGTTGGAGGGAAGTCTGGCAGGCTGCAGCAGCAATTACCAGCCAAGGGGATATGATTTAGAGACCCATATCAGAGAGGTCCTGGGAGCTGGTGTCAAACACAAACCACTTCAGGGAGGTGCCTGAGAGATGCACTCGGGGTCTGTTGGAGAATCTGAAAAGGGTCAGGTGCCTGCTCCTATAGACACAGGAGTTTCCTTCTCCTCCTGTTTTCACCCAGCAGAACAAGGAAATTTCACCTATCATTAGTCTGTATTATCATGAACAAATTGATGTCCCTGGCAGCCCCAGAAAAATGATTTGGGCACCAAAAATAGGACATAGGGAGACCTGGAATTTTCTTTTCAAGAAATTCAATGCTCAGATTTCTATCTGAGCAAACCCTGTAAGATGACTAAATCCATTTGGACTCTGTGCTTTGAATGGCAGCTGCTGTGCATGCTTCAGCTGGACATATTCTACAATCTCCCTTTGTGTATGGTAGGAGATGCTCAGGCAAATGTTACCCACCAAGGGAGCAGCACACCTTTTGCACAGGCTTTTCATCCTGAAAGACACATTCTGAATTTTGGACTTTGTTTCTAGAAGAAGTGGGAACGGTTCTGATTATTTCTGAGGGATGATGATACTTGGAGCACTGTTTGCTGATAGAACAGAAATCATCTAGGAAATGGAAATGTCAAATGCATATATGGTTGCCTTTCTTACTCGTTTGCCTGTGTGGGCAGGTGACTTTGACATTATGGGTCTGAGCATTTCTCTGCCTGGAGTAACTCATTACAAGGGCGGTCATTATGCTCCCTCCAGACAGATTTTCTTCTATATCAATTTAGCACACCTTTAATTACAACAAGGAACCCTTTAAATTTCATCTGAGTTGTAGGGGGCTTTCTACATTCCAGTCTGAATTCCACCCAGTATCATTAAATTAGTCCAATTTACATAAAACTGACCTTGCCAAACCAATAGTAATATAAAGGGGGAAAATAAAGCTCAGAGTACAAAGTCAAGTAAGTCAAGCACTTAGAAATCCCAGGATCAAAGTCACCTATGAAACTTTACATCACCCCTTTCCTAGTTCCAGATAAGCTTTGCTTTGCTCAGCATACAGAGTACCTACTGAATAAGTACTTGGTCAGTATTTATTTTAGTCCTTTTTCTTTGGTTATTTACCGACTGCTACTGAAGCCATGCATCAACAAATCAAATAAATAGACTTCTAGTGGTTTTGCATCATGCTTTCAGTGTTGTAGCTAAATTAATTAGCATGACACCCCTGCAAGTGTTAGCCCTTGTGTGACCATGACATAGAACATGGATTAAAAAGGAGTGTTGTTAATGCTGTAAACCCAGTTTGAAATTACTCACATTTAGTTTTTGCAAAGTAATGTGTCTTCAGTAGCATGCTATATGTTCAAACTGCATTTTCTGCTGGTCTCAGTTGCAGAGGTGAATGTTTGCTTGTTTGCAAATCTAACCCCGTCTGTCTATGCTTGAATTCACAACCTTATCTTCTGAACGAGGTGGAACTCCTTTAAATATTAATATGGGCATGTACATAGAAGTTGTATGAGGAGGTCTAGGTCTATGGGAGCTAAAGAAATGTCCAAGTGCAGCTCACATTTTGACATTTTTATTTTTGGAGGAATCGATTTTTACAACCCTAATAATTTTTTTTTGACATAGTGTCTTGTAATGGAACTCTCAAAAGTATTTATATGTATGTGTGCATAGTTTATGTCAAATGTGTATATATATATATATAATTATTTGCATATATTTGTGGTTGCTGACAGTCTGGTCAGAGAGAAAGTCAGACTTTCCCTGGCATTGCTCTGGGGATTTTTGAGAAAACTCAGAGAACGAATTAAAATAATCCCTAGTCTTTGCAACTGATGTTTTGAACTTGTAAGATGTTTACTAGAAGGGTGTTGCTCCTAATTAGCCAATGATGTGAGGGGTGTTGATTGAGGACCAATCAGGTCCAGCTTTCCTCAGAACAGTCTATAAAAGAATGTGATGTATAATAAACTTCACATTTGCCTTCTGATGACATAGGAGTCGTGTCACTTCATTCAGCTGTCCCTAATACAACATACGTATACTTAAAACACTTATACATACAATTCCACTCTGCACCCCAACCCAGAATGGTTTTGACCCCTTTCCCCTTGGACAGGGTAGAAGCAGTGATTGTAGAGAAAAGGTGAACTGACTGCTCTCCATCCAGCTGTGAAGGGTCATTGACAGGAGAATTTGTCTTCTCCAAGGAGCAGCTGCCTGGAAGAAGACGCTGAGATCCGGCGGCGCTGGGATTGCTCGAGCGTGGGCAAGAGGCTCTGCAGGCAACATCCACTCAGACTGAGGGAGCTGTGAGGGTACAGGGCAGTGAGCTGAGAAATTAGCTATGAAATTCTACTGGGTTCCTAACTGAGCAAATATTTCCAGAGCCTGAAAATGTGGCCAGATTTGAATAGTTTAATGATATGGCAACAGGATTTTCCTTCTGTGCGATTTGTCCCTCTGCTAAAAATTCAGTCTCTGCTTCAGAGCAGGAAAGTTTTAGATAAGACTGTCCCAAATGTTTACATGCAAAAAGCACGGTTTCACCAGACTTCCTTCCAATAAAACAGCTCAGCTGCTTTTCTCAAGATAAAAAAGTCAACCAATGTTCAAAACTAAACATCCCATTTGGAAATTTTCTGTTGTTATTCTGAGAGACATTTAGGTGCAAGGAAAAACTGGATGCTGAATGGAAAATCCTAACTCTGCTTAACTACAGGCATCAATAATTGTGAAGCCAATGTAAAGAACTTCCTCTGGGTCAGATACAAACTTTTAGGTCACATTTGAATACTTCAGTAACATGCAAAAATTGCAAATGTACTAGATTTCCTCCAACTTTTTTTCACAAAAAACCCCTTCCAGTTATCTGCCCCACAAGTCTTCTGAGAGATTTCATTTCCTCTTGAATTTAGCTTGGTTTAAAGCCTCAGAGCTCAGCCATGGAGCAAGCCAGGAGACAGCCTGGAGTTCTTACTGGTGTGTTGGACTTCCAGCAGCATATCCACAATTCTGCTGCCCTCAGGCTGCTCAGGCCACCATTTCCCTCTTTAGCTTTTCCAAACACTCACAAAACATGAATGAGTTGAAGCCTGACGTTTTCTTTGCCCTTTTTTCCTCTGATCTTGCATAACTCTTCCCCAGCCAACCAAAATCTGCTTCCTTTGTAAGAGGAACTTAAGATGGTTTGCTTTTGTGGCATACCTACACTCCAGAGAAAAAGATAAATTAACATTAATTAATTAATTTGCTTTGCATTCTCCCCCTGTGTTACTCTTTATATTTCCTCCCTTTCAGCTGGGAATGAGGCACCAAGGGCTAATCCTGTAAAGTCTTGCATTTATTTCCCAGTTCTCTCTTATTTCAGGGGGTGTATAACTCTTTCAAGACCTTGACTCAAGTCTGGATTCAGTCACTGGATTATGGAATATTCTTCAAAAGATAACTGTGAAAATCTCATTACTTCAAACTCTTATGAATGAGACATTAGGAAATACACCACGAGAAGCAATTGCACGTTATTATTTAAATGGCCTAGAGATAGATCCTCTTTTTCTTTAATAGCATCTTTGACCTCCCTTCTTCCTGTAGTCAAGCCACCCAAAAATTACATTTTGTAGCATACATTTGTACATGGAGCTGTCATTTGGTTATTTCTTTTCCAAGTGAAAACTACTTTGCTCCTCTTTTTTTTCCCCACTAGCAAATAGAAAATTGAGCTTCCAGGAATGTAATGTGCAAACTTCAGTGTTACATCCTGCAAATTTGAGATTGCTTAATGGAACCAGAAAAGAAAGTTTTTTTTTTCTATTATGATCAAGCTTAAACAATTTTAGATAGTCTTTTGTGGTCTAGTGAATGCAGGGAACTAAATCCAGAGTGAATGCCAGAAGCAACAATTACAGTTCTTTTTTTCCTAATTGAATTCTTTGATGATTTTCTCAATTGACTTCAGAAGCCCAAGTACTCAGTCTCCAAAATTCACATACTTGGGACATTAAAATTATGAATTTACAGGAATATTGCAAGTATATTTATGACATTCATGCCAACTGAAATTTGCAACGTGGTATGCAGTAGATTTTCTTCCCTTAGAAAAATAAAGAAACAGTGGAGCTGGGATTTTAGATTTTTTTCTTACTTTTTTCACCCTCGAACTAGTAAAAGATAATCAAGATTATCCTTAGAGGAAAAAATGGCAAATTTCTTTAATTTTTGTGGATTTTTCAAAACTTATCCAAATGAAAAATTGCCCACTGCATTGGAAAATATTTCTGCAAGCTTACCCACACTGGCTGTTCCCATCTGCACTCAGTACAAAATAATCAGTGCACAAAAAAATTCAGTGGGATTTTTTTTTTTTTAAACTAGAAGATTGGTGTTTGGCAACAAACAGAAAAGGAAACTTCAGCAGCTCATGGAAAGCTGCTGCTTGTGCAGCAGAGCTTTGGGGGAGCAGTGCTATGTGTGCAGCATAACTGGATGGGGCTTTGCAGCTGATTTGTAACAGGACACTCAGGGTGCAAACACCCAGCTCTGGTAGAAATGGGCTCTGTGTTACCAGAATAAAGAACATTTTGAGTGAAGCCAAGCAACCTGCCCGCTGTCGTGGATACAGGAACGTGGGGTGTCTGAGACCAGAGTGAGGAAACAGCCCAGGCACTGCATTTGCTTGGTAGCTTTAATTAGCCATTCTCCTCTCTCTGTTCTCAGGCAGGATTCTCATCCTTCAAACACATTTTAAAAATTCATAATGTTTACTGCTTGTTCTCATCGCAAGCCATTTGATTTTTTTTTTTTAGCTTAAATTTTTATGGTCTTGCTAGAAAAAAATTATGTTCTGTCTTAAATCCCTTTCTGCCTGGTCTTTCTTATTCCAAGATTTTTGGTCAATTTTATATATGTCAAAGATAGTCAAACACCCTTTGTACACATTTTTCTTCTCTCTTTTCTTTAGAACATCTTTATGCCTCAAAGAGTTTGATTCTTTATTTCTTCTTAAAGAATCTCAACCTTACGTCTCTACTAAATCACTGGTGCACTCACTTTACGGAATAACTTGCTTCCCCTGTTATGCCTTCCTTATTTCTGTACATAATTTGTATTAAAAGGTGGGAGTTCAGATTTGTTAACATGAAAAAATAAGGATTGTGCTGCTAAAATTCCTTTAAGGAAGGAAACTGGGGCTGCCACTCTATCTCCCCAGCTGCAGTTTCAGTGACTTAACTGCTTGCCCATCCTTCATGTGAGCTCCCAAGTATGGTTTTTGGTGCTTCAAGCACTTTTTTTAAACAAGAATTTTGTGGAATATAAGTTGGTTGGTTTTGTTTTTAAAATTTGTTTTGGAGAAGTAAATAGACAGTAAAATTAAAGGAAGAAGATGCAAGGAAAATGATTTTCTATAAAATGAGAGTGTAGTAGAAGCAGATGGAAATATAAAAACATTCTGGCTTTGATTGCATGATAATATATAACCTCTTCCTTTAAGAGTTTTAGAAGATTATGAAGCTGAAACATAGAAAAAAGAATATCAAAATCTGCAATTAGAAAGGACTGATACTTTAGCTAATTTCAGAAGAAATACTTTTCTGGGTTAGATCCAGTTTAACAAAAGAAGAATATGTGAGTACATATTTTCAAAGTGGTCCTCTACTTCCCAAAGCTTCTCTTTTCCTGATCACATGATACTGTTGAGGTAGCAAGGCCCTTTTCTGTCGTAACATTTCCATGCCAGGGGATGGTGTAAATCTTTTTCTATCTTCCCCCTCCCCATTTTCAAGTTTTTAATTTTTATTTTTTTTATTGTGAAAGAGCAGCCTGTTGGAAATTTAAGGCTTGAGACCATAATCTGCTATTATACAAGTGTAAGGAATTTTCAATACAACTGAGCTATCAGTAAATTAATCACCTAATAGGCTAATAACCAAGTATATTTATTTTTCCATGTTAATGTTATTAATTTCCAAAACACAAGATCATAATGGGAAGCATCAGTCCCTGTGGAAAGGCAGAGTAAGATCCAGCTGGTGTGATAACACTGCAGCTGATGTATTCCTGTAACATGTGAACTTCCTAACTAAGCTTCTTTATTGTTCCTGGAGGTTTATTAAATCTTGTAATTTTGTATTTTTTTGAGGGGTGTCTGGAAAGGAGGTGCTGCCAATGCAGAATAAACAATGCAGAAGAGTTAATAATGTGTGTGGAGAGGATAAAACTGATTCCTTGTGTTCCACTGATGATTGGGAGTGACAAAAGCAAGGACAGCCTTGCTAATGATCCCTGGGAATTAGGAAGTGTGCTGATTTCCAGAAGACTTGCTGAGTCCTGAGCCAGTAAAGTGCACCATTTCTTGCATTTAATCTCCTAATGAAGAGCAAAACTACAGCACCTTCTAATTGCAAAATTTAATTGCTGCCTGTGATCAGGCCCTTTGCTCCCGGCCAGAGTGGCTGGAGTTACCCTGTGGGATTGAGCTGTGTGTGACCATGGCACAGGTGCCCTTTTTCCACATGTCCCATGCTCCACCTTCACCCAGGATTCCTCCTTAGGAACAATTCACTTTGCAAATTGCTTCTTTTCATGTTTATTTTTTCCCTCTGTCCCAATCAGTTTCTAAATTGAAGTCTCTTGTTACTGCTAACGTGCCCATTTCAACATCTTAATTTCTCATATCATTTTTACATGTTTTGAGGGAAACAGGCAGTTTATAGCAATTCCTGTTAGCAACACATTCGACTTCCTCACCCCAAAAATTCAGCCTCAAAATAATTTACCTCTCTAAAAGTTATTTAAAAGTATATCTAGGGTAGATGCTTAATTCTGATTCAGTTACATTCAATAAACAGCTACTTACACAAATTCAGCTACCCTTAGACTTTAAACATTCAATTAACCACAAGATTGATATGTGAAATATTTACTTGTGTAATCATTGGATTTCAAAATGCCTTACAGAGGGGGCTGTGAGGCATTTCCTGTTTATGGATGGGGAAGTGAGGTGATTCACTGATTAAATCAACCTGTGAAGCACTGGCAGAGCTGGGAGCAGACTGAGCCTTGCCAAACTCCATCTGTTGCTCTGGTGGTGACAACAAGCTCATTTCAGCTGAAGTCTTGCCTCAAATAATTCCTTATGCAATGCTAGGAATACTTCAGGCAATTATATGTGATGAATATAATATATGTAGTATTTAATGCTTTGTCTGTAATGATTATTTAAGAATTGCTCATGTATATGCTAGGAAATGTTATGTTTCACATGGATTCTACACAAGAATATTTATTGAAAATAGGATTATTTTGCATTTACTCTAATAATTTACATAATTTGCTTTTATTTGTTTAAAATATTTAAAATAATTTCTTGAGGGTCTACATCCTATGAAGGAAAAATAATATTTAAAAGTAAGATTTCTTTATCTCAAACTCTTGGCAGAGTCAGGGGACTTCATTAGCTCGTGGAGCTCATTTTGGTGTCAGAGGAATGGTGTCAAACTTCAACTTCCACTGAATTATAGAGAACTCGTAAGTGTGGTATAAATGAAATTAGAACTGGGTGAGAAAATATGACTTCATCATAAATCAAGTGATATTTCAGGTGAGACAAAAAAATACATGTGCAGGCAGAGTTTTGTAATTGAGTCACATTCAGAAATATTAAAAAGCTTCAAAGTGAGGAATTGTTTCCTCTGGTGAGCTCCTTTCCAGTATTAAGAGCATGTGTAATATTGATGCATTGCCCCAGTCACCTGGAAGTCTCCTTATTGCTGGAGTAAACAAAGTCACTTTAATATTTTTGAAGGTTTCTCTGCATTATAAGGAGCATCATGGGAGCTTATTAAGTTCATTAGAATGCTGAAGAAATGTTAACAGCAGTTCTAAGTGCTTCTTTACTACAAGAAAACTTTGGGTTTTTTTTTTTTTATTTTAAGAAGGAAAATACAGGCAGTGAGCATTGGAGAGAGACCCATGTTGGATGAAATGAGGAGAAAAAAATGTAGCCACTATTGCTGTTAGCAGTTGTGGAATCTTTTGGGGAAACTTTTGAGTTTAGGGAAACTGTGTATTTTCACTCTTAAAGTTTCATTTCTTTTTTTTTTTGCATCATGTGAAGAAACATCTAGCAAGAGATAAAACACTAAAATAAAGTTTTGGTAACAAGAAGCAGCTTTGAAATAACTCAGCAGAGAGATCATGGAGGTGTCTGGGGCATCTGTTGATCTGACAAGCTGTATTATATACAAACAAAATATATACCTCAAAAAACTGTGCATTGCTCCTGCACCAAGAGCACTGCCTGCAGCTGATGCTTCAGACAATGAGGCTGCAGAAAGTTCCACTGCTCCAGAGCACTGTCTGATTTTATTCCTCACTGGGATCCCAGATGAAAGCCTCAGATAAGAGAAAGGACCTGGAACCAGCCTGGATGTGAGCAGCAGGGGTAAGGTTTGAGTCAGAGATGATGCACATGGGCTGGGCATGTGAGATACTGCTTGTGCCTGTGCTGGATGTAAGGGTCCTCTGGGACTCAGCTGAAAACTTCCTGGCCTTTGGATGACTTCCTGGCTGGTGGAGGATGCTGAAAGACAGTGTCTGGGCAGATCTGCCTGAGCTGGAAAGCAGTTCTGTGAAGCATCAGCCTGAGGGCAATGACAGAGTTTGTGGCTTTGATGGCATTATCCAAATAAATAGTGAGATAGGAGAAAAAAAAGGGTGAGAATGGATGCAGCTCCCTGGAACCACCCAGGAAGCTGGAAGAAGGGGTAGAAGGATAGAGGGGTAGAAATATTCATTAAAAAGTAAAGGAGAAGGAATGAAAACTGGGAGGTGGCAGAGAAGGAAAGGAAGGAAGACAAGAATTCAAGTGAGAGGCTGGCTGCTGGACAGAAATTCACAAATGAAGAATGGAAGCTAATTCAGGTTTTTAGAGACTACATTAAGGCTAAGTTAATGACACCTAACAGCTAGGTTGAGCTGTCTCTAGTTTGAGACACAAAAAGAACAACTCAAATCAACTGTTGTAAGCAAGAACTTCAACAAACTGAGAGACATGATCAGCTGAGAATCAATGGGACAAGAGAAAGTGAAACCCCCACAGGTTTGTACAGGGGGACACCACAGCTCCATGGCAATGGCCAGAGGAAAAGGAGAGAGGAGGAAGTGCAGACAGTTGGAAGGAGATCAAAAGCTGGGATGGGCAAGCAGAAGAGAAGATTAACTGATAATGAATTATGCACCTCTGGCATGGAAAAAGGAAAGGCTTGAGCCCGGCTCTGCAAAATGAAATATGGTGCCAGCAGGGTTGTAAGAATCCTCCTTCACCCAGTTCCTTCTGTCTGCTAAAGGACATTTTACAATTTTGTAGTTAATAGGGGGTCCCAAAGGTGAGAACTCTGGCATGGACAAAGAAGGGTCAATGCAATACACTGAATATAGAGTGATAACAGTAGGGGAACACTCCAGCAGGAGCAGTGTGGGAGCAGACCACAGCCAGGTGATGCAGAGGTTCCTTGGTTCATGAAGAAACTTATGCATTGTCGTTGCCTACAGATACAGAGGGTAGGAGTTGACCCTCTGATATTTTCTTCAGTTCACTCTCAATTTCTGAACTGGTGTTGTGGCTTTTAATTGTGGAATCCAGAAGGGGCTAGGGTCAGGATCCTCCCAAACACCCATTTTCTCCTTGGGTACCCAGTTTTTCCAGTCCCTGCAAGGCATTTCAGGATAGCTAATTACACTGGCCTTCTTTCTTTTATTTTGTTTGCTTGGGTTTTTTTTGGCTTTGTGCCTGTTGTGAGGAGATATGAAGCAGACTAAGATCTGCCCTGTTATGCCTAACTAGAAAGGAAATCTTTCTCATCCTTATGTAAGTGTTTTGAGTCCTTGTTGAAATGATGTATTCCCAAATGGCACTGGTGTTAATGTGAATATTGAATTATGAATAGATTTTTATGACACATATATCAGAGTTTTGAAGATCACAAGGGAAAAAATTTCTACTGACTGCAAGTTGATGAAAAGCACACAAAGCCCAAGATAGCTGCTGATTTCAGGAGCTGTTGCAGTTACAGGTATAAGGAAAAAACAAATAGGTAACTCTGCATTTCTCCTTAATTTCATATGTATGTACTAGTTCCACTGTGAGATTTAAACAGCAGTGATTAACCCTCAAAATAAATAGTTTTCAGAATTTGAAAAAAAAGTCCTTTGGAAACCTCTAATTTAATCATTGATTTTGCCTGACTGTAGGAGAAATTTTGGAGCAGTAGATTTACAAGTCTGAGATGCAGAGTTTAAACAAAGCCCTATTGATGGTGCAAAGGCTTTTATTTCTTTGTCTGAAAAATGACACAGAACAAATAGAAGGGTGCCTTCACAGCAAGACATTTTGCTCTTTGATTTCAGCTTTGATTCTCTTCAAACATGCAGCATTAGCACCTTTATTTAGATGTTCTCAGTATGAACAGAAATTAGGTGAATTCAGAGGGGTCCTATGAAAGAAGACAGTGCATATGGGAGAAGGATGTTTTCATTATTTATTCTCAGTTTGGCTTTCTGAACATTGAAATGCTGGTGCTCTTGAAAGATAAGTTTTTCTAGCAGAAACTGGTGTAAAAATGACATGATGTAGTAATTACTAATGGAACACAGTCTTGGGGTGTATTAATGGAAGTTTCTGTCAGTAAAAGGCAGTATGTTTTCTGGGTTGTTCTTTATTATCTCCTTGCCTCAGTTTTCTCATCTGTAAGAAGAGGATAACTGTTTTTTGGGATTCTTGAGTAATGCACGATAAAAATGCACATTTTTATATTTATCTTTCAATAATGGGCTTAAAATTCCTTAAAACAGTCATAAAGAGAACCATTTTAATTTCCCTTTGACTTTTCATTCAAAGCAAAATAGTAATTCAAAAGATGGCAGTGTATGTGGTCAGCTAAGTTCCCTCTCTAGCCTGCATAATTAATTTCTAGACTAGCTGAGTCAACCATTTAGAACAGTCTTTGAAGTTCTTGGTAATAAGCCAGGAAGTCAGTGTTCAGAAAGGTCAAGAAGACCAAACCATGATCTTTCTCTGAGTAGTTTCTGCTCTTGATAAATCTCTTTTCATTTGTAATTTGTTGTTTGCACTCTCTGTGCCTCTCCAATGCCAAGGCTTCTCATGTGCCCAGGATAAGATGTTTTTTCTTAAGCTGAGCCTGCAAACTCAAGTGCCAGTGGTAAGTTTGGGTAATGAAGGAATTGGGACAAGTTGGTTTGATCTCACAAATTCCCTGAATGTCTGCAGGACAAATAAACTGCCACCACCAGATCTGTCTGTAGGGGTTGGTAACTGAAGCAGAATCTCTTACCTGTGACTGCGAAAATGATGCCTGTGATGGTCCAGTCTCAGAGGTGAGTTTGAGCCCTGGGTTACCATGGAAGATTTAAGAAATCAGCAGAACCCATATGGTGCCCCAATACTCTTTTGTATAAAATAATGCTGCCAAACTCTTGTCCTTGCATGCGTTTTTATTTGATTTTATATTTCCTAACACACTGACAGCACATAACAAATAACAGCCAAGTAATACCTGTGGAGGTATTATTTTTTATTAGTATAAATAAATACATTCAATCAGGCATAATAGTTTCATTTATTTGAGGGACTAAGATTTATTGCTTTATTTTTTGGTCATTTAAGTAAATAAATAATATTCTGTGTGGCTTATAATCTTCTATGAATCATTTCTTTATTTTCCTTCATTCTAGCAATTTATAAATGCATTAAGTACAATTCCATATTTAAATAACATTAAAATGGTGGCACAAGTTAAAGCCACCACAGCGTAAAAGAAGTACAGGCTGCCAAGATAAATGTGAATGTCCTAATTCTGATTATTTATGCTGCAGCCTAAATGCTGAACATATTTTTGTAATGAATATGTTTGCAAATTTCCAGTGGGATTTAAATTTTTTCCAAGTACAAATTTACTGGGGAAAAGAAAATACACGATGACTATAATTTGACTGTAATAATGCTCCTCTGCTGACACAAACAGCTATACAAACTTTAAAAGTAGGTTTTTTTAATCAGAACACACTGAAGCAGTGCAACACAATGGGTGGTGGTGTTTTGGTAAGATAATCACCCCCCGAGGTGTACTGAGGCACAGTGTGGCTGATTGCCCCTAATCCTATTGGGATGTAATTATTTCATGGTAACAATATTCTTGGAAGTGCCTTATTGCTGTTATCAAATTTCTTTTAGCTTTGTATCTAAACACATTAAACAATGACTTTGTCAACTTCGAGGTCCACTGAGATTAAACTATCTTTTCACAACGTTTAATTGGCAGTTGAAATATTTTTTTTCAAGTCTGGTTTTGATTTCCTTTTAAAACTCCAGCAGAATTGCAAGCAGAAGATAGAAGATTGTAATCCATCTCAATGAAGCCTCTAAGCACAAAGAGTTTTATAAAATTAGAAAAGCAGACCTGTTGGCTAGCAGGGATTCCTAGAAAATTAAGAATATTAGGAAGTTAAATCATATGTAGTTATATTTGAATTATTTTTACATTAAAGTCCAATTTTATTTAAATAATATAAAGGAGGTGCTGAAGTCTCATCAGCTCTGCAAGCCTCCAGTGCAGGGTAAAATATTTGAGTGAGTCTGACCTATGGGTGCCCACCAGGAGGGGCAGGCTGGAGGTCCATTTCTCTTCTTATCTTCAGTCTTCATCTATCATCAAATCAATATATTATATATACATTATATATATTAAATATTCAAGGAATATTTGATGTTATATCTGATTTATGTGGTCAGAAGTTATACTTAGACCACAGGGCAGAGGTTTCAGCTGAGCTCTTTTGCTTGAAGGATGCAATATTATTCCATGGCTCTCCTCCAGCATCCTCCTGCCTGTCCTGTCCAGAGAAATCAAGCCACAGGAAGAGGAGACCTCTAACCCCAATGATGAGCCAAAAAAGGGGGTTGAGGAGAACGCTGTCATACATCTCAGCCAAAGACACTGCAGCTCAAAAGTCTCTCTTGGTAGTTTGTAGAACTGAAAAAATGGATCTAGGAATACGAATGGATTCAGCTGAATTTTCTGTTTTAGTGTAGGAGAGGGAGAAATGCAAGAAATTTGTCAGTGGATAAAGGTGTGTTGTTAAGTCATCACATTTTGAAACTATTGAGCCCTTCCTGGAGATGAAGAATTATTCTGCTAAATCCTCAGAGCCCTATTAACTTGAGCAAGGATAAGGAGTTGAAGAGTCTCTTTGGGGCAGAAGAGATTATAGAATGGAACAGGAAGATTCCAAAGCAAAAACCTCTAGAAACAGTTTTGGGGAAAGGCTTAGAGTAAGATTCCTGTACTTTTGTTGCATAATTTATGAAAGAAAGGCTCCAGAAAACTGAAAATGTTGGACCACTGTTTATATAGTGTGTTCAAAGCAGACTTAGGATCTTTTTCCAGCATGATAGCAAAAATTCATTTTTGTTTATAATTAGTGTATAAGTGGATGTTGGCTCTCGGGGATGATCTTATTATAAAGAGAGGAGGAAAGGACCAGCAAGATGTAATGTTTTCTGGACCTCTGCCCATTCCACAAATCACATTCTCCTCCAGGCTTTCTCAGCAGATCATCTTTGTTCTCCACTGAATGGAGTGCTCAAAGATGAGTTGTGTTCATTTGTTTTCTAAAGTAGGGCTTGTTTGCACTCTATTTGAAATAGATTTCTGTCTTATTATACTAATGCAAGTTCAGCTCTAATCTAATAATCTGCTCTAGATTACTAACTGCTAACAGAGCTGTTATCTATCAGGGTGAGTTCATCTCAGCCACGGTGATGATTTCCAAAGGGAATAAGCAAGACTTCAGAGTGTATATGTGAATTATAAATGAGGACACAGGTAGCACATTTCAGTAATGAGGAGGTAAAATGATAATTGACTGGCTCAAACCTGCTGTGATCTAAAGTAGATTTTAATTGATGGAGATTTGCAAGGTGCATGACCTTTGTGCAAGTTAACAGTGTTGAGCTAAGAGGACAGGATACTTTAAAAATTATTTCTACAACAGAGGAGGTTCCAGCTTAAATGAATTCAACTCAGGTTCTACCTGGTATTGTTGAATTCTGTTTCTCTTTGGGGTTTGACTGTAATATTTTATTTTAATTCTTACCTACCAGTTTGCATAAAGTCATTGAATTTCTCATCTGAATCTTTGTAAGTGGTTCTTAGGACGTATTCTAACCTCAATGAAAGCAATTTTCATTATAAAATTGATTACTAATTTTTCAAAGAAACTCACATCAGGTCCAAAATCACAATTCTTGATGGCAATGATATCACTTCTGCAGAGTAAAATGTTGAACTTTTGTTTTGGAGATTTTTTTGTGTGTGTGTGTGAGTAAGGTAGTGGGTCTTCTGCGACCTCATTTAGGAGTTCAGCTTTGATCTGTGAAGGTTTTGTTTGAGATATGAGACCTTGATCTCATATTTGAGTTTTGCTTTAGTGAGTTTGCTGAGTTGCTGAAAGAAGAGACTGATCAAGTTTAAATGCTGCAACAACAAATATTTGAGTAATAAAAATTAGTTAATAGGAATATTTCTGATTGGGAGTTTAAGTTCCCATAAGCCCATTTTTTGGTGTCAATGATAAGAAAGGAGAAAGAATGAACAATTATTTTGGCCTCTATGTGACATCTTCTACCTGTCTTGAAGGGAGAAGAGACTTTGTTTGCCTGAAATGTGGGTTTGTTCTTCTAATGGAGAAGATGGCTTGTGATCCTGACAAGTAGGTGTCTCTGTTTCCAAGCTCCAAAGCCATTGAGGGTTTCTTGCATCCACAGACATCACCCATATAAAAGCAGGTCATATAGAAGAGGCTGGAGGAATGAAATCAGGGAAAGAAATAAATCAGGAGGGGAGAAAAGGAAATGCTACTACTAAAAATGTATTCGTTTCAGAAGTAGAACAATCTGGAGGCCGCCTTCAGAGCTGAAAATGTCACATTGCACCCAGGATTCAGAAAAGAGGATGAGTGCTCTGCAGGCTGCAGAAAGTAAGCACCTAAATTGTGGGTAAGGAACAAGGTGACGGACAAACAAACAAGGCAAGGCAGCAGAATGGACTTTCAGTAGGGATTTGGCCAATTGAAAATTGCACTTCACCAAACACGATTGCAGGGATCTGGGGAGAGAACGGTGGGAAACACCGATCTGTTCTTAAATTTTTTTCCCCCAAATCCTTTCTGGCCCTTCAACAGAAGAGGAAAGACAGAAAAAACCACTGAAGGTGAATGATGCTGAGCTGGTCCTGCTGCCTGTTTTGGTGGTGCTTTGTAGCAATCTTGTACCAGTTTACCCGGGTAAATTTCTGTGTTTCAATGTGAAACACCAAGAAAACAAACTTGCTTATGAGGATGACTTGCAATAACAAAGAAAGCCCTTGCAGATGTTCTTCAACTTGAATTTCAGTGAGGGAAAGTTTTAGTGCTAGGGCAGCTTCTTGTCCTCCTTTGTAGGGAACATCTTCATTGTTGGAAAAGCTCAGAATTCCAGCCCTTCCATCTCTTGTTCATGAACTGCAGGGCCATAGGGCTCAGAGGAGCACTCACAATATCTATGAGTTTCAAAAAGCTGACAAGTCTTGAAAACAATCTTTAAAAGTCTGTATCTCTTGCAAATAAAGAGAAAAAAAAGAGTAAATTGCCAAACCAAATAGCTCTTTTCTCCAGCTACTATGAATGCAAATGTTTAAAGAAACAGGACAGATTTACTCTTTCCTTGGTTTCCAGCTCCAGAGTCTGGGATTTGGCTGCAGACCCTGATGATTGCTTTTTAGGCCAATATCTCACATGGCCTAGCTGAAAAGCAAAGGCTTTTAATTTCTGTTATTTATGATGGAGGTTTCAGCTGAAACCTTGGTCTGGGTAGGCTAAAATGCTTTTAATTTTCACTCAAAAATGCAATTTGTCTTACAAAATGGGCATAATTTAAGGTCTGAATGATTTAGTATAGATTTTTAATAACTGTTTTCTTAGTACCAGATAATCCCTGGGTTGTGCAGAATATTATTCTTAATGCAGGAAGGCAGAGTGGCTGCTTTGGAGAGCTTATTACCTTTGAGCAAGAGCCTTAATATGGTTTAAATCCTATCAGGGCCTGGAGGAATCCCTCATCAAACCCTGCCTCTACCAACTTCCTATTAAACTTGTTCCTCAGAGCTGTTTCTTAAAAACAAAACGAATTGTCTGTTTTACAAATGAGTTGAGCAAGTGCATATTTATGAAGGACACTGCTGGTGCAGAGGTCTTGAAGACCAACATGTGTTTTTTTTCTGGGAGCAGTCCTGGGAGTGTCTGGCAAGGATGTTGCATGGTGCCTGCAGGAAAGTGAGGCTTGGTGGCTCCTGGGCAGGCTGGTGCATCAGCTGAGGTGTAGGAGTGCTGGGCTTGACATTCTTGGCTGCCCTTGGAGGTGTCAGCAGAGTGAGTCTCCTTGTAGGCCAGCCAGCAGTGGAGTAATAGGTCTCTCAGAGAATTCTTGTCATCTCCTGTCTGCAGCTCATTACCATTTCTTTCTCTCTAACCTTTGGCATTCTGATCCCTGTGGCTGGCAGGTTGTGGTTCTCATTCTATGACAATTTCAGTTCTCTCAGGGAGATGAGTGCTCTTATTTTGAGAGTGTGAGTTAGAGAAAAAGGGTGAGTTACAAAGGTACAGTTTTACCTGTGCCTTGCAAGCTTTTTCACCAAGTTACTGCAATTATGATTAGTCAGCCTTCAATAATCTGTATGATACAACCTCTGTGTGTGCAGTACCTCACATTCAGAACCTAAACTTTGCAACCTGGGCCTTTACATCTATACCTCCATGAGCAGACCTCAAATCATCCACCATCTTGTTGATGTCTAAATAGGGAACTGCAAGTGATGGATGAAATGCCTGTCATGTGCCCTGCAGAAAGAAGGGAATCCTGCTGGCTTTAGTAGCAGCTGCTGTAGAACCTCCATGTGGAGGGCAGTGTAAGTGCTCATGTCAAAGTGATCTGCTGCAAAAATGGAGAGTCAAGGCAAGGATAATTCAGAATTTCCTAACTGAAATATAACTCCCAAATGCTTCTTTTTCATTTTTACAGTAGCCTTATAAAGGATCCCAACTGAATTCTAAGTTGTTTAGTTGGGTTTGTGATTGCCTTTAATTTATGACTAAATTAGATGTGGACTCGTTATTTACTCTTCTTACTCCTAATCTCCTCTCTCTTCAAAATCAGACTCTCCCGCACGAAAGTGAGACTGTGAACTTTAAAAATAGGCTCCTTTTCCAATCTCTAATGCCCTTTAATTCTTTTCAAGGTAATTTTCATCCTCGTAGCTCACCTGACTCATCACTGTCTTTGCCCCTTTATATCTTTGTCTGCTATTTTCACACTTCATTTTCTATTCTTTCATTCCCTCTTTTTTTTTCCCCTCAAGCTTCTGACATCCTTTGCCCAATTTCTTCCCTAAGTGTTTCTCATAAGGCCAGCAGTCAGGGTCCTTAATCAGGCCTGATGCACGAGGCTGGACTTGTGTCCTGCCTGGAGCTGCAGAGGCTCAGGAGGCTGGAGCACAAATCAATAGACCATGCAGAGGATGCTCCTCATTCCCCCTGTGCTCTCTCCTTGGTCTGAGCTGATATTTAAGAAACTCAATCTCACAGCACAGACCAAATGAGATTGTTTTCATTAGCCCAGGAAGATCTCAGCAGTGAGAGTTTATACCAGATATGAACTGAGGGTCAAATCCTTAGGCAGAATTAACTAAAATGCTGCTCTGGTGGGAGGAGGGAGAAGGCTCTGATTCCCCACAGCAGGAGATGTGGAATGCCACGGTTCTGTTTTGGCTGTTACCTTTCCAGGCACCTCACAATGCCAGTGTTTTATTATTTAAAGACAGAACACTAGCAAAGGATATAAAAAACCTCTACCACCACACTGAATACTAAGCTTATGAGGCCAATATAAGAAAAACAGCAGCTGAGCAAAAAATGTGGTAAAAAAATTTCCAATGACATTCCAAAGAAGGACCAAATCAAGAAATGAATATCTGTACTCCAAAAAGTAAATGCAAAAGTGGTTTTGGTCACCAACAATAGTTACAGCAAATTTCTACATTCCTGTAGCACAAATAAGAGACCAAAAAACTGTTTTATTTCTAGATTGGGTAAAAAGGTAAACTGGAAATCTTGACCTGCTTTATGTTCTTTAGAGACTGAGCTAAGTGCTTGTTTCTGTCAGGCACTGTCTGGTTCTGTCAAAATGGTAGAAACAAAGAAAGTATCTTTATTTCATGTGCAACGTTCTTAGCTGGATTCCATGGATTTTTCCTTGTGAAATCTTTCTTCTTCTTCTGCTACTGTTATTTGAAAGTTACTTCTTCCTGAGGAAAATATGATGGAGGAGCTGGCTAGGCTGTCTTTGTAGATTAACTATTTGCAGGTAGGGCTCTGACTGCCTCTCACCTTTTTTCTTTATATTAATTTGAATTACTTTCTCCTAGAGATAAAACCATGGCAAAGATATTGCAGGTACTGAAATCTTCAATATTTAGAAGGCCAAGGAAGGAAACACCCATTTTAAACTGGTTTTGATGGGCATGTGTGAGTTTGGGTGCTGGCAAGGGAGCAAGGAATCCTTTGCACCCATGGTATTTTGGTATGCTGCTGTATCTCTGGGGAAGCTGGAGGTGCTAGCACAGACAGTGGATCTTCAGCCCCTGGGGTTGCCATTTCCTTATTTCAGAGCATTATTGTGATCAAAATAGGATAAAAAATGGGCTTCCAGAAAGTTGGGATTCAAGTATTTTAGGCACACAATTTGTGGTAATTGGGAGTGGGGCTGGCTGAGCCTCATCCCCAATGGGTACAGCTGTGAGAAGCAGGTGAGAAGCCATGAAGGTAATGAGATGAGGTGTGCTGACCCATCACCAAAGGGAACAGAGGGCACACAGTTGCAATGCATTAACCATGGGGGGTAAAAATGGTTGGGCTAAAGAACAAGAAAGAGCAGCTGCTTGCAGCCTTCTGAAGTGGAGTGGTGTTACTCAGTCTGGGCAGATGCCTGAAGCCTTCTGATGAGGTATGGTGTTGCTCTGGGGGAATGCCTAAAGCCTTCTGAAATTGTATGGTGATACTCTGTGTATTGTGGCCATCTCAACTATGACAAAATATGGCTTTGAATTTTCTCAAGTAAAAGAAATTGTGCCTCAAATATCTGGGACAATTCTAAAAATGTCTTCAAACAAATGCTCTGCGGTCACGAGTCGTCGCAGGTATGTTAGCTGACAATATGTGTTTTGTTGCCTTTTACAGTAATGATTACTGAAAATGTCACTGCCATTATACAGCACGTTTTATGCTCTTTGTTGAATGCCCTTAAGCTTCCTGTCCTGCTAAAAAGAACTGCAAATTACTGGTCCTGGGTGATCTTCCCTCAGTGGTTTGATATTTGTGTTTTTAATTGTCAAACCAATTACTGGGATTTTCTGCTAGAGATGTTAATATTGCTTTGTGCTTAGCCAGGGGAAAAAATAATACTCATCTCCTAGGAAGTAATGTTTTGAAATAAAGGAATCTAAAAATACATATTTAAAACTCAGGGAAAAATGTGAAAATATTGGTTTTATTTGGCAACTCTTGTGTACTTTAATTATAGCAGAATTAATATTGTTTTTAATTTCTGTAAATCTCAGTGTGGTGATGGAATGTTTTGAAGGGACTTGTAAAAGCTTTGGTAAATGTAACAGCCTGTGTTGAAAATCATTTATGAGTTTCTTGCAAACAGGGTCAGTGTAGGTTTACATCGTGTCAATGGGATCCATTTTGTGCTGGGCTAGGAGGTCTTTTAGCAGACTTTCCCTTGCACTTAAACTCTGATAACTCTGATTCTAAAGGCCATGGGCTGTTTTAAAGGCACACTGTAAATGTGAGCATTTACAGAGATTGCAAAGAAGTGCTTTTGATCACGAACCTCACCTCTGCAGAGGAGTGGAAGGACAGGGGCCTGGAAAGGCAGGAGCTTGAGAAGTGTGAGCCAATTCTTTAAATCAGAGCTACATGGTGGATTTCTTTGTTTCTTTTTTCCTCTCTGCTAAAGCTTAAATGACAGTAAAGAGCAGAACCTTCCCTGGGAAACGTGTATGTGAAAAGGAAAGCTGTGTTCTTCCTTCATTAGAGTGCTGCTTTTCTGTTAAAATATGCAGAACCATTTTCTTTCCTACTCAGTGTTTTCAGCTGTTATGTACAGAGAGAAGTAATGGACTGGGCTCCCTTGGAATAAACTGCTTGGTGTGAATGAATCTGCCCAATCATGTGTAATCCAACCAGGCAATGATGATGACATAGTGACAAGAAGGGTTCTAATGGAGCACAGCTGTGGTTTGGACAGTTTGGGGTGAGCCACAATGCTCTGTGGTACAGACACCTGCTCTGGTCTTACCCATAGACTTCACTCTCAGCTTTTAAATAATGTGACCAAGGCATGGAATAAATGCTTTTTAATGATTTTAATACTTACCTGTCCCACCCAGGACCTCCTGCAGGCTGACTCTCCCTTCTGAAATGTCCACTTCCCCACTCAGTTTGGTGCCCTCAGCAAACTCTGCCATGGTACACTTGATCTCACCTTCCATATCACTTATGGAGATATTTAACAGCATATTGTCTATAAATAATGAATAACTGCTGACTATTTAGATACCTTACTCAAGTATTTTAAATTGACATTGTGATTGTACATTTATTGATAAATTCCTGTGTTTTCCTGTTGATGGCTCTGTGCTGAGCTGCTTTATCTGTGATGCTCTTTATCAGCTCTTTGCCAGCTGAAATCTTTGCAGAGATACTGAGTGAACATAGCAAAGGTGACTTCTGGGCTGAAGTTCCCTCTTGGATTTGGAGCTGGGGTGGGCATGCAGCATGGCAGATGGGTCCTGCTGCACTTTCACAGAATCCTGCTTCTTCAATGTCTTGTCATGCCCTGGGAACTGTGGCCTCCAGGGCAAACTGGCTCAAGTGCCACTGAGGGCACTGGAGTGGGTTTCTTAAATTGATACTTTATCCATGACAAAGAGGAATGTTGGGTGTCTTAGCCTGGAAAAGACAGAATTTAAATGAGATCAACTTCACAACCCTACTGCTCAAACTCTGTTTGTTCTGGGGGAGAGGTACCAGGAGAGGGATCCACATCTGGGTCTGTGTGAGCTCAGTAAATGAGGGGCACAAGCCCAAAGAAAGCAGTGCAGGCAGTCAAAGCAGTGGACATTTCAGATTCTTGCTGTGTTTGTATCTTGGTTTTCCTGAGGAAGAGTATAATAGCTGCCTTCTAATAAAAGATAGTTTTTCTCCTTTGTAACAGAAAATATAGATCTTAGTTCTTCATATTTTTTCATCTCCTTTACAGAAAATGGATTTTTTTTTTCTCAAGCCACAGCAATAATAATTACAATTACATGAAAATTTTCATCCCTCATTTGTTTGGTTCTTTTTTATTAGTAAATGTAATATTTTTCCCCAAATACTTTTTTTCTTTAATTGGAAAAGTCCAAAGACCTGCTACAGTTTTATTCATGTCAGTTTTGTATTTACTCTCCACATGGCAGAAGGAGAAGACCAAGTAATTGCTAGAATGCTCCTGGAAAGAAATGTGGAGAAACTGTTCACATGCTGGCATGGAGGCCCATGCAATTAAAAATAAACATCAGTACAGAACAAACTTTAATGCTAAGTGATCCTGAATATTGAGATGACAGTTTTACCCACCTTTTCAGTGTTAAAGGAGGATGTCTTCCTCTTTTATGCCCTTGTGGTGAAATGTAATTAGAGAGTGATATGATATAGATAGGGAATGTATGGCTGAACATTATTTTTAGACACATAGCACTGTAGATGTTTAAGAACAGCTTGCAAACTGATTAGTTTTAAATCCTGTAGTGTGGATAGTTTCTGTATTAAAAAAGGAACCCACCAGGTGGAAAAGATATTGCTGGCGAAATCCACCAGCAATGGAGTATTGCTTCTCCACAGGAATAATTTTGTGGTCAGATCATTTTTAATAACTGTATTTTGTAGTGTTGGGAACTATGTAGCAAAACTTTCCTATCTTTCATTTGAAAAATTTAATTTATTTTATTTTTTTTATTACGTATTATGCTAAGTGAAACTTTTGAAGTTCAGTGCATGCATTGATTGAACTGAGCAAGGAGTTTCAGCCTGCCTGTGGCAACAGGAGGACAATTCCTATAGTGTCTCAGAAACTTCCAGAAAGACAGTGCTTCAAACTGATGTACCCCTCTTGATGTTCATTGCCAGTGGCAATATCTGCCCTTTGGTTCTGGCTCTCCCATTTTCACTTGCATGGATCAACAGGGTGAGAAATCCTTCCTCCTCCATTCAAAGTTCATTTTCACATATCACAGACAGTTCAAAGTTGGTTCACTTCTTTTCTCTCCATCACTTATGAAAATTAAATCCAATTGTCCTGAAATGTGAATGTGCAACTCTACCTGCAAACTTCAGTGAGGGTTAAACCATGGCTTTGGAAGGTGCAGGTATTTGTGCTGCACATAATCTGTACCCCCAGAATTTCCTACACTTTCAGCTTTTTGGCAAATCAGCTATTCACCTTAATCCTAAGGGTGCATGGCATAATAACAGCATGACCTTTGACTTTTCTCCATTTTCATTGCTACCATGTGTCATGAATTTGAAATTTATTCAACTACTTATAGAACTGTAGCAAAAAGGGATCTTACCTACTTTTTATTCCATTTTCCTTGTTCCTCAGCTGGAGCAAAGCCAGCTCATGTTACTGTGGCACCTTATCTTTACCTATATCAAAGGAAGGGGGTTTAAATCTCATTACATATTTATTTTCCTTGCACAATACTAAAATACTAGAAAAAATCCTCAGCAAAAATAAATTATTTTAAACACCATATGATTTGAAATGTTGCACAGGAGTACACCTGAACTGCAGCTGTCACAAGCCTGAAATTAAAGATGCTTATGACTTAAAATACCTATATAAAACACAGCCTTGCTTAGAGGTAGCAAGTGGGTATATAACTCCCATCCCTGTGAGAGATAGTTTAATGATGAATTTGATAGAATTTAAGAATTGCCCCTCAAAAAAACCCAGCAGAAGTGCATTGTGGTGGCTGCACAGGGATGCTGGCACTCAGAGCAGAGAGCCAATGGCCTTGAAATGGCAGAGCTGGGCTCTGTGTAACCCAGCCTCCAGCCCAAGCCCCCAAGGATGGATCTGTAAATCAGCCCAGGAACATGATCAGCACAGGTTAATTAGACAAAAAGCCATTTTTTTACACAATGAACTTTATCTTGCCTGTGTAACCTGCCTCTAGATAATCCTCTTTGCTGAATAGTCATCTCCAGAGCAATTTAGCCTCAACCCTGTTCACATTATTCATTGTCTTGAGGATCTCTGTGCACAGAGAGGGAAAGGACAGAGCTGGGATGTGTTGCTGCCTCTTGTCCTCCAGCCATGCCAAAGACAGAAAACAAATACACAGCATTTCTGTTTAGGGGATGCAGGAATAAAGAACAAAGAGGAAAACTACACTTCCATCTGTCTGAAAAATCTATGTTTCTCCCTGAAAGCTTGTTTTTCTACCTGGAAATCTGTGTGAACTATGTAAAATGTTCTTGAGAATCACAACACACTTGCATTTACAAAGTTCATTACAGACATGAGGTAAACCTATCCACAGGCATGAATAGCTGGAAAACTAGTTTTCTCCCAAGTTATGTGCTTCCAATTATGCTTTTGGCAAAATACTAGGAGGCAATAATTCATAGGCAACATCCAGCAATATTTAACTATCAGATATGTCTTTCTAATTAAGAATTCAGAAGGTATTAACAATCATTAGAGGAATAGATGGGTAAATGTAAATGACCCCATGTAGGTTTTTTTTTTTTTTTTTGCCATGGATGTCATCTTGAATTTGCTAATGAATTCACTTTGAAAATACTTCCACTTTGAATTTACAATTTTTTTAAAGCTCTAACTTGGCTTTCATTTGGGATCTGAGCTTTGCAGCACCTCATTCCATATGTGCATGGCACTGCACACCCCAAATACATCTGATTCCTTTCAGCAATATTTCAGTGTGTCAGAGCAGGTTTTTGGGATGCTGCTTCTTGTGAAGGAGAGCTTTAATTAATAGGATAAAAAAATCACTGGACTTGGTGTCCCAGCATGATTCTGCTGCCCTAATACTTGGCAACCAAACTTTTGTCACTGCTTGCAAATGTCTGAATGTCTCCAGGTCTGGCTTGGGTTATTCTTGCTGAGGAACCTCACCTAACTCTCTGGTTATGCTTTGGATTAATTGACCACCTGTCTTTCTGGTCTAAATTGCTGTTTCTGTTTACAGAAGGCAATTTTCAAAATAAACAAGTAGTTTCCAGTTCCAATTTTATCGTAATGATATCTTAAGTTCAGGAGATAATTGTTGCCCTTCCTGCCATGTGGGAAAATACCATGAATTCCAATAAATTAAATCCTTATTTTTCCAGTCTGGAGTTCAAATACTGAAAGTTCCTTTATTAGAGCCAAAGGGAAAAAGTGCATAATGAAACCAGAAAAAAACACCTAAAAATCTGCTCAAGCAGGTGACACAGTAAAATTACAGCACCATTTACCACTCCAGAATGTGTGCCACCAGCCCTTGTGTCTTTGCTCTATATCTTCACAATTCTCCTTTCTGCATTGTTGCTGCTCCCAGAGATATGTGCTTCCATCCTTCCAGCTAAGAGCTTAACCCTCTACATTTGCAGTGTGGGATTTCTAAAGAAGGGAAAGCTGTCCCTGAAATCTTTTATTAATATGTAGTCGTGGTAACAGATCTCTGAGAAAACAGCATGTGTTGCATCTTTGTCTAATATTGCAGGATATTGTGATGTAGAAAAAGAATCCTGTCAATAGATTTTTATCTCTATAGAAAATGGCATTTTGCTTGCAAGGTAATAATAGAATGCTACATGACTAGAACTGCCAATGCACTTGTTAGCATTCAATGGAATTATAGTAATAAAAATGGCATTTAAATATGGACTTTTAAAGGAAAATTGAAACTGTTTGGAAAAAAGCCCCATGTCTGTAGCTAGATAATTCCCTAGAAAAATCTCTACTGTAAATTTAGAGCAATAAAAAATTGTATAGAAACAGATAGAAAATTAAAATGATTTGAGATTTCTTACAGTACTTGGCTCAAAGTAGAAATTAGTGGAAGGAATAGCACAAGATGTGCCCCAGAGGCAGCAGGGATGTCCTTTATTCCCTGGTGGAGTGCAACATCTTGCTCCTGATCCAGTCAAACTGAATCAGTGACTGTCCTGAGTGAATGGTCCATGATTATCAAGAGAGGCTCTTCTGTCTGGACAGAACAGTCTGGTAGGCTGCCCTTCATTCTGGTAGGTTTTTGGCATTCTCTGCAGAAGCTTAGAAGTTTAATCTTTGGTGAAATGTGGTTAGAATTTATAGATATGCTGTAAGTGGGTTGAATAGGTCAATAATTACACTGAACCTGAACGCAGTCCAGTGGGATCTCGTGCTGGTTTTAGGACAGAGAGTGATAGGAATTTCACAGGTGATGACACCTCTTTTTATGAACTGCTCTACAGCTCTTGTCTTAAGGGCCAGCAGCCTGAAGTGAACATGTGATGAATTGCTGGTGAAGATAGGTAGAGGAAGGACTGAAATTCATCTTTCCTGCCATAACTCAGACAGATGGCATCACACAGGGTCCTTCCAAGATTGCAGTGATCTCTTCTGGAGACTGTACAATCTATATTTGAGGTGTTCCTAGAGCTCTGCCTGTCTGTGTGCCTGATGCATTTGTCTGTAGAACTCAAGCCACAAAGGCTTCCAGTGAACTGAAACAGGCAAACCCAGTAAGTCTGAGGACATCTGAGAACCTCAAACAGCAGGACCAAAGCTGCAGGGAAGTGTGAAGCTTACAGTCACAATGTGGAAGCTCCTCAGGATGATTTGACATGGATAAGTCATCGTGTTACCAGAGCCAATAAGTCATGTGAACACAACCAATTCCACCCTGAATAATTCCAGGCCTGACAAAGGGCAGCGGTTGTTCATTCAGTCTAAAGGTTCTAATGAGCTTTTTGTGCATCAGTATTCTTGGAAAACACCCAGAACAGTCTTGTCAAAGTGGAAATGGTATTTTATCTTTGAAATTAGGGTTAGAGAATTTCATTTCCATGAATATTCAGCACTTTTCTCACCCTGGCTCTGCTCATTGATCATGCATGTAAAACATCAGTGGCATGCTGGGTACTGAATTAAATTCAGTCCTTGCCATTTGCAATTCTACTCACTTTGGAGGTCACTGAACATGGCAAGGCTGCCTTTTAGTTTTAAAAGCCATGTAAACATCTCCCTAGCCTGCTACTACCTATCAGCCCAGGGAGCACTGCTGGATGTCGGCTAGGAACGAAGTGCAGGCCACAGCAAATTAACTGGCTTTGAAAAAACCCTCTGTAAATCCTTTGAACCTGATGTGCCAGTTGGATTAGCAATAGAAAACTGCAATATAAACTATCCATGTGGCTGACACAAGGACCAGGAGACAAGGAATAACAGGGCTTTCCTAAACGTGGCTCTTTACTTTCCTGTTGTTCTTCCTTCCAGATTTACTTCACCAATGTTTTTCTTTCTTTTTGCCTTTCAACCCCAGTTCTTCTTGTCTTTGAAGTTAGCCACACAATGCACAAAAGCATTTCCTGGAGATGATGATATTTTAGACTTTGAACATATCAAAGCCAATTATGATTTTTATAAATAGCAACTGCTATTAATGTAGAGTTATAAACTTATCTGAAATGTTGGGTCACACATGACATTGCAAGATAACAAAAGACTCAATTACAAGTATGAAATTGAAATCTGTGATGTTAAATATCCTCATATGTGTCTTATGCTGGGTATACCTTTGCCTAAAGATG
This sequence comes from Haemorhous mexicanus, assembly GCF_027477595.1. Taxonomy (NCBI): domain Eukaryota; kingdom Metazoa; phylum Chordata; class Aves; order Passeriformes; family Fringillidae; genus Haemorhous; species Haemorhous mexicanus. Next base: position 5,467,203 of record NC_082348.1, on the reverse strand, counting down.
TATTCCCTGCCTGTTATTTTTGGTTATTTCTTTGGATCTTTATGGGAAAAAAGTGAGAATAACAGCCAACTCTTACAATGTTTTTTAAAGATTCAGTAACTGTAATGAATTGCCTATACTTCCATATTTGTATGACACTGCATTTCCTCTGAATTGTCTCAATCTTGGTGTCAACCACAAAAATCCTTTTTTTTAAAGTAAAAGGTTCAATTGAAGCTGAATAGAACACCATAAAATTAATTGGAGATCTTCCTGGGGAGAAAAGCTACAGGCCCAATGATCCAGACAAATCAGCCATGCAAGTACTGCAGTTTCAAATTGTGTCAATATTTGTCCTGTTCACAATAAGGTAAAGCATAATTACAGATAAAATGTTGGAAAGCAAAATTCCATAGGCATGTGGAAATAGGCATAGCCAATATATTTTATGTGTTACCAAATGTGCATTTAATTGTCAGCACAAGGTAATACAGGCGTGGAATGATGTTTCTTAGAGGACTTCAGCTTCCTCTGAATATTTTAGAATATATTGCCACCACCATATTTTACAGAACTATTATTTTTTCTTCTTCCCAGATCAAATATAAAATTAACCTACTTGTTCCTCGAATCCCAAATCCCATAGCTGGTGAAAGATCTGCTTTGTTTTAATCAGATTTAAATCTTCCTGAGGTTAAAGAGGGACTCTCAAGTGCTCAAAACTAAGCAGGAGTTAAGTGTTTTGCTGGAGAGAGTCAGAAGGAGCTGCACTTTGCTGGATTGTGCCCTTTCTGATTCATGGTGGGATTAGTTGTCTGATTACAAGTAGCTTTTTGTGTTTTATTAAGGTAAAATCCAGGAAAAATGTTGCAGAAGCCTTCCAAAGAGAACTTTGGATAGTCCTCTCTACAGATTTATGATTTTCTTCTTATTTCAATTTTTTTATATAATCTTGATGTTTATCCATTCCTTCCATGCAGGTTCTTATTGTGCTCTTTGCCCTTTGTGTGTGTTTACTGTTGCCTGTCTCCCTCTACGCAGCCTAGAAAGTTAAATAGTAAAAGAGGATAAACAAGCAGGAATTATGTGATAATTGAACCCATAATGTCAGTGTTATGATGCAAGTAATGCAACTCAAGGTCTCTTATCCTTCAGTAGCTAGACTGTAATTGCCTGATGATAATCATGATAACTACACTCCCTGGAGTTACTTTACTGCTGTTGAGAAATATCTGCTGGATCTCTTGCATGATCATGATGAAAACCCCCACATTCAATTATTCTGCTGAAAGTTGAATGATGATGATGCATGTTCCCTGACACAGTGATTTACACAAATAGAAGTTTTTTTCTACAAGGAGGGATAATATTTTAAAGTAGAAGTAATTAAATCCAATGTGGAAACTTCATTCAGTGCTGAATGCAGAGCCTGCTTGTTTGCAGAGCAAGCATTTTATTACCTGCATGTTACCCACATTACACCCCTCAGCAAGTGGGGATGTAGCAATGACTGATTACATCAAGAGGTTATTTTTGAAAAATATGGCTGTGAGGAGTAATCAGTTCAGGTCTGGCACGAGGGATGAAGGGAGATTAGATACTTTTAATTGTTTTGGCAAGTTTGTCACTGTGTGAATGATTGTGCCTTGTTACCCAGCACAGCTACAGCCAGGCTACAGCTCACCCCCACAGCCCAAGGGGGGCTGCATCACAACCTGGTTGTTTAGACTACCTAAGCCAGGGACAGCTATTGGTGTGTTCTGAATATTAGTTTACTATGAAAAATAGCATTTTATGATGGATATCACAGTGGGTTGTGGATATTAATATTTGGTTTCTTATGCAAATTATCAGAAACATCTAAATCTTGGACGTGGGCAGAAATATGCCAAAGTGGTTTTATTGCTTCCTTGGGAGGTGAGGAGTGCTGAAATACAGATGGTAGAATGTCTTGGTGTGCTTTGCAGGAGAGTGATTCTTTTGTGGCCCCTGAAGAGCTTTTGCTCTAATATTTGGTGTGTCCTTGGGGGTGAAGGATGTGGTGATGGCAATGGCTGAAGGCCATGGAGGTGATGCAAGGGCTGCAGCACCTGTGCTGTATGGAGAGAGGCTGAGACAGCTGGGGCTGCTCTGTCTGGGAAGACCTTAGAACACCTTCCAGTGCTTAAAGGGGCTACCTGAGAGTTGAAGAGAGGCTTTGGAAAAGAGTCTGGTGTGACAGGTCAAGAGGGACCAGATTCAAACTGATGATGGCAGGTTTAGATTGGATATTGGGAGGAAATCCTTCCCTGTGAGGGTGATGCTCTGGTACAGGTTACCTAGAAAAGCTGTGGCTGCCCCTGGATCCCTGGAAGTGTCCAAGGCCAGGATGGACAGGACTTAGAGCAACCTTGAATAGTTCCCTGCTGGAACAGAATGTCCCTAGATGATCTTTAAGGTCCTTTCCACTCTGTGAATCCATGATTTTTTATGGTAGATAATGGATTAGTGAAGAATGCACACAGCTCTTTGGGAAGTCCTTGTCTTCTCTGCAGATGGTGATGATTCCAAGGACAACTGGTCACTTGTGGATCCCTTCTTTGGAAGTCTAAGGCAGCCTCAAAGATTTTAGACCACATATTTCTTACTCCATTTCTATAATGGAAAATGCATTTTTAAGGCATGACAAGTATGTTCCACAGCTGGATTTGAAAAATAACTCCTGCAAATCACCCTGTTTTCTCTCTCCCTCTGTTTCTTTTTAAAAACCATTCCTATAGAACTATGCAAATTATTTTAAATAAACCCCAGGCTGATGCCACTGTTTTAAATGTGCAGCACCACCGTGAAAGATGTCAGCATGCTGATTAATTTATTTGCAACACAAGATCAGCATTTCTCATATTTTCTCTTTTTTTTTTTTTTTTTTATGGAAAGATTGAATCCATGAGAGAGCAGCAGACCTTGCATTCTGCTCAAGGATCCATGTCCCCCTCCTGTGTGGGGAGCACTGGGAGGATGAGGGATACACTAATAATATTTTTCTACCGTAACCACCTCCATTTTCTTCTTCAGATGCTTTGTTTCCTGCAATATTCCAGTTCTCTCAACATAATGAATGAGCTTAGGGACTTGCAGGAGTTTCAGTACCATTTGTTTTTTATCCTAAAGGAAAATACAAACCCCTCTGTCAGATAGAACTCTGCATAAAAATAAGTGCTTTCTTTAATACAGAATTTGAAGGTGACCTACAGTAATAACTGGCCCAAACTTTTTTTAAGATGAAAGCATTCCTCCCTAGGTTTTATTTGTTCTAGATAACATTTCCTCTGATGATTTAGGGACTGTGTAGTATTCAAAGCATGCACATTTAAATGGTAATAGATAATTGAGCATCTTAATGGACTGTCTTTTAGCTATCAAATATTGTTTACTGATTTGCTTGGTGGGAAAATGAAATCGAACTTGGATAGAAATAGATTTCTCCATTTGACTTTTAAAATCTGAGAATGAAAGCAAGTGCCTTTCCAAATCAAAAGCTGTTAAAATCTTTTCTCCAGTCAAAAAAATCTTTATGTTTACACCTCACTAAAGAAAAGCTTGAAAGGAATAATTAACAAAGAGAGCAGAATCAAGAGATTCTATTTAAAAGGTAGAAGTTTGTGTGTTTCTCCTGTTTGTTACGTTTTTTCTTCTATTTCTTAATTCTATGTTATCAACAACAATTTTTATTTGAAATTTGGGTGTAAATTTCTTTGTGTAGCTTTACCTCTCTATAAGAAAGAACATGTATTTTAATATGACTCTGTGCTATTGATCAATATTTGTGCCATTAACCAAGCAGTTTTTAACAACCTGTCTGTTCCAACACTGAACTAAAATATTTCTCTCTCCTTTCTATAAATTGCTCCTTTGCATCTCCAGTTTATTGTGAGAATAAGTTACTGTATTTCTTCAGTAATAAAAGCCAGCCTCCCACAGCTGGGAATCTTTGGGGAGTCAATAGCAGTTGGGGCCTGGAAAAGTGACAGAAATGCCCCGAGCAAAGACAAGAAAGGAAGATATTATTCTCCTTCCTATCCAGAGATGTCACAGTTGGATTAGGAGCTGCCTGGTCCCTTGAATTGGAATTTTCCCTCAGTTTCCATAAAGGCAGGACCGAGGCCAACAGAGGCACAAAGCTCTTAACAAGCTAATTAATATTCACAAAAGTGAGTCAGGAACTGGAAAGATGAACTAATGAGAAATGATTAAGAGTTAAATATGCATGGCATGGCTTAACAACTACTAAAGCAATGGACACAGGAGTTGCCTGCAAATACAGAATGTAAATAGAAGGGGCAGAGGAGTTAGTGAGGTTGGTTCTGGAACTAATGAAATAATATGCAGTAAAGTTGTTGTCTTTTTGCTTATTAAACTTTCCCTTAAGCTCTAATGCAATAGGGCTTACTGGAAAGAAATGTGAGAAGGAAATTTCAGAATGATAAGATTGAGAAAAAATCAGATTTTAATGTCACTTTCTGCATCCAAAATAATTAAAAAATGTAAGAAGGGGGACTTAGGGAGTTAAGGATGTCAGTCTCACTCCAGTGCCTGAGAAAGCACAGAGCAAGTCTCCTAGAGGGATCTGAACAGACTGGAAAGGCTGGCCAGTGGGAAACTCACAGTGCCAGCCTGAAGTTCAGCACCTTGGGATGGGGATCCCTCTCCTGGTGTTGGCACTGGGGCAGCTGAAACCACAAGGCTGTGTCTCATTTCAGGAAATGCCCACAAAAAGGAGGATTTTCTGTGGGGGGCTGCTGGGGTGGCTGGGAGCACCTCCTCTGCTGTGAGGAGAGACTGGGATGCTGGCTTTGTCTAGCCTGGAGAAGAGAAAGGGTCATTCAAATTGTACATACAGAAGAAAAAATGGCCCAGTGAGCAGGGTTAGACACCAGCACAGGAGCCCACAGGGGCTGTGGAGATTTTCTCAACTTGAGTGGATGCATCTGGGGGCACACTGACCTGCCTGGGAATCTGGCCCTGCTTCTAGCAGGAGGAACTCCAGCCTGCATTTTGCTGTGATTTTTGCAGTGCCTGAGGATCTGGTTGCTGCTGAAGGGGGAAGTTCAGAGAAGCAGGGTGAGCAGGGGGAGAGGGAACATCCAATGGATTGGTTGTGTATAAGGAGAATTTCTGAGTGGAGCTGAGAAGTAGGTTGTGGTTAAAGACTGCACATATAATAGCTAAACTCCAGTGTAGCCCAACAGAGGTTTGGGGTACCCCATGAAAGCTGGCACCTAACATCTTAAGGTGCCTTTCCTCATGGTGATGGTGCCTTTCCATCCCCTTTCCTCATAAGGACATCCCTAAGCTGGGATGTCCTTATGGAGAAACCAGGACCTCAGCTGGGCATTGAAGCACCATGTGATCTGATCCCACAATGCCCTCAGAAGCATTCATCAGAGATTTTGTGTTGGTAATTGCTTTCTATATTGTTTTAACCAGATTAAAAATGCAGGTCTATTGCAAGATTTGTTTTATATTTATTGTTCTAGTTTACTTGACAAATTGGTGCTACTATAAAGCCAATGTTCTGTTAAATCTGGTTTGCTTGAAACAATGCAGGTGAGACAGCAGAATAATTGAAGTGTGCTGCCTATTATGCTGTTTAAAGTGATTCACCTGCCTTTGCACACATTCAGCAAGATTTACCTTAATCATATAATATAATGGAAGATTTCAGAACAACCTGCAGCTCTCAAATGCTGTAACTCTCTTTGGCAAGTCAAGCAAACAAAGTGCAGGCTCTCAAGTGACAGGGCACGTGCTTCCCCAGCCTGGGTGGTGCCTGGAAAGCTCAGCTCTGGAGCCAGGTTGGTGGGGTGGTGGCACAGCTGGGGCCTGGTGAGGTTCAGAGGTGCAAGGTGAGCCCTGAAATGGGGTTCCTGAAAGCATTTAGAAAATATACCTACTTAGAAGCATAATTAGAACTTCGCTGAAAATCCTGTTTCAGGTTTGCTGTCATAGTGACTTCTATCCTCTCTGGAATTTATTTTATTTCAAAATTGAGCTGTACACCCCAAATAGCTTTACTTGTCAGGATGTGAAGGAAACACAGGGTGAAAAATTGAAGATTTCAGTCCAGCCATAGATTGAATATTGTTGATTTATATTGGCAGTAGTGATTTCTGTGCTCAGAAGTTCAAGAATTCCTTTAAATCTGTATCTTACAGTAACAATATCAGGTCAGAAAGCATCAACCTCATGTAGGATAAAAAACCACTCCTTGCCTTTCTTACAAGAAATAGTATTATTGCAAACCTGAGGTATGGAAAAAACCCATTATTGCCTCCAAGGGGGTATGCCATCTTAATAAGACTTATCTTCAAGACAAGAAAAAATGTACTTTTCAAATCCCACACGCATTATAAACCACCACTTAAAAAACCTTTGTTCTAAAGTGCTGCCAATTTTACCTGGGGCAGACATTTTACTGCATATAAAAGGTCTCCACAGGATACTAGTAAATCTAAGGTGAACCATAAAGACCTATGGATTCAATGAAATTTAAAGTTTTTGTTTTTCCAAGTTTGTTGGTTTCATTCTTTTTTAAAAAACGTCCCTTCCATCCCGCCAGTATTATCTCAATTTATATTTAGAAATTCACCTATTCACATTTTATGAGTGAAATGGCTGGTGAAACAAATAAATTGATGCCTCTTCAAGAAACATCATTAGAAAACATAGCACTGTGGCAATTAAAGCAAATAGATATTTGAAGTAAACTAACAACATAACCAGCAATCTATCTGGGTCATGAGCCAGAAAAAGCCATCTGGCATTCCCAGGGATAGCATGAACAAGAGCTGCCACTTTTTATTGTGTATTAATAGGGTCTGGTAACTACTGGATTGTTCCACATGAATGCAAAATTGAAGAACTTGTGGGTAACATTTCTGGGCACTTGACCTTTCCAGTTAGAATCTGTCTACTTTGCTCCAAAGACCTGCAAATTGAAATTCTGCAAGCAAAATGCTTATTTGAGATCAAACCCCAATCAGCTAAGGGACTGTCTATGCACAAATAGATCTAGTTCCTGGGGGGTCTGGCTGACTGTCAGACATGGAGCTCTGCAGCAGCACCCCAGGTTTAACCATGGAGTCATGGAATGGTTTGTGTTGGAAGAAACCTTAAAGACCATCTTGTTCCACCTCATCTTCCCCATTTCGCTGGTCCCCATCCAGCCTTGGACACTTCCAGGGATGGAGCATCCACAGCTGCTTTGGGCACCCTGTGCCAGGGCCTCACTGCCCTCACAGGGAACAATTTCTTCCGGATATCCAACCTGACCCTGCCCTCTGTCAGCTTGAAGCCATTGCCCCTTGTCCTGCCACTCCAGGCTCTTGTAAAAAGGCAAACCCAAAGCAGGCATGAGATGACAGGCTGAGCATGAGGGGGTTTTCATTGCACCCATGAGAAATTCAGCCCTGGAGGAGTTTGCAAGCTGCATCCCACACCTCCAGCAACTTAGATTTTAAATAGCACAAAGCTTGAGTGAGAGGATTTTTTGTGAACTTGTGGACAGGTAAAGATAATGTTTGGAAAATGAAATTTTATGGTTAGATTCTTCTTTAACTGGGTCAAAAACCTCCTGTTAGGATGACACTAATTTTGCTTTTACTAGAATTTTATTTTTTTAGAAATTAATTGGCAAATGCCAAATGTTTTCCATGTGAAAACAAGGCTTACCTCCCAAATTACAATTAACATTGCACAGGTCACTCTTTAAAACATTAGAAATGTTCATGTAACTTTGTTATGCTTGACAGCTTTCTGTGTAGTTACTGGAAGGCCCATTTTTCATAACAGTGCTAAAAAAGAAGAAAATGATGGTGTCAGAAGGTTTCCTATTCTTCCTTACCAGTCATTTTCCTGGCATGTGTTTGGATGTCTCTCAGCCTTTTATACCTGGGAGCAAAGGTTATAATAATGGCTTTAAATGTGTAATCTTGTGCAATAAAACCCCTGCCATTAATGCAAGGTTAAGTACCTGATTTTTAAACCTATGAAGGTCAGGAAGGAAAGGGGATAAAATTACCAATGCAATTTCGCTTGAGAGCTTAATGTATTAAACAGAGTTTACAACTGCACACTGCAGTGGAGGAACATCTGTCACAATAGAAAGGAAAACATGTTTATAATGACTTAACTGCTTCTCTGACTGATCAGGAAGCACAGAAATCAATAGCAAGCTGAGGCAGGACCCCAGGACAGGGGAGCTGCAGTTCCTTGGGGCCAGGGAATCAGTCCTGCTCCCTTCCCAGGAGCAAGAATTTAAGACTCCCCTGCACAATGGAATATGGGGCTGGGCACTGCTCAGTTATCTGGACAGAGAAGAAAAAGGCCTCTTCCACCAAAGATTTTAACTTCAGGCTTAGGACCAGCGTTTTCTGGTGGGATTCCTTGCACCATCCTGGGCAAAAGTCTGAAATAGCAATCAAAGAATGGTTTCACAATACAGACCAGTTATTTGTGGAAGGTGACAGCCTGTCTTATTCAATTTTTTTATGGAATCTATAAAAACAGGAGGAAGAAAATTGCCTCCTTTTAAGTTTCCTCCCTGTTTTTTTTTTTTGACCTTTATGTAGCCTGGTTGCATCCTTTTGTCTCAGAATCCTCCCTGATAATTTAGCCATACTGAATTTAATGTCTTTTTGAACTTGATCTTGGTACACAGCCTGATAGTCTTTAATTATGGGATGCATTTTGCCTGTTCTAGGCTGTGAAATGTTATGCCAGAGCTCCATACAAGAGTTTCCAAAAAGTTTTATAGCTCCTTTTCTTGCAATGTGTCCTGCTACAGCAGTATTTAAAAACAGAGAACTAGGTGAAAATCTCCCAAAGGGTTCAGTGCAGTGATTTCAGTTTGCTTTAATTAAGTTTCCTTCTTCCTCCCTTGAAGCTGGGACTCCTCTGAGGCCTGGCACATGCTTTGGAAACAGTCACCACAATTCTCATCAGCCCAGTGAAAACTGCAGCCAGGCTCAAATTGCAGCTGAGCTCTCAGAAACTCAGGACTCCTCTCCGATGGGTGCCACTTGTTTGAAATGAGTCAAAATTCAGCATGAATTTAGTCTCAATCCAACCTGAATTTTTGTTCCATGGACCTAATAGCCCTTAAAAAAGCACTGGTAATGATGTGCTAATTTGATGTTTATCAGTTGGATGTGAGATTTTGAGGAAGCTCAAGGGTGCAGTTTATCTGAGGAGAGAAGCTGCAATTAAATAGAAATAATTACCTGTCCCTTGGGTGATCTTTGCAACTGCTGCTTTTCCTTTTTTTCCTCTTCTTTCCTTTCCATCCTGTCATCACCAGAAACAACTTGTCCCATCTCCTTGCTCAGCCTCTTTCACACTCTGCTTTGGTGTGTTCACCTCCTCCATCCTCACCAGGGCAAGCGATGGCCAGGTGGGCTGAAGCAGTACAGAGGGGTGTCTCCTCTCCTGGGTTCTTGCACACATCATATCCATGCCAGGCCATCTTTGTGCCAATTGCCTCGTGGCAGCTCCCATATTGATAAACAACCATTTGGACAATCTCAAAAAATTATTCCAGGCTACAGATGTTATTGGTTGTGCTGGATGATTATCAAAAATAACAGGGAGGAGGACTGCTGCCAGAGTAGAAGATCATGTGCCAAGAATGAATTTCTACTCATGGCATGACTCAATTTGAGTTCAAAATCAAGACTGGGCTACTTCTGTGGTCTAAGGGCACAGGGGATCCCAGGGGTTTCATTGGTGAGGTTGATGCATCACCAATGGGATGGTCAAGAGGGAAGAAGGAAATTGAGGATGTCAGGGAAGCAGATGTGTTCCCTGCTGATCCTCACAGATGTGTGGTGCTTCTGGCAGCAGCAGGTAATGATGGGACATGCCTAGAGGATTGGTGGGACCTTAGGGATTTATTCCCCACTAATTCTTTCCATGAGCTTATCCTTCTAAAGGGAAGATTTTCAAAAGAAGAGATCTTTGTAAGTCTTAATAATGGAAATTACTGAAGTATAGAACATTTTAATGCCTTTGCTGAAGGTCTGTGGTAAATTTGTGGCTGATTTGGGATTGAAATTGATATTTTCTCTCCCCCTAGTCCTAAACACCGTCTCACACAGACTTAACAGAGTCTTTCTGACTCAGTTCTGTCTGGCAGCATCTTCCAAAAGCTATGAACTGCTAACTCATTCCTACAATGGGTTCTGCTCCCTCCTGTGGCAAACAAAACCTAACCATATATATTTGGAAATGGAAGAATTGCTGATAACTTTCAAATAGCAAAAAAACCCTGGAGAACAAATTAAATGCCAATAAACTGATCACTTTCTGACCCTGGGTACAAGAAAGATATTGGCAGAAGGTTACTAATGCATAAAATTCTCTTCTGGAAGGCCAAGTAGAAGAATGTGTTCACCTCAAGAGTATTTTCCAATAGGTTCCTTCAGCTGAGCCTTGAGCCTGAACTCTCAAAAATGAATAAATATTCAGCTGCATGGAGTATTACTTAGCTATTGCATAAGTAGGCTGAAAAGATATTGCTGGTAAAACTAGTGATGGCAGTAAGAAGGAAATTAGTGTAATAACTGAGAAGAGATGATAGTTTATGGAAAATCTGTTTATAACCTCAAGGGCCTTGTTCATAATTGTTACTGCTTTCCCCAGAATGGCTGGAGAATATGTCATAGCCTGTATTTTTTTTAAAGTGCAGTAACTAGAGTGTATTTTCATGGTCTATCTGTGAGAGCCTTAAGATTCATAATAAAATAAACCAACCTTACTAAAGTTTAGTTATATTTGTTTATTTATTTATCCAAGGTCAGGACATTTATATTAAAATATAGGTATAAGTAGGAAAGCATCTTAGAGCTGTGATGTATGTTAATAATGGAAATGCCAGCAGATTTCAGAATGCTTTTAGCACATTTCTGCCTGAATTGTTTGTCATAAGCCTGTACCTGTGTTTAATGTGTGTCTGTTCTGTGTGTTCAACACATAGTTTGAGAATTGAGTGGTAGATATTTAAGTCCATTATGGTAATGGACAGAGAGCTTCAGAAAGGGTGAAATTGAACATTATGCATTTTATTGGAGCTTTGTGAAGTTGCAGCCTTCAATTTGCTCCAAACCAGTGGAGCTAAACCAATGTTCACAAAGATGAGAAATGTTAGAGAAATAAACCTATAGCTTTTTTTCTGTCTTAGAGGTTAAAATTCTCTAATACTTTGGGATAAGAGTAAGCTTTATTACATGTGTTTTGTGATATTTCAGACTGTTGCTGCATTATACTGCTGTATTTTAGCATTGATGCTAGATGCCAACTTCCAGGTGAATATGTTCTGGAGGATTAGTGAATTTTACATGTCAGTGGAGTCTTCTCTTTCTGTTAATAGGTTGTATTAGACATAAAACCACACTAAGCTACAATGAACTCAAGGTTTATTGATACCTCTTTTATTCAGCTCAGGTAGAGAGCAAGCATAGCACTTAGAGGAATTAAAGGATGTGTGAACTCATTATCTGTGTAAATGTCATCTGAAGTAGAATTAAGAGTGTCTTTTATCAATTTGAAATAGAGTAGAATTAAAAGAAGAAAAAACTTTTTGGTAAGCTACCACCTGAAATATCATTTATTTGCATCTCTCTCCTTAAATTCTTTCTTTTAAACTTAAAAGAAGTAGTTTGTTACAGATCAACTTTGCATTTATTAATGGTAACAATAGTGGAATAGATTGTTCAGCCTATGACAAGTGATTTAGAAATAAAAGGAGGTATTTTAATATGAATATAATCAGTAAATTGAGCAAGTGTTCATTATTGGGACGTGCATATCCTGCGAGATGAACACTGAATGCTATTCTACCATGGTAACAATGACAATAGTATTTACCTTCAAAATAATCTTCTAATTTTAAAATAATAACGTTGTCCAACTAAGAGAATACTTAGATTTTAACCGGCATACCTCCAGAACTTAAATTTGATAAGTTTTCTATCCATGTTTAACTGTTTTCTTTCACATAATAGAAGAAGTTCAGTTAATGAAAATGATGTACTAAACTGGTAAAAGGCCACCTCACTCTTAAAGCTTTTCTTGCTTGTAAAATTGACTTTATTTTTAAGGGGGGAACCTTCTATCAAATATCCCAGCTAATTGGAAAACTGTACTTGTGATTTAATGGCACAGAAAGCAGTCAAGACAGCTGAAGGTCTCTAGGGGATGGTAAAAGGTAACAAGTCCTCCTTGTGTGGAGCCCATAGCTGCATTTAAAATCCAAAAGATTAGTAGATAACACTTTATTATTCCAGCCTGATTATCATAACTCTGTGTTTTATTTATATATTTCTAAATGATGCCTGAAGGCACTGAAGTTTGTAATGCTCCTCACCTCTTCCTTTTTTGCTTTATCTCCATTTCACTCTCATCCCCCAGTATCTCCAGCAGAGGTTATTTCCACAATCTTTTCTCATCCTGCTGATAGAGTTAGTGCCAGTTTCTTTAGTGATCAGTATTTAATCAGGGAAGGTGCCTGAGTTAAGAGAGGGAAATCTGCTGTGTGCTGAGAGGGAAGAAATTCCAGGTTTGTGGCACTGTGTGCAATCTGGGTCTGACCCCTTCCTGTGTCCATATCGTGCCCTGGATGGAGCAGGATCCTACAACAAAGTGTGTCCTTGCAATTAAAGCCCATATCACTCCATTTCTGAGGGCTTTGTCAGGGTTTACAGGATAAATATCAGTCTGGCATTATCTGACAACGACAGCCTGATATAGGAATTTTAAAAGATAAATGGCCTGGTTTTAGGAGAAAACCAGCCTTTGAGCATGGTTACAGAAGATACTGCACTTGCAATCCTGATTCTCCTGGTGCCATGGCAGGAACAGGGACATTATCTGGCAGCCCTGGGGTGGGGAATAAAGGGCTTATGGACCTGCTCCAGGGCTCTTCACTGGCATCCAAAGTGGCTTTGCAGACAGAAATTACTCTTGTGAGGTTATTTCTGCTGTGCAGCAGTGTTCCTGCATGATCCTACAGCCATCCCATGTCCCAGCCTTGGCCAGGCACAGTTTGCAGCTGTGTTCCAGGACCTTGAGGGATTCCAGCATTTCTGCAAGTTGGAGAAAAAATCTAAAGACATTTCTGCTCCCACAAGCTGTGCTCCTGGCAGCTGAGGGCTCACAGGACACACTGAGGCCCTTCTGCCTCTTCTCCCACTAAATACATCAGACTTCTCTGATTTGGCCTCCTGTAGGACTGTGTTAGCACAAACCAGAGCTCCCATGGAAAATAACATCCCACAGCCAAATGAAGTTGTGCTGCAATGACTTGATGAAGCTGTGCTGCTGAATGCTCCCTGCCTGTTTCCCTTTTCTCACAAAGCCTTCTGCTGTATGAAATCACCAGCCAAGTAGGCTGCTTTGCTCAAAATAAGGCTTGGCAGTTGTAAGAATGTCAGTGTTGTGGGTAATGTGTGTAAGATAGCAAAAAAATTCCCAATGCAGCTCATCAACAGCTGGGTTTTGTGTGAACGTTTCTGTCCACAGCGTTTGCTACCCATGAAAATGAGACTACTGTCTCTTCATAAATATCCAATGAGCTGTAATGTCATCAGTCTTCCTAAAAATAAAATATTAAACACTGTAAATGGTATTTGACCTCTATTAGAGTGTCTGGAGGATAAAAAATGCTGCAATTTCAGGCTGTGTGTTGTCCCACATGCCTCCAGCCTGTGCTGTGCGCGTGCAGGGGATGTGAGGAAGGAGAGCAGCCTGAGTGAGGGCTGCCTTTCCCCAGCACTCTTCTGTGCTTTCACTCATGTTTTAGACATTTTGCTGGAAATATGGGAAATGTGCTACTGGGACAGCACTCCAGATGAGTTTGCCCACAACCCTGAGCTGTGGTCAGCCCGCAGGAAGGGAGGGATGCCACCCAGAGGGACCTTGGGAGGCGTGAGAGCAGGTCACTGTGAGCATCATGATTTCAACAAGGCCAAGTGCAAGGTCCTGCACCTCTGTCAGGGCAATCCCAAGCACAAGGAATGGCTGGGAGGAGGGTGGATTGAGAGCAGCCCTGGGGAGAAGGTACAAGGGTTCTGAACTGAAACAGGGTGGGTTTGGATTAGGCATTATGAAGAAATTCTCTGCTGTGAGGGTGGGCAGGCCCTGGCACAGGGTGCCCAGGGAAGCTGTGGCTGCCCCTGGATCCCTGGAAGTGTCCAAGGCCGGGTTGGACGGGGCTTGGAGCAGCCTGGGACAGTGGAAGGTGTCCCTGCCCATGGCAGGGGTGGAACTGGATGAGCTTTAAGGTCCCTCCTTACCCAAACCATTCCCTGGTGCTCTGATTCTGTGGCTCTCTGACTGTCTATATGGGACCAAACAGAATTCCATCAGTTTCTCCTTCAGATTTTCAGAGTTTATGTCTTTGCAGGACTATTTTAAAAACTAAGCTTACAGCTTCCTTCTGAGCACTGATAACATATGTTTAAAAACGAGGGTGAATTTGCCATCGAGTGCTACCATATTTTTCTTTAACAGCCAATAAATAATATTTTGTGTTGCTGAATGAGTGAAGCTGAACTAGTGCCTTAAGTTATTTGAAAACACAGGATTATTATGGCCTGATGTCTATTCTCATCTCTGTCAGAATATCTATCATAGTTCTATTTTGAAACCAAAGATAAGGAGTGAGGAATATCTTCCATCTCTAGGGCTTTGAGTTCCAATGGGAGCTACTTAAAGAAAGGAAGGGAAGAAAGAAGAGCAGGTTGATGGTGAGGTTTTTGTCCCTATATAACAGAGGGCACACTAACAACAACATGAATACTAGTTAAAATGAGTTTATTAAGAAGAATTCATGTCAAGCAAATTTTTTTCTCTGGAAAACTGTGTGTGCCTGGACTTCAGAGCCTTTTGCAGCTGTGCCAGAATTCTTTTCTTGAGTCAGCTGAGGAAACCTGGCCCTGCTGTGTTTGCAGTGGGGAGGGGAGGGAGCAAACCTGAGCAGCTGCTGGTGGTTCAGAGCATCTGTGTGGACACTTTTTGCCAGTGAGGTTCCACTGGCTGTGCCCTATGTCTGGTGCTAACCTAAAAGATTTTTCAGATCTAATTCTTCTCTTTGTTATAAAGTAGTGGTAAACTCCCATTTTAACAGTTAATCCTTTTTTCAGCTCAAAACTGAACTTTTAGCTTTTTTCTGTTTATATCAACAGTTTATAAATGCAAGGAAGTAGCAACTGAGGTGCATTTAGTGATAATACAAACACAAAAATAGGAAATTGGCCATTTTACCCAAGTATCAAGCTGTACATTTTGCGATCTCAGATTAGCTGAAAAAAAATTTATTTTTTCCTCATTTTGAAGATGGATTATGCAATTCCCCCCCCCCCCCCCCCCCCTTTCATTATATGTTTTGATCCAAGTCCATTCAAAGTTTTGGTGTTCTGAGCATGCCTATTTTCTTCACTAGAAATTGTTTCCCTGACTGGAAAGATAAAATGTAAATATTTTCATTGTCTTGGTGGTAATTTTATAAAGTAATGATGAGACACAGGAAAACTAAATTAATTTTTTAAAATCTAACAGCCAAACATGGTCTGATTCTGTCTCTCTGAGTTATACATTATTTTACCTATAAACTACTAATTAAAAACTAAGTGCATTGTGCTCAATAAATGTCCACTTGGATTTGTGTTCCCTAGTAGTTACTTCTATCAAAGAGAAGCAAACAATCATTTTATAATTTTTAATAGGAGTGTATTATTTAATAATGTTTTAGCTTTTGTCTTCAGTAACTCCTGCTGTAATTTTGTTAACGTAAAGTAATCTCTGATTAGTTTGTATGGCATATTAAACAATGACAATGTGCTTTTCAATAAAGATCCACTGAGGAATGGTTTCAAATCCCAGTCCCTGCTACATATCTTTCTAATTTGCAAATAATTTCAGGCTTTTTTTTTTTTTTGCTGTTATAGCTTAGAACTTAGTTACAAGCTCTTCTTTTCTCCAGATTTCAGTTCTGTGCGTTTTCAGTTCTTTATAGATAACCCAAAACCAAAATTTCTTTGATTTCAAAAGGTTTTCCTTGTTAGTTCACTGCAGCTCTTGAGCTGGGACATGGGATAGCTCCTGTTCCCTGTGTGTCCTCTCCTGAGGGAGCCTGAGGAGGAAAAGTGGATGGATTTTGGGTAGGTCAGTGCATGCACATTGAGTGTTTGCTCGATGTGATACATCTTAAAGGAGGGCCCAAGGGAGAATTCTGCAGATTCTTCCTGGGGCAAGAGAATCAGTAGCTGGAAATCCAGCAGAGATAAAGTGGTGTTGGAAAGCTTGTGGAGGAACTACAGGGAGCTTTGTTTGTATAAGGGCTGTGAGCTTCACCTCAAAATTAGCCAGAAAACTTTCTAAACCTCTGCCTAATGTGTTTTGCTGCTGGTTTAAGTCCTCCCCCCTCAATTCTGCTATTATTTTGTACAAAATTTGATCAAGTAAGAGCTACTTCAGCAGGGTACTAGAAATCTGTGGGCACCTCTAACTTAGATAAAATCATATGTATTGCAGGTGTCCTCTCTTAACCAGGAAAATTTAAAGCTCCTGACTACAAATCCAAGCATGAAATGATCCGAAGTGAAACTCTATCTCATGTGGCCTTTTCTCCTTCATCTAAATTTAGCCCTCAAGTACACAGATGCATTTTGCTGTGCCCTTGCACCCAAGGACAGGACTTAGCCTAGAGCATCCAGGCAAAGCACTCCCCAGCACTCAGGCAGTAACAGATTGCAGAACTTTGCTCTCAGTGCAGCATTAAAATTGCAGACTAAGACTAAGACTTCTTTTCATGGACACAAAACACCACACAAACACTGGAAGCACTTTGTGCTGTTGGGCCGCTGGCACAAAACTTTTCTTTTTAAGCACAGGGACAATTTTTCCCCTGACTATGGAATATTTATTAGTTTGCAGTTTGCTAATTAACTGGGATGAGTGTACAAGTGCATTTAGGTTCATGTTATAACTTAGCTATTAAAATGTGTTTAAAATTTGCTTTTTAAAGTTTGTTGCAGGTGAATTGTGTGCTAAACAGTGGCAGCCAGGCCTTGGAAACATTTGCCTCGATTTTGATTTGTCTAAGTTTTTTATTTTTGTGGTGCTCTGTGACCTGACACCAGTCATGGACTTTGAAAAATGTATTGAACACTACTTTTGAGTAGTGCTCCATATAACATGATGCACCATGTCTATTAAAGTGTCCAACATTAGGGAATCCACCACTTCCCTGAGGAGATCAGTCAAACACCTGATTGTTCTGGTGTCTCTAATCAGAATCTCCCAGGATTAACTTGTACCCATCACCTCCTGTCTTTTCTACACAATTCCTCATAAAGAGGAAGTGTCTACCTTCTTTATAGGACACACTTTTAATACTTTTTAATTGTAAATATTCTTCCTGTTTAGACTGCAAGCCTATAAAGTTTACTCCTGTTTTATGGAAACATTCTTTAACTTTCTTTTCTAATCCAGGTAGTCTTTAATGCAATAATTTCTAATTCAGATCCTGTCTACCCCCAGCTTTTCTTAACTGCTGCTGTAACCTTCCCCAGTTTCTTTCTTTTTATTCTTTTTTCTTTTTCCCCAGACCTTGTGACCCAACAATTCACCTCCAGCTTTTGTTACCTTGAGATGTTAGGCCTGGCTTTCCTCTGTTTATTTTCAATTCATTCATCTCCTCCTATTCTGGTTACTTTTAAGGGAAGGCAAATCAGTGTTCTGACACTACTTTGTAATATTTGTATATCCTTATAGCATTGTAAATCCTTCTGCTCTTGTCTTGCTCTGATACCACCCTACCTATTCAATTTTTTATTTTATAATGTCCCGAACCTTGCATAATTTAAATAACTGATGGTTTTCCTTGTTGATCTTCCAGCTACAGTCTAAACCAATTTTGTTTAACTCATTGCTTATGTCTGGACTGGTATCTTTAATCTCAGGTGTTTCCAAGTAGAAGTTGCAAACCCAGTTTTTGTTCTCTATGAAGAAATAGTGAATAGAACCAGGTTTGAATTTCTTTTTGTGTGTGAATAGAACTTTGGTCTTTTTTATCTCCTGAAGGAAATCTCTGCCTCTTGCCTTCATGAACCTCCAGTCTTCTTCAGTAATTTGGTCTGGTAAAGTGATGGCAGGTCGTAGCTGTCGAGGGGAAAATGATTGCTTGGTTTATAAGGGCATAAGCTTTTAAAAGTGTTTTAATAGCAGGAGAAAGATTTTGAAATGGTCTCTGTATTAAAGGGCAAATGAACATATGAGGTTGATAGTGGCTTGTGGTGTTAAGCAGATAGGCTGCTTCATCTTGTGCACATTGAAATTCTATTTCAATCCAGCAGACTTCGTTAAAAGGTGAAATAAACAGGCTTGATAATCACAAAGGTTTGGATCTTCATTCTCTGAGACATCCACATTAGTGACAAACCCTTTGTTGACTCTCAGAAGCTTGACACAGAGTGTAGGAAGGCATGCAGCTTTTGAACAGGGTAATCTGGGTTTGCTGCACCCTTATGACAAATCTGTCATACAGCTGACATGGACTCTAACAGCACTGACAATCTAATAAATCAGTCATGGGTAATGCAGGCTGAAAGCTGCTTCAGGGGAAAAAAAAAGAAAGGAAAAAGGCAGGGACTTGAGAGCAAATAGGAGCAGGTTCCTTCCTTCCCATGGCTGTAAGGCAAACTGATTAAAAGTCTCTGTGTCCTCTTAGTAAACTCATGGTAAGATATTCCCATCTTCCTGAGACAGCACAAATGCCAGCAAGTTGTGTGTCTAGATTGAAATTATTCCTAAACAAAAGGAAAAGAAATCTAGCCAGGTGGCAAAGAAATCATCTGGGAAATTGGCTGATACCACCCAAAACATCGTGAATAAAATTTCAGGAGCAAAGTTAGGACAAAGGAAATTTGACAAAATTATGATCATCAGGATAAAAATTCTTTCTGGTCCAGACTGAGTGTTTGTCATGCTAGGGTTTTTTCATTGGAGTCACTTTCCAGTTTTAATAGAGAGGCTTCTCCAAGCCAGGTTAGCTGCAGAGTTTGGGAAATTGTGGAGTTACCTGTCACACTGGAAAGAAATAACAGAACTGGGTCTGACACAGAGAAGAGAGGGAAGAGTGTAATTCTTTGAACTCTGAAGAGGTCAACTGAGATGTCAGTTTGGAACTGAGTTGCCTGGGACTCGGGCAGAGGCAGAAAAGAGAGGCAATTTGTGTCTTGGTTTAGCAGCAGAGACAGAGCACATCCTCTTGGGTATGGGAGTGGGCCTGGAGAGGAGACAGGCACAGGCTGTGCTGCTGGAGCCAACTTCGCCTCTGCAGGGGCTCCTGCACCTCTGCTGACAGTGCAGGGCCTGGAGATTTTATAAAAGAACGGCACAAATCCCCTGTGTGTTCCTTTTCCTGGGAGAAACTGGCTAAAATCCCCCAAACCCCAGCAGAAATAGATGGGCAGCAATATACAGGAGAGAGGAATATCTGTGTCCTGAAAACCTTCCTGTCCAGACCTGCCCCTGAGCTCCTGTTCTCAAGCACAGTGACAACTTTCTGAATAAAGTTCATTAATTTTAGATGTGGCAGCTCCTACCTAGAGCTCCTGAGCAAGAATTAGTTTGCCCAAGTATAAACATTAATCTTAGAGGTACATATTGTTATGCACATTTTGTAGATACTGGTAAGTCCTGTTTCTTCCCCAAATGATATTAATGTTAAAAAATTAATTGAGCATAAAGATGTAGTACAAGGTCCACAGAGCATATCATTAGCTACAGCTTTTGTAGTTAAATAATTAAAAAGCAAAATAATTCTATGCATAATTCCGTGTTCCTTTATTTATGTATATGCAGTATTGCAAAGCCTTTCTCATCTGGGATGTGGTATATGACTTGGCAGATCCTCTCAAGTTGTCATCAGCTTGAAATGAGCCCCAAAATTTCCTCATTTCCACCCAACCCAGCTGCTGTGCCAGTGATCCATGGGGAACAGAGTTTTCTGGCAGGAAGGCTGAGCATTAAATCCCCATAGAGACCAGATCATGCTCCTCTCCTCATGGCTGGTCTCCCTCAGTCAGAATTAGTGCTGTTGTAATTATTTGTGGATAAATCAAAGAATGAGATCTGCAGGCACCCAAAAGTGGGACATTTCTGATGCAAAACTGCTTAACTTAAATGACACTTTATAACATGAGAGAAAAAAACCCTTTTAAAACTAAATGGTATTTTCCCTTATGGAATGCTGAATGACATGGCTATTTTTCTATTAAAAGTTCTGTTTGTTTGTTTTTTCTACTTTGAGCTGAAATTTTGAGGTGATGTACTCTGGTGATGCACTTGTGTGCAAACATACCTCTGTTCAATGGAACTTGTAACCTGTCCCATCTTTTTGGCAAAGGTAAATAGTGGCAAAGTAGGCCCCAAAAAAAACTTTCTACATTTTGCAGTCTCCTCCTTTCCATGCAGAAAAAGTGTAGGGGGCACTTTTTAGCTTGAAAACATCACAAACCCTAAGAAAATCCTAAAAGAATAGAGGCAGTGATTGATGTTTAAACATCCACATGAATGAATATTGTAAGCCATGGATGAGTTAAATCTGCCAATGACTGTGCTCTTCAAAAGGTTTATATTAAGCAAAAACCCCCTCCTGCCTAATGGCTCTGTTTGCCATTCCCATAAAGAGAGATCATGATTTATTGTACCCTAGTTATTCTGGGTTTAATAGGATTTTGAAATAAGTATTCGGCAAACAAAGAATATTGGAAGTCATAATAACAATTAGAAGTTAGAACTAAGTAACTCATGACTTCAGCTAACTGTACTGAGCTGGTACAATTTTTTGGTAGAGTGCAGCTATGCAGACTTCTGCCTTGAGCTCCTTGCTGTATTTTGGACATATAACAGAAGCAGTGGCTTATAAGACAAGGTTTAAAAAAATAAGACCTTTTTTTTTTTTTTTCAAGAAAATGTCCCTATTGGGTAGCTTTCAACATGGTGTAAAACACTATGAAATTCTAAAGAATAATTTCTCTTATCCAAGAGCTTGTTTAAAACACAATCAGGGAGTAAAGCAATTGTCACATCTAGGGAGTTTATAGCAAAGCATATTGAATAATCAGAGGAAACAAATTAGTTAAGTGCTGAAGTGACACTGAGAAAAGGAAGAGTGTCAAATTCATCCTTCAGAAAGGAGAGTTACAGTGACATGGCCTGTGAGCCAAAGCTGCTGTAGGTTACCATAGTTTGGTATCAGATATTGGAGCTCAAGGGTTGTAATTTATTAGCAATTGTCCCTCTTTTCTAACCAGACATGAACAATCCTCAGTGACCCCAAACCATTTTTGAGTTGTCTAAAAATAGATGGGAGTGAAGCTTGTCTCAAATAGTCCCTTCTAGAAATAGTGAGAGACTGCAAGGCATGGAAAGCTGTTTTAGATTCTCAAATCCAATCTTGGCAAGCAGTTTTGATCATTAGCATTGTCTCTGGTAGGCAGAGAGGCAAAGTAATAGAAATCTTTTTTATTGATTGGGACTGTACTTGAAGAAAGGTGTAATTGCCACCCTAAATATAATCTTGTAGATACACATTGGGTGCCAATGTTCTCTTACAGTAATAATGTCTTCCAGGAACTTCTAAAATCTTCATTTCATATTGACATTGCTGATTGTGGTCTAGATCAGTGTGTATTTGTAAAATATAGGAAGGATTTTTGAAGTCTGGTCCTTTGTCTAAGTGTTTGTAGGAAACATTCAAGGAGTGTTGAATGTAATTTGCTTTTTAAATCTTTTGTATTTGTGATACTGTTTACACTGGAGCAGTTGGTAACATAAAATGAAACTTCAGAAATAAAGAATAGAAAATCATCTATTGGAGAACAGAATACATAGATTTAAAAGCAATTTTTGCTGTAGTAGTTAAATGTGAGGAGAAAATGCTACTCTTAGAAGCAGGGGAAAAGGAAGGATGAGTGTTTCAGTGAATTATAGTAGTTACAGTTTTTCCAAGCTTTTTAAAAAAGACTTAATTTGAAGTATTAAAGCATGTCACAGACAAGCGTTTTATTCTTATAAATTGACAGCAAGAGTCAGATCAAATATTGCACCTAGTTAGTGTTATAGTCCTGAAGGTTCAGTCAAAAAATCCTTGCTTGTATCATTGTTCCCCTAAGTTTCTTCAGGAAGAGTGAGGGAATATGAAAACTCCTGTATTCCTCAATCCAAGATTTCAGTCTATATTTGCCCTGAATCTGCCAGTGAGACAAACAACAGGAGAGGGTGGATACCCAGGAGGTTTAGGATTTACCTTACTGCACCTGAGTTTTCCAAGGTGACAATTTGGGGCTTTTTTTTCCCCAACTGAACTTATACTTGATGTTTTTATTCCCTTTTCCACATTCCTTTTCCTATCACCCCTTTTTCCACATCAGTAGCTCTGTTTGTGATGAAACACATGGCCAATGGTAGGTGAGACAATGGTAAGTTTCTATAAATCTGAATTTTGTAGATTACCCTGCAAATTTCTGAGCCCACCTAGATTTTCCAGTATTTTACCAAATATATGATGAGAAGGATGGTTTTCTAAAATGCTTCCAGGAAATTAAGCTGTTTGACTACATGGGGCTTTGTGTGTCCTCAGCATATCAATGGTTTAGTGACCCAGGAAAAGCCTTTCTTTCCCCAGGTGACGCATTGATACCTCCCCAGATAAATGCTGACACATTAAGAACTCAGAAAAGGAAAACATTTGGTTTTAGCAACTACTCAGCAGAAGGAAAAAAATGAGTTTGTGTTGGCTAAACATGATTGAGGTATTTTAACAGGTATTCACTGAAATATCTCAGTAAAAGCAGGATCTAATTCATTCATTTTTCTCTAGACTGTGAATAAACATACATATTTATTAAAAAAATCCAAAAAAAAATGAGGGAATTCAACTGTGCCATCAAATTTTAATGAAAGCAGAATAACATGACACTAAATTTTTACTGTAAAGTGGTCTGTACCCTTGTAAAGTCTTGTCAGGAGCAGTTGTGACAGTGTCACTGCAGCCGCGGATCATAAATTTGAGTCTTGCCATAGACAGGTTTGAAAATAAGGGTTTATTGACATAAAAGAAAGATTTGGGTTTTTTTCTTCATTCTTCTGTGTGATTATATAAGGATAAAAGGGAGAGAACTAGCAATTTCTTCACACTGCATCTTCCCAAATGAAAAATGTGCTCGGTCAGATTATCAATACCCAAATGATTGTCTTCATTGTCCTGCTGTTCTCTTCATCCTATTGAGAGCTGCAAAAAAGAAATGAGGATTCAGCTGCTTATGGGATAACAGAAAAAACAGCCTCATGCATGGAGTTTCATGTAAGAAATTTTACGTGCAAGTGCTCAAATGATTCATTGTAGTATTTTCTTAGGAATTTATGTAATTCTGGCAAAACCACGGTCCCCCTTTTTTTTCCTCCTCCCTACACTTTTCACTTAGCTAACCAAAGGTTTTATTAACCTGGGAATGAAGAACATGTTTTTGAAAGGGCTTAAGCAGTGGAATGATGAATGGGAGTGTTCCCAAAGCATGCAGGAAAAGTGCTATCAGGAGCTGAGGCTGGTTTCTGCTCCATCGCCCCAACAGGAAAATAGCAATATTGCTGCAATGATTCCGCTCAGGCTCTATTATTTGCGGTGGCGCTTGACAGTTATGGAGTTGGAATTCAATTTCTTTCATCTAAAGCAGGTGCACCTTAAAAAAAAAAATAAAAAAAATCACTCTGCCACTTCTCCATAACGCATGGAGATCATTGGCTTCTTGCCTGAAAGCATTTCAGGGCACTTATCCCATTTTTATCCAGCAGAAGTTGTCCATGAATATCATCCCATTTTAAATACACGAGCAAATTTGCTTTATCCCAAAACAAGATAATAGGTGATATGAAAAGCTTTATTTTATGCTGGCATATACATTTAAGAACCCGTTCTGAAGGGCATTTTTATAGAAATCTCTATTACAAAGCACATAAAGAGGTTGATGTTATTTTACTATTCAGGACAAGAAGAAAGTTGTTTCTTAATCTTGATATATCTTTACTTGATAGGACAGGTTGACCTTGTTATTAACATCATGTATCCAAATTTTTCTTCCCTGTTTGACTCTAAAATACCTTTCCTTACTTTTGGATAGTGAGGTATCCAGGCACTATTTGTGACTAGTACATGGCACATTTATTTTCTATTGAAAGACTCCTACAAGTGCCTACTGGGATTTAGACAGGTTTAGTTAGAATAAGGATTTGAGAAAAAAAGTTTGTAATATCTGGAAGAGTGATATATGTTTATTTAGGCCAAATAAAAATTTATGTGTGTGTCTGTGTCACATTACACATTTCCATGTGTGTATATACACATTTATACTGAAATATCTGTCTGGATTTTAGGTGTGCATATTTTTATGTGTAAATTTATATATGTATATATAAATATACATTATATGCACAAATAGTCTGACCAGCAGACATGTGCAGCTCAGTACTGCTTGTATTTGACTTTCCCTTTCTAATCTCCTATTACTTCCATTTACTTGTCAAATAATTTACAAGAGACAAGCTGTATTTTCAGAGAACTCCACAGATGACTGACTTGTACATTGGCTGGTGCTGAATGCAGCTTGGATAACTTGAGAACCCTTGAATTGTGGTTTAATGTCTCCTAATGTATAAATGAACTAAGTAATAGTGATGTGAAGGTCACTAGCTATAGCAAAGGATTGCCTTAATATGAGAAATAGTTTATTAAAGGCACTGTGTATTTTCAGGCTGTACTGAAATCAATAGTGTGTTTAATCTTTGGGAGGTGCTCACTGGGTTCATTCCTGGGGAATAGATGGCCAGTTACTGTTCCATTCACTGGTAAATTCCAGAGTTAAAAATAACTTCTATGAGATTTACCTTTTCTTAATTATTGTTTTCTGCAGCAGGCTATACTTCTCAGAACTTTTCTGCCTTAGATTAAATAATCAAGAGACAGATCTAAGTTTAGCACATTAAGATTTAAACTCTTACTGGGAAAATACACCATCATGATAGCTTGTAGTGTAGTATTATGCACCATTTATATCTAACTAGATAACATTGTTTAGCTTAAATTAACTCTGTTGGCTTAATTAATGCTATTACTTTAATCCATTTAGGAAGGCAAAAACAACAAGGAAAGTGTGATGGTATCAGTTAGGACAACAGATACAATATCAATTCCAACTTCCCACAAAATTCCCTTTGGTACAAATGGTGCAGACATTGTCTCAGCCTCTGTTGGGACTAATGCCAAAGTTTTTAACTGTGCTTCCATTGGAAACGAGGTTTGTTTGGCCTGTTTTGTTTAGGTCACCCCTTGCAGCCCTGAACAAATGTGCTCTAATGGCAGGTTTGAATGTGAAAGTTAGCACGAGCATTTGTCTTCATGTCTGCCATGGAACTTGCTAAATTATCTGGATCTCTCCGAGTCAATACAAATTAAAAATACGCACAGGGTTTCTAAGAGAGTGATTGCTATTCTAGCAAGTTCATTAGCCTTCTGAGGAATGCTGCTGGCAGGCTTTGTTTAGCAGGAGTCCAAAACAAAGTAAACCAAAAATGTCACAAAATGAATTGCAAATCAATTGGCAATATAAATGTGAGAAATAGGATGCAGATGAAGAATAATTTAGGGAAATGTATATTGTTCCTCCAGGAATCTTAACTGCACGAATGGGAACAATGCTAAAGATTACAACAGAGATTGGGGAATAACTTGATTAAACAAATATGGGCCAGTTTTTCCAAATGCACTGGCAAAACCAGACTCCAGGCACTATTTACTTTTTTTGGGGAAAAAAAAGAGTTCTTCTGTTAGGCCTTTTAATTTTTTTTTTTTTCCCAGCTCTCTGCTTCTATTCACATCAGACAATTTGATTGCATTTGTGACATTTTCAGTATTTCCACAGTAAATAATTCTTGCCCTGCAGATACTTGGTGCAAAGAAAAGAAAAATAAAGGACAGGGAGGATGGAACTAGGTGATCTTTAAGGTCCCTTCCAAGCTGAACCATTCTGTGAGTCCATGATTCTGTTTCCTTAGTGTTTTCAGAATGTACTCTGAAAAAATAAATGCTGAAAATGAATATTTCACTCTAATTTTATGAGAATAATTTGAAGACCAAAAATTAAGTTTAAAGGATGAAATCAGTGTCCTAAACTGGATAAGAAGTAATTACCTTACATTCTTTCCCCCAGTTAAGTTCAGGTGCAGTCACCTAGAGCATCCCTGGCCAGCTGCTGGTGAAAGGAGGGAAGAAGCTGCTCCTCTCCAATTTAATCCAGATTTCTTTGAGAAATTTTATGTGTCACTGCTACTATATTGTTCCCATTATTCAAAGATTCATAACAGAAACAGCAAAGCTTGAGTTTTAACTCCCATAGCAAAATGCAGTGGTAAAACCAGCAGGGAGGAGAGAAGGTTGCAGGTGACTCAGGCAAGGCTGATGGGCTCAGTGCCTCTTCTTCACTCTCCACAGAAAGGTTAAATGTGACAAAAGGCTTGACATGACCAGAATTAGCAAGGGAACATGAATGCAAGGGAGAACAGGGAAGGAGCTGAGTATGTAGATGCAGGAAAGTCTGATTTAAGGTCTGTTTACAAGGTCAAATGGCTGGGCAATAACTGGGATTTGCATTTATGGCATGCTGTCTGCTGAGTTTTAACTCCCCATATGGAACATCTCAGCAAACAAGAGGGTCTTTACACGAAGCAGCTTTTGCAGGTCAAGAGATCCTCAGAGTTACCCCAGCTTATTTAAAGATGCAGTTTCTAAACCAGCAGTGATTTGCTTTGAGAACTCCCAAAGGGTATAAATAGTCCCAATAGGGACAGTACATGTCTTTAGATGAGAAAAAATAAGAAAAAAAGCAAGGGAATGACAGCCAAAGATTCAGACTAAGTTGGTATCTGGGGAGATGCTAACATAAATTTTTAAACAATCAATTTATAAGCTCCTCAAGCTTAGTGAGGGAGGAAGTCACTCTGCCCACAAGAACAGATGTTTTTCACTTTAGGGAGACTTCTGATATGACTCAGTCCTAACAGTGAGTATGATTCATAATAAATCACTAAGGAGCAAGGCCTGTTTGAGAAAACATTATCAAGGAATAATTTTATCAATAGTCTGTAGGTCCTGATTTTTCTGCCATTCACCACTTTCCTTATTGTCTCAGGCAATGAGATGTCACATTCTTGAACAGTGTCACACTCAGAGGCAGTGCAAGCAGGCTTAGAATTAAAAATCTTTTTGATAAATGGGTGAAGCAGTTTGAAATCCATAAGACAAAATTAAGTAAAGAGAATAAAGTTAGTGCTTTCAGAAGAAAAGTCAACTGCACCAATGCCAAAGGGAAAGGGAAATAAGTGTTAAGGTTTCAGGGCTGTGGGAAAGGCAAGACTTGTGTAGGGCTGTGGCAGAAAAATGTAAATCTCTTTGTTTAAATGTATTAATCAGAGCCAGGAGCCATTGTGGGGGCAGCTGCTGGGGGCTGGACTCAACCACAGCACACCAGGAAGGAGATGGGGAAACTGGAGTTTGGACAGAGAACAGGGCCAAACTCCAGTTTCCCCAACCAACTAGGTTGGTTTGGCTCAGGAAAATGGCATAAAATCAGGCAGCAGGGATTAGGGTTTTCTTCAGCCATGGAAATGCTGCCCCTGAGAGACCTGAGCTGACTTTTCCCTGTGCTCACCAAGGTGACACCAAGCAGTATCAATTTTACTCACAGCAGACTTTGTTCGGTGTTAAGGAAGTCAAAACTGTGCTCTAATAATGTAGTTAAATACTTGAACAATGATTCTGACAAACTGTGAGGTTTCCATTAAAGCTTATACAGATTGGGTGCAATGAACAATCTAGTCTGATAAATGAACTCTTGGGAAGCTTATCATCCCAATTTTTTTACAGAAATGTGGGGATGTGTACAGTTTACTACAATCCATGCTAGTAAGTTAGCTTTTCATTTCCATGTCTCTCATGCTTTTGACTTTTTGGAGGAGTAGCTCATTTGCTTTCATATAACATAAGCCATGGAATTTATATTAGATACCATGAAATCCATAATTTTAATTACTAACTGAATTTAGCTTTCAGCAAGGCTCACAGACTGAAGGAAAACTGTTAAGTCCCTTTTATTTAGAACATTTCCTTCACATCAAAGCAATACATGCCCATACCAGAGCAGCCAATCAGGATTTCTACAGAATAAGTCCTAAAACTGCAGAGTTCTTCAAACAGTCTTAAAAACAGTGAGAATTGTGAGATCATTGCTAGAGAGACGTGTGTGTTTGCATGTGTCACTGGTGACTTGGCATTTTGGACATACGTAATTTGCAAAGTCTTTTTCTACTTTCTTTTTCTGTCAGGAATGATTTAGTGTGCAATAGTTTATTCATGTGGAAAAGGAAGCTTGATATTTAAAAATATATTATTATTTAATATTTTCTTCTAAGTGTAATAGACTTCCACTTCATTTGTGAAATGACAAATATCATACTTTGCACATTCACAACTAGAATAATTCTTTAAAGCAGTCATGCTAATCTTGGTCTGATGGGTCCAAAAGGTCAATTCTTGACCTAGTGAAGTCAAGTGAAGTCTCCTGAATGGAAGAACTTGCAGAGAATAATTCCAGTTTATCTTGGAATATCCCTGCCTTCATTGAGACTTCTGGTAATTATTTGAGAAAATGTGCACCTTACTCTCCTAGGCTATGGCCAACCTGTTAAATAGGGGTTTTTATGTATAGAAAATTACATCACTTACTCATCTTATCTGCATCAGATGATTTCAATATTGATGTAGGAGATGTAGTTTAATAGGAGAATGTATTTGTTAAAAAAATCTACACAGGAGTTTAATTGTGATATTAAGTTCTAATTATCATTAACAAAATTAAGTGACTATCTGAATAGAGTTTCATGTTTTCTCTTAATATGTTATGCAATTGAAATGAAAATACATTGGTTTTTGCCCCTGGCCTTCTAGTACAGGTAAATGGTGGGACAGCCTCCTGTTTGAGAGCTGGAGGTTGGGCCAGCCAGGACATCTGACAGGAATTGTGTTTGTGGTTTGGCCAATAACTGTGGCTGAAAAAACCCACTGGTGTGATGGCCAGGTCAGGCTCAGCAGCCAGATTTGCAATAGCCATTCTGGTAGTCAGACATGTCTGGTTGAGGGTAAGGCATAAAAAAGGGGAAAAAAAGTCATCTAGAACTTGAATAGTGGCCTAGTCTTCAGCTGAGCAGTCATTCAACTTCCTTTCAAATATTCTATAATCTTATTTACATCTTCCATAGCGTTGACAAGGCTTTATTCATTTACCTGTAAGCTATTTCAGTTACATCTGGTTATTTTTGTTGCTATCACAAAGTTCAGTGGCTTTGGGCCTTACCTTCTTACATGCTGAGCCAGCATAGCTGCTTGTGCAAGCACAGACATTTGGTCTGATGCATCTGCTCCCAAATTGACAGTTTTGCTCACAAAGTGCCACAAATGACAGACAAAGTTCTTTAGAAATGCACTTATTCTAAGTCTCTAAGTAATCAGGATGTGAATGTTTGGAAATACTGAAAATTAAAGATGGTTTGTCATAGGCTTCTCATGCCTCTGTGTCTCTTATGTTTACAATTTTTAGTTTTTGCTTTTTTCCCCACTGATTGGGGAGAGAGAAGACTGACAAAGTGGTGACCTTGGCTCAGTTGGAAATTGATCAGTACAAGGCCTAATTTTGAAAGCCAGGATACATTCTGGGCATTGATGGTTGGGCAAGATTTGTGCCAAAATTGATTTTCTTTTCTTCCAATTAAAATAAATAACAGCTGTTAAAAGAGCTGACCTCGAGCTGAGATGAAAGAATATGTTAAAATATGTACTCCCAAAGGTGATTCTCTCACAATAAATAAATAAATGGGAGAATTTGGTGAACTTCACACACTCCAACCTCTGGAAACCAAATAGGAACATGTGATTTCATGGTCATAGAGAATTAGTAATGAATTACTTATCCCAAGGAAAAAAAAAAAACTAGAGAAATGTTTTATCTAGAGCACCAGTGCTCTAGATAAAACATTATAAAGGCCCATCAATTTGGAGATATTCTGTTAATAAAAGGATCAGTGTTCTATTATTTTTTAAGAGAGAAAAAAGCAATTAGTCAAATTTCAGCTGGTTTTTCATCCTCATTAGCAATTTCCATTGTTATGACATTGTTTTGGCATAGAGGAAAAAGAACAGCCAATTCAGAGGGCACCAATTCAAGAAGAACACACATCACAGTATTTTAATTAGATCTCATGAGCTAAACCTTCTATAAATATTGCCAGAATATTGTATCCTAGTTTCATGCAGTCAAACTAAATGCCTTAAAAACTGGTCAGATGTGACTCAACAAGTGGTTTTTTACATTTTTTTTGTAAAAAATGTGGCAGAGGAGTACAGGCAGCTGCCCAACCATGCCCCATTAAGACAGAGCTGAAAAAAAAGTAGACACATGTCTGTGACCAATCTCGTTCATGATGGAGCAGGATGTTCCATCAGATTTAAGTGAATTTGCTGCATTCCTATGAGTTTTTATTTTTCCTACAGAAGATCAGCATAAAAAAATTAAGGGGCTGAAGGATCAAATTCCTCAATTTCAGTTTGTTGCACTTAGGTTCTAATTCTGCCTCAGATTTAAGTTTGTGCAAAGTCTTTGTGTTGAGATCTGAAGTCTCAGAGGTAGACCAGGGCAAACTTCTTTAGGAAACACATTGGGGGATCCTAAGGCATCCAAAAGTGATTCTCAGAATTAGAATAATTGTTATAATGACCTTGGCATCATGGAATGACTTGGACTTTGTGTTGGGTTTGTTCTGTCAAGTTATTATGCCACTGAGGAGGCTGAGGTTTTGACAGAGTGAGGAATATTAAAATCTAAATATCTCTAAAAACTTCACAGCTATGAAGCAGAGAAGCAAAGAACCAGGCTTGCTGCCACTCTACACATCTTAAAGAGGAGAGACTGTAACCAGCTTGGCAAAAGAGTGTTTTTATGATCAGGTAGTGAGAGCTCATGCTGTGTCAAAAGCACTGCCCCAGAGCATGTCCAGAATAAGAACACACACAGACCTGCATGTGCTGGTGACCTCCAGGTGCTCCTTTGGGAAAAGCCAGCTGTGGCTGTGTGCTGTAGGACTCCAGTGACCTGCAGCTAGGAACTTGCCTTCCTGGTCTATGAGCTTGTTGATGTATTCCTGCCACTTTGAAAAGGCAAAAGTGCTGTTTTCTTGAAACAACTTTTAAGGAGGAAACTTGATTTTGTTGGGTGTCTGTTGCAAAAATCTCCTTAAGGTACAGAACAGTGAACTGCAAACCTCAGAATTTCTCCTTTTTCTGAGAGGGCAGGGGGCAAGTTTGCATTCTGGGTGTGGAGGGGGCAGAGGAGGAATGAAAACACACTCAGGCTAGAACAGGGAGCTTATCATCTCTGGAGTGCTACTCCAGCTCCTCCATGAACCTTGAAAGGACAGAATTACAATTGGAAATTTAGAGTTTGGCTCACTGGAACAAAACCATTTCCCAACAGGGAATTGTTAGCAGAAAAGGCTCCTTGTGCCCCAAGTTTTGTTCCACTGTATGGTGGGCAGGAAGAGAGAGACCTCTGTGTGATAATATTATTAGAGAAAGAATTGTGTATATTTCTATTATTTCTTTGATATTAATATGGGCTGGAGAAAAACAAAAGCTGATTTTCCTTTCATCTTGGTAGCAGATAAAATAGGAACAGGTGATGCAAAGAGAAGTGGATTTTCTGCAGCTCCCTCTAGCATCTGGGGGTGTTCTGGTACAGATGGGCATTAGATACAGTACTAGGAATTTTTTTTTCTGTCTGTGGTTTCCCTGATTCTCAGCATGTGAAAATAAATTTCAAAAAGGGAAAATATTTCCTCTTTTTTCATCCCTTTCTTCCTGTCTATCTCTCCCTGTTCACCCTCCAGCTTCTTTCTGTAGTGCTCAGAAAAACAAGAGCTCAGTTAGGAGAAAAGTTAAAAACATTTTGGAGGAAAATTAGAATTGACATCACAGAGGATAATAACAGAGCTGAAGTTCAGATGAATATTTCATAAATGTATTTACAAGGGATGCTAAGCCACTAAACACTAAAAATTACACCAGCTATGTATGCATTATCCTGTACAGATTCAGCAAAGTCATTTAACAGGCTAAGCTTATGTTAAAATTATAATCAATAAATGCCAATTACAGAAAGAGTTTTATCCTGCATGTTAAAAGAACAGAGCTATAATTTGCATGTGAATGGCATTCTTTTCAAAATTATTTGCTTTTTTTAAGGTTTGGAAGGGTTACAGAGGAAAGCTTGAGGAAATCCTGCCTAGGATGTTGTTCAAGGCAGAGAGAGAGAATGGGAAGAATATTGAGGAAATTATAAGGCCATAAGCTTGACACTTATAACATGCAAATAAAGAGAAGTTATTCTGAAGGGCAATGAGGAGCCAGGATGGGTTCAATAATATTAGAACAGAAGACAGCAGCATGAATTTTAATGATGAACATCCTTCACAACTATAACCTTCTTATACTTTATAATTAATTGTTAGAATTATAACTTGATCCTGCATTCAGAGCTTTGAACAACAGACCTGTCCTGGCCAGAAGCCTTCTGACTTTACTGAGCTGTGTTTGGGGTGTATCTGTCAGGGTGATCAGGTTCTGCTGCCAGATGTTCATTTCTTTGGCCCAGTGTTTCTTTCTGAGCCCAGGAAAAAGAGAGATGTGCGTTACCAGCACAGGAGGAAAGGGAAGCAACAGGCATGGATCTTTAAACTGGTGTCTAATATGGAATAGGAATGAAATCACTGATGGGAAAACATGGTGACCCTGGGATACTGTTTCTTTCTTTTCAGAAAGGCAAGTTTTTGGATATTTTTGCAGCCATGGAAGCTAAAAACCGAGTCAGACAAAAAAGCTTCTAATGGAAGAACCCTTCACTATAAAGCTGTTCTTTTCTGTAGTTCAGACACATTGAATATTTCACATGACTTTTTTTTCACCTGTTCTTCCAAAAGGTTATTTCCCTACATTTGCAGTACAGTCTGAAAATTGACCATTATGCCCCTCAAAGTCACAGGTATTTATCAAGGCTAACGTGTGTATTCCCCCATACACCTTATTTGTTGGGACAAATGACCTATTTTATTGATTCTCTTTCAGAAGCCATTCTGTTCAGTTACAGATGACTGGGGAAGAAAACTACTCTTTTGACTGACCTCTTTATTTACAGTCTGATAAAGGAGGACTATTGTGTTTTATCCATTATCAATGTCTACTGAAAGTCTCTTTTGCTCTTGCCAAGTTCTCTAGTTGCAGCCAGGGACTGGTGAAACTGTAAATAAACTTTCCTGCACAGATGTCTCTGGAATGTCATTGGGAGTTTGACTGATTTTAGCATTAAGAAGTCATAATTCACTGCATGACATGGACATGCAATTTCATTGTGCATCGTTGCCAAAGAGGTAGAGTTTTTGCCTGTGTGATTGCATCTCCAAAATGTAGCTGAGCTGCTCCAGATTAGTTATAAGCTCCTTGTTACTTCTGATATTACAGCCCATTCTAGCTCTCTGAGGCATTTTTAAAACATTTTAGACATAAAATTGTTCTGCCTTAGATGTTGCCAATCTTCATTGCAGTAGAATGGAAAATCTGCTCTAGGGTACTGTCTGTGGGTTTGTCTGCTGAAGGGCTGAAACATTTTGGGTTACCACTTGTGGTAGAGATCGATGTTCTTGTTCCTGGAGAAAGGTGACAAGAAACTCTGAGACATCAGTATTTGAGGATGTAAATAGATAAATTATTAGAGACCTAAAAGCAGAGAATCTTTTGCCTTTTCTGGTTTAGAAGAAGGCTGAAGAAAGAAAGTGTTTAGAGAGGAATTATTGTGGCAGCTGCTGCCTTCTAACATCTTCTTGAATGGTTCATATGGGCTCAGGCCTTTGTGAGTTAGAAACTGAACAGATGGAGGTGATCTGGGACTCTTATGAAAGATAAATCAAGAAAGTAGATGTCCATGTAGATGTCCAAGATGATGTCTTAGTATTTGTCCATTGTTCTTTATGTTGGCTTAAGAACCTACTCTGGCTATCTCAGTATAAAGGACTGCAACAACCTGTTCCACCTGGGAAATGTCCAGAAAATAGTAGTGGAAGTCTCTGTGTATCCTGTGGTTTAGTCACCCTCCTCAATGTGTTGGGAAGCCAGGGAGGAAAAAATGAGGTTCAGGGTGCAGATTTCACCCGTGTCTGCATTTCCATCACCACCATCCTGATAAGGACAGTTGAGTGAATTCACAGGCTGAAAACAAAGAATGAATCTGGGATATTCTAATCATCTCCTACCCTTGAAAAAGCCCCTGGGAAAAAAATCCTGCCTTAATGGATTCTGGATTACAGAGGGATTGTTGAAAACACCTATCCTCTGAATTGTTACTGGTAGAGTGAGATGGAATATTTGCATTATGAAATGGAAACTATAGAGATTAACAAAATGCAAATATTAGAGATTAATAATTTTAAAAACACGGAATTAATAGTATGAATTGAAATATTCAAATACAGTATAAAAACATGTAGTTTTGATTTAAATTAATGTCATAGAATAAATAAATATAAATATGAAATAGTATTTTCATATAATGTGGCAGCTGCTACTTTCTTATCTTACAATGTGAACATTTTGCTCTGTTGTTGAGTTTAATAGCCAAAGTCTGTGGTTAAAGGGGTGCAAATCTAGGGTGAATTCAGCCTTGCTGATGTTACAGTGGAACACAGAATTTGGGAATACACATCCAAGCAAGACAGGGGTGCTGAGCTCAGGGAAACCTCAGGAGCTTAAATGTGACAAAGCAGTTTTGCACAGGGGAGTGGGGTGATGAACCAAAGAGCTCCTTGCCAGGAGCTGAGGGGTTCTGGCAGAGCCTGTGGGTTTGGCCCACGGTCCCTGTGCTGCTGGGAGATGGGACAGAGGCCAAAGCAGTACAAGAGCAACAAAAACAGCAACAGGGTTGGTGTCAGCCCTCTGTGCTGCTGCAGCCTCTGCCAGAGCTGAGGAGGAGGTGAGCAAGGGAGGCAATCAGGAGGCTTCTCATGTTCAGACAGAGAAATACATGGAGTCCAGGGTTTGAGGGAATAGCCTCCCATTAAACATGAAACATGACTTACTTTCAGGGTTGCACTTCCATTCCTAACATCTGCGAGGATGAAGGCTTTCCTGTTCCCCTGCTTCCCCCCTGCCTCGCTGTGAATACCCTGGAGCAGCATTGTAAGACCTCACCATCTGCTCTCTGACAAAAGTCTTCTCTCCTTCTCTTTAAAAAAGCAGAAATTTTGGATTGCTGTGGGACCTGGGAGTTTCAGCCAGACCCTTTTGGACAAAAAAAAGAAGATTTAACCTCCCACTATGGGAAGAAGTAGTAAAATCAGAATGACTAGCAGATGAAGGGATTTGGAGCAAAGTTTCAAAGGTTATATAAATCTATAAAAAAATACCTGGCTTGTGTGCCTGCATAGGACAGCAGAAATTTTTAATGCTGGTCCTACTTGCCTTTCACAGGAGCGAGCAGGATTTGTTTATTTATTTTATAAACTGAGTCAAGAATATGCCATCAATAACTTTAAACATTCCCATGTTTGAACTAGAAGACAGCTGGCACAAAGAAACAATTACACAGCCATTGGGAATTAGCTGACAGAAGATTTCCATAAGTAATTATGCTCTGTGAGTGTGAGGGAAAGGGAGATAAAGGAGATAATGCCCTTTACAGGGGATAATGCCTTGATATTTTCCTCATACCCTTTTGCTGTAAAGCTAATGGCAGCCACAAACTGAAGTGACCCTGGATGTAATTGGCAATAACAGATCTCTTCCCATTCCAGGTCTTCCAACCCCCCAAATGCAAATACTTCCAGCCACCTTGCTCAGTCTGAACAAGCAGAATTTACAGGGTCAGGCTCTAAGGTTAGCAGACACACACAGAATTTCTGTGCTTAATGCCACTTGGGTATAGAGAATGGGTACTCCATTTCCTTTTCTCCTTGACCTCTCCTTTTAACCTTGTATTTCAAATGATTTAATTTAAAAAGTACTTATTTTGTCTGACAGGTTGATGTGAGAAAAAAAGATGAGTCAGGCCTCTTATGTGGGGTCTAGAAATGTCTTTGAAAGAACCAGTTTTACTGGCAGCATAGGACAGTTCTGACAAATCAGAGGAAGAATTTAGGTGCTAATCATGTTAGGGTTGACTTTTACACGTAACAGAATCATGGAATCCTTTAGGTTGGGAAAGACCTTTAAGATGACTGAGCTCAGGCACAAAGCTGACAGAAAACACCCAGAGGAGAAAATGCAATGTGTAAAAAGCTGAGGTGGTTGCAGAGCTGCAGGAAGGAGGAGCACTCACGGGTCTGGCAGAGCATTCCCCCCCATCCTGTGGGGCACTGGCAGACGTTGGGACCCACACACTCCCCTCCATGGAGACACCTCTGCAGGCAAACAGCTGGGCAGGGGACACAAACAAGTGAGAGCATGGATGGGGTGGCTCTGTGTGCCCAAGAACTGGCTGAGAGGTCACCTGCTGGGCTTTATTCCATGTGGCTGATGTTATGAATGAAATGAAATTTGAACTTTTTGGGATAAAGTAGTTAATTAAATTGAGATGTGAGTATGTAAAGTTAAATGTTTGTTATACAACCAACTACAATTAGTTACTTGTATTGGGAAACTAATACTGCTGTATATTTATGGAGGGGGAGTGGAACCAGGGAAAAGATAAAGTGGCAATCATTGTAAAATGACAAGGAACTTTCTAGAAACATTACCTCATGGAGCACAACCTCAGCTAGAGCCAAGACTGGGGGAAAGATCAACCAATGAGAAGTGAAAATACCAAAATGACTGGTTCAGAACAATCCAAGCTATAAACCAATAAAAGACAGAAAGAATGGACCTGTCACAACACAGATCCTGAGCTCCCCAATCAGCTGAGTTGAGAGACTTTAAAAGGCCTGAGGTGCTGAACATCCAGGTCTTTCCTTGGAGCCAGTTTCCCTGGAAACACCCCTGTATTATAATTATAGTTATTAAGTTGCTGATACAAGTCTCTGGCTTATCCAGGGGCTTTGCTTCCAGTTGTTCAATTTTGCAATAAACAGGCTTACCTTTTTTTTTTTTATGCAACAAGCCTCCTCATTGTTCTTTAAGAAATTTCTTTTTTTTAAGCCTGTTCACAGCAGCTAAATTCCAAAGGAATGGGTGTGTTCTGTTCATCACATCATCAGTATGATCATCAGGAATCCTTGATATTTTCTTCTTAAGGAATTTATCCCTGATAATTGTCTACTGGGAGACTTGGCATTTCTAATGCTTAGCTCATCATCAGCTAAGAATAATCTCTCTGTGATACATTCATGCACTACATATTACATGTAAAAAACCAAATATTTTCATAGAAAAGTTTGCAATGTTTATTGCATATATATTTTGTTCAGAGATCCTGAAAGAGTGAGTGCATGATCTGGTGTATATGTATGAGAGACACTTCCTTCCTTCAGCATTTCTGAATAAATTATTAATATTATAAATTCAAGCCACTGGTTCTGAAATCATATTTACTAGCAGGACCCAAAGGGTAAAAAGCCAATATTTTAATCTGGTTTACATACAGTATGTCATCTTGATTATAAATTTATTCAGTTTATCTGTCAACTTCATGGTAATGAATAGCCATGTATGGAAAAATATTCCTTGAAAATATTTTAGGGTGAGAGGTTTTTTTTTTTAATTACATTTTTATGTAACTATAGTCAGAGTTACAGAGTAAGAACACGTCATTCTCCAAATTATGCACCGATGACCTTGAGAGTACATCAGTTTGGAAAGCTTTATGGCAGGCTTTAGATAGTTCTGTACTTTGAAATACATGACATTTCTCTGCAGAATATAACAAAATATGTGAAGCTGTTAAAACATAAAATCAATGCTTCAAGTTTAATACTGTAAAATGAATTTCCATAACAAGATGTATAACAGAGCTGCATGAAGCAGAACCACGGTTCCCCCACACAGCTTTTTCTCCTCTGCAAGCATCGAGTGTTTACAGCATGCTGTAGTACCTGTACTTAAAACTGGTATTTCTCCAAACTGCTGAAATAGCAAAACAGATTCTTTGCTGGTTTTCAGTATTAGAAGATTGCAAATTGCTGTTGACTGGGCTAATGAATATAAACTTTGATGGGAGCAGAGGTGCTTACGTTTGCTGCAGTGCTTTCCCCTCCAGCCAGATGGGCAGTCACAGACATTGGGGTGGACACATCTCCCCCCATTCATGCACGTGGGCTCACACACACCTGCAGGAACAAACAAAGGAAGAATGTGGGGGCTGGGAAATGAGGGAAGACTTTAGTGGAGGCTCACTTGCTTCCTTGCAGAAGGTTAGTTGGCTTGTAATTAAAAAAAAAAAGAAAAAGAAAAGGGGTTTGGAATTGAGAATCTGAAACACAGAGGCTTGATAGGTCCCAGAAATCCTTATGGGAAATGCTGTGTCGTGTGGAAACTCTTTGGCTGAAGCTCTGGTAAGAGCTGCCTCACCAGAGCAGAGAGGCTGATTACAAAAGATTCTCAGAAAAGCAAGTGGACACGTCAAAGATTGTTAGAGCTTTCACTTCCATATGGGAAAATTCCTCCTTCATGTTCTCAGATGTTCATTTAGATAAGAAAAACCTTGATGAGGATGGATTGTTTTCACACAGGTTTGGGTGTGAGTTTGCATTCAACCAAGCCTAAATCCTAAAGATCTATTGTCCTCTTGAACTATTCCTTCTTAAAATACTCACCTTTTTACTCTATTCTTTTGTACAAATAAAATGTGAGAGTTGAGTTTTCTTTCAAACACAAGAAGCCAGATATGTTTTTTTGTTGACTTCATGAAAAATTTGAATAGCTAGTTTTTGTGTCTTCGATTAAGCTGTACTTGTCAATGTTGTTTTAGAACATCCAGCATTAAAATCTCACCTTTCTGGGAGGTCACACCCATCCTGTTTTGATGTAGGGAGGTGCCGTAGGCAGGTACCCAAATTCCTCCTGTCCTGTCTCTCCTTGCCTGTTAAGGTAAGTGTAGGAAGCACCCAACAGAGGCCGGGTAATTCAGAAACATGGCAGTGCCAGTATGGTGGGGGTGGGAATGATTTGCATTTTCCATGGAAGGAGGCACTGGATAATTGGGTGGAGTACACAAAGCTGTGTAATACAGCAAGTGGCTGCACTGGGCTGGGAGAGCCAAGTCAGGAGGAGTTTGGCAGTGAAGGTGTGAGAGCACATTTGTGCCCAAAGGCTCCTGCCATGTCCAAAGCTTTGTATGCACAGAGGAGCTGGCAGTGACCCCTTCCCAGCCGTGGTAATCGGTGTTGTGCCTCCCTGCCTGCAGGGATGGGTGGCTGTGGGACACCCAGCTCCTCTCAGGGGCTGACAGCTAAAGCACAGCAGTGCCTCCATCAGCCCCGAGGTTGTGCTGCCTTTTTGCACATCAGTGAGTGTTAATGGTGCAGCAATCCTGACTGCTGGGCTGTCACTGCACACAGGACTCTGCATGACCACAGTCCCCCCTCAGACCTCTGCTGTAGGAGGTGAAAATCCTGATAGAGCCTCAAAATAGGGATGATTACTAAAAGACAGCATGCAAAAAATGCAGCAACTTTTATGTGATGGGAGAATAACCTTTTGTTCCTCTCTCAGGGATGATCAGGCATTTTTAAGTAGGTAGATTTAGGCTCCCTAATTATTCCTGTGATGTAGTGAAATATTGCTTTTGTGGCACTTCGTGTGCTGGTCCCTCCCTTCAGCCCAGATGCTGCTGCACTGGCAGCTTTTGGAGCTGTATTGCTGCTCTTGCTTGGCTGCTACATTTGCATCTCATTCTGTGCCAAGCCTCCTGGATCCCTCAGCATCCTGACCTGCCCTCAGGCAGGGCAGGCATGGCCATGATTATAGGAGCTGCTTGGACCCCAGCCCTCAAACTGTCATCCTCCATTTCCTTCTTTCTCCACCTCTCCTGATCCATGCTGCAATCCTGGCCTCTGCTTACTCAGGCTAACAGGGATCTACAGTTCTTGCTGAGCTGTTAAAAAATGCTGCAGCCACTGGTTCAAACCTGCATGAGTTCAAAGGGTCATGGCCTCCATAACTCTGAAATCATTTAATCTCTTATTTTCCCTCTTCCTTTTTCTCTCCCCTTTGATCTCACACCTCCAGTAAGATATTTTTGATCCACAATCTTGGATCAATTTGTATTTCAATTATAAAACAGCTCAGACATTCACAATTTAGAGAAGATGAGCCCAAACCATTAAGTTTGGTTCCAGACTTTACAATCATTTTGTGCTTTTTGATATTCATGGACCATAATGTCCCCAGCACTAACCTGCTCTCCTAAAATCAGTTGAAAATCTGTAGATTTTGTTTTGAGATCATGTGAAACTTGGACAATATCTTCCCACCACACCTCTTAGAAAATAAAATCAAGAAAGGGTAATGAGGACAGTAGCACTTGTTCAGATGGATATTTCACCTCTTTTTCTTCCTTTCGTTGCTTACATTTTCTGTATATTTTTAACCATACACAATCACATACCTGTTGTTTTTTGGTTTTGTTTTTTCTCTGTACTGACAGCAGACTCAGCTGCAGGGAGTCAAATTAATAATTCAGCAACGTTTTCAGCAACAGGTGAGGTCCAGTCTTGATCAGAATAAAACACATAAGTTCAAACTGGCTTTCAGCTTTCCATTTCTGCCTTTTTTTTTTCAGCTGCCTTACAAATAACCAAGTAACTATGAAAATATAGCACAAACTGCCTTTATTACTTATGGCATCTCTGACTTCAGTGATAAATCCAAAGCAGTTCAAGGCAAAGTGAACTGAGGGTTCAAGTCAGTACCAAACCTGTTCTGAACTGGAGGAGCACTTCTCCCTGCCTGCCCTCTGGGGAAAAAAACTCTCTTTTTGCCAAGGAATTCACAAGCACCTTTAGGTAAATGAATGCAGTGTTATCTCTCCCCTTTTCCCTCCTGACATCTCCACCTTGTTCTCCCTTTCTTTAACTTTTTTAAATACAACTCCATCTCAATACCCATCAGGCAGACTTCAACATTTGTTAATGATAACTAGTTTGGATCCTTTCTAGTCCCACTCCTTGGCCTCTGTGGAGGAGTTCCAATTTCAAAATAGCAAACAAAAATGCTAGAGCCTCTCACAGGAAAACTAAATAAATTATCAGACACTAGGAGAGCAAATCAAATTATTGCAATTCTCCCAGGTACTGGCATGACTTTGAAAAGACTCACTTTTTTTTTTTTTTTTGCCCTCCTCTTAAGAAAGCCCTGGCATCTTGACCTAGAGACTGCAGGGTTTGATAAGTTTTCCATCTCTCTTGGGGACTAGTCCTAATGCCATGGGTATAAACGCATTTGTGTCTTCCCTTTGTTGCAGTTAGGCAGGATATATCACTGGGAGCAGGGGGAGTCCTGTGCCACCCACAGGTCCTGGGTGCAAGCTGGCAGGCAGTCAGTGAGTATCCCCAAAGCCTTCATCATTGCCCTGCTGCCAGTGCTGACACTTCCATGCTCTTCAGCAAGAACCAAAGCACAGAATTTCAGAGGCAATGGTGTTTCTCGAGCCTGTAACGTGCCACAATTCTGTAAGGCCACCATGTACAGCTCAGAACCACTGCCATGATCTTCTGCTTGACTGAGCTGGTGGGTTAGTTAAGTTAAGCCTTGCTGAAGGTGATGATGTAGGTTGAAGGAGCAGCGTGGTTCTGTGCTGTATTTCAGAGGAGGGGTGGTTGTGATAAGGTAACAAGCAGCTGCAGGGGCTAAGATAAAGCACAGGTGTTGCACAGAGCATCACATAAAACAGGCACCCTCCTCCCACACACTGAAAGCATTCACAGCTTGCTGAGTTTTCTGTTTAATGCAGCAGCTATTTCTCTTTGATGGCTTTAATGCATTTTGACCTTACAATCACTTAAAATTTCCCGTGACCCTTTTCATGGCTTATCCCTTCTAGGCTCACTTGACCCAGTGAAGTGCTTTTTGATACTCTTTTATCAACCTCCATGAAGCTCCATACCAAACTCTTCAGCCCTAAAATCTCTAAGGTATTCAGACCTTCTGCTTTGTCAGCCAAAGAGAGGAATTTGCCTGCAAAATACATATTTCTGTAAATTACTAAAACCACCCAACACCTGAAATGTGTTTGAAGTGAACCTTGTTCTCCTGCAGTGAGCAGCACCAGCCATGGACACCCACAATTTCAGTGACTTCTGCTGCCTGCCTTGGTTCCCATTGATCTGCAGCAACATTCCTACTAAAATATAAAAAGTATTAAGCAAATTATCTGTTATGTAAAACCAGATGGGACTGGGGGCAAAGTTAAGCCCTGGACGTGCTTTGCTGGATGAAGGGTCACACTATTAAGCAGCAGTATCTGCTGGCCAGATACAGAGATTACAAATAGCCAGGCATATCCTCCAAACCTCCACTGCTTCTGTGCATTATCAACAACTTTCCTAGTTTAACCTAAGCCACCTTTAGACAAAAGGACCTCATTACACCTTTTCTCACTAGAAAGAGATAATAAGTAGTGAAAAGCTTTTAATTTTGTAGAAATAAGATGTATCAACACCCTCATAAAGTAAAAAAAGAAAAAAAAAAAAAAGAGAGAGGTGGAATATTACACCATGGCCCTGAAATCTTAGAAGAAAGAGATCTTCTGCAATGTTTCAGGAACTGAAACATCCTTGTCCTTTTGTGGCCATGAGACTGCAGAGACTATTTCTTTCTGAATCAAAATTACCTGTCATCAGGTATCCTGAGCCAAGTCTCTGATGAGGAGACAGTGAATCAGGCTGCAGTGCTGATTAGAAGATGTAGTTTTCAAAATAGCTTCTCTTTCAGTTTCTCTCTCTTTTTTTTTTTTTTTCTTTTTTTTTGGTGCCTTTTTTTTTTTTTTCCTCCTGTGGAAGCTGAGTAAATTGACCTGCTTCTGGGTGCATCCTGCCTTTGGATAGAAGAGAGAAAATAGCCTCAAGCAGTAACATCTGTG
Source organism: Haemorhous mexicanus (assembly GCF_027477595.1). Taxonomy (NCBI): domain Eukaryota; kingdom Metazoa; phylum Chordata; class Aves; order Passeriformes; family Fringillidae; genus Haemorhous; species Haemorhous mexicanus. The sequence goes on along the minus strand of NC_082348.1, from coordinate 5,423,968 downwards.
TGGGACAGCTAAGGCAATGCATCAGGCTGTATCTTGCTGACAAAGAACACAGAAATGCAGCCAAAAAACACCTACTAGTAGATACTTCAACTTATCCCTTAAGTCACCATCCCTGTGCTGACATTTCTGGGTGATTCACAGGCACTGCTTTTATTTCTGGCTGGTGTTGGTTTTGAACTGATGACTTCTCTGTGGGTCCAGTGCATATTTCAACTTGTTCTATTGCTCTTCTGTGGAGCAGGGAGCTTGATCAGTCTCAGGTTTGTTTTATCTGTGGACACACGTTGTTTTAATGTTTGTTTCCTCCTTGCTGCTTAGTGGTTACCTTGATTTGGTGTGACACTCTCAAAAGCAGAGAGCTGTACCTGGGGAGATACAACCCAGAATGGACACAGAGCATGGGACAGATTTAAAAATATCACTGACTGCTCTTGTCAGGAACATACAGCTGGCAGAAGTCAAGCTGTGGACAAAAATGAAGTTAGCAAATGTGAAAGAAGTGGATTTTGTGCTAAAGCTGGCACTTCTAGCCCTTTCAAGTGTTTGTAGGTAAAATATATCAGCTATTGATAAAACAAAGTGAATGTGGAGAAGCTCTGTGCCAGGAATGGCAGGATGATGACACTGCAGGGATGCTGCTGATCCCTTTCACAGGACACAAACTGGAAGGTCAGACCAGCAGTTTCACCAAACAGCACAGTTCAATTGATCCACTGGAGGAAGGTTCTCCATCTCTCTGAGTGCATTATGCACCCAAGCAGCACTGCTCAGATGAAACATTATCCTGACTGCAGAAAGGGAACAGCTTTTTAGATTCTTCTAGGCTCCAAATAAAGATCTGATCCCGCTGAGTGATTTTCAATCCTTTAAAATAAAAAATAAGAAATAAAAGAAAAATCCCCAAATGGGTGTGTTCTGGCCAAGAAAGATGTTTCTAACAAAGGACACCATTGTTTGGATTCTACTGGCAGCAACTAGTGGAGGTAGAAAAATGTCATTCACCCTTTAGAGGGTATAACTGATGCTCAACAGATCATTAGTGAGATGGATGTACCAATATATCTGCTGCTGTGAAGGTCCCAAATGCACACAGCTCTGAAAAACACGTTATGGATTTGGGACACCAGCAATTTCTAGTCCCCTTTTTTCTGCTTCCAAGGGCAGTGAGGAAATAGTTTTGCTCATGCTGAGTTTTAGGCACATATGTTTTCCCATAGCTTGATTTTATCTGAAATTCCCCATCTGTGTTGATTTGGGTTTGTAAATAAAGGAATAACTTTCTCTGCAAGCTCTGTCTGTTTAACCTCAGAGGTGTGATCCACTGAATGCCAGTAATTATAGCCACAGATTAAATTTTAGGGAGAAAGAATACTTGTCATGTAATAAAATTCCAAATTTTGTGCAACGCTCTAAAATTTGGATCCTTATCCATATCAAGCTACCAATCATTTTGAGGTTTGCTCACCCTATTTCTCGCTTCACGTACCTCTGACAGAGATGCAAAGCACTCCTTCAATAAATTACCTTTCTGAATAATAAAAAATAATCTGGTAGAAACCTCTGAGGGATGCAGTGCGGGAGAACAAATTACTACAAGACACAGAGGGAGCTGTAAATGTAATTGTGATGGTTGTGGTGACAGTTTGCATTTCTAATATATTCACTTTACCACAGAGCTCTAACAATAAGAGTTAGTTTGCATGACCTAGCACTCATTTCAGAAGAAAAAAATGGTCAGAAAAATTGCAAACCATATAGATAGCAATGCAATGTCAGTGCTTTGCCTAATTATGTCTGGGTCTTCATTCTGATGTGTACTCTGATATACTTATGGGGCCTTTTAGAGATATTAAAGCAGGAAATAAATCTAATTTAGTTATTAGTGCAGTAAAAATGAGAAAAATAATTACTACTCTATGGAAAAACTACTGAGCTGCTAGGCTGCACTCCCAGAGTCAGTGTGTGATGCACTGCAATCCTGTTTGCTGTCACGTTGCTCTCAGTCGCTGATAACGTTTTCTGTCAGCTGAGGAGGATCTAATCTCTCCATCTCTACCTCCAAAAGATTCCCTGGGAGTGAGTGAGTGGTAGGCAAGACTCCTAAACCTCAGGGAACCAGTGAGGGATTGTCACTGCAATACAGGCAGGGGACTCCCCACTCCCCTTGGACTGAAATGTCTCTGTCTTGGTCTCATGATCTTCCTTTTGCCTATTGTCTGTGGTCAGATGGAACTCTGGACGTGCAATAGTATATTGGGATAGCTGTGGAATGCATCAGCATCTTGCAGAATGAAGCCACCATAAACAAAATAAGCATGTGTAGGTGCATGTTGAGATGTTTGGGGAATAGTCTGCAGGAACTGGGAGATTTTGAAACCATTAGTAAATCCTTTTTCTCATTTACGGACTGGTTTTAGTCTGATTGCAGCACTATTAATTTGAAAAAGCCTATAGCTCTACTTCATTCTCATCTTTGCAACTGTTAGTGTATAATTAATGTGGGGAATTGCAAAGTATACTCTCAGCACAGGTCACATTCCCAACTTGTTAGGGGCTTGAGTTTGGTAACATTTTCTCTTCATTGAAGAGTGCTCTGTGTTTTATTAGGTCAGTGAACCATTCCAGCCTGCATATAAATTGTTCTGCTGAGCTGCTTTCTTGTCATGCCTGAATGAGAAGTGAAAGAGGGCTCATACACACAGTTCCTCCTCTGTTGATTGTTTTTGCAGCTCAGTGCTTGAGGATGACCAGCAATTCAGGCCATTTGGGCACATTCTCCTTGCCCTGAGCGGGCTAAGGCACTGCCTGTGCTTGGTGCAATTTGCTTCATTTTCAGCTGTGCAAAAGAAAAGGGAGATTCAAGTCTCAGGACAAGGAGAGCAGCCACAGGCTGCAGTGGTCTGGCTAATAACCCAGCCAAAAATGAGGACCTGGCCAGAAGTTTGGAATAGGACTGCTGCCTGCACTGGCACTGCACTGATCTCTTCATCACCCTGTTATTATCTGCCTCAGAAATTAGCTTAAGCTTACATGGAAATCAGTGCTGGAGAGGATTGTCTTGCCCGTGTCTTTTTGTGGATAAACAGACAACGTTAATCTCCACGACCAGCTGTCCTCTGGGATTTTCAAGTAATAGATCCATTGCTCCTTTTTTAAGAGATGTTTAAAAAATATTTTAATAAAAAAAGATAGATCCCCAAAATGTTGTTTCTTAAATCAATTAGTAGGCAAAAAGCACTTATTGTCACATAGAAGGCCACTGCAAAGAGAGATGCAGTAATTCAGGAATCCCTTTTGTTTTCTTTGAGCATTCTTTTACATACAGCAGCAGATCTGGCCCATTTCTTCAGTGCTTTTAAGATATAGGTAAAGAATATTAAAATTTAGATGTTCTACTCTAGTAAAATTCATGCTGTAGTCTGGGAATGTTCTGCTTATGGAATTGAATAAAAAATTTAATAACACTTTTGGGCTTATTTAGGAAATATATTCAGTTCTTACCCAGATTTATTCTTGTTCCCTTCCTGAAAAATAAATTTAGACAGATGCATGTACTCAAACCCCTATTAAAATAAATGCATCACATACATATATATGAAAAAATTTACTTTTTAAGAAAGGCCAACTAATGGTTTTGTCACAAATCCTTACTAAGGGTGAGCAGTGAGGAGCAGTGCTCTGAGAGCACACCAAAAACCAGGTTGTGCCTGAGTCACTGTCTCCTGTTGGGAAGTCACAGCTCTCCCTGTTCCCCCCAGGCAAGATGCAGGGATCATGTTTTGTTCAGCTGAATAGGAAAGACAGCAGTAGCCTGATTTTTTTTTTTTTTCATCTTCTGTTGTATTTCCTGCCCAGGGGAGGAAGATGACATCTAATATGAACCTATTCTGTTATGTAGACTGGAAAACCAAGTAAGAACTGAGACCAGTTCACACTGCCCTGTGTCTCCAGACTGGGCACCAACCAGGGGACAAGCCAGCACACAAACCTTTGTAGTTTTGTTGCTTTGAATAGGAAGTTACAGGTCTGTTTGCTATAAGCAGCTGCTCATTTCCTTCCAAACACCCACTGTTCAAGCACATTTGCTGCCCAGGAATCTTAGACAAACACTTGTTGCTTTTAAGCACATCGTTGCTGTATGAAAAGTAAGTCTGATGTAAATGATCCCTCCATCCATTTGGATGAGATACGTGGTTTGTTGCCTGCTTGTTTGTGTGGGAGGCTTTGCTGGACCTTTGGCTTGCAAACTGGCTGATTTTTGATAGCTTAAGTCAATCTGGCTACTCAGTGAAGACATTCCAGAGAATATATCACACAGTGTCAAGATGACAACTCGGTGGGAGTCTGATTTGTTGAGCAGTAAAACTTCCTGCTTATGCAGCTGGCGAGGCAGTAATGTACAGAAACATTACATGGGAAGGCTGGAATGTGGGAAATCAGTGACTTTCACAATATGACATTGCTTAGCAAAAAGCTGCCTTTGAAACCCAGTGTTCACATTTCCAATTAGTTTGCCTCTAGCTCTCATGCAAAGAAAGTCCTCATGCTACCAGGAAGGGAAAAGAAAGGAGGGAAGAGGAGCAAGCAGTGCTGGAGGAATGACTGTGAGTTATATTGCACACTGTGAATTGGCTATAAATCCTGGCTGCAGGAATTACTGAAATGGAGAAATAGTTATCTCCTAACTCTGAGATCCAATCTGCAAAGCCCCAGTGTCAGTGGGATGATTTATGTGGTACAAAGTCATCAGGATTGAGCCCAACACAATGAAACAGATGCACACAGAAACTTGTTCTCAGTTTTACATGGGGAGCAAACCCCATGTCTCTGGCTGTGTTGCCTGGCCATGAGGTAGTGCCAGAAGAGGGGCTGAGGTCAGGCTCCAGGTGTGCCTGGTGTGCTGGGAAAGGCAGGAGGAGGATGCTGTTTTCCCCTGACCTCTGCTTGCTGATGAGCTCCAGAGGGAGCTGTGGCTCGCCTTTTCTCGCTCAGAAATGCACTCACAAGGAGCAGACAGCAGAGGAAAGGATAAATGTGTGGTCCCTCTTCCCCTCCCCTTCTCTTCATTCCAACCTTCTGTAAGAAAACTCAGTTTTAAGGGCTTACAGTTTTAAAGGTTGTTTGTAGAGCAGTCCTATGAAAATACACTTAGTAAATAAAGGAAACCTACCGTGTTGTCTTTGTTCATAATTTTTGTAAGGATGCAGTAGAATATCAGTCAGAACCCTGCTTTAAAGCCTCCTGAAAAGCAGTGACACCCCAGGACTGTTAAAGCTGTGTTTTTCAGAGGGGAATTCAAACCGCTGCACAAACAGTTTTTCTCTAGCACCTGAGCGTGTTTGTTGGATGCAAAGTTGATCCAGAAACATATTTTATTTTGAGGTGCTGCCAGCATTTGCCTCTTCCCTCTCAACAAGACTGATCACACTGGAAACAATCCTTCTCAAGTGAGGGTATGAGGCTGTAGATTGCTGAGGCACAAGCACACATTTCCCTGTCAGCTCTGCCACCCGTGCCTGGGCCGTGGGTGTCTGCTCTGCATAATCACCAGGCACTTACTGCAGCTGGCAGCCAGTCACACCTCCCTGATTTACATTTTTTGGGGGTTTGGAGTGATGTTTATTTAGATACAAAACACAAATTTTCAGGCTGAATGCCTTTCTCCACACACTCAGGAAGGAAAGGAGAGCGAGCCTGAATAGAAAAGATGAGGTGCCACCACTGCGTCCTGCACGTTTTTGGCTGTCATGCAGACAGTGTTAGAAATTCCTAACTGTACTGGGATGAAACCAAAAATCATAAGGCAGAAATTCCAAACTGTACAGGAATGAAACCAAAAATCATAAGGCAGAAATTCCAAACTGTACAGGGATGAAAGTGAAAACCCTAAGCCGTGCTTCTATGTGTTTAGAATAAACCAATAGCCTGTTTGGGTTCAGTTCAAAAATAACCTCTTTGATGGGTTGTGTGGATTTTAGTTTTTATTATCTCCTTCAATTGAGAATCTGAAGCTGCCAAAATTAAATAGAAGCTTTTTTTTTTATTTGTCCCTGTAGGTGAGATATTAAGAAGGAAAGAGAAATGTCTAAAAGCAGTGGAAACAATATCAGTGTATCAAACAATGACAACATTGAATTAACTGCTAATTTATCTGCCTTAGTATTGAGTTTACTCACTCTATCTTGATAGGTTTTATTAGTCAAGTAAGAATCCACCCCAAATTTCTAAGATTATAGACTGGGTGTATATAAGTACATAATAAAGCTGTTTTGCTGTCAGAAGTGTTTGAAGCTGTGCTAGAAGTGTAAAAGTACATAAGAACACAGCGATTTCATATTCAGAGAGCAAAGGACAATTAAAATAATGACAAAATCCTTCAAAAGGATTTTTTTTTTCTCAGATCTGTCACATTCATCATTGTGGCTGAGCCACCTGTACATTTCTCAATGTGAGGTCACCTGGCAGCAACGGGGGACACCACTGAGCTGTGATTTGTGCCACAGGTTCACCTTTAGCAGTCTCTCTTACACTGTCCTGGTGATTTGGAAAAGGGAGAGGATGCAGTGTTGACCTTCCAGTAAACATCACATCTGATCACAGCTTTGCTATCATGACATGTGCATTTTTTTCCCTCACTCTTTGTGTGGATTTTACAACTCTGTGCAAGCTGAAATGTCCTGTGCAACTCAGGGCTCAGCTACCTTGAATGGAGTCCTTAAAGTCTGACAGAAAAGATGCTCAAATCCAGAAAAAAACCCAAAACCAAAACATCTGTAAAGCAGAAATGTACTGTTTTTTCCTGATTCCTTCTTGCCATACCCTTCCCAAGAAGAAGCACTGCACAAAAAGTCTCCCAGCTGGATTTCTGAGCACTCAGGCCCATGGGACTCTCTCACCTCTGCACAGTCAGCTGCCCCAGGTGGACTCAGGAGTATCAAAATTAACCTGATGAATGTATAAATACAGATATGTTTACTGCTAGTGACCCTGCAGAATGAGCAGCATGATACTCAGCTCTGTTTGGAATTTCAAATGGATATTATGGTAGTTTTTGAATGTAGTCTTTGCATGTTTTATTTAAGAAAAAGAGGGGTTGGGTAGTGGGAATTCTTCACACTAGGGATTTATTCTTCACTTTTTCATTTGTCTGTGTGTGAGTTAGGAATGTGTGCCTGTGTTCACACTTTAGCCTCTCAGTGTATGCCACATATTCTATCTAATCCCCCAATCTAGTCCATGCCTGATGAAAAATGACATGAAATCATGCCAAAGAAGGGGTGAGATGTGTTCTGCATTTGAACTCTGAGAGGTTTATTGCACAGAGAGCAGCCTCCCACTGCTGGGAGCACTGGTTTTCTGCATTTTCTGGGGAGGAAAGTTTGCAAAGGTCAACTGAGACTGACTTCTGCTGTGCCCTGCAGGCTTCTGCTCCAGAGGAGCAGCAAAATCTGAAAGCTCTGCTAGAGGAGAGAGAAGTTATTCTATATAACAATAAGAAGACACACAGCTGTATGAGAAACTGCGTGTTACAAAATCTTGTGAATTCACTACTTCTTTTGATAAATCTTGATATTTGTCCCATGTCCTCTTGATTTTAGGCAAGAAAAAAGAAACATTGCTCAACATTTTTCACCAATGAGCAGTCAGTGGCCAGTAAGAATCAGCAAGAAGTAGTGTTTTCCTTCCACTTAATTATGTTTCTCTTCATTCATCACATTCACAGGCCCTTTATTCAAGTTTTTATAACACTAGGCTAAATAAACCAGACTAAATAGCAGCTCTTGAAGTAGAATGAAGGCTTGGATCAGACAGAACAAAATTGTTTTCATCACCTCAAAAAACATTTTTGCACAAGATTGTACCAAGATGGACAACAAAGCCTCAGAAACTTTTGGAAAGTGGAAAGGAACCTGCTGTGAGTTGGTGGAGTTTGGAGGATTGCAGGGAGAGACTGCAATCATCATCAGCACGCTTCCCTTTGATCTGCCTGGAGATGTGGCAGGGTGTTTAAAGCTGGAAACAGCACTTCTCTAATGTTCCCTAACCTCAAAAACAGGATGCCAAACATAAGGTTTCTTCCTCCTTTTCTCTCCCTCCAGCACATTCCTGCCAGAACAGACTATTCAATTGTGCACTGTGCGTCACGACCCTCTCTGCTGAAGGAGGGGAGAGCTGCAGTGGGGGGAATGAGAGGGCTTTTGTTGCTGCAGGGAATTTTTTGCTGGCTTTTTTTCCCTCTGTGTGTGAGAGACATAAAATGCTCTGGAAATGTACAGATTCTTCCTGCCAAGAATGGTTGTTTTCACAGCTCCCCTCTTGCCAATTTCAAACTGATTAAGAAATAATAAAGAAAAAAAAAAAGTTTTCACATACATATCCTAAACTCCCTGGCTGACAGATATTGTTGAGCAATTGAATCTGTAAAAGTGCCAAAATAACCTATTTCCCCAGAAGAATCGAAGAATCAAATATTAATGCTGATGATAACGTGAAAAAAGGGAGTTTTCAGTGACAAGAACAAATTTAAGGATAAAGGGCTGTTAACCAATTACCTTAATTAAGCTGGAACCATGACTTTCTAATATTTTTAAGTATCTTAGTCAGCTTCTCGGCCTTTGGCTTTAATTTTTTCCCCCAAAAAAATCGTTCATGCAAAATAATTAATTAATCTCTGAATATGAATGTTACTCATTTTGAATGCATGAAATATTTAGAGAGGGTTCCAGCAAAATGTTCTTCTCCCTACTTTGACTTGACTTATTCTAATTTACAAGTTGGTTTGGGGTATATTATGGGCTCTGATGGAAATATAGGTGATCACAGCACAAATACAGGCTAAATGTTCTGTAACATTTAGCTAAAGGTTGTGTGGAACATGCACAAAAGGGAGAAAAGCTGTTTAGGAGTCAGAGAACTGTTGGAAAACAAAGGGAAATGTGTAACTCACTTTTCTGGCATCTCCTTCCAGTGTAGCCCTGGGCACAGGAGCAGATGTTGGTCCGGACACAGTGACCACCATTCTTACAGGGGGGAATGCAAACAGCTGGGGAGAGGAAAGGAAATGTTCTGTGCACCAAACTCACCTGGGGGATCAACACTGCCAAAGCACAGGCTCCTATTTAGGTGCCTCTGTTGGGAGAGCAGCTCACAGAGGTATTTTTTGGGAAGGTGTCTCTCCAAAGGGTGATTTGGGCAGTTGCCTGGGAGGAGACCCTGATTCTGTGTTGTTTGTGGGAAAAATGTGGGACATGATTCCCAGCACCTGAGGGTCTCTTAGATACTTGAGTGGTCAGAATATTCCCAGTGGTGTCAGATTTTTAAGTCTCTCTCAAAGAGCTTCCTCAAGGGCTTCTCCCATGAAATATGGATCAGTGTTGGACATTTCCTAACTTGGCCTTGGTGCTGTTTCTTCTCCCTTTCTCAAAGAAGCAGAAGGAAGGGCTTTGCTTTCCTTCAGCATCCATCCATTATATCCTCCCATCAATTTCAGATCCCATGAATGTGGATACTTATTTTCAAATTTTAGCTCTGTCTAAACCAGAACTTGAGAGCAAAACTTTCAAATCATCTAGATGTTGAAAACCACCTTCCCTGTTCAAGAGCAAGATCATGGAGTTACAGTCTATCATTTTCACTCTCTCCTTCACCCTCAACATCATGAAAAAAAAAAAAGTTTCCAGCAAGCTTTATTTGCAATTGGATTTTTCTGTGTGAATCATTCACTTGCAAAAATATACGGCAGGACCACATTAATCTAGGAATGTGGGAAACAAAAGAGTGTCAGAGCAAAGAACTTTGATTGCTGAAGTTGTTTTGGTAATAAGGGTGCATTTATATTCCCAGATTCAGAAGGAGTTACTAGATCCATATCGAAAAAAGAGAAGCCAGTGGGGTTAGCACAGGGGTGGTCCAGCTGCTGGGGTCTTAAGTTTTTTTTCCTTGAATGAGATACTGGGTCATTAAAAGATTAATTAATTTGCCTTCTCCAGCACAGAGTGAGTGAGAAGCCCAGGACACTGTTAGCCTCAGTTTAGAGCTGGGACAGGGATTCAAAATCAGCTCCTCCTCAAGCAGAGCAATATTGGATCACATTTTTAAGCAAGGATCTGATGGAGTCCTACAGAGGTCTCCCATCCACAGCACTTGAGGGTGGTCAAGTAGGTGACATTGTGAGCCCCATTTGAAGGTAAATTATCACCTGGCTCTGAAACCAGTATAGTACACACCACAGGGTACCAAAATGAACAAGGTACCACCATGCCTTCTCATTTAATTGAGTAGTTGCTGATTAATGATATCACCGTTTTAGAGTAATCATTTAGTTACTATTTATGACATCACCAATAAGTTCTTCTTCCCAATACCATCAGGAACAATAAAAAATGGATTTATGGCAGACTGTAACAAGGGGGCACAGCTAGTTATGACAAGGAGAGTCTCTGGCTACATTTCATGTGGGGTTGGCTAATGCTATGGGTATATTTCTATTTTGAGCCTGAGTGTAGGGGGATACAGTGTGGGTAAATGGAGGTGGTATAGAAGGTAATCTTATCCCCCAGTGAGTTGCAGCTGGACCAATTACTACAGATTAGAAGCAGGCCTGATCTTAACAGGCCACACCTGTAGCCAATAAGAACAAGGGGTATAAAAGAGTGGATTGGGGGGACTCTGGAGTCAGATGGCTGCTGCAAGGACCAGGAACAGGCAGTGCTTAGAGGAGCTGCCTGTGAGAAACATCGAGGCAGTGTGAAGCTCTGGTGATATGAAATCCTTGCACTATAATGACATTAGAACTCTTGCTATCTAAGACAACAGCTGGGCCCTTTATCAAGATGATAAATAGAATTCTCTTACCTCTCTGGCACTGTGGCCCATAGAAACCAGAAGGACAGGAGCACGTGTTTGGCCGTACACAGACTCCTCCATTCAGGCACACAGGATGGCACACAGCTGGGTGGGAATATAAGATAACTTCATGAATCTCTGATAATGTTGAACTTTTCAGAGTAGGCACTCTTTTACTGCTGCACATGTCATTAGAATTAATATTTCTAGTGGTACTGTGAAAAGTTTAATGCAACCCTTGCAGATCAGTTGTGCTAAGTGCAGCACTTATTCATGGCCGACACAGTGGGAGCATTTCAGTGGTGTTTCAGCATAGCTTGGGAGATGAAATAGGCTATAATTTAATGTAATAATTTAATTTATTTCGGATGTATTCTTTTGATTCGCACAGTTCATTTATTTCCATTCCAGTATTCTCACCAAGCACGGTCCCAAGGCAGTAAATGTAGTCAAATAAAATACACCCTGGATAACCAGGAGATGAGATATTAATTGTTTGCTGCTTTGTCTGTGTTCAGCAGAGCATTGTGGCATTTCCATGGACTTGAATAGGTGTGCACCAAAAAACCTGTTTGCTCTGCCTCATTTAAATGCCAGTTCCCACAACACATTGGCTCATTCATCACCAACAAAGCCACTGGCTGAGCTCCCTTTGCCTCTTTCTGTGTCTGTTGTTACTCTAGATGATACAACAGGCATTAGAAATTAAAAGCTGTCTTGCATATTTCTATGTGGCAAGTACCAGACTGTTAAAAACAAAACTATTAGAATTTCAAATTGATTTAGATGGGAAGTCAGTGTGTGAAGGGTAAGGAATCTGATAAAATTTTTATTATAAAGCAGAGTGACACTTTAAACCAGACCTTTTCTTTCTGTTCCCTTTGTCTTTCAGTATTTTACAAGATAGCCTATTAAAAATATAAATGCATTTAAGCTTAAATAAATTAAGGGCCACTAAAATGTTTCAGATGAACTAAAGAAGAAATAAAATATCAATTGAGAAAGAGAAAAAAAAGTGAAATTGTAGTCTATAGGAGAGGTTTTTCTGACTAAGGAGCAGTCACTTATGAAGTCAAAATGGATTTAATTCATTGCTTAAGGGGAATTTGGTTTAGTCATGTCGTTGTCCTGGCTACTCCACAGATGTCCATAATTGTGTCAGTCAGTGTTTATATTTCCATGGTAAAGTCCTATTTTTTTCATTTTTATACCTGCATTCTTCCTGACATTTCTATCATAACACTTGAGTTGGGAAACCCCAGAAGTGCCCACAAAATATTCTGTGCAGTGCACTCCAAACTGTGCCAGAGAGGTAAGTCTGGCAGCCTTTCACCAAAGCTGTCAGCAGACAAAAAAATCCTGCTGCTGTTATTCTGGTCTGGAAGTTATTGCTACTGTTGCTTGTTGTCTGCCCTTCTCTTGGAATGATTCTGTTCAAAGCCACCCCAAAATAAAATTGCAGAACTCCTTGAAAAGAAAAAGCAGAGCTAGTGGGAACCAGAATAGCAGTGACAATCCCAGTCATTTCCTGTGGATCATAGCTGGGCTAATTTATGTTTCCTCAGTAGGTCTGTCATTTTAACACTTACAGGAAGAGCAATCTCCAGGAGATGGAGGTTAAAATGACATCTCTCACCTTCCAGGGAAGGTAATGTAGGCTGAAGGTGTCTCAGCCATTTAATATTCACTGTAGCAGAGGCAGAGTGCCTCTGGAGCCTTCAGGTCTGGCACTGATTCAGGTAGTTCTCATCTTTTAATATTTCACTATTTTGCATGCCTTGTCCCAGGTGAGAGCTGTAGTTTCTGTGCCTTTGGAGAAAATATCCACCCCAGCTTTTAGGACTTTGATCCTGAGAGGGGGCTCTGAGCTGTGTCTGTTTAAAACTTTGAGCCCTGACTGGAAATAAGTCCCTAATTCCAGTCCACACCTTGTCATTTTGGGTGGAGGTGGCTTTTTCCTCCCCCACTCCTGGGGATGCTTTCTGTGGGTGCTCTGCAAGTGAGAGATACAGGCGGGAGGAGCAGTGTGAATTCTGGCAGCACAGCATGTTAAGATTCTGTGCTCCAGAATCACACAAGCTTAAAAAGCTGCCAAAAGATTCTGTTGGTAGGCTCCCTCTATAAAACCCTGAGATTTAGGTAAGCATTTAAACTGGGGAATACTTACATAAACATCTAAATTTATGAACAGTTACATAAACTCAAGCCTTCTGAAGTTTTGCCCTGTACTTGGTCTCCTCTTCTTAAGCTTACATTCTCACTTGGTCTCCTGTTCTTAGGCTTTAGTTCTTTAAACAGCAATTCCCAGTCTGAGCAATGTGGGGCAATGTCAGGGATTTTGGGCACTTTTGGGCTCAGGATCAGGCCCTGCCCAGCACTCACCTGTCTCACAGGAGGGGCTGCTCCAGCCCTGCCTGCACTGGCACTCGTCTGGTGACACACACACCCCGCCGTTGTGACAGTGCCTGCTGCACACCACTGCAAAACACACAAAAAACCAAAATATCTCAGCACCAGCACCACTGCAGATCCTAAAGCTTCCCTCTTACAATAACTGATAGCATTAGTCCTGGAGGTAAACTGAGGGTGGGAGCTGTCCCTTTCCTTTAGAAGCCATACAACTAAAACGCTTTGCTTTTTAAGTACTCCAGCTACTCGGTTTCATAGATAAAATTATATTCCTCTCAAGGGCAGCCTGATATTTAAATAAGCAGGGAGGTCTGTAATGATGGGAGTGCATGTGCTTTGCTGATATGGAAGGGTTTGAAGGCTGATTTTCAGATATTTTCTCCATTGAACCTCTTTTTAAGCTTGTATTGCAGAGTAGCATTGCTCCTAATAGGTTTGGCTGCTCTTTTGTGTTCTCAAAATTAGCACTACTGCATTCACTCACAATCCTAAATTTCCTAAATATTACTATAAATAACATGCACTTTTTTCTTCTTTTTTTTGTTTGTTTTTCCAGAAGCAATTTTACATAGAAAATGTTGATTTTGATGTGCATATTTTTACATAATACAGCAATGCTGCTGGCAAATATGTGCTCTGAAATAGCTACTGTATTACTTGAATCCTTTGTATTCAAGAATCATTTAAGGGGAAATATAGGGGAAAAAAAGAAAAAAAGGCTTTTTGGTGTTTTTTTTTTTTTTTTTTTTTTACTTTTGTAATTTTCTGCTAATTGAAACATGTGAAGAGGAAAGCCTGAGTGAGTTCATACTTACTTGTTTCACACCGAGGCCCTACAAATCCATAAGCACAGGAACAGGTGTTGTGAGGCAGGCAAGTTCCTCCATGCTCACACGGGGGCTCACACTGAGCTGCAAGAGTGAAAAAATCCATTTCAAACGTGACATTCTCTGTGGTTGTGACCACAGCACAGGTTACACCTTTTCCCATCCCATTTTATTAATCCAGTGAGTAATTTGGCTGAGGAAAAGACTGCAGGGCAGCAGTAGCTATCCCATTAGCAACACAGCACTAATGAGCAGCTGTATGGAGTCTGCAAAGGAATGGTTTCAACATAATCATATTTAACTTCTGAGCATGCATGTTTTAAGTACATGTTTTAAAGGCTAGTGATGGATGAAGTACAAGTGCAGTCACAACTCAAGACCTTGCCCGTCTCTCTCTACAAATTTGCCTTGTGGATGGTCAGAAAGCCTTAACAGGTGTCAGAACTCACAATAAGGCAGAGATTAAGTGTTTCTTATAGAAAAGAGTTGTGTGTGGATTTGTCAGCAAAATGGCAAACATTTTAGCCAGAAAAGGTAATATTTAATGAGTAGCATGAGCTCTGCAGACAAAGCAGCAAGTTAGATGAAGAGTTCTTGACTTATTGCAGTATGCAATGTAATTCTGTGGAAAGAAGAGGATGAGTGTGGAAAGGAAACAGGCTATTTGCTGAAGGCATGCTTGCTTTTCAAATGTTGATAATTTTGAATCTAAATACTTTATTGTACAGAGAGCCTGGACATTTTGGACCCTTTAATCTAAGATCTGAGGCAGGTACCTGAGAATTCTTTTGTAACCCTCTAATAAGAGATAATTGCATATGGCAAACACAAAAGAGGGGAAGGAAGATCACTGAAGGGACAGGATGATCACTGAAGGGACAAAATCATCACAGAAGGGACAGGATGACTACTGACACTCAAAGGAGAAACTCTGTGGCAGGAGCAGAGCAAGAAATGTGTTCCAGAGGCGCTTCATGCTACTGGGAAAAAAAAAAAAAAGGGCACCTCACAGAACAGAATGAAAAATATCTTCCCTTGTGTGTGGGAAGTGAATACAGTGAAAAATGTTGTACTTTGGCTCACTTCACTGGCAGAGTTTTGTCTTTTATGAAGGATATGAGGCTAAGCAAGGTTATTCCAAGGAAAAAGCAAAATGAAGCTAACGAGACCTGAAACAAAGCATCTTTCATTTTAAGTATTGTTACAAGGGAAGAGAACCTTAATGCACCACATTTTGTTCCTAAAGCTGGAAAATGGGCTATGGAAATGGAAAGCTAAATGAAGGACTAATTCTTTGGGAGCCACATAATTTAAATGCAGTTATTGTGTTAAAGACCTCATCACCTCTTGTGATTGTCACCAGGCCATGGAATATGAACTTTGCCATCCAAAAAAATAATGAAAGCCATCACACATTTTCTAATTGTATTTACAAAGACAAACTCCAAGAAGGTGCTGTTAAATAAACCACTTTGGCACAAGCCAAACACTGAAGAAATGTATTTGGTATTTAACGATGAAATTTTCAATGCTGCAGTATATAACTTTAGGATTTGACCTTCCTGAAAATAGAAAACTTACAAGTGTATTTTAGATCCACACTGTATATGCTGAGAATGTCATTAGGCTAAATTTATTTTTGATTGGATAAGGTTGAAACATTTGCAAATCAACATGTCCTCAGCTGAAATTCCAAGTATATATCTGTGGGGAAAAAAAAAGGGATAAATGCAAATCATCTTTGTCTGGACAGCTAAATGGATTTAGATAAGGTATTAGGAAGAAATTATTAGCTGTGAAGATGATGAGGCATTGGCACAGGTTGCCCAGAGAAGCTGTGGGTGCTCCATCCTTGGAAGTGTCCAAGGCCAGCTTGGATGAGGCATGGAGCAACCTGGGATTGTGATTTCTTTGCCTCTCTTTGTAAGGGGGGTACGAAACCTGGGGGAAAATGTACCACTCTTTTTAAAGTACATTAACTGTGATTGCCTTTCCTGTAGGATGATGGTTGCATAAAGCCTCCAGGTGCCTCAGTGCTGTGCCAAGCACGGTGACATTCAAGCATTTTACGCTTTATTTCAGCCTGGTTTGTGTAGCACTCAGAGCAAGTGGGTCCGTGTGAATAGAGCACTTTCCATCTGGCCTTTGCACATTCTGAGATGCATCTGAACTGTCAGAAAACACCATGGTATTTTGGATATTAAAACATTTAGCTCTTACGGTGACATTTAATAGTAAAATGTTTAAAACTGTTCTATTATGGGTGAATAGCAAGAGATAAAAACTGAACACTGCCTCCTCTGTGAGAGTAAGAGTAATATTCACTTAAAAGACATTTCCCACTGTAATAGAAATATACTGCTAATGTCAAATTATTTTCCCAAACTCCTATCTTTCGTCTTCTGAAATGAATACTTTTTTCCATGAGCATTTGCTAAATTGTAGGAAGGTATTGTGGTGTTTTTGTACTAAGCGGTTTTGGATAGGGAAAAATAACAGCAAAGAGGAAAACATTGCTGCAAATGGTCAATCTTGCTGTCAAGTGTATGTATGTTTATGTTTACAATTTAAAATCTGGAGGTGAAAATGGAGAAGTGCATTATTGTTTCCTTTGAAAAGGCTTTCTGGGAAATATCCCCAAACTTCTATTTTCCATTAAAATGAGATCATACAGTTTTTATAAGTTTCTCTGCAATAACTTCAGGGGCACTCAGGAATACCAGATGCTGTGTTGCTTCCCTCATTTTCCATAGCCTAATCAGCAAATGTCTTCCAGGACGGAGTTATTGCTTGGCATCTCCACAGTGAGTAACTCCCTGTGCCATCCCCACGTGAGGCCCTGGGTCTGTGCAAATAAAGCCAGGCTTGGAGCTGTGAGAGCATTGCCTGCTTAGAATTTTGCACCAAAGTCAGATCAGGACAGACTTAACTGAAGGGAGCGTAGTCTACCTTGTTTTGTTGTACATTATTTATTTCCTTTTAAAGATACATTAACCTAACTTCCTAAATGTGCAGATGAAGTTTTAATGTGCTCAGCACAAGGATGAGGTGGAAAAGGGGAAAGGAACGTTCCTCAGTTGTTTTTTCTTTTGGAATGCTGTGGACTGAAGCTTTTCTTTTGCATGTAAGATGCACAGATAAATGAAATGAAGCATAGGATTAAAGCATGTGTTACTGCAATTAAATTAACTCGTTGCATATTTAAATAGTCCAGCAGTCTGGAGCCCAGTTGTGAGAGGAATGTCCATCACAGCAACTGGAATATTAACAAGAGAAATTTGCCTAAATAATAGGGAATACAAATGCAGGCACCAGTGCTGGCTAGGTTGTACCAATGCATTTTGCTTTGTGAAATGTCAGCTGACTGCTCATTTGCAGCCAAAAAAACCCCAAATAAAGTGATAGGAATCATTAAGAAAGGAGCAGAGCACACCATGCCAGACTTCCTTATGGCCTGTACCCATGGTGAACTCCATCTTAAATACCATGGGCAGATCCGAGCCCTCATCTCATAGAAGCTGCAGTAAAAGTGGGAAAGATACAGAAAAAGATGCAAGGATAAATAAACAAAATTATAGAAGAGCTTTTGTACAAAGATTAGGCGAATAATGAGGTCCTTCAGAAAAATATGACTTTAGGATAAAAAAAAACAAAAACGGTGAAATCAGATGTTGCCTGGAAAGGGTGAACAGGATAAAGTTCCAAGGCATCACCTTGGTGTTTTGGAGCACGTGATCCCTAATTTCTGAGAAGCTATTCCAGACAGTATCCCTCCACCTTTCCCACATATTGCCAGACAAATGCAGTTGGCAGCTCTTGGAGAAAGGGAAAGGACTTCTGGTTTGATATGGCAGGTGATTTGTGCTGTCCCAAAACCTGCTAGAAGGAGACTGTACCAGTGCATTGGTTTTTACTGCAGATATCCTCAGAAACAGCACTCAGAGTCAAAATTAGGTATTCAGCAACCTGCCTCATCACCAGAGGGATGCTTGGCTAAGCTCACTCCAGAAATGCCAGAGAACATCTTCTGCAAGAGAAAATGTGGGAGAATCCAGTGGACTACAGCAGGCCTTTCCTCCCATACTTATTTTTATTTCTGTATAGGTGATGCTGACTGTCTCCAAAACACTGCTCTGAAATGAAGATTTTGAAGCTGGCCTGTTGGGCTGTGAAGTCTTAACATTAGGCTACTAAAAAAGGTCCTATTGCCTTTGTGCAGGAGGGGAAAGAGCTGCAGAACCTTGAGGAACTGTTCCACCTCCCCTCACCTGCAGAGTACATAGCTGCTGACAGAAGGAAAATAATCTGTAATTCTTATTACACCACAGCAGGAGGAGCAAAAGCAGGATTCTACTTCTGATAGACAACACAGATGTCAGCAGTGAAGGGAGTGATCCAAATGGAAATTGCTGAAATAGTCTGAAAATATCTCAGTTTGGATACCTGAATATGAGCCAGACACACTGACATTTAGCTGTGTTTGTCCAAGAGAAGGTAGGAGGTTGCACCTGATGGTCCCCAGAGGAAGAGGAGTTCCAACTGAACTGTGACAGGGAGGCTGAGGGGCTTGTCCAGAGGGAAAATTATATTAAAGATATAAAATTTTATATATATATAGATATTTCATATCTTTATATATTAAAGATATAAAATGTTATATTTCATATAGCATTTTATATTAAATATATAAAATGTGTTATGAAATACTTTAGGAAAGAAATTCGTTTTCAGGATGCTGCTTATGATTTTTTCCTGAGTCCTCCAAGCCTGGTTTTGAATCTGCACATTTGGAAAAAATAAATTGTATTCTATCACAACATACATACCACTTGGTAAAGTACTTCTTATTTTAGATTATTTTCAGACATTCCTATTAAACAAAGGTCACATCCCCTCAAGATCCAAAGGTGTTAAAACTTGCTATCAGCAGGCTGGTTCTTTTATCTCGCTGAATTTTGATATGAAATAAGATGGTGACAACTATCAATAGTGTCTGAGTCTCTTGACATTTTTGCTGGCTTGCCAAGGATGTTATGTTGAAGCCTGGAGATTTTTCAAATGTTGGTCTCATCTAAGCTTTGATTTTTTGCCCAATACTTGTGCCTCCTGTTCCCAGAGGGCCCTGCTGTCTCGAGGGGAGTTGGTGCAGTGTGGGCATCACAAGGTGCTGATAGCTGAGGTTGTGACAGGCTTTAATCCAAGAAATTGCCCTCATTTTTCAGCCTCGTTTGTCATGATGAATCACCTTCACCTGACATGGGAAGGGACATCCATGGCTGGAGGTACAATGGGTGCTGCTCACAGCCCTGGCTCTGCTCCAGAGTGCAGGTGTGCAGGGGGCTCAGGATGGAGAAGAGAAGGGAAGGGACAGGATAATTATTGAGTCAGGTGTCATGGTCACTGACAAGAGACAAAAAAGGATGTTTGTGCATCGTGTCATCAAGCCCCAAGATGCAGAATGATGTTGGAAATAAAGTATTTCATCCTGAGGACTCTCCAGGGAGATTTTCAGTAATACCAGTAACTGAAGGAAACATCTCAGAAGTAAAAAGCAAAGGCAGATTTGCATTTTAAGGTAAATTTATGTTTTAAGGACTATACTGATGGGTCTGCTAAACACACAGACTGTAAATATTCATATGTACATGGGAAGGCTTTTTGAGGAGAGGCCTTTCTGTGGCCAGACTTGCTTTGATCTTCCCAGTGCCAGAACCTGTTTAGTGCTTTTCCACCTCTAGGTACAAACCAGAAATTAAAGAAAAACTCCTTTGTACCAAGTAACTCTAAATCCTTTAGGAGGGGCGTTTTGGAATTGTGCAAAAAGGCAAAAAAATGAAGTGGTCAAGATTACAGGAACCTTTTTTCAGTACATTTTGTACTATATCTTCAATAGTGCTCTGTTGCAATTGCAGCAGTGCTGGGGCACCCCCACAAAGCCTGGCTTAGAGTAAGGTTCTTCCCAGTACATCATGGCTGAGACCCCCCTGCTCTGTGCATGAGGAATGAGAGACCAGATGAGAAAGAGGGGAATGAATGCTACAAATACTTTTGCTTTGTGTGGTGGAAGACCTGTTAAGATATCAACTTATCAGAGGGATGTCAGCAAAAGGTGTGATTAATGATAGCAAAGTCAGGGAATTCATTGCTTCAACAAAGTACATAATCCTATGGTCTTGTGGAGGGATTCTCAGGTGCCTAATAAATAACTCAATTTATTGTGGAAACCCTTCTGGTGTTATACATTTCAGATGACAATTTCAGTTTCATATTTGAGATATTAGATAGATATTTACAGGTAATTTTTAAGATATTAGAAAAATTACTTTTTCCTAGAATGTGTTGTATGGAGAAGTAGAATCAATTTTACTCTTTCTCTCAAAAATTTTGCATAGTTTTGAATGTGATGACTTTAGTAGAATGAATCTGGCATTAAGCAAGATCACAATCTATCCCTGGTTTCAATAGATTAGATGGATTCAAATAAATATGTCATTTTTGTAAGCAGAAAGAGCTGCTTTAAAGGTATAGGTTTTATTTATTATGTTGAAATATAATTGGTTTTGAAAACAGAATGGTCCCAGCCCCAACATTTCCAAATTTATAATAAAAAAATAATTTTTACTTTGGAGAATTATTAGACTTGGAGTTATTAGAGCATTTTAAAGAGGATTTTCTCCCTTACCTTCACATGTAATTCCATCACCAGTGTATCCAGGGGGACAAGGACCACATTGAAGTTCTCCATCTGCAGCTGGCTCGCACTGCACACCCGAGAAACAGGGCAGCTCAGCACATGCTTCTCTCTGCTGAGCCCCACTGCTGCTTTTTGGCAGCTCCACAGCCCCCCTTGCTCTGCTGAACCCCCTCCTGGCTGCTGTGGGGTGTGCTGGGAGCCTTGCTCCAGGAGCAGACCCTGCTGGGGCACCAGCACTCTGGGATGGAGCATCCAGGGAAGGACCCAGCCAGTGGGGAGGGACATGGAGGTGCGTGGCTGCAGGAGATGCTCTGGGCTGCTCTGTTGGGAAACCCTGAGGTGGTTTGTTCCTCAAGACTGAGACTCCACTGGGCCATTTCCTGGGAGGATAACCATGCCTGGAACGAGTCTGTGAGCTTGCAGGGAATGAACCTGGATTCGTGTTGGGATGAGGAGGAACAGTCTGTGCTGAAGTTTCTTTGTGCTGCTTAAAATGGAGAGTGGGGTGGGAGGTCACACTGACACGTGGGGCTCTGGGCTCTGGCTCCTCATGCAGAAGGGGTGTGAGTGTGTCACTTCTGTTCTCAAGAAAAGGTTGTTTCTCAGGTGCTGTGAACTCTGTATCAGGTTGTTTTTCTGGTGATGTCTGAGCTTGGGAAGTCTCCCTTTCCATTGTAAGGGATGGAGTGTGAATGGCTGTGGGGTTTCTTTCCAAAAGGAATGTAATATCTTGTCTTTGAATTTGGGGCTGGGAAAGAAAGGAAAATACATTTCTCGATGTCTTAGATACATCTTGATGAGAGCCTCCAGCATCTTCAATATTTCTTCCAGGAAAATCCACGTGGGTTTGGAAAGATCTTGAAACTAGGGCAGAAGGAAGATATATATTAGCTAAATTTGCTGGCCTAGAGTTGAAAGGAACCACAGTGAACTTTTGGGCGTGGAGCAAACAACAGAACATCAATTCTAGAAGTAGAAGAGTTAATTATCAGATATTACAGGGAGGTTTATGCCAACTGGTTTAGCAATTACATGGGGCTGTCTGCTGTGTGTGATACCAGCACTGGTGCACAGGGAACTGCAGCGATGACACTCAAAGGGTGGCATTCATGAACCAGATGAAATATATTTTTGGTAGCAAGTCTCAGGGAAGGTCAGGCATTATTTGAGTTGCAGCTCTGGGCTGACATGCAGGGGTTAAATTGCAGCCAAGCAAAAGCTTGCCGTGCTGCTTTAATAATTTTGGCTTGGACTAGTCCATGAAGTTTTGGTACTGTGCACCTTTTTTTTGTGGTGAATCTTCCAGTTCTTGACCTCCTGAATCAGGTTTTGCTTCTTATTACCTGCCTGTAGTGCAATGGTTTGCTGGGAAATGCTCTGAGGGCATAACTCAGAGTTTGCATTCCAGCTCTGAGTCAAGGAGACAGAACATCCCAGCTTGGCACAGACAGATGCTGGAGCTGGAGAAACACACGGTGTCAACATGGCCCTTGGCAAGGGCGTGCCCTAGAGAGGCTCCAGTGCCATCACACCAGTGGGTGAGTCTGGAATGCTTCTGCAGCCCTTCTGATGGCAAAGGGAAGTTTTAGGAAAGCTTTTAAAGGAGACAAATGGAAGAGTTTTGTTGGTGCTGTGTACGGCTCCCTGCAGACGTCAGGGGCAGCGTGTGAGGGAGCGGCCGGTTTGTTACTGTCACCCACTTGTCCCAAAGCCAGCCACCTTTTCAGCTGTGTAAGGAGGGATGATAGATGGGCAGAGGGGACTCTGTGAAGGGCCTTGAAAGTGGAGACGAGGAGTTTGAATCAATACTTTCAGGAAGATTAATGGCCATCTGCTGACGCTAATGAATGGAAGAGGCTATTTTTAACCGGTTCTGGCACACTCACTCTGTAGGATATGGAATACATTGGATCCTGAACAACAACCCTCACTTGCTTCTGGGGTTAACCCCATGCAGGATGCGCCTCTTTCTTTAAATATAAATATTAATCACTTTCTAAAAACTCACATTGATGGAGATCTTAACCATATTTAGCAAGGAAAGAGATTCGGATGCTTGGCAAGGGTCAGATGAAAGTTAGGGCATTGACTGGACCAAAACAAATCCTGGCAGCCAAAGCAGTGTTTATTTGGCTGATAAATAGTGTCATTCTGCTGGCAGCTGATGAGTTTCTATTGCCCTGAAGCACAATGTTTTGGAGATTTATAATGGTGCTGGATCGAGCTGTGGCCATCAGCAGGTAAATATGTGTATTTAGTGGAGCAGAAGGCAAATACATGGATTTCAGTATCCAAAGTAAGGTTGGTGAATGATGAGGGACACACAATGGGAGAACAGAGATGATGAAGCAGGAGGACATCAGCAAAAAGAGCATGTGAGGATAGGAGAAGTCAAAGGATTTTTAAAAATGAATGAATGAGAGAAAGATGAAAGAAGTATCTCCACAGAAAATTATCAGTAATAGATGATCATTATAGCCCTTAGAAAATTTGATTCAGGGACAAGAAATCAACAGGAATGACAGTGAAGGGCTGAATGACCTCTCTGACAAATTTCCAAAATGAGCCCTGATTATAGCTTTGAGCTCCTTCCACTGTGTCATAATTAAATGGGTTTTCCTCCCAATTAAATTTCAGTAACTAGTAAGGGGATCAGGCTGACTACCTGAGAAAGGGAAATCTTTTATTTCTTTAGCAGATAATAGAGGTGAGATACCCATCCTTCAAATAAACTTCATCTTTCCCTGTAAGGGGGAGCATATTTTTGGAGTATTTCTGTGATAAGGTAATTTTTACATCTCAAATGCTACCACTGAAGAGTAGTGACACATTTTTGTTGGTCATTCATTATGATACATACTGATAAAGGTCTCTCAGCCACTCTGTAGAGGTGACTAAACTTCATAAGATGTTGGTGTCATTCAAGGGTGTTGACCAGAGTGTCCTCTCAGCTTTCATTGTTTCAGATTTATGCATGTATTGACAGTGTGCAATTTAGCTCAGATAAGAACAAGATAGATTTTTCTCTGGAATACCTGAAAATTTCTTTCTGCAGCCCTCCAAGTATCTAAATAAGCTAAAACAAAGAAAGCAAACCAAAAGAATGCAGACTCAGTTGTCTGTAGTCAGCAGCTTTCTCAAATCCTGCATGACTTCAATTTATTTTCCTTGCTGTTGATCAATATCTTCAAATGTGTAACCCATTATCAATGCAAATTGTGAGTGTGTGAATCTGGTTTTCCCTGCTATACCAGCCTATGACTGCATGTTGGACTGGGTGAAATCACCACAAAAACCCCACAAGGAGAAGTGTTCAAGGTTATATATGATGGAACAAACCCACTTTTTCATTCCCTGTCAGTATTTCTGCCCAAACTCATGGGGAAATGGGCAGCAGTGGAATAACTGAGTGTATTTTCCACAGAAGTAGATAAGAGACAGAGATGATGCTGCTCTGCTCCAGCTGGGCATGGCAGGACATCTGCTCTTACTGATGCACTGTGAGCAGAGATCATTCCTGTATGGATCAGGTCCCAAAAGGACAGATTCCTCTGTTGTCCCCCTTCTGGGGAACATTGGGGCAAGTGTGACAGGCAGAAAATTTCTGAGACACAGGTTTAACATCCCTCTTCCAGCTGGGTGAGGCACTTTCCACCAGGACATTTTCTACCCATGTGGTGCAGAGGTCCCCCAGCCTGTGACCCTCCAGCCTCTGGTTCTCTAGGGTTTCCCACTGGGATTTCACAAATCAGAGCTGTCACAGCCAGCCCCTGGTTCTCCAGTGCCATCATAGTGTTCCTAAGGCACAGCAAATCTGTAGGATCCAGATCATTCCCAAGGGAATAAAAATGACCTCTGAAGCTGGTGAAAACAGCCATTCACAGAGAAGGTACTTAGGTACTTGACATCTCTTAAACCCAGGGTGAGATATCAACATCCTGAAACAGAAAATTAATCCAATAATCTAATATATTTTTTCTGAGTTTATGGTTTGTTTGATTGGAGGATGGTTTTGTTTTTTTTTTTTTTGGTTTTTTTTTTTTTGTGTTTTGTTTTTTTTTTTTTTTTTGGTTTTTTTTTTTTTTTTTTACATTTACAGTCTTTAAAAAAATGGGCCAGATCCAGATTGGAGTTAAGAGAAGCCATGTCCCTTTCTGACCCCAGCTATTTCTGCTCCCACTGAAGCAGCACACATTTCACAGCCTGCCTAGAGCAGGGTGCACCAGGCTGACTGCCATATTCCTTGGTGCTGTTCCCCCACATCTTTGCTGGGCTTAGACTTACAAACCTTGACACTGTTCTTCCCAAGCCATGTGCCTTGGAGCCCCATCCTGACCAAAACTGGCAGCTGACACTTCAAACACTAGCCTAAGCTGCCTGCAGATATCAGTATTTATCACCTTTCCCTTGCCATGCTTCTCTTTGCAGCTGTTAGAGGTGGAAACTTTCCTTTTGGGTTTTAAATATGAGTGTAACTTTATATTTATGTAATGATTTGAGCATCATGTAATCTCAAGTGCTTCTCTCTCTTTTAATTTAATAAAATGCCCCAAATCAGTCTGATCTTCAGGTGGAGACTGGCTCCTTCTCCTTAAACTCCTCTGGCTGTGGCCACTTCTGCCTGTGACTTCAGAGGATTATGGGCACCTTTAATTCTGCTTGAGTTACAACTCCTTCAGAATTCTGTGAGCAGCTTAAGGATTCATTATTAACACAATTCAATAAATTTACAATTTGTGTAGTTTTAGAGCTATTAACATTTAGTAGTACCTGCTGTCCAGCCCATTTCTCATTCAGGAGAATGTTGGCAGAGAAATGCTCTTTTGACATATTACACTGTGTGGGTCATCATTTAAAATTTGAGACATCTACCAGCACATAAATCTTATTTAAAATGTCAAGAGAGAGCAGAAAAATTACACTGGTCTAAGAAGTCTTGTTACTAGAGTGCTAAGGATATTCCCATTTCCCTCTGTATGTTTCCATGTTAATATTTGTTTCTGTGTTTACTGAGTGAGAAAAGGGAAACAAGAGCACCTGTCAATAGGATGCTCCAGGGAAATTCTGTTTTTTCCATCAACTCTTTTATATTATTATGTTCTGGCATTACTTTCTTTTCTACTTAGAGTGTGTTTAATTCCTAAATCTCTTCTTTTGCCATCCAGTGATACCCTAATGTCTTCCCTCTCCTAAATATTCAGTAACATGGTTTTGATTATCCTTTCCTTCCTCTTAAGCATCCAGAAGATGCTCCCCACACTAGATGGTGGGTGGAATTCCCAGGCACCATATCCCTTCTCCTACAATCCCAGAATCAATTCCTCACCACCTTTAAGTGAAATACAGCTTCAACCTCCCAAGTTTTACAGAGAGTTACTTCCAGGATTTTTTTTGTAGCAAAAAAAGCATTTCAAAGGCTCATTGTGATTGGGATATTAATGTAAATTTAGATAGGAGCTTAATTTTTGACCTAATGATCCTTTACATCATTTTTTGTGTAAAAAATGGAAAGTCAAATGTGGTGTGCCTTACATCCACACAGCTCAGCACAGAGCAGAGCAGTCACACAACTCTCTCTCCATCTGTACAGGACTATTCAGTCCTTGTGCTCTCAAACCACTTCTCTGATGGGCAAATTTACTCACTTGATGCTTTAATGATGGAATTAAAAGGTGAGCATCCAGTTCACAATCCCTGAGCTCTTTCAGCCTGAGAGAAAATGAGATTGTGTCGCTGATGTTGCTGTCTGGTGAGCAATTTTCTTCCCCTTCACCTACCAAAATCATGAGCAGCAGGGAATAGTTTGTGGACTCTGCATCACTCAGCCACTTCTGATTATAACAACTCCTCTGCTCCAGACTCTGTTTGCCAAGGTGGCTGCAGCTGCACATACACAATTCTCTAACACCATTCAGAATTTGCAAGGCAAATTTGTCTTGTGCCAATGAAATACAGAATCATTCTGTTTAACACAACACTTGTGGGGAGGAGAAAACCTGGGATCTTCATTCAGCTCACCCACTAAACCTTGTTTAGGAGACTTTCTGTGTTCAGAGTGAATGATTCCCACAAATGGAAGGGGGTCTAAACTCTGCTATCCAGGGGGCCTCTTCCAGTTCTGGGATGTAGAAAACCTAAGTGAGTATACAAGAAAATATTACCTGAGTGTGAGGTAGGGAGTTTGCTTATGTCACATTAAAGGTCATTTATAATTTTTGCATCACTGTGCAGTTCAATTGCTTCAAGGTTTTCAGAGCAATATAATTGACATCTCAATTCATTAACTGCTGTCTTTAAAGAAAATGAGGATTCTGAGATGGCTGGCCAGGAAAGAACCAGTCCATGAAGGTACAAATGGTATTATTGACTGCTTGACAAAAGTTTCAGTCTTATCTGAGATATGTCAAGGAGTACATAAAGATTATCCCTTTCATACTGAACAAATACAAAACAATTGCTAGAAAGATTTTGCTGAGGTATAGCTCTTTTTTAATTGGGAATATTTTTCCATTTGTAAAACTTTTGCAATAGAAAGCATTGTGATTTAGAGTTTAAGAAACAAAAAACCTTTCATGACGTTTAAGAGATTGTGTAGATTAAATAAAGAGTAATTATGAAGATTACATGACAGAAAAAACCAAGAAGAACAAAGAGCTGGGGCACTTATACTGCCTTAGTTTATAATCATTTAAGCCAGATTTCTCTCAGATTTAAGTGATCAGCTCCTTTTTTGGCCTCCTGGGTAGATAAGAGTACTATTAGGCCAGGAGTTGAAGTCCTAGTCTGACACTCCAGTCTGAAACTGGTAGAACAGCTTTAAATATGAAATTTACCCTAATACATTACATTTCCCCCTCTTATGAGGATCTGCTTTCCAAGTAAGATTCTGGGACTAGACATCACATACAGGCAAAGTGCAGGAAGGTGATTAACCTTAGTGAGAGGAAAATGAGTCTATGAGGAAAATAATGTATTTTGAGCTCTTTGTTTTCAGACTCTGTTTGTTGGGGGGTTTTCTTTATTTCTTTTGTGATTTTTTCACTATGTTTTCAATACAAATTTTACCATCAGGGTCACGAGAGACAGCATTTTTAAAATGGTGCAAGAACTACTGATTGCAAAGATATGAACACGCTCCCCGCACGAGGATTTTTTTTCCCCTTCTCTACCAACAGTTTCCTTTATCAGTATCTTTTTTTTGGATTGCCTATGGAGATTTATAAACCTGCTATGTTTTTACAAACAATGTTTTCTCAAACACCTCGTCTACCTTCCGGTTTATTTCAAGATTTAATTGAAAACTTCCCTCATGTGGGTTGGAAAAAAACTCAGAATGTTTGATGTGCTCTCACCCCTGGCCCAGGAGCTGTGCTCCTCTCACTGCTTTGTTGCCAAAACTCCTTCTGTGCTCTTTATATTCTTTGGATCTAACCCCTTCTCTGCAGCTGCTTTCAGAAGTGCTCTTCCTGTGCTTTTCTCTCAATTCCCAGCCAAGAAAACAGGAAGAGAAGGAGAAGTGTGGTTGTGTGTTTCAAAACACACTCTGGATCTCCCACTTAATCCCCTTGTAGCTGATTTATCACCCTTCCTTCCATTGTCCCTTGTCCATCTTTCAGGTGTGAACTTTTATCCCTCCTCCTTTGTGTTCTGCCTCCTCCAATTATTGAAGCCTGAAACTGCATTATTTCAGCAGCTACAAAGGTGGTGTTAAGATGGAGTTCATGGGACCAAATTATATTTTCTATTCAAGAATTGACAGTATGTTTTACTTCTCAGAAGTGAGATAGATGGAAAAATTAATAGAAACTGTGTTCTTATCTGATGATGCCTCATGGGTCTTCAGATTCTCTCATGGCATGAACAGGTTGATAGATCTATACAAAATAGGCTAAATTAAGGCAGATCATTTCTGAAGCATCCCTGTCTAATACTCTGAAATATCTATGTAGAATCCTTTAGAAGAGTAATAATAGATTATAAAGAAAGTTCATTTCTTCAAAAGAAAAACCATAATATTTCTTCAAAGGAAAAAATAGCTGAAAAACTTCAAAGTATTTCAGCAAAGAATAAATTACTGATATACTTCTTTTATTCAATTCAAGAAATAAATGGTCTAAAACAATAATTATGTTGTTTTGGGCTGTAAACATATAAAAATCGAGCTATTTTACATATGAAAGCCAAGCCACAAAGTGAACTATGTCTTACTGGGAACCAGTAATGAATCTATTTAAAAATCATGTAAGCATGTATAAATACTCTCAGTGAATTCATGCTTTTATGGAATTCTTCACAATTTCAGCTGATTAGGAGGACAAGTACCTAGACTTTCTTCCCTATTTAGAAAGCAAAAGGCAAGGAATTGCAATAATAAGATTTCAGATGGTATGGCACAGAAGAACTTAGCTAGTTCTCTTTGAGAAAACAAAGGTTGGACCGGATAGCTTTTGAGGTCCCTTCCAACACTTTTATTCTGATTCTCTGAAATTCTAAATCTAACATATTATCAGCATGGGCAATGATTTCCTCCTCCATCCCAGAGGATCAGTTGCCTTGTGTTGGCTATAGGCTGTTGCTGTGTCTATTCATGTGATATGTAATATTTGGGGCAAAATTCACATGATTTGGCAGTGGACATCCCCTGGTTGTGCAAGAAAGTCCTGTGAAGTCCTACTATGCCTTTTATACATGTTCAAAAGCAGCAAGATGCTTATGAACTGATCTTAAATGCATCCTGACTGTGATAATTCTGTATATTTCACACCTATATTTATTGAAACCCTGTACTGTGTTGTGTTTTGTGCTGCTTACAAGTCCTTTCTCTTCAAATCCTCCTCTGCTTTATCCCTTAGTGGAAAGACTCTTGTGTGGCTTTAATGGGGCCAGGATATTGGTCCAGTCTGAGTTACTTCCAGTTCTAAAGGGGCCTTTAAGTGCCTTTAACAAAACAGCAATCTTGTCAAATTTGTGCAAACAGGGTTGGCTCCCTTTAAAAGCTGTGTGCTATTATAGCTGGATGATTAAATGAGCCTGGAAATTCTAAGAGAAGATAATCTTGCTCTGCTCTGTCAATGTAAAAAACTACTGAGCCTGTATCCTGTGCAGATTATTTGTTGGAGACTGAGTTGTTATTATCACTTAAAAGTCATGATGGCCCAGTGATTGCTAAAGCAAAAGGTGGCACATTCTTGGTAGGAGAGAAATGTAATCTGTACTTGATATTCTGATTGAATGTAAATATTATTCATGGCATATAGCTGAGTCCTCTTCCCTAGTGGTTTTATGGCTTGGGCTTCATTGGTCTTCTATTGCTGAGCTACATCATTTCCTAAATATATCATCTGTATTGGAAACACTTAACAAGGTCTGGATTGACAGAGTGTATGGATCAGTGAAGCTGGAGACCATTTATCTTTTAAATTATCTAAACATATTCTTCCCACTGTGTCTACTTTGGTTGTTATGTTTGGGTCATGGCATATACTGTAAAGGTCTCTTGATATTTTTCTGAAAATACTTAAATATTTTATGAGGTATCTTTAAGGAGGAGAAAGACATCAGAAAGACTCTCTCTGATTCCCTTTCTGTCTTGACAAGTACAGGAGTGGATTTCCAGTGGCAATTACAGACTCAGAGGGCAGGAAAGGGTCAGAGCTTATGTCCAAAATGCCAGGCTGATCCAGGCCTCATGTGAAGATTACCAGTATGCCATTTGCAAAACTGACTCTTTCATAGGACCAAATTTATATGGAATGTCTTTGTGTGGCATTTCTAACCCCACTTCAGTGGCCATTTCATCACATACCCCTTGAAGGAGACATCTTTACATCATAACTGCTCCATCTAAAAGAAATGTACATTTTGTACTGAAATACACCCCAGCTAGAAACACTGAAACAGTGTTTCTGAAAGGGATCAGCAGCTCCCACCATGCATTCCAGGGATGAATTATGGACAGTTTCCATGGCCTGAGTCAGAGCTAGGAGCTGGAAGGCATTGACATTCAATGCTTCCCAGTTTTGGAGCCCAGAGGCAGAGCTGAGAGCTCTTACCACACAGAGGCAGATCAGAGTATCCTTTGCTGTGTGTTTACTGCTCCTGTTCTGTGTTTGCAAGGATCTGAGACAACCTCTCAGCTGCAGCATCTCCATCCCTGCCTTCACGTGGGCCATGTAACTCGCTGCATACACCACATCAGGACGGGTTAGTTCCTCTTTGCAAAGCACCCTCTGAATGCTGAACAGTGCTTGCCTTTTATCTACACCTATTGGTACACACAGATCTCGGATTTAAAAGTCCTGTGTGTGATGTGCCTGCCTTAACAGGGACTTTTTGTGTCTTCCAGGAGTTGTGCTCAGCTCAGTCCATTAGGGCAATGCTACTTGTTCAGTGGAGTCACTTATGATTTACACTGGGGTGAGACTGGAAGCTGGGCCTTGATCTTTTTAATGCAAATTCATCAATTCTGTTAGATAAAAGATGAAAGGAATCTATTACATTCCTCAGTCATCTCTTGAAACAAAATCATTTGATTGGTTCCAGGCAGTAAGAAGTCCTTACTCCTGCAGTTATCTCCAGACATGAAACCTTGAATTAGTGACCAAAGCTCTTACTGGAGATATTTATTTTTCATGGATTGTGATTAATGATGAGTGCTAATAATGACAGAAGTGATTTCCAAGTTAAAATGTAAGAATGCAAAACTTGAGGTTAACATGTTCCTCTGGTGTTTGACTGAGCAGTGTGTGTTTAAAGACACACACCTTCTCGTACTTCAAAACATTTAATTCTCCTTTTAAACCCACACCTTGATGTCAATCTGACAGTGGTGCAAATGAGAGGGTGACAGAGGTCTCTCTGATGTAAAATCAAAGTGAATTCAGATGCACAGTGCAGACACTGGAGGAGTGTGAAGCACAGAGCACGTAAACATAACAAATAGCTGCACATGCAAAAGTATAGCAAGTGCCAAATGTCTACAATGCTGCAAATTAACTGCTGTGACAGGAGATCTTGCAGTGGTGTTCTGAATGGGAAAGCAGAACTCGATTACAGAGATCATAAAATCACCCCCTCCCTTGATCTTCAGCTGCCTAAACCAGGGGAGGCAGAAAGAGCTGGCTCTGAACAAACAATCTCTTATGGGTGATGGATGTGGCACTGCTTTGTCCAGTAAAATTGCTGATTTACTAATAGTTAAAAAATAAATCCTTTGTGATGGCACCAACCTTTCTAACCTGCTAAAGAAAGTGCAAACAGATGGGTATCTGTGTGACTGTGAGTGATGAAAGCAGTCTGCAGAAATACCCACAGCTCCTGACGAGACGGATATTGCAGCGTGCAGGAACATCCCCAGCATCCCCATTAGGATATATTCATTTTCTTTGTGCCAGGAATATGACCAATGATCCTGGGTGGTTTGATTTACTAGATCTGCCTCTTCTAGCAAGAAAGCAACAGATATTTTATAGAAAAGTGAAATGTGCCCAGGGAAGCCTGGACAGATTTAAATTCCTCAGGCTTTCCTCTTTATTGCAATGCCAGCAGACTTTAGGGACTTTTTGACCCTACTAGTAAATTTTAAATAAATGTAGGATACCTGCTTTATGGGTCTGAAAGGGACAGGAATAGCTTTTTGTTTCTGATAGGTGATTCTGTTCAAAATAAAAACAAAACTTCCCTTTATATGTGAAATTCCATACTGGCTTTTCTTTAAGACTGTTCTGATGTACTTCAAGAAAAATTGCAACCAAGTCTGGTTGGTTTAAAGTGGTACAAACTACAGATATAAGCTAGGTAAAATATGTAAGTGAGAACAGAATGAGGCCCTGCATTTTTAGAGCAGATAAATGTAGCTCAGAAAGTTATTTTTAGAGTTATGTAGTTTGCAGTAAGTCAAGCACTTCAAGAGATGAATACCTATCACATATCAATGCTGAGGAAATGGTACTTTGTTGATTATAAATCAAAATTGAAGGAATTTTTGGGTGCAGCTCATCAAACACTGACTTAGGAGACAATTTTCCTCTGGAATATTTTTCTCCTCAGCAGCCTACAAAGGCAGTTGGGTAATTTTTGTGGTTTTGGTATGAAGAAATACTTATCCTTTAATCCTTAAATCACTGCAATTGACTATAATTTCATGTCCAAAGCAGCCAATAAAAATACAAAATAGGGATTAGCAGGAGTATTTTTAGATTAAAATTACTCGAGTTGGAAAGAAGTGGCACATAATCTCAGTACCTTGACGAGCACGGTAGCAAGCTGAAGAGGATTAGTTCTGTTTCATTTGAAGACTTTTGGCATAAGTTACAAGGGATAGAAGCTATTATTACAACAGGGAGGATTTCACAATAATCATAATCCACAACTGTACATAAATTTAATTGAGAGTCAATTCTTTTCTGTCTGATATCTTTTAATAATCAATGCTATACAATACTTCTGCTTCTACTGGCAAAGCACTTGGGAAGCAAAGTTAAACCCATCATTTTGGCCATAATTTAGGACACTCATAAAGCTGCAACAATTGCTTCCATTTCTAAGTATTAAAACAAATGACTACTCTCATTTAACCTTGAGGCACAAGATTCTCATTGCTTGTATTGTGATATAATTCACAGGAGTGAATATAAGGTTCTGTTGGAACAAAAAAAATAATTCTTCTTCATTCCCTTCCTGAAGTGTTCAAGCTGGCATCATTTCCAGCATGAAGTCCTGGCTCATTTTGTATATTCAAGAGAAAAATGTAAAACACTCCCCCTGCCTCTGATATACAGCTCACTTTTGAAGGAAGCATGTACTTGTTTCAGGTCCTGATACCTGGGATATTTCTTAAGTCTTTGCCTGGAGTTGTATATGGCAGGTATGAATCACAGCAAATGGCAGCTTCTCTCTTCATTCCCCTTTCTAGAACACAGACAAATTTATTGGTTAATGTTTATATAAGCAGTCTGTAAGTGTGCCTGATTTACTGTACCAATACCTGCAGCTGTGGAATGTCTGTTCTACTCAACAGCATTTAAAGGACCTTTGGGGTGCACAATGTGTATCCCATTATCCCATTAATGACAAGGCTCAGCTTTGGGCAATAACAGAAAAGTTATTTATATGCACAATGATTTTTTTTTCCTTCCTCAACCACTTTTACAGCTTCCCCAAGTTATAGAAGAGTCAATAGGTTTAGTGATGCTGGCAGACTAAGTAATACTTTGTACATACTCATTGCTAGGGAGAGAAAAACGTTGAGTTTATTTTTGTGACCTTTAGATTCTGAGAACTGGCTAAAATCAATTTATAGTTCCAAGAGATTGGATGATACCTACACTAAGCAGTAAAATTGCTTCCACTTTGATAGAGTGTGTTAAAATATAACAGCAAGGTAACAGCCATTGATTTGGATGCAGAATGGGAAGTGAAGGAGGGCTGGTCAGGTGTAGGAGGTCAGGGAACAGTTTGACAGGTTTCAAGCCACTCTGTCCTGAGCACTTAGGAAAAAGATTTCAAGGAATCTAACCTGGCAACTACTGTTATTAAGGAATAAACATGAATACCCCTGTCAGTAAAAAGGGGAAAATCATCCAGATTGTGCCTAGAGAACCCTATATTGAATTATGGGCATATCATTGAGAGAGAGCAGGATCAGATGACAGCTGTGTCATTGCCACTTTGTGCCAGCTTTTCTTTCACCACAGCAGAAGACCTCTTTTAATGAGGCCCTCTCTTCAGTCCTCAGAGATTAATGGGAGCAGCTGATTTCCAGAGCTCCCCAAGGAAGATAATTGCTCAGGCTATGAACAATACTACAGAAATTCTTTAATTATCTATTGCCTTCAGTTGTTGGTATAGTTGTTCTTGCATGACACTTTGTTTATTATTGTCTTCACAGGTCACCTTGCAGAACAGATGCCTTGCAGCAGAAGAATTAGGAAGGAAGGAGAGCTGAGTGATACTGGCATGTATCCATCATGTCATGCTCTGATCTTACTGAGGAGGAAACGAGTCCTGCCTTCCTGTGCCAGTGCTGTGGCAGAAATACAGATGTGGTGATTCATACCACTGAACAAGTCCTGAGCTGAAGAATTCCCTCTAGTAGCAAATGAGGTGGTTCATCTACTGGACTTCAACTCATGGAGCCAGGTTTTCCTGACATAATTCCTGCCAGCTGCTCCTCAGGTGAGAGTGACACAACACAGCCACCAGCCCTCGATCCCAGAGTACAGCGTGTTGTGATGCCACGCTAGCTCACACCGTCTCACACCCTTTCTGGGCAAAACCTCTGTAAAATTCAAAACACCAGAAAGTACCTGCTCTGGGGACTTTGGTACAGCTCCGACCATTTCCAACAAAGCCAGCAGGGCAGCGGCCACAGAGGTACCCAAGGGAGGGGGGCTTGCGGTCAAAGCAGGGCGCTCCAGGGAAGCACGGCCTGCTGGCACAGCTGGGCACCTGTGCCACAGCTCCTGCACGGCCAAAACAGGGCAGGTCAGGCATTTATTCACCATTCATCAGATGAAACACATCCCTAAAATATAGCCCAGGTAAAGCTTAGTAACTGCTTTTATTCTTTTAAAGTCTAATTAATGCCAAGTGTTCGCAAACCTTGAGCCGAAGATGAGAACGTCCTGTAGGCACAGTGTAACAGAACAGCTGTTTCTCATTAAAGCAAGATTTATTAGTCCTCTAATTGCATGTTTTCAAGTTTATTACTCGAAGTTGTTTGGCATTTATCATGTAAAATATAGAAACTGTAATTTTCAGCAGAAGTGAAAAATTAACTGAGTGAGAAAAGGTATTACTTGACATCTTTTTGGTCTTTTATAATTGGAAGGTAATTATCAAACCTTACAGCACCTATACTGTACTTCTGAAATTACACTGTGAAGTACATATGTTTCTGATCTGGAAATCATCCTTAATGTGTCAAACCTTGTATTACAGAAAACTGCTTTAATTATCTTAGGACTATGTGCAAAATTTGACACTCTGGTGGTATATAATGTTTTAGCACTTATGATGTCACTGAATAGCAAGTGTATATGAACTGCCTGTGAAGTATATAATAGTGTCAAGACAGAGAACAGATGATGAATACAATCTTAATGATGGTTGTAGATCCCTTTTAATTGCTTCTAGTGAGGACTTCATGATTCTCATGTATTTTCTGCCTTATTCTTGCACTTTACCTACAGTATCAGGATATAGGATACCAGCAGGAGGCAGGTTCTGCTTAGGGGTTGGCTGGCCTGGTACAGATATTTAAAAAAAAGAGGGTAATTAAAAAAAACCCCTTTTATTTTACATGTGAAATATGTTATTTTTACATATAATATATGTATATAATATATACATAATACATATATGTTATTTTTACATATAAAATATGTTATTTATTTGTTGTCTCTGTACAACAGACATGACCAATCTCAATTTTTTGCTGCCTGCTTTCACTGGAAAATCAATTAAAAAGCAACACTCACTGGAGCAGGACCAACACAAGCATGGTGCAGGTACACACCCATGTCAGAGAGTGCTGCACCTCTGGGAAAGGCTACTGCCACAGGCAGGTTCATTCCTTGAGTTGATCTCGTGATTAAAACTCAGTAGCAATTCAGTGACTGCCCATTAAAAATTGAAATAAAACACCAGCACCACTTGGTCATGGCAAGCTGGCCTAAGCTGCCACTTTTATCACCTTGCTCTGCATTGATCACTACAATTTGGGGTGGTTTTGTCTCACCTCAGAAGTGGAGATGTCTAATTAAGCCTGACCACTCTGACTGTTATTGTTGTAATGCCTCCCTTCCATGTCAAATTGTTTAGCAGCAATCCACAGCCTGATGTATTGAGTGGCTCTTTCTAACTCAAATTTTCTTGTGTTACAAACAGCTGGTTTGTGTTTACTGTTAAGGTGTTAAAATTAATGATTTCTGAATCCATAATCTGCCCCAACTGAAAAAGATTTCTTATCCTTGCATACCTACCGTGCCTATCACTTATGTTAAAATTCTTAATTGCAGGAGAATCCTTTGTCTCTAAGGATTGCAGTGGCTGCTTAACCTTAGTCCTGTTCAATTCACCTTTGCCATTGCTTAAAGCTTCTGTAACATCAGCAGCAAGCACAGCTGTGGAAAATATCACAGAGACAAAAACAAGGTGTTAGAGCTGAGCTGTGATTGATGATAAAAAGCCACAGCAACAGCAAATCAGGTAAGCTGGCACAAATTTCCTCTGGAAGCCTGCAAGCAAATAGAGGCAGATCAGGTGGGCCCAGCTGCTGGCACACAGCAAAGCTTCAACCAGTCATAGGAGAAATTATTCTGCCCAAGCATTCTGAACTTTGCCTGTCTGGGGGTCTGAATGTGCTCTGTGATCTTTTACTGGGCTCAGGGCACCTGGAAAGGCTCAGGTCAAGCAGTGTCTGACAGCACTGCCCCTTGGATGGGGGTGCTGCACCTCATCCTGGGAGCTGTGCTCTGGCTGAGTTTTGCCTCTCCTTGAAACCTCTCCTTCTCTCTGAAACTCTGGTGGGAGTGTTTGTTCATCAGTTCAGCTGCCAGCTTCATGTGGATGGAAATACTTGTAAAAAGTGCACATGGATGTAAGGAGGAGGCTCTGAAAAATGTGATTTTCTGCATAATTTTAAGGTAATCAGTTAGGGGTAAAGTCTACGTGGATAGTGCTGCAAGTTAAACAATTATTGCCTTGGGTCTCTTGAATATCCTCTGCTCTTAAAAGAGCCTGAAATTCTGACTGTCTCTCTCTCTCTCTATATATATATATATATAACAATACAATGAGCTGTTGCTCACTTTAGTAGCTGTAGAGCTACTTCAGTCCTGCTTCCCTTTATACTCAAGCAAGGGAGGTAAGAGCAGGAATGTTAAGTTTCTGAATCAGAGCTCAAAATAATGGTTTCTATCCTATCCTAGGTGAACAAATAAGCCCTCAGGTTTATTTCTTCTAATAAATATTCATTTCAGGAACAGAATTTTTTCCTGTTATTAAAAAATGCAAAGTAAGAAATGTTATGTTTTTCAAAAGCATGTTATTTGGTATCTCATTCCTTTGTGGGTCAAGTTAAAATATGTATTTGTGAAACAGATGCAAAATCACTTTGAAATAACCAATGTGGCCAAATGATGCATCACAGAAAACTTTAAATACAGGTGTTTGGCAATGTGATTGAAGGAATGTTTGGTAAATCTGGCAAAAGCTGTGCTGCTGGTGCCAGGGTCCTGCAGCTACCACTGTCTATTTACAATGGATATTTCTTTCCTTTCTGTAGTCAATATGAGGAAATGTTAATGGCTGCACAGGAAATATCTGCATTCCACTTCTTGGATTTCTTTGGAAATACCAAAAAACAAGTAACAAAGTCTTCAAATGTTGATTTATCTCCTTCTGGTTAAAAAAAAAAGAAAAATTCTTTTGCAGAAGGCTTTTGTCCATGTGACTGGAATGAGCAGAGTGTGTGTGAGTCATGCCAAGTGCACTGGGAAGGTCTCAGAGTACAAAGTCACTGTAGGCTCCCCAATGAAGAGTGTGTTCCTCTAAAGGCAAATATTGAGCAGATCTAAAACTGTTCATGGCCCTTTCCTTCACTAGCAGGGATCTGAGGAATGACTTCATGCCAGGCATTCCCTGGGCTATGTCCTTTAATGAAAACACACCTTGGAAACAGAGGTGAAAGGATGGAAAGGTTTGGCACCTTGACCTTTCTCTCACTCTCCTAGCAGCTGTCACCCCAAGCAAAATCAGCTCTGGAGGTGCTCACCAAATGCTCACTCATGGATGTGTATTTAGGAGTGGAATAGTGGAGAATGTGCAGAGTGTCCCTGGCAAATGATCTCTCTGCAAAGTGCTTTTTTGTAGGCTGTGGTGCTCCTTCTCTACCAGAATGAAAAATAGCAGAGCAATTTGCAAATATTCACATTAATATAACATGACAATAGTCTGTTTTGTACATCTAAGGGTCTGTACTTGAAATGAGTGGCAAAATACTCAATTAGGGATAATAGCAGTAGAATTGAACCCATTCCCCCCCATTCTCTTAAAATAAATCATGTAAAACACTTACATTTGCAAGTTTTACCATTTCCCTCCATCCCAGTGGGGCAAGTTCCACATGCATAAGATCCAAAGGTATTCATACAAGACACTCCAGGAAAACAAAGACTCTCTTCACATTCATTCTTGTCTTCCTGACAAGTAAGCCCTGTGGCAAAGCAAAGGGGAAGTTAATAATCAGGAAAGGTTCCCTGTTTATAGTTCAGCTCAAATGTTGAAGCAGACAAAGGCTCACTTCTCAGCTGCAAACTCATTACAGGGTATGTCACTCATGTTCCAGCCAAATTCCCCACTGTCTCACTTAAACCTGCTTTTATCACACTGTTTATTGCTGTCATTATTGGCACCAGAAGGGCTGAATTTGAGACTACTGCTCACAGAAAGCTGTGCATGTTAAATAAAAATGCACATAAATGAAATTAATGTTGTCCCTGCATGCCATGTCTTTGCTGCTGTTTTTGTTTTCTTGTTAATGTGAGATCTTTTTCATGTACTGAAGAACCCCATGAATTTCACCATTTTGGCTTTAGGCTATGAAGAGCCAAGAACTGCCCTCTATTGTCCTTTTTGTTTCTATGTGAACCTCACATAGCTGTGCACTGGCCTGATAGAGTCTGGTTGAAGGTAAACCTTAGAAAATGATCAGATTTTTAAAAACAACCCCAATGTTTCTATTTAAAATCAAAATTTGAAGGAACATTCTGAAGATGTCACTGAACCACAGTACTGGTATTCAGAGGACAGGCTGCCACAGGATTTGAATCCAAACCAATATCTCTTGACTATTACTGATTTTAGAAAGAAGGTTTTAAAAATCCCTTAAAGCAACTGATTTTCAAATTCACAACTTTGAGTGATTTAGTGATTCAAATTAAGGGAGGGTGACCCAAAAGATAGGATCACTATCTGACCAGCAATGAGGCAGAGTAACCAAATACAATGTTTAAAGCTGCTCCAGGCTTCAGGTGCTGCTGTCTCTGCACTTGGGCAAACTTGCTTGGCTGCTGCTGGTCAGAGGATGCACAGCCCCGAGGGCAGCCACAAACCAGCCCTGACCACTTTGATTAAAGCATCCCCTTTGTCCCTGCAGGAATTTACAAGGAGATTGGGACAGCTTCTGGAGAATCCAAGGACATGCCTCAACACACAGCACCAGGTTCAGAAAGGTTTGATCCATATCAGATATCAGCTTTAATGGGACAATAGGTCTAAGGATTAGAGAATCTTTTTTTTTTTTTCCTTCAAAATATAAATTTGTCACAGAGGAATAAATTGCAGGATGATAAAACCAGAGAATTATTATTCACCTCCTACAACATAATCTCATTGCTTCAGCATTGCAGACAGCTTCCACTAGTCCTTTCATGTTAAAATAGTATTTCAATGTAGAAAACTCAAACTGAAGTCTCTTTATAGTTTGAGCTGCCTAAAAAACCAGTGACATCACCTTCCCATGCCTGCTTCTTCTTGAGGAAAAAAAGAGCAGCAGCAAGAAAGCTGCAGGCCTTTTCCTGTGCCATCTCTAGCTAATTTATTATGGTTTTCATGCTTGCTTCATTGTTTGAAACTGGACATCCCACAGCATGGTAGGTCTGGGCTTACCTTTTTCCTTCCCTTGTTAAATTTTGGCTGGCTGTTAATATTTCATTATATTTCAATTATCACATTCCTGGCATCAGACTGCTTTTCTCTGATGCTGATTTCTGGTGATGCATTGGGAAATTATTAGGCATCACATGGAAAATATTGAATGAGTAGCCCTCTGATTAGATTAGTAATTACTTTCTTTCTCTGAGTATCTTACAAAGACTAAACAGCTACCAGAAACAATCAGAGGAGGATCAAAGTCCCCACCTTCAGTAACAACAGTCACTTCTCCCTTGGTCTCTCTCATACTTCCCTTCTCACATATAGATACTCTTTGTTCACTGCAGCCCACTGCAGAGGGCTGTCCTTCATACCTCAAAGGCAAGGGCATTACAGAAATCAAAGGAGCACCATAAGTAACAAGATAAAGTTCAGCCCCTTGGCTGATTTTTGTGCTGTAAAGGTGAAACTATGCAAGCACTGCTTTTCACACAGAGATTTTAAACAGTGTCTGACCAATTTGGGCATAATGACAAACCTGATGAATCCAAGGAGAAATGTTTGCAAAGACTGAAACTTGGCTGCATGATGCTGAAGAAGCAGCAGAAATGGACATGAAACTGCACCAAGAAGTGTCAATTATTCTGTTTACAGGACCTCCCATGCACTGTAGCACAGGGGAGTCTCAACTGCCTTGGCACTGCTACAGTACAAATAAAAATAATAGGAATAGAAGTTCACCAAGTTCCAAGGCTGAACCATCTGTTTGTGTGCCAGCTATATTTCTCCATCCCTGCATGGGAAGTTGTTTGAGAAAATAAAGTCCTTTCATGCCTCGATAGGAGCTGACCACCTACAGATGCAAAGAAAGATTTTTTGACTGTGTTAGCATTAAGTTGACTCTAAAGGAACAGAAAAATCCCATTTAGGGTCTCTATGGTTATTAGAAACCAGTAACAAATCCTGGGAGTTTCTTCAGTTTCCTGCAGTATAAAAATGAAATTATGGTTCCATCTTGCTGCCCATCCCACCACCAACTTTGTACTAAACACTGCTATATGGGGAAAGAAATAATGATTTTGTGATTGGGATAGTTATCAAGGATGAGTTCTCAGGTGGGTGATGTGCTTGCTTTCTGTGGCCAAAAGAATAAACAACAGGGAGCTTTGTTATCTTGTTGGCAATGCAGATGAAAAATGAATAAGCTTTGGACACAGAGGTCCAGTAATAACTCTGGAGCCAGCCTTCTCTCAGATGTCCTACTGGCTTTTCTCCCTGCCTTGCCCCCATTCTTACATTTTACCCTCACACTGATGCACCTGAGTTTTCCCTTCTTGTTTCTACTGCCTGTTTGCTGTCATTTGTAAAGGTTTGATGGTGAAGTGGTGCTGTCACTTGAGCTGCAAAGCATTGCCTTCTCATTAGATTATTGATGGTTTTCTGGGGAATTGAGGCATAAACACAGCATCCAGAATGAGCTTTTATTGTTGTCACCGAACCTGCCCTGAAGTAAAATCATCTGCTTCCCAGCTGGCTTGCAGCTCCACTTGTTTATAATTTTTCACCTGCTATTAAAACTTTGAGATGTATTCCTTTTTCAC
Source organism: Haemorhous mexicanus (assembly GCF_027477595.1). NCBI lineage: Eukaryota > Metazoa > Chordata > Aves > Passeriformes > Fringillidae > Haemorhous > Haemorhous mexicanus. The sequence continues at coordinate 5,381,936 of NC_082348.1, read as the reverse complement.
TCAATCATATCTTATTTTATTTCCTTTTGTTGCTTGTGTTTTGGCATTTTGAGAAGAGCAGTTATTTAGCTTGCAAGATCTGAAGGCGAAGGAAAACCTGGTTTTTCTCTGGTCATCAAGGTTCTGTGTGCCCTTGTCTCTCCAGTCAGCAGGTCCACTGAAGTTATTAACTCATGGAATTATATTGCTTTTTATTCATTTAATCAAACTCCTTACAGGCAATCAAAACTTTTCCCCATTGTATATATCTATAAATTACACCATAAAAAGTTCCAAATTTTTCCTGTGCTCATAGGAATGTTCCTTCCAGGGGATTACAGACATTCTGCACATGTTTGGCTGGCTTAGGGATTTTTATATTTTTGATCAAACTTCTATGTTAGAGCTTTATTCTCCAGTGCTCTTGCCTCAGTGGAGTCTCTGGTGGTGTAAAGATTTTGGACAGCAGCAGGCTTTGGCCATTAGGTAGCATTACCTGCAGTCAACACAGATGAGGTGTCACAGATCTTTTAGGCCATTTTTATGGACTTCTGAAGGATTTCTTTTTTCATTTCTGCTGGAATTTTGTAGAAATGAAATCTGGGCTTGCAGTCCCACATGACCAAAGCAATAAAGCTGCTGACAGGCAGGAAGGGTACTTTGCCCACTGAGTAACATCTGTTCACTGCTTTTGTTTTAAAATGAGTGTTTTTCTGTATATATGCACAATAAGCAGTAATAATTATGTGCATTTGCTGTTACTTCTACTTTATTTTTCAAGCCTCTAACACTGGCAGCAGCCAACCTCATGGGTCTCAAGAATGTGAACAGAGCAGGGGGTTAAGTGATCATCTTCTCTTAATTTCTTAAAATCACATTTTGGCCAGCTTTTCTGGTTTTGGCCTGGATAGAATTTTGAAACCAAAACTTGAAGAGTTTCAGGGGTTAGGTTTTGTTTCATCATCATGTTTGACAACTCACTGGGCTTGTGATTTCCTAGTGCTTAAATTTAATGAAGCTTCAAGCAGGACTAAAGGACAATTTATTTTTCCATGTTTTCCATATCTTCTTCTTCCTAGACCTAAGAAACCTCATTTAATCCTAGCTCTTTCCTCAGCTTAATTAATTGAAATCCTGTCAAGTGCAAAAAGGCCCTGGATCTTTGCCTTTTTTCTCTTTCACTCAGTCTCCTCCTAGCTCATCTCATGGATGGACAAATCCATGGGAAATGAGCAGGAAGCAACAGAGATCTGGGAGGTTCACATCCTCCTTGAGTGATCATTTCAGGACAACAGAGCTTTAGGTCATTTTTCCTCATTATTAGATAGAGAAATGTCATCTTTCTATGTCTAAAGCTAAGCCATGGCAGCAGAAACCAGGATTTTGTTTTCAGTCCATTTGGCAGATGTTGTGGTCATGCCACATTCAAAAAAATCCTGTAGCTCAGTACATCTGTGCTTAAACCAGAGATGCAAACAGTGAGGTGTTACCTCCCAGACCAGGGGGGCATTTACAAAAGTAGCTCCCCACTCTGTCCACACAGGTTCCGCTGCCACAGGGGCTTGATTTGCAGTCCCTGATGTCTTCCTGGCAGAATTCTCCATCAAATCCATTTGGACACAAGCACAGGTATTCACCAAGGCCTGGAGGGTATTTAATGTTGGTGACACATGTGCCACCACTGAGGCAGCTGCAGGGCTTCACTCCAACCTGGAAAAGGCAAAAGGGGATTCTGGTAAGGTTCATCTGAATAACCACAGCTGAGAGCTGTATTGTTCCCCTTTAGCAAGGGAGAGGTTTGCACTGCAAACATGTTATCCACTATTATAGAAACTTATTTCTAAGCAATTTCCTTTGTCTAGATGGATGGTCTTATACTCACTGTACTTATTTATTTGACTGAGAGCTCGACTTCAAAGGGATTTCTTTTTTCATCATTTGGGGGCACATTCTGACTTCTTATAAGGAAGAAAACCCCAATCTTGTTTGTTGTAACAGCAGATTTCATATTGTATCTGAGGGTAGAATTTGTTCCTTATTCTTCAAAGAAGAAAGGAAAAATCTTTTGTCTTTGCCTGCCTGCCCACCTTCCTCTTTCACTTTACAAATGGCTCCCAGGCAGGAACATGACTGTGGCATTCCTTATCTGGTGTCTCCCTTCAGGAAAGGGAGATCCATGGTTGTACTTTACATATGTACAAGAACTGCATTTCTATAGATTCAAAGCTCTGCATTATCTCTCCCAGATAACACAGGTCTAGCTTGAAATATTTCCATTAAAGCCACATCTAGGCTCCAGTTTCCTCTTTGCTATGTGGGTTCAGCAGATTGGGTTTTTGTGTTTGAATGAGTAAAAATAGGAATCTCTGGGATTAAAAATCTTTTCTTCACAAAACTGTTCTTATGTCAAGAGTCTGCATCCTACTTTATTGGCTCATCCCATCAGAGGATTAATGTTAGCCAATACAATAAAGACAAAGCCATGCACAAGCTCTGCCAAGAAACTTAGAGTGTGGAGTAAAGGCATAAGAGCAAGACATCCTCTAAAAATATCATTGAGAATGAGTTATAATCTCCCTTTTATAGCTAAAGCCTGGTCTTTTATGTTATATGCTTTTTTTGTGCAATCCAGATGCAAAATGTGAATTTTAAAGCAGATTAATGAACCATTAAAAGGCTCTGCAAGAATGTTCTTTCAAACAGCAATCAATAGCACTCTCTCTTGTTCCCTGTAAATATGGTTTCTATGTTCTCAGAGATATTTATTCCATTAATTGATCATTATTGCTGTGCTGGATATTATACACTTATGAGGAAATAGCTGAAGCCTTGTTTTGCAAGACAATAACAAATTATTAGCTGTGATGACAATTGCACAATGGCGTTGACATGACAAACAGGTTTGGTTTGTTGTTCCTTTCAAGTGCTCTTTCCCTTACCTCAATAGAGTATCTGCTCTGTGCATTGCACTCATCTGACACAGTGAATTCAAAGGTCTGCATTTCTTCTGAATCAACTTTCCAGAGGAGCAGGCCAGCAGGAGAGAGCCTGGCATCCCGCGGCCCAGCCTCCAAGATGAATAGCACAGCCGACCCTTCTGGATCCACTGCTATTAGCTGGTAAACAAAATTCTCACCAATAAATGTCAGCAGCTGGCTGGAGGGGGCCTGGAACACAGGAGGCAGGTTGTCTAAACAGCAAAAATGAAACCATGATTACATAAACTCCAGTTTCTCCCACGTAAAGTTTCTCAGAGTGGGTCTTTGAAGAAAAGCTCTCAAAGAAAACATGCAGATCATACCCAGAGGCTGATGGAGGAAGAGATTTGTGTGTTAGAGGCAGCAAATAGCTTTACCAAAAGAACACCTTTTTCCTCCTCCCTTTTTTTTTTTTTTTAATGCCCTATGCTGAATTTTTGTCCCATCCTGCACTTGGATTAATTTTGATGTGCTATCTGACACATGGGAGTAAATAATACATGATTTCTATAACCTCCCCCTGGTCCCAATTCTTCTTAAAACTGTAATTAATTATATTTCTTATACTTACATACGGATTTAATGTACCTATAATCCATCCATTTAAACATAAATAAAATAAATCTCAAAAAGCTGAATGACAAATGAACTGGGCAGACAACTCAGAAGGGAAATTAAATTGTACCTCTTCCACTGAGTAGACTCTCCTGCCTTTACCCATGAGGAGTAATTAAACAAGCAGTTTGAGTGAATTCAGTTGGGCTTTCATCAGGAGCAAAGGTCTTCTCAGTGCCAGAGACTGTCCATCCCCAGTGACAGTGGTGTGTATCATGTCACCATTGGCACTGTTATTTCCAGGGCTGCTCTTCACATTCAGTATTTCCTTAATGAAGATAAACCCCTCTAATTTTACAAGGGTATTTAGCAGCAGAAGATAAATGCTACCTGAAGGTACTTTCAATGTACATAGGTAAGGAGGACAAGGTAGAGAAAATGATTGCATTTTATAATTAGAAACCAAGGAAAAGTAAAATCAGATGAGTACCCTGAGGTGACAGCAGCTCTTTTCAGGGCCAGGAATTTCATCTCCATGTCCCAAGCCCCCTCAGCCTCAAAGCATCTTTCCTCTTTAGCCAGTAGTTCAAATTGACAGGTGTTGATATTTAAAGGAATCTTTCACAGTGTAATTTGGCCATATTTATGTTTAACTTAAAGCACATTTCTAATACCCAGGATTAATTTCAAGCCATGCTCTAACATTATGAACGTTATGTGTTCTCATAAGGGCTCCTTGCACTATGCTCATGGGAAATCTTCATTAGGGGTTTTTTTGTGGTGCACATAATTTTTATCCAACTTTGCTTTCCATCGCACAGCTTAGATGATGCAATTATTTAAATATGTGTCTCCTTTATTGCTGCTGTGTTATGAGAGCTTTCTAAAATGCTTGTCCAGCAGATTGTCCTGGCATAACTGTTGAAAGCTTCCATCTATTCATTTACCTTTTATTTCCCAAACACTAAAGCCATGGAGCCCATAAAAGTTGTGCCCAAAGTAATCAATGAAATATTGATGCAGGGTATGCATTTATGGATAAACACAAAGGTGTTAACTGAATGGATGGGAAGTGGAAGTGGTAGGCACAAAATAACACAAAATCAGATGTTCTCAAAGGAGTCTGTGGAGAAGTGTTTATAATCCTACAGAGATCTGCTTGCCATCCAGTAAATATATATTCACTCTCCCTATTACTGCAGAACTTTTAAAAAAGTTTTCACATTTTTGAAAAAAATGACAAGGTCTGACAAGACCTTTCTTCTAAATATTTTTAAGTTTTGACATCATTTAGAAGTGAACCATGACGTGTGTCAGAGTTTCCAAATCACTTCTAGCTTTATAAATTTCAAAACAAATGCAGGTTTTACTTTTTAAACCGTGAATTTGAAAATTGAGCTGTCTTGGTGTTAGTAATGAGTCTGTCTAATACCCAGGATCAGCTCATCCCTGGGGATGCTGCTGCTCTGGACTGCAAAATATAAGGTCAGGTTGGATGTGGACAAGATGATCTTTGAGGTCCATTTGAAGCCCTTCAAATTTTTCTATGATTCTATGACAGAAAGGAGGCAAGGTTTGTGAGTCACAGATAATATCCCTCATTGGATTAAATATTTTTCTAGGGAAAAATACACAGCTTTCAAGTGTACAGACTCACTTTCAGATCTAACTCACCCTTAGGCACTTTAACTCCTCATCCAAGTGACATCCAAATGGATTTTTAGTTGGCCAACTTTTGGGATGTAATAAAACCCCAAACAACTGAAGCAGGCTGGTTCTGTGACTCACCTTTCTGTAATATGTTTGGGTTTACAAAGCCTAAAATGCAGAGAAACTCCTTCTGGAAGCACCACGTGGATTTACATAAAAGCAGTAATATAATCTTTCTATTGACCAGATGCAAACATGTGAGGGAGGAGATGGGCTGTGAGGATAATGCTGCTGCAAGCACAGATTGTCTGTAAAGACTGGGGTGAGCAATGGTTGTTGTTTACACTGGGCAGGTAGCCATGAAAAAACTATGATTTAGTCTTCATCCTTCAGGAGGTGCTTCAAAAGGCAGCCTTCCCCATGACCCCTGCCTCGAGGGGCTGCAGAACGAGCCTCTGGGTTCTGTGGCAGTGAAGGTAATGAGTGGCTGATCCCTATCACTTGGACTCCCTGCCAAGCCAAGCTCTGTTATGAGGCATTTCATAGGATTTGGCTCAGCAAAAGGAAGCAATTCTTCCAGACACCAAAAATACATGGTAGTGTTTTAAAATCAGTATTTTCCCCAAATTGCCTCCTTAAAGATTTGTACCTGCGAGATGCTGACAGAGATATTTAGGGTTCATCACCTTTAGCTGACAGACTTGGGCACTGCATGGGGCACTGGCATATCAAATTCTAATTTTCAAGCATTTTTTCATTTGTTAATCTGAGATTTATCAGGTTTCAGACAGAGCAAGGTGCACAGTGCATGCAGTGGAGTCTGCATTTCTGATGTACCCAATTATTCCCACTGCAAACAGTCCATGTGCACTCACAGGATAGATTGAGGTTAGCTAAATGGAGGAACAATATATTTCTTAAATTAAGTCATAAATTCCCAGGTAAGTGCTTCTAAATTCTGAAAACTAAACCCCTGTCTTACTTTCATTAACAGACCAGGTGAACTTAGAAATGTCAGGTTCACAGAGAAGACAAGGGCTTGTAGGGCTTGACTCTCCTTCACCATAGCAAAGTCCATCTATATTGCATGTATTTTCCTGCCAAAAAAAAAAAAAAAAAGGAAATAAAAATGGGTGGAAGGTGAAGGGGAAAAAATAGGAATAAGAAAGATAGGAAATTAGCAATTATTAATTTCTGGATATAAGCAGAAATTCACTCGTTTCTTGAAACAAGGAAACAGCAGCAATTTAAATGTTGGTGCTTTCTGCTTACAGCAAGGAAACTGTGGAAGTTTTCCAGTCCCAGCTTGGGATCCTTGTAGCTTTGAATGTTTTAGCTTAGGCAAAGAGGTGTTGCTTTGTCATAGATGGATGATGGATGCAACAGAATGTGACTTTTCCCATTTGCACACTCCTGTGGTGTATGTGGTCATTATTCCCAGCTGTGACTGTTCATAGGGGGAGTACCAGGTATCCATGAAAGGTCAGCTCCACGAGACTCCCAAAGCCTGAGACTAGACATTTCCATTTGAAATACTGGAATCCTGCTCTTCATAAACATTTGCAAAAGCAAATTCTGCTATAGCAAATTCTGCTATCAGGGCAGAATAAAGAACTGCATCAGAATTCAGGCTGCAGAGGAGAGCTGAGCATGTCCCTGGTGCCTTGGTGGGGTGGAACATCCCAAAAGCCATCTGTGAGGGGATGCTCTGTGGGCACAGCAGCCTTTGGGCTGACCTGCTGCTCTTCCACCAGGGCCAGGGGGGCCCTGTTGGTCCCACGTGGGTTGAAGGCACTTGGGAGGGAGCACAGGGACATAATTAACAGATGGAGTCAAAGATCTGTCCCATGGGAAGGTCCTATGGAGGAGTCAGGCCTTGTAGCCTGTGCTGGGCAGGTGGGACTTTATCTGACCATAGAGATCCCCAGAAAAACATGGAATAATCCTGGGAACAAGGGGGATGTCCTTGCCACAGTGACACAGCAGGATGGGCAAACTACAAAACACATTTTTCCCTTTCCTTCCTTTGTTTTTCTGAGACTGATATGTGTCCTGTTACTAGCCCTGTGTTTTCTGTCTGCTGCTTTACTGGTGTCCCACACTACTTTTGCAAACTGCATTAGTCAAAAATACCACTTTAGGGTAATGGGTCAGGTAGAGAAACAAAAAGCATTCTCATAATGGCCACAACAGGATAGAGCATGACAGATCTCCAGCATTAAAACCTGGATGTTAATTAGATTTTATTACATTGCTGTTTTCAAGGGCTTGAGGCTATGATGAAAACAAAAAAAAAAAAAGGTTGGTTTTTTTTTTTTTTCTGATGTGATACAGTGTGGTACAGAATGGGCCCCATAAAAGAACACAGAATGTGAAATGGGCTGATATAAAATGTCCCCTAATTGAAACACCTTTTCTGAAAGCAATTTAGGTGCTGCAGAGTAATGCAGAAGGGGTATAATTAGACTGTAGTCTGATGCAATTGGAAGCCTAGTTCAAATATTCCCTTGAAGCATCTTAGAATAAAAATTACTATAATCCCTAGAGAACACCATATTGAGAGACCACATACATTTCTGAGTTTCAAAAACTTAAGAATTAGGAAAGCCTTTGACAAAAATCCCTCACCTTAGCTTTAAGTGAAATGATTCTAACACAGTTATTTTAATCTAAAACTAAAGTGGTTTTGCCCTCAGTTGGGCTGTGTTGGGTTTCCCTGCCCTTGTCTCTCTGAGAGCAGTGACAGAGGGACTTTGAGACATCCAGTCAGGGTCAAACTACCACACAGGCCTATAAAGTAACTTCTGTTCACTCACTCACTTGGAAAAAAGGGAACTTTTAAAAAATGTTGGTAACTGGTATGTGCTTGCAATCAGTGCAGGTTTTAAAACTGTATTTTCTCATTAGCATTAATGAGAACAGTGAGGCAAATGAGTTAAGATGTACCTGATTAATCTTCATTTTTATAAAAAAAGCAGACTGGTGGCCTCCTATTAATTCCTACTTGCCTCAGGGCAGGAAAGCAGAATCAGCACATTCAAATATCCCACCTAATACCCTCCAAAATTTTTTTGAAGCCCCACTGCAAACCAGATAATTTGCTTAATGCAGGCCTCTGGAAAAAAAGAGAAGGGAAGATCTTTTTAAGGGATGCTACACCAATAATTCCATAGGAAAACAGAGGATTATAGTGCTCTTCAGGCAGTTTCTAACATGTTGGCAGTTTAAAACATAGCTGTAGACTTTTGGTTACAGTTTGGAAACTGTCAGAATACTCAGTGTTTGTGCTTAGCAGTGTTTAATGCCAGCAGGAATGGTTTATGCTCTCTCAAGGGTGTTCTCACGTGACAAAAACTGTATAACATGCATCTTTGTGTGCCTCTTGCTGAGGCAGAAAATGGGAATGGAAATGATATACCCTCACCAAACAGGCTGGGAGAGGGAAAATAGCAGAGACACTTCAGAAGTGAAGTTAAGCCTCTCAGGGCAGGCTCCTCACTCTTATTTACTCCCACTAACAGCTGCAAAGGATAAATATTGGCAGCCATGAGCTTTCCTGAGGTGTTGGTGTGAGGAAGGTCCATCACAAAGCGTGCTCTATCAGGTGTTCATACCCCATGTAAATATGAACAGGAAATACAATATTGCAGACACGAGGCTGTGAAAGAGAAAAGCAAAGTGTGGGGCTGTGCAGCTGATCTGTGAAATGGATTTTCCCCTTCCAGAGCAGTTATTACACACAGCCCATCAGAGGGAGGGAGAGGGCTCAGGAAGAGATGAAGGATCCCTATGAAACCTTGATGATCTTTAAATTACCTTTAATTTACAGAGTGCGGTGGGGTGGAATTGGCAGAGCTGGCAGAGCGCGTCGTACAGGGTCAGCACTCGGGAGTTACTGTAGTGCACGCCATCATTAGTGACCTGAATGAGACAAAAATCATCCTCAGAACTCATCATGCTCCATATGGAGACTGTCTGCTCATTGTGGAGCCATACCACTGCCCCTTGAGCTGGATGCGTGCCAGCAGGATAAATTAAACCACTTTGAGTGGCTCTGCGAGCTAACAAATTGCTTAATGCTCCAAACTGGAAATTCTTCATTAATAACCAAAAGATCTTTTGGCTCAGCTGGCATTCAGCTTTCTGATTGCTATTAGGTTTTATCCTGAGGGTGGTTTTTTGTTTTTTTTTTTTTTTTTGATACCCTCATGGAAGATTTACTCAAGTACTACAAGGGGGATTTCAAGGAGTTGTGAAACACAATTAACATTTTTGGCTGAGACTCAGAACCACTTTTTTACTAATAGCAAATCAGTAAGTAAAATCCTTGGCCTGAAAGTGAAAAAAAAAAGAATGTATTTTGTGTAGGTTTATTTGAAATTAATATTATAAAAGATGCAAGGGAGGACAATATGAAAGAGAAACAGTCTCATTTCTGTAGGAAGCTACATTAGAGCAGTCACCTGTCCCAGCTCATAATGGATAATTCAGGAAGCCTTAAACATGGCCTTTTTTATATAAGAATGCTTGCACAATACAAAAGAGTTGAGTAAATTTATATTTTAATTTTTCCACAGTAAAAATGAAAAGATACCAGAGAAGTGTGGATAAGTGAATAGCTTTTGAGAGTGTTTTATGAGACGTCTTGAGTGGTGTGAACCTTGAAGAGCACCTCAAAACCCTGGGGAAGGCCGTGCTGTAGACACTGATGAGAACCAGCAGGAAACCCTTTTGTCAGGTATTTTTCAGGTTTTGTCTTACAGTCAAAATAAAGCTGCTGCTTAGGAAATCTAACAGGGTTTGCTTTGGATTCATCATGTAGCCCTGTGTTTTCTTGCTATTAGAAACCAATCCCCAGCTCTCCTCCATCTCTCCTGAGACCACAAAGCTGAAACACCCTCGGTCCCTTTGCAGGGGATTTTTGCAAGACTGAGGCCATAAAGTTTTTGATCCATCAATAAACTCTTCCAGCTCATGGAAAGAATGTAAGTTAAATTTAACAAAGATAAACAGAAGTACAGAGATCAAAAATACTTGGTAAGTTTCATAAAAAGTAGCAATTATCATGAATTGGTTGAAAGTTCATGGGAGATAATAGAGCAGATTCTCCTACAATGTCTCATGGGATGGTTCTGCACTGTGGGCTGTGTTTGTGTCTGCAGAAACCACCACAAGGGCAGGCACAGGCAGCATTCATGGATATTCACAATTTCAACTTGTGGAAGAGAAATACCTTCTTTGGACCAATATAAATTGGTCCAAAAATTCAGTAAAATTCATTGATCTAGTAAAATTCATTGGTTGAGGGAAAATATTAGACTATTGACATATTAGACTATAGTGTGTTATACTACAGGTAAAAATGCTTTTCAAAGAAATAAAGGATTTCTCCTGCAGTTTGAGAAAAAACTGAAACAGACAAGCCCCCTGTAGACCTGCTCTTCACTGAAAGACTCTGGCAGCAAGACTTCCATTAAGAATTTATTATTCCTAATGCAATTTAAACTTAATTTAAATTCATTTTTTTACTGGAGTGTCCAATGTTGTCTCAATGCCGGTGCACTAATAATGGGGGGAAAAATGGCTAGGCAGGGAAAAATATAAAAAGCTGTAAAATTGCACTAATTGTTCTGTCTGAAGTGAGCATTGTGAGTGAGACGTAACTCCTGTAATTGGATTATTTTTTAATCTGTTTTGGTTTTTTTTCCTACATTCTATTATAAACATCTGTTTTGGTCTCTTTTTAGAATTGGGCTGGTTTATAGCTATTTTAATTGCTTTTTCATTAGTCATCTTAGTGATGTGGAACAAACACTTTGATGAGAACTGAGCTGAGCAAACCTTTAATTTGTTTGGACCTTAAGAGGCAAAAACCAACTTAGAGTTGGGCCTTGTTTTCTTGGGCATAGGTATCATCTGGAAAGAAGGAGCTGCTTCTGCAGAAATGCAAAGGATGCTCAGGAACTCTGTTGCTTCTGCCTCAGGTTTTTCACCCATCATGAAATGATCTTGGCTATTGGCATCGTTCTACACAGACTTTGTAAGAAAGTTTCTAAAAAAAAAAAAAAATTGAAAGGTGTAAAACTGTGCTGAGTTCAAATTCGGTTTTTGCCTCGCTGAATTTTTTGTGATTTTTTTTCCATTCTAGACAAATACAGCAGCAACAACTTAATGAAAAGGATGAGAGCTGCTTCCCAAATTAGATAAGTGCCTGCCAAGCTCTTTCACCTTTTCACCCAGGCATCTGCCTGGACAGCTCAAGTCATCTGCTGCCCAAGCATGGGTTTGTATTTTGATATCTCAATTAATTATGTGAAACACTCTGGTGTAGCCACATGTACTTCCTTATCTGCGTTCAGCAGCATGTCATGGGAACAATGGGCAAAATCTGAAACATGAATACAACAGGAGATTCAATGAAAGAGCACTGAGAAGAGCTCCTGCTCCCCCAATGCTGGTAGTGAAGAAAACTGTAGTGAAATTTTTCTGATTCCTTTGAAATTTCATTTGGGAAGGGGGAGAGATTCTGAAAATATTGAACAGTGACATTTCCAGAAAGAATTGTGCTGACTTTTGGTTCTGAAAAATCCTTGAGCTGTGTTTTGAAAAGTAGATACATAGATACATAACTCATATCCTCAATAAGTCTTATGAGCTGCAGTAAGTCTTAAGAGGAATTTTCTGGAATGGGAATTTTTGAACACCTGTGGAATTAATTGAAAGTAATTTTTTATCTTGAAAAGCTCCATGATTTTGTTCTCTGTGCTGCCATGTAAGGCCAGCTGCCTTTGAAACTGAGCACTAGGCTCTGCCTTCCCAATTTGTTCATCTAAAGATCCACAGGAGTTCCAGACTCACGTGCAGACTGAGATGATTTAATTGAGCGTTTGCTGCGTAGCCATCAGCCTGGTTCCTCTGCAGGGTTTGAAGGAGAGGGAAAGGGCAGAAAGCTTGCAGGTGCAGAGGTTTTCTGGAGTTTAATTTCATGGAAAGAGTTTTTGTAGCTGTTTTTGAGGGGAAAGAAAGAGAAAAATTGTACAGACCTCCTCAGAGCTGAAAGGAAGCACTTGAACACAATCAGATTTGTAACAGACCTGTGCTGTGAGGACGATGTCCTGGAGCACTGGAGAAACCTTCCTGTGCCCATACCAGGATTTTAGCTGTCCTCCTGGGCCAGGAACACCCAGGGTGTCTCCCTCTCAGATCCTTCCGCCATGAGGCAGCATTTTATCTCACAAATGGCAGAGTTCAATACTTTTTTGGAGCAATTTTGGAGCCCTGAGCAGAGCACCTTCCCTCCTGGTTCAGCCCTGGTGTGTGACACAAGGAAGGTCCAAGGTCCACCCCAGCAGCAAACAGAGAGGCTCTGCACCCACAGGGTTTTACCCTAATGTCCTAAACTCCCAAACCTTATCTTTTTAAAATGAGTGACTGACTAGAAGACATACCCTGCCAAACATCCTTCTGTCTCCCCAGGCCATGTGGCAGCACGTGTCCCCAGCGGGGTGCAGGCAGCTGCAGGGTGCAGGACAGGCAGGGGTGAGGGGAGTGTTTTACGTGTTTCATTTTGCATGCTACAATTTTCAGAGCACATCTGCAGTCTCCCTACAATGGCAATATATTCTTCTCAGCTTCAGAGCCTTTAAAAAATTTCAGTCTTGTAAAAAACAACTGATCTGCAGAAAAAAACCATCCAGGCCTAGAGCGAGTCCAAGGGCAGCAGGCACGCAGGATTGGGAAGACACTGGTTTCATGGGGGTATTTAGAAAAATAGGTACCATTTTGTGAAAAAAGGGGCTAAAACTGCAGCAGAAAATGCAGAAGAAGCAGATACTGCACGTGCTTCTTCCTGCAGCCACTCAAACCACGACTGTGACATCCCAGCTCAAGCCTGCCCAGGAGCCAGCCCGGGCACGCACCGCTCGCTCATGCACCCAGGGAGTCAAAGCTCTCTGACACTTGCTGCCTAATCAGGAGTTTGAGCTGGGGTTTTCAGAAATGGAATACTAATGATTAACAATTGATTAGCACAACTGCATCAATTTCAGGTGATTACCTCTAGAAGTGGTTGTAATTTTCCCTTTTGGATTGGCTACAGAGACACCTGGGTTTAGCTCATTGTTTTGGTTGGTGAGGTGTTTTTTTTCCTCTACATGACATTAGTGTGAGTATTTCTACAGGCATTTTCATTTCTGAGAGGAAGAAAACTGTGCTTTGCATTTTAATTTACCATGACAACTGATTTTCTAAAACGTTTCTTAGAAACATAATAAAATTCCTACTTTCACTTGCCATCTTGCGAACGGCTCGTCACCGGCCACGAAGTGCACAGCCTCGGTGATGTTCAGCAGTGGGATCTGGCAGTCCACAGCCTCAGGGCTCAGGAAATCTGCTGCTGTGCTTTCTTCTTCTCTTGATATCCATTCGCCATTGAGATGCTGCAGTAAAGCAGAGGGAGAGTGCAGAAGATAAAGGCTCATAAGGAGATTCCAGTTGTCGATGTATGTTTATATTTCTAATCAATGATGTAAGGCATTCCTAGGTGGTTTATTTAAAAGGAAACATGCTGTTACTATAGCTACAGTAAAGGGGAAGCCATGCTTAGCTAGGCATGCAGGTGGTCTATGGATTTAGGAAGTGCTGTGGTCTGCAATTGGGATGAGATGGGGTGATGTAATCGAGTAACTTTGTGTGTCCTGCTGGAGCTCAGCAGCTGGCTGGTGGCTCCTTGAAGGTGATGTCAGCTACTCCTTCAGATCAGCTGCACAAAACATTCCAACTTGGTAAGAGCTTATGGAGGCCTAAGGGGGCTCAGCAAATCTCAGCTGCGCCTCGTGAGCATGCCAGCACCGACTGAGAGTCAGGCTGAGTGTCTGTTCTGAGGTGGATTTATGAGTTTAATCAAACATTTCATATCTGAGGATGCTGATCCACCAAATAACCCAGTTGCAGCATTGCTTGTGTATAGTTGTTTATGATAAAATTACAGTGCTTGCATAAGAGGTGGGTTTGATGCTCATCTAAACTTCTGATTTGGTGTTGAAGTATGACTAAGAAAATTCAAATAAGAGCCTCTGAAACTGTGGTGAGGAAACCCTATATTCAACCACAAAACTTAACATTTAAATGTGTTTAGGAAAACAACCAAGTGTAGTGATTCCAGATGTACAAAATGAGAAACAGTATTGTGATTTCAGGCTTCAATGGACTACAGAGCAGCTGAACCTAACAGGAGTCAAACAAAACTCCACAGAGATAATGAGCAAGAACTCATAGCTGTGCATGTCCAGGGAACAAGTCCTGGAAAGGTCTGAGCCTCTTCAGCTCCCCTCACTTGCAGCAAACACGTTGGCAGCGGGACTGGCAGGTGAAACACAGCTGAAACAGTGAGGGAAGATAGCACAGATCAGAGTAAAAGATTTCTATATCAACATGTCAACGTTGGACTGTATCACCCATATTTTAGGAGCCAACAGGAGGCAGCTTACGATTAGCCTGGTGACCTGGCAGTGCAGGCTGGGGGACTCTCTGAAGCCGAGACCAAACACCCGGATCCTGCTGCATTCCGAGGCGCGGACGTCGCAGAGGCCCCCGTTCTCCAAGGCTGTGATTTCCAAAGCTTGTTCTGCAGGGTGAGAGGGATACAGAGCCTCAGAGAGCAGCACTTACACACTGTTCTGTTCTGCTGCAGCAGAGATTTTGTTGTAGCTGTTCCTGGTTGTTGTGGTTTAATACTTTTCCTTAAGGAAGCCTTCCTTGCCTCCCTGTGGATTTCTCTTGAACACAGAAACAGCAGTTGTCAGAAGGGGAAGCAGCAAACCTCCATTAAATGTTGTCCTGTGCACCCAGTGCTGCAAGATGTATTAGTGAGTGGCAGGGCTCCTGAATCAATTCTCTGAAGCTTCATGTTAAAAGGTCTCCAGGGCTCAAACTTCTGTTGACCCAAGCATCCAATGGCAATACATCTGCTGACCTGGGTAAGAGGGGGCTACATCCCTGACCCAGGCAACAGGATGGGAGCACGGCTGAGAGGACAAAACCTCATCCCATAGCATAGAGAAACATGGGAACAAGAGATGACCATGCCACCAGGATCTCTGGAGTGTTAAAAAGCAGGGGAAGAGCCAGCCCTATGTTTTGTTTAATTGTTTGTTTGTTTTTTCCCCTAAAGTTTTGGCAGCAGTAAAAGGGTCCTTAAAGTAAAGCTTTCTTGTGAGGGTTAAATCATGAATGGCAGCACTCAGCTCTGCACTGTGTCAGCACAAAGGTCATGCACCATCTAAGTTTTGCTTAAATGCTACATTAAGGCCTTAAGTAGAGCTTAAGTGAAGTACAGCCTGTGCTGGCCCCCTTACAAGGCTGATTTCCACCCATTACTGTTCTAAAAATATTTTATGGCTCTCAGGTAAAGTTTCATTTGGGTTCTCTTGTACTTTGTGTATTCACCTTTTAAAATTGCTCATTGCTTTCATATTGGGGTAATTTTGACAGAGGAAAAATGCAAGCCCATTGTATGTCAGAATTCACATCTTTAATGAAGAAAAATTATAATTTGGTAGATATTTGCACCAGCCTTTGGGTAGCACAAGGCTCAGAATGGCTGCAATATCATACATCAATAATAGCAGTCGGTTGGGATCATGGCTGAATATTTTCATTTATACCATTTGTAGATCTAGTGGTGGGGAGAAGCCACTATGATGACAAGTAACACAAAGCAGAACATTTTCTTCTTGTCTCCTGAACAACACTTAATAGCATGGGCATGACCAGGAGCCCTGGGAGGGATGTTGCTCACCAGCAGAGTGGAGTTCCAGTTGTTATCCCTGCTTGGCTTCCTTTTCCCTTGCCCCTGCACCACGGCTCTGGCAAAGCAATATTGCCCATCAGTTTTTTCTGAGCTGTAGCTTGGCTAAAACAGAAGCTCTCCATCACCTAATATTTTAATGGTACCTTAGTTCAGCTCTGATTTGAGGGGCAAAATGCCCTGAGTGGAGTTGATAACCTTTCTGTTCCTTTAGGCTCTGCCATTTAGGCTGTCGTTAGGAAAAATGCTGTTTAAACTCTGCCATCCCACCAGATTGCAGCCTGTAACAATAGAGCCCCATGACTTGTGTCTTTCCAGAGGAAAAAAGGAAGGAAAGCAACACAAACATGAAAAAAAAGAGAAAATACTTTTCCCCCCTGCACTTCTGAAGTGTTTTTAGCTTTTCTTTCATTTTTCTTTAATTGATTTTATTGCAGCAGTATTACCAACACTGCTGGACACTTTGCAATATTTACAAGAAGAGAAATCGTTCACAGCTTATCAGCTTTCATCAGTTACTGGTGGATTCCTGTAATGTACAAAACTATTACTCAGATGTGGTGGCTGATTTTGATAAATTGCCTTCTTCTGTGGTTAGTGCATAAAAATTAAAAAATAAAAATGCTTCATTATGTTTTTCATGAGATTTTAATAGTTAGCCCCACTAGTACTGAGGTAGCTTGGATTGCATTAATGTTTTCATTATCCCTGCAGATTTTCAGGCTTCTGTGGGTGAAGCAGAATCTCAGAGCCTGGGAAGGAGTGGGACACAGGAATGTTCTCCTGCAGCCCTTCCTGTTCCATGAAAGCACTCTCAGCTCTGTTGATTAAACCCCTGCACTCCCCCAAGGGTTTCCTTACATCTTTATGGCCACCCTGCAGTGTCAGGGTCAGGGCAAGGTCACCCAGCCCCAGTGCCTTGCCCAGTGCCTTACAGTATCAGCTCAGCATTTTGTATTTATTTCTCTCAAACCATTCTGTACACCCTTGTCAGGGTTTAACCCCAGCCAGGAACTGAATATCACACAGGCACTTCTCACTTCTCCTTCTGGCAGGATCAGGGAGACAATCACAAGGGAGAGAGTGAGAAAAATGTGTGAGTTGACTTAAGGGCAGTTTAATGGGAGAAAAAAGGAAGAACATACAGTAATGATAATAATCTTGATAAAATATTTAAAATATATGCACAATGCATATATTTTGCATATATACTTGCCAGGAGATGCCCAGCCAGTACCTGAGCAGTGACCCCTGCCCAGCTTTCCCCCCAGTTCATGTACTAAGAGTGATGCCATATGGAATGGGATATCCCTGTGGCCATTTGGGGTCAGCTGTCCTGTTGGTGTCCCCTCCCAGCTCTCTGAGCATCCCCAGACTCCTCACTGGCAGGGCATGAGAACCTGGAAAGTCCTTTCCTTAACGCAAACACTGCTTGGCAACCACTGCAAACATCAGTGTCTTACCAAATTGAAATCTGGTGGAAAATAAAAGTAATTACAATGTCTTGTTTTTAAAGAAATGGATACTAGAGTTCAGCCTTTAGACTTTAGTTTAAGCAGTACATAAATATTGATAAGGGTTTTTATTTTTATCTTTTTTATTTATTTTTAAATGTCAGATGTAATGGATGTAGGAATTTTAGGCTTTTGGTTTTAATGAGGGTTTCTGTCTCTCTTCCCCTCTGCCTTCTAGTGTTGTTGAATTTTAGCCAGTTTCAACCAAAAAAGGGAGAGGAAATCTCCATTCCATTGGCTTTGGAAAAATCTCCTGGCAGTTGTCAGCTGGGCACTCAAAAATCCAGACCCTGTTCTTCCAGGGGCTTCAGGGGTCAAGGTGTGGTTCATGGAGGGGGAGTTGGAAGTCCAGAGAGGTGCTGACATCAGAAGGAAATATTGGAGAGCCTGAAAAACCCCAGCAAAAGGGCTGCAAGTAGTGCAGCTAAAGACTGGAGGGAAGAAGGACAGGAGCAATAAAAAGAGCTGGGAAACATCACAGAGGTGAGAGTGAGGGCAAAAGTGCAGGTATGCAGAGAAAGCTGAGGTTGTGGAGACCTGAGATGGATGTCTGATGTCTGTAGAGGGGCAAGTTAGAGAGGAGAGAAATCTGTGGGTAATCAGGCAGTTCTTGGAAGGTGCTTGTAAAAAGTACAATATATTTGAACATTAATAATTGATGTTTAGGGAGTGTGAATGTCAAAATACAACGAAACCCAGGGCAGAACATCCTCCTTCTTTTCTCTGTATGGCCTACAGGCCAAAAATGTGCTTTGACTTTAACTTGTAGATTAAAAACTGAAGCTCAGGGTGGCAACCTGGGGCTCAGATGTGTGACAGGGTGCAGCAGATTTGGAGGAGGATTTGAGGAGCTGTGTGTTCACATCCACTGGCTCAGGCATGGGCCTCCCACTGCATTTCCAGTGCCCAGTCTGTACACACAGCCAGTAAATGCCACAAAAATGCATCTGTCACCTGGCAGAACATTGCACAGGGACAGTGTGAACAGCAGGAATGTTGGGGATAAAAAGTAAAAAAATCTTGTGTTTTAATGAAACTGTCTTGAGATAAATTGGAGAGAAGGGTCTGGAGTTGAAGGTGGAAATCTCAAAGGCCTCCAGACAGAATAAAGGATCTGTCCTCTTTGGTTTGCAATGCTTGCCCTCAAAGCACACTTCCCCTGCCTTCCCTTCCCTCTCCTCCCATCTCCAGTAGGAATTTCCAGGAAAGAACAGCAAATTCAGAGTTCCTGATGATGTGGTTTCATTCTGTAATCATTTACATGAATCAAAACTGACAGGGAGCACAGGCTAAGGAATAGACTGACCCCTCCCATAAATACATGGTTGGTTTTACAGGTATTTTTTGCAGTGTATTATGTAAATAATATGCACAGTTGTAGAAGTAAAATGAAGACAGTTGACACAAAATCAAGAATATTGCAAAACTATACTTATTGAAGTCTTACTGACAGATAGAAATGGTTCATGTTGGATTTACTGTTTTATTAGAAAAGTATCCCAGCACAAATAGACTTTCTTCTGCAATGTTTGAAAACTACACGTGAGGCTCTGGGCTGGAGCAGCAGACCTGAAATTGAAACCAGCAGGAATTTTGTTTGAATAAAGAAAAGGAAAGGAACTGCCCTGCTTTTCTTAAAGGGGATGATAAATAAGCAATCTAAGCCATGAAAAGCAAATCAAGAACCAGATCATAAGTGCTGGGTTGGGTTAAATCTTTGCTGAAGTGAGAAAGTAAATGGCCCATGATGCCCAGTTGCCCCTTCCTTGGAATCAGGTACTGATTGAACAATTTTCCATGCCAGAACTGGCTGGTGTGGATGTGGGCCTCCAGCTACCATAGGTTTGAGGGTTCTGTGTCAGAACAAATTGATGCTCAATTTTCTCTACAGCTTGGACAGAGCAAGTCTGAGTCTGCCACCATTCAAATGTTTGCACAAATATTGTGTGTCTTTTGTATATAATGTTATTTTGGTAATCATTGACACAATCATTGAATGCATTATCCTGGAGCTTGTGCTATCCATGACCCAAAGTTCATTTGATAATCCTCCCTAAAAAAAAAACCATCAGCAGTCATATGCTCTTTGCCAGAATTCTTGCACATCAGTGACCTCCCTGGCTTCTAAAGGAAAACTGTGTTTTTCCTGCTTCCAAAGCCAGGTCTCAGAGGACCAGAGCAGCTGAAGGAGCTGGGGATGTCTAGTCTGGAGAAAAGGAGGCTCAAGGGGACCATCTCTCTATGACTCCCAGAAAGGAGGGTGTGACAAGGTGTGGGTTGGTCTCTTCTCCCAGGTAGGAAATGGCAGGACAAGAGAAAATGGACTCAAATTGCAGCAGGGGAAGTTTAGATGGGGTATTATGGAAATTTTCTGGACTGAAAGGGTGGTCAAGCACTGGAATGGGCCTCCCAGGGAAGTGGCAGAGTCACCATCCCTGGGAGTATCTAAAAGCTGTGTAGATGTGGCCTTGGGGACATGGTTTAGTGCTGGGCTTGGTATTGCTGGATTAACAGCTGGACTCACAGACCTTAGGGATTTTTTCCAACATAAACAACTCTGTTTCCATAGTACCAAACTCTAGATCTGTGACCTTTTGCTGGCATGGAGTGAATCTGGTTTTCTGCTTTGAAGGGCTCTGGTATCCAGTATGGATTGCAGAAATGAGCCCTGAGAGAGCGTGGGGAAAAAACATTTTGTGAGAGCTCCCTGCATGTGAGAAATGGCCTGGCTCAATTTCACACTGAAAGCATCCATGTGCTGCAACAATATGGCAGATTATTTTTTGCTTTAGAAAACTCACTGTGACATTTTAGGTTTATTTAATCCTTCTATTTTTAAAAGACTTGCTAGCAATGTTCTTCAGCAAGAGAAAAGAGGATTGTGCTGTTGAATACAGACTATTTCTTCTTTTCCAGATGGCCTGGAGAGGTGACCTCATGTAAGGTTCTGGTTGTGCATTCATGGTGCTCACTGGCACACCAAAGCAGGTCTCAGTTTATGTCCCTCAGTGGCACCTTAGGGAAGAACCCTTGGCAGCATCTTGAGGCGTCCTAAGAGTGAGTGCAGTGATGCCACATAAAGGATTTGGGTCACTGTGGTGTCATCTTGGTCCTTATGTCCACTCTAGTGGCCAATTAGTTGGTTTTAGTAATTTTCCCATTTTAAAGTTACTGAATTAGATTAAATCTAGTTATTACACTCGGGGTTTTGTTCACAATTGGTTGAATGTTCTGTATCTGGAGGATTGTGAGCTCTTTACACTGCATAAAATATTATGTAAAGGCCTTATATGTTTGCTCTGAATTTTTGGTTTGGGTCAACTTAAATCAGACCTTTGAATGGCTTGAAAGTTTTAATTCTAGTTTATAAACTGTTGTGAATGTGTTGTTTATTTTGTATGTGCATTGTGAGTATTTGGAGAAGGAGGTTGTTTTTTCAGGGCTTTTTGTTTTCTTTTGGATTTAACAAGATTTAAGGTTGGAATTTCCTGGGGTACCTGCAAACAGCCTGATGTAAAGAAGTTATAGGTGTGCTTCTGGGGTTTCTGACTTTGGTCAGTTTGAATGAGACCTATAATTTTTTAAACTTTTCTAGAAATTTAATTGTCTGTCCTTTGCAAAATAGTTTTGTTTAGCTGCATGGGGTTTTTTTGATTGTTTTCACTGTTTTCATTTTGCATTAAAGCAAATAAACTAATCTGCAGAAAAGACTGATCTCCCTGACCTGGTTTGCAGGGATTATTATGGATCACTGAGCATGCAACCTTCCATGTCCCTTATCACCAAGATTTGATATCCTTTTAAAATTCATTTTCTATTGACTTTGTAACTATAAAGCTAATAGTCCTCTTCCTGCTCAGCCAGGTCTGTGCCTCAAATGGAAAGAACTGGGACTTAAAACAGTAGATTAAAGCTGGCATTGATGTTTGCCTTTTCAGATGCTTGTTTATTGCATCTGCACCAACAAAAACTCAAGTAAAACTGCTATGAAAAGAAGAAAGGCTTCAAAACTAGCAAGAAGTCCCCAGTCCCTGAGAATTGCCCACAAAGATGTTTGATGTGACTGAGAAAAGTGTTTCTCTGAGCAGAGTGTGTGGGTGTCAGGGAGCATGCATCTATGGCAAAGTTTGTGCTTTTCTTCTCTTTTGATTCTAAACTGTTTTTCTTTTGTAAATTTTGTGGTTCTTACTAAAACTTTTGTGGCTGGAGGTGTTCATTTCTCTGAAAGAACAAGAGTGCTATTTTCAAAAGGTGACAAGTGCTAGGTTCAAAATTTGATGTTTTGACAAGTAATCTCAAAGCTTGATATTTAATCATTATATCTTTTAAAATTATGTCTGCTAATACTGGCTCTGTTTTTAGCCTGAGAAGAATGTATTTGGGCAAATTTTTATAGCCCAGGCCTGAAGACACTATAGAATAATTTTCTTCATATAGGATGCTCCAAGTCCCATCCGACCTGGCCCTGAACACTTCCAGGGATGGGAGATCCACAGCTTTTCTGGGCATCCTGTGCCAGGGCCTCAGTGATGATGAGGACCACTCCTCTGCAGATGGCTGGGAGAAGGAAAGTGTGTTTTGTAAATAAACATTTTAAAGATATTTCCCCCAGTTTTCTTTCAGTGCTAAATCATAAATTGTTTTAACTAGGAAGAAGCTGGCTAACTGAACACAATGTAATCTTAAATTGCTTATTATGTATCTTCATACTTATTCTTTATCTACTTTCCATTATTGGTAAGCTGAGGGAAAAAAATTCATAGTAAGTGGAGATAAGAAGTCTCAAAAGAAAAGTTTTCATTTTCAAGCTGTATAGAACCTTTTTTATGGAGTATTGATATCTTAGTGAGACTTCTTTAATGTCAGCTTAAAGGAAATAAGAATATATCCTTAGTATCTTGAAGCCCAGTGTAAAGAACACAGTCCCAGTGGGAGCAGAGCTGTGCACTAAAATGTGGTTTATGCTGCAATGGTACAGAGGGATCTGCTTGAAATGTTCCCTGCCTTACAGGATTCACTACTGAAGAAAAATGTGTTTGATAGAAACAGAAGCCTCAGCTTCTAAATTTCAGTGCAAGAACACAGCCTCACACCCATCAGCTGCTGAGTGAACCTTTGAACAGGAGAGGGAATGGGGAGGCTGCCGGCAGTGGAGAGTTTCAAACCTCCCTCAGCTGGATAGACAGGAAAATTCAACCTTGTGGAATGCAAAAGTCAACAATTAGTATGAGAAAAAGGGAAAAAGAAAAGAACATTTGTGAAAAAGAGACCTGATTTTTGTCTTGATAGTGTAACTTCATCAAAGTGACAGGAACTGTGACTTTGTCAATACTGTGCCCACCAAAGTCAATGGAATTGTTATAATGAAGAGGAGAATTAAGCCCAATGACTTACTATTTGAAAAGAAGAAGGGCTTTTTAAGGGATAATGCAATTTAACATTTGTGTTGTAGCAATAGTACTCTGTCTGGTGAGAAAAGTTTTAAACAGTAAGCATGGTTTTTGCTGCTCTCACAAGCACATTTGACTCTTCTTATGAAATCCAATATTGAAAAATCAATGGAATTGCTAAAGTGTACTGCATCCTCTCTGCCATAGAACATGTTTTGCCATATTAGCAAAAAGCCTGGTTGTTTTTTCTTTGTTTACAAGCCCAAGTGATTTGAAAAAAAATGATCAGTTCCTGTGGAAAGGGTCACAGTTTCTGGTAACTGTTTCTGGGGCCCTTTCTATTAAATGGAATTCTCCCTTGAAGGTGTGGTCACCACAAGCTGGTCCCAGCCACAGAGAACACCAGCCTTACACACAGTGAACAATATTTTTCATTGTAGATATCCTGGGGATTTAGGAAATGGATTATATTTCCTTTGAAAAGTCATTTTTTACTTTGCATAATATTTCAATTTACTTACTGTAAATTATGCAAGGACAGCATCTAGTGTGCCAACACGCCCTTATGGCTCCCTCTGCATCTTATCAGCAAAACACATATTGAAAAGACCAAAAAAGTATTAATTTACTTGACTTCCTAACAGCCCTTACATAATCATTATGATCTGGAATTTTAAGATCATTGAATTGATTGAAGTGGGAGAAAAGGATTTACTTCAGCCAGTATGTTCCCATACAAATGTTCCAATATCCAAAACAGATTGGAATTTGATGTAAACAACTGAAATGCTCTGTCCTCTTTCACCTGGGGATCCTGAAAAAAAGTAAGTATTTTCTTTCAATGTCTTCCTTGTGCTTTGTTTTTGAAAATGAGAATTAATCTTAAAAATAAATCACAATTACATAAATAGTGAGATTTCTATAATATCTACCTGACCTTACATTCCTGGTCTGATCAAAACTTTGAGCTTATTCTTCCAAGGGGGAGAGGCATTATCCATTGGAACAGCCTGCCTGAGGAACTGAAATAGCTGACCTCATCCTTTTGCTCATTATAAATAAATTTAAAAAAAAATATTGCGTGCTTTAATTCATATTATTTAATTACAGCACATGAACAGGACCCAGAGCAGACTGCTGAATTCAGAAAGGTCTGTATAACCACTCTAAAAATAACAGGGTGTAGCAGATGGGTCTGGGGGACCTGTGTGGTTGTGGTTCACAGCTCTGAAAATGCAGTTGGGTTCACAGCCCCTCTTAATATCACCACTGAAATGTATTGATATGAAAATGGGATCTCTGTCAGTGTGGAAGGTGCACATTCCCTTCTCACCTTCTCACCATCATTTTTTGCTTGCTTTGATTTCTTTGCTGGTTAATTTTTTTTCTCCCCAGAACTTTCCATGTAGAAATTTAAACTTCAAGTGTCATTACTTCACTGAAACTAATTTGTCGTTATTACTCCTCATTACCTTTTATCTTGTAATTGCTCTTTAGAGCTTCATACAATCTGCATATTACATTATTCTATGTGTGCTTTACTAGTCCTGATATTTTTTAATAAGCAACATGGTCAATATATACAAATGGTAAGCACCAACCTGATTTGCTATCTGCTGTAATTGGATTCTGCCTTTAATTACAGGTGGTAATGACATTTTAAGCACCTTATACAGGTGTTGGGGGGAGGGTGGGGGTTATGAAATGTTAAGCAACATTAAGAAATTCTAAGCTTCTGGAGTGCTGCCAAGTTTCAGAGGTGCCTTTCAACTCCAAATAGCGATTTTCATGTGAGGATAATTATAGCTCTGGCCACCTGGACTGCTCCTGTTGGAGTCAGGCAGAGCAGAGGAGTGAACTTGTCTGCAAACCACACTTCACATCTACTCTCTTTATTTCTGTTTTCATTTAAATTCACTTTGAATATATCATGGCCTCTATTTTGATTCCTAAAAATACTGCAGGACCATCTTTTTGTGCATGTTTGCTGGCCAAAACCAGTGGCAGAATATATTGTTCTGTATTGGCAGTGTAGCTGAGGTTGGGTGACCTTGGAAAATATATTTGGATAATGTTGATAGCCTCCTTGATCTTGGGGGAGTTTTAATTCACATCTATAATTCCAACCTGAGAAAATTAGACAGAGATTTGTTTTGGAACTTATGGGAAAATGTATAGCCAGCAAAAGGAGTTGCCTTTTTCTTCATTACTCATGTAGCTTCTCCTGGAAAATAACTTTTCCCTAGCATTAGCACGTAAAACTCAGCATTTCTGAGATCAACACTTATTCCTATTTCTTCTGTCCTGACTTTTTGAAAAGAAAGTGAAAGAGACAGCACTTTCATATGTCCTGCAGGAACCTAATTCAATTCTTAATTTCTCCTCCTTTCTTTCCCTTCCTACAGAACCTCTGCTCGTTAGTCACGAAGCCCAGGGGCTTATCCTGCCTGTGCTGATTTCCTGGGCTCTGCCAGCCAGGCCAGGACTCCTGAGCTCCCAGGGATGGGGCTCAAGCTGTTCTGGTTGGGGCACACAGCTTTATTTCTGAGATTTATCTTAATTCTTCATCTCCAGTAACCAATTCTGGTGTGAAAGCCTTTAGTGATGTCAGCAGGAGCTCTGTTCTGAGCATCTCCTGTGAAGTGACATTTGAGAGGTTGGTGGTTGCTGTGAGGTGCTGCTGTTTTTCCCTGGAAAGAGGTGTCCCATCACAAATGTACCTTGGGATCTGTAGGGGAACAGCCCTGGGGGTGTTTAGCCTGGAGAAAAGGAGGCTCAGGGGGGATTTTATTGCTCTCTGCACTACCTGAAAGGAGGTTGTAGCAGGTGGGGAATGGTCTCTTCTCCCAAGTAAAAAGCAATAGGACAAAAGGATCTTGTTGCTGTCATCACCAAGAGATGTTTCAATTGGATATTAGGGAAAAGGTATTCACTGGAAAGGTGGTCAGGCATTGGAACAGGCAGCCCAGGGAGGAGGTGGAGTCACCATGCCTGTAAGTGTTCAAAAACCACCTGAGATGTGACACCTGGGGATGTGGCTTAGTGGTGAAGATGGCAGTGCTGGGTTCAGGGTTTTGGATTCCATGATCTCCCAGATCCTTTCCAAGCTAAATGATTCCATGCAGTCTGTCTAGAACATTTCTGCATGGGAAATGTGAAAACAAGCAAATATCCTTAATATATTCTGAATGAAATTAAAAATCAAAACAGCTAAAGGTGAAGCTCCCATGGAGGCTTGCCTTGATTGACTGTACCAAATTATCTAGGTGACCTTTTCTTAGTATTATAATGTCAGAGTGATTGGCATGCCAGAACTGAGATTTTATTTCTCCTTGTAGGGGATCAGACCTCGGGTTGTATGTATAGATCTGCTTTATATTTCATTCACAAGATCACATAATTTTATATATATATATATATATGTGTATATATATATTTGTGTATATATGTATATATAAATAAAAAATCGCTTCTCCATTTTTGTAACTGGAGAAAAATATTCTAAATCACTAATAAATGAATTCATAAATGGTCTTTAATAAGGGGCCTCATTGCAGTTCATTCCACTGATTGACTCTAGACAGTGGCAGCACTTTTCCTTTCCACAGTTAATGTTGAGATGAATTTATTGTGTGATGTGTTCTCCTAACTTCTCTACATTTATACCAAAGACAAGGGAGAATACCCTGAAAGTTAAGGATGCTGCTTGTTACTTTGTTTTTATTTTTTCTGGTTTTTTTAATTCTCAATTTTTCTCTAACTCAGGAAAAGCATTGTCTAGACAAGATGGCCCAGCACCCTGTCCAGCTGAAGATTGAAAATGTACAATGCAAAGGCAGCAAGAGACAGACAAAAGCAGTCAGGGCAGAGGAAGGCAATGATTTTGGGGGTGTTTGCCACAGCTGATGTGTGTTTGTTTTCTAGTTCTCACCTCCCTGTGCAATCCCAGGCTGAGCTCTGTTCTCTGTCCTTGTTTATAGTTGATGTCACAGCAAGAAGACAAGGTGCCATTAGCTTTTACTTGAAAGGTCATATTGAAGCTATTTTCCTCCAATCTGAGAGATTTCAGCCATAGCAAAATAAAATTTTAAAATTTGGCCTTAGCAAGGCTCCTAACCTCTCTGTATCACAGAGAAATAAGTTAAACATTGAATTGTATGTTGGGCAATTGCTTCAAAATTGCTCAACTCACTTTTCAGATCCTGGTGTCAGTTATTCTCTGTGTGAAAGAGAATTAATTCTTCCATATTTGGGAAGTTATTCTGCAAATTTTAGCTTGTCATTAACAGAAAAAAAAGGATGTCAGGATATATTTTAACTGCTTTAAAAAAATGCACTGAAGTAATGTTTAATGTGAAGAATATGGGTGATCCCATCCCTGATAATAAATGCATTGGGGTGTCAGATGTGCCACTGGGCTCCTGGGGCTGGCTGGAGATTTGGATGTCTCAGCTGAGCCGTGGTGACTGACCCTAGACTGACCCTACTTGATGGCTTTGGCAGGGTTACTTGTTCATTTTGTCACTTTTAATTTTGTGTTGTTACTAGAATAGTGTTTGAAATTAAGGTTCAAACTTTATTTTCTCTTGACCAGGAAAAAAAGAAGAAAGACATATCTCTACACTGTTTACATGAATATTGACCACAAGGTGAGCAGGACGCTCCTCTTTTTTTGTGAGAAGCCTGCTTGTCAGCATGCCAGTGATAGATCAGATGTAAAGAAAATCACTTCTGCAAAACCAATTTGCTAAGGGGCTTGTAAAATCCATTTTTAAAAAGTTACTGAGGCAAAAAAAGTGAAGGACCAGCCAACCAGATATTTTGATTGGCTCCTCAAGGTCAAAACCTGATTACTAATTCATCAAATACCTTACTGGTAGCGCTGCTTGAAGAGCAAACAACTCCGTGCAGATGTTCTGCCTAATAATGCCAATATGGAAAGAATGCTTTACTCACTGCCAGTATGGAAAGAAGGCTTTACTCACTTTTGGCAGAGCTGCAGTGGTGGGAGCCTTGGCCCCCCAGGCACTGGCAGCCCAACTCCGTGCAGGGCCCGCGGCAGAGCGCGGGACACCGGAGTGCAGCGAGGATCTCCTCCCAGGCAGCAGAGGGCTGGTTTCCAGCAGGGAACTCTCCCTTCCTGCTCCCCAGCACTCTCCTTTCACACTCATTTTCCAAAAGGGCTATCAGTGCCCTCGCCCAAGCCACGTCATCTTTGAGCTGCAGGTCCAAAAGGCAGATCTCGATTGCCTCATCCAGGTGTTTTGCCAGGAGGCCTTTACATGCCAAGCCGATGGTGGAGTTTGCAAGAATTTGGTGGCAAATCTCCCGAGCTTTGGTGGCAGTCAGGCCATTGGGAGTGGGCCATGACAGAGGAATTTTCATCCGAACCCCTTCAAAGTAGTCCTCGGGGAAAAAATACGCAAAGCTCTCCGAGTGTCTCTGGGCTGGGCCATGCAATGGGTGAAAGGACGAGTCTTTATAATACTTGTCTTGCCTTTTTGCTTTTCTTAGGTCTCCCGTTGGTTTGGTAGAGTCAATGGAGCTGTTGCCATTCACGGAAGCATTGTGTGGGAGAGGATTTAGTGGGACCTCAGGGCTTCTTCGCTTTTGGACTGATTTAGAAAAATATCTTTGACCAAAAGTCTTGGCTGGTGGTTTCCCATCTTTTCTCAAAGTTGACTCTGCTTCTGCATGAGTGACAAACTCAGATGTAACATCCAGATATGGGATTGCAAAGGTGTGGTCCACATGGTCATGATGGCAACCAGAGGGCTCAGGGGAAGGAGTCTGAAAGGCATTTCTTGTGTTTGCCACAGGTGCAGGCTTGGTGCTCTCCTTCTGGCATCTGCAGAAACTTTTCCTTTGTTTCCTCTCAGAGGGTGCTGGAGTCTTGTCAAATAAACTTTTCCCCGGAGGAATTCTGATTTAAAAATAGGAAGGGATTAGCAGGAGAAAACTTTCAACAAATTAGTTTATCATACAAGGAAACTTTCACTGAGGGTAGGGTAAAGCATAAATTCCCAACCTGAAAAAGTACCTGAGAAAATGCTTAAGTTTAATCTGTTTTCTTTAGTCACTTTTGCACTGCCTTACTTGAGTTGTCCTGTGTGTTTTCTAGCACTTCATGGAGACTTTTTATACCAGATGTTTAAGTGGTTTGCTGGAGCGTTGCCTATCTGCTTGACTTCTCTTTGCAGGGCTTTCTCTGAGGTGCAGGTTACCCTTTGTGTATTATACATGAAAGAGGCCTTGGATGTGTCCCTGGGTGTCACAGCTAACTCTTGGAGAATGACAAAAAAGTTGTATTTGTTTCAAATCCTATATTATGAAAATCACCTTTATCTGTGTGCCTGATCTGCCCTCTAAGATGTATATATGTATATTGCTAACTTTTTTCTTTTAAATGTCTTACCCCCCCTTTTTTCTTTTCATACCTAATTTCATTCTTTCCTTCTACTAGAGTTCTCTTTGATTTTTTTCTATCAACACAAAGCAGTTCTCTATTGATCATAGGGCTAGGCTATCATATAAGCTGAGATGATTCTCTTCCCCCTTTTAAATTTAGTCTTTAATGATGGATGAACTTCTAGATAGTACAGTTTGAATAAACAGCCATGATTCAAGTTTCTTCAGAAATCTCAAATCTCTTATTGATCTTGTTTGTGAAGCACAAGAGGAATCCTAGAGCTTCATAGGAAAGGATATGTTTCTTGTCCCAATATTTTGCAGCATGTTATTACTAGACAAATTTGAAAGAGCACCAAAAATTAAAATCATTTTGGCATTAATTTTGTCTTGCAGCCAAATGTTGGGGTTTCAGGAAAGTGAAAGCATTCGCCAGCATATTGGAGCCAAACCCTAGATACTGTTGTTGGAAACTGAAATTGCTTTTATCCAATTTGTTAGAAATACATTTTAAATGGCATATCTGATATTACCAATTTAATCATTGACACAATCATGACTTTAAAACAGAACATCTCAGTGACAGTGGCAAAATGAAGCTATTTCCTCTCCTGAAACATGAGCACAAACATTTATGGAACTGTTTTGTCCAAAGTGTGGGCTCAGCAGGAGACAGTATGAGACAAAAGGATGGTTTTCATGCTCATGGAAATGCACAAGCTGTTCTGAACTTCTCTATAGTCTAGGAAAATAAAATGTTTTTGATGATTGAGAGACTTGTCCTTTGGGCAAAACATTTTAGTGTCTGAATGAGTGTCCTTCAGGCTCCATTCCTCTGGTTCTATAGAGGGGTTATCTGCCCCTGAAGCTTCCCTGACTCAGCATCAAGTAAATTTAAACCTAGACTAAGGCAGCAGCAGTAGCTCCTCCTTTGGTATAACACTACATAAACTAGAGGCTATTGTAAATATTATTTACTTATTTAAAAAATAAATCAACCACATAAACTGGTACAGAATCAGGACAGAAACTTAATGCACCAATGAAAATTTCAGTAAATCGAAACTCTTTTGCCTTGCTATCTTACTGAAACAAAATCCTCTGTTAATCCTACATGAAACCAATTACTTACATTTGGTCAGCCCCTGTCCCGAGAACAGAGGTGTATGGTGTGGAAAGAATGGAAACCCCATCCTCCTTCACAGCCACTCACATACAGCTGCTCCTCAGTGAGCTCAAATGTGCCCTCTGTCCCCTGCATGAGATGACCAGACTCTCATTCCTCTGAGCCACCCACTATAATCCAGGAAGAGCTAAAGAAAAGTTTTTTCATCCAATTGAGCTGGATGCTATTATAGAGAAAGTGTCTAGAATTTAACAGCATTTCTGCTGATTTCTTGGTATATTTTTAAATGTCTGAAGATTTTATTTTGCCTACTTAAATCACGTGTTTTGAAATTCATCTTTTCTCTGGTTGCTGTTTAGTGGCTGGGAAGCTCTGATGTTGTTTTTCTGTTTAAAAGTTGTGTTGGAAAGCTGGTGTGTAAAACTGATCTGTGCATGCAGGGCCCTGCAGCTGCTTGAGAGAGGTGGGAGCCAGGGAAAGCTCTGAACTGCCAGATGGTGGGCACTCAGATGGCTTCAGGTGCTGGAGAAAGCCTAGCATGATTTCAGGGTTATTTAAAATGAAATTAAAAACAGCAGCAGAAGAGTCACCCTCTAGCTTTTGTTTTTTACTGGGCCGTTTCTCTGTGAGTGGATCAGAGAATGATCCAGTCTCCTTGGAGGTGACCTCAGGTTCTCTATTGGTTTGTTTTTCTATACAGGTTCTGAGGGCTCCTTGAGAATCCATCCTTGGGAGTAGTGCAAGATGAAACTCACCACCCCTCCTGCCCTTCACACTTAGCAGGAGCTTCTGCCTTTCCTGAAGAATCTCCATCACACAGCCCTAGAAAACTCCTCAGTGTTTTATAACTAAATTCCTTTGCACTGCGCTTTGGCTTCAGCTTTTTCAACAAAATTGCTTTGAGCAAGTTCTCCTAAGGACCTTTTAGCTCTTTTTTGGGGCAGTGAGTTATTGGTTGGTTCTTGCACCAAGCTATTTCTCCATCTGCCTTCCCAGAAGCAATCTCTGACTGATTATCCCATTATTAGGATGTTAATGACAGCTGTTGAATTCTAAATAGGAGAATTTATAGTGACAGGCCAAAATAGGCATTAGGTAGCCATTACTTAGCCCCACTCAATAGAACAGAACTAGAATATGATAGAGGTGCTTGTTTATATTCTGAAGTGTAAGTAGTCTAAAAACTCATTGCTCCTATAGGATTGTGCTGTACTTCCCATGTCAGATTAAGTGCTATGTTAGTGTTTTGCCTTCTTTTTCCTTGCTTCACAAACCAGGCTACACAAGCAAACCCCTTCTGGTTTTAGGAGCACCTATTAGGCATGTTTGAAGTTCAGCAAAACAAATTAAAATGTGGGGCAGGGATAGGGACAGGGGCTGTGACAGGGAGATGTCAGAGTCAGACTCCTGGCTCTGTTTCCAGACCATCTGTCCCAGAAAGTACAAGTTTTCAGAGCTCACTGTCATCATTAGTAGAATTGATATTAGGTTTTAGCATGGTATGTATATTACCAGACTTTGTCAAAATGTAACATTTAATCTATACTCACATATTGTAATTAGCGTTCAGGAATAAAAGAACAAGAGAAAGATGAAACCCTTAATTAATCCCTACTGTCAGCTACCTACATTTTCAAGTGTGGGTGAGAACTGCTTGTTTTTTTTTAACAGCTGAGAGGGATCTTAACACAGCTGTTAACATGGCATCACTTGTGAATTTAGAACTTCTCTCAGTAACTGCTGCTGTGTTTTGTGCTGACTGAAGATTAAGCCCCAGTGCTGCTGGGATGGAGATGGGCCTTCAGGCTTCTCCTTTAGGTTAAGGAGATCTCTGTCAAGCCATTAGGGGAGTCTGTAATGAAATAAACCCGTCAAGGCCATTTGGAGCAGTGCTAAGAGCATCTCCTGGGTGGGAAGTCTGTGGCTTTGTACCTCCACTCCTCTATGAAGTCTTCCTCAGGCACGTTGTTGAGGTCGTTGTGAGCCATCCCATCAAAGAGGCCGCACAAGCCCCGGGTGCTGTTGAAGTCCCTGCCCGGTGTCCTCACTGTCACACCCATTCCCCACTCGCTCAGGTCTGCTCGAACAAATGCCCCAGAAGGGAACAGGATCTGAAGAGGCAGGAAAAAAAAAAGCTCCAGTGAATTGAAGCTCTTGCCAAGCTTTTTATGCAATAAAAAACGTCTCTTTCCATAAACAAAAATTTCAAAGCAGGATGTTAGCGATGGCGAAGGTAATTTAAGATCACTTAGAAACACTATAAATATTTATTTGTGCTATTATTTGGCTTGCTTTCAGATTCCATGGCATTAATATCTGATAGAATTACATAAATATATAACTGCATGAGTACTTTCTTCTTAAATAATTATTTACATCCATTGAAGTTTTCCCAGTGGTAAGTTACCAGCTAATTTTTAAAGTGACTTCCATGGCAATAGGGCCACCCCTGTGTCTTTTATTTTAATAATTTTATAATGATAACTTTTTTTAGAGAAACTGCCAAGATTGAAAAATATCTTTCTTCTTTCTGAACAATTGTTTCATTTTCCAAGGCCGGATTATCCAGAAAATGATTGTGTTTTAAAGTGGATAAAGCAATTTTCTCATTAAAGGACTAGTGGTAGGCTTACACTGACCTTTAAAAGGAAAAAAAAACCTAGCGGGGTTCAAAACAAGAAGTAACTGTGTGGATAATGGATTTTTCAGATTGGTTTACTAACCAAATAATAAAAGGGAAAAAAAAAACAAAAAGAAATTATCTGTTCAACTGACCTTTTTTTTTATTATTTGCTGTATTTTTACAGGTAAAAAAACTATTTGAAAATTATCTGGGCCTGGAGAGGGAGCAGGAACATACTATTCTGATAAGTAGCATTAATACTTTCTTTTTATCCAAAATTAAACCTTTTCAGTTAATCTTAAAAATACATTAGAGTTACAAACATCTCGTTATAATAATTTCAAAATAATTATTTTCCTTTTTTAAGTGGCTCCTGCCTAAATATAATTTATTAATCCAAATTTGTTTTGTTTTCCTTTATTTTGGCTGGGGATTTTCTGGTCCCTTTGAAGTCCCTCCCCATGAAGTCTACTCATACCTGTGAAGGCGTAACAAGTTCATATTTTCATTCTTGTGCTTGAATCCAGAGTTTACTCAGAGTTTGGCTTCACTAAATTATAATTCTGCCCATTTTAGTTCCCCATTACTTCAGGTTTTTTCTAGGGGGCTGTGTGTAAAACCCTTGCAGTCAGAACTGCTCAGTCTTCTGCACTGTCCACATTAATATTTCCAGGTGTGGATTGATTTTGGGAGTTTGGAGGGCTCTAAGCCTTTCCTATCCTGCTGCCCTGGGCAACACATCCCACCTGGATTTAATGCTGCTAATTGAGACTTCAAAGAAGTTTTTTTGAGCCCTCAGTTTGCAGAGTTATTTAGTGACTGCCTGCTGGAAGCTGCCACTTTGCATGACCCAACCCCATTCCAATCCTCCTTGACCATTGTGGGAGCCAGTTCCTGAGCTGCATGAGGATAGTGATGGACAAGTGATGGGAGAATTGGGATGCACCCCACTCACCCACTCGGTGGTGTGCTCAGGGATCTTGTTTTCTGCTGCACAGCTCCTGTAGGTTCCCCCTCACCTCACAGCAGGATTCATATTGTGTCCCCAGTCTGCCCTGATTTGTTTCCCTGAGTTTTACCTCAGGTGTAAATGAGAATAGGGATTCTTTGCTAAGATTGTCTTAGTAATAAAACAGTAATTATATTGCATTCAGTTGCAAAATGAAATGACAGCTTGATTCCTGCTTTTTCTCTGTTCTATAATTAACAGACTTTCAATTACTGCCTTCCTGAGGTCTATTCCAAGTGAGATCACAAGGAGAGCCAAGCACAGGCACTTCCTGCATCATTCTGGCTCTGCTGTGGACCGATCTTCATCCAAAACATTTCATAGCAATAAATCTTGATGATACAACTCTAGGATAAAATTATCTTCTTGGCCATAATTTGCAGCTCTTTTCCTTACCAAAACCCCTGGTGCAGCCTGCTCTTATTTTTCCAGTGATTTCAGTCTATTAGTGTGGATAAGCAATACTTATGCAAAGTAAGTTGAGGCCATATATTTGTTTAGGCAAATGCTTTATGTTACAGCAAATGTTGCACATTTACAGCCCATTTTCATAGCTTTTGGGGGCTCTCTGGCTCTGACTAATAGTGTCTTACTGCTTCACTCAAAAACTCCATTACTCTGCTACCTGTGATCTTTCCTTGCATATTTATATCTTGAGCTCTGCAAAGAAATTTGCTTTATGTGATGTGGTTGGGTAGTGCCTGGCATAAGCAAACATGGAGTGCTGCAGAGAGTAAGCAGTGCTATCAGAACTCTGCTGTGTCGCCAAAAAATTTCCAGAGGGATTTGTTTGGTTTGGTTTTACACTTTGCTAAACCAATGCTTTAACCAGCTACTTCTCTGCCTCTAATTTTGCAGTACATTTGGCTGCAAGCACTCTGATGGCTTCAGATATTTTCTTAGCAACTGTCAGAACCCAGGCAGGACATCCCTCTGGTTGCCCTGGGGGGCTCGAGCCCCTGCCAGGGGGCTCAGAGCCTTGGCACAAAGCCAAAGACACCTGCAGCTTTGATTTTAACCCATGGAGAAAATTACCAACCTTGCATGAGGATTCTCAAGCCATGAGAGTTTAAGTAGAATGAGAGTTAGTTTGTTACAAGATAGAAAAGTAGAATTTTGAGTTTTTAGAATGGGGGTTTGTGAGGTTCTGTGAGGTTTGGGACCCTGATTTGTTGTTAAAAGTCTCTGTTTCAGCCCGCACGTTCAAAGGAGGAGTCAAAGCTCTTCAGTTTTTCGGTCTCAAGGTTGTTTATTGTATCTTATCTATAAAGTTTTCTCCCTGCCCAGTGGAGGTCCATCCAGCAGGACAGTCAGAGGCACTCTGCCTGCCCCCAGGGCGGTGTTATCTTTATATACTACAAACTACGTATAACATGTTTACAGGTATTTTCCAATATCTATCACCTATGTTAGACAGTGGGCTTCTACTCTAAACCAATCTAAACGTGCCAACATCACCAGTGAAGATGGAGGTAGAGAAGAAGAAGAAGAAAGGCTAGACACACCCAAAACCCTCCATCTTGTCCCCAAAAACCCCATGCCAAAAATCCTAAAACCTACATTTACACCCTGTGAGTACTTTATTTTTACACTATTTAAACTGCCGTGGCTTTTATCTCTTCATGTAAAGGTGGCAATTTGTTCCATGGTTCATAATCGAACCCACTGGTGTTCTGGAGTGTGTGCCAGGGTCTCCGAGGCCCCTGGCAAGGGTCTTGGAAGCTTCAGACTCCCAGAGGGATGTCCTGAGTTCCGACATGGGTTCAGAAGCCAAGATGGAGGGATTTGGGTGTGCCTTGTCCTTCTTCTTTCTCCATTTAGCCTCCATTTTCTGGGTGGCACTATTGGTTTGGTTTAGAGTAGAAACACTCTTTCTAGCATAGGTGGTAGGTATTGGAAAATTAGTGTAAATAATGTATATGTAGTTTTTAGTATAAAAAGATAACACCACCCCAAGGGCAGTCAGTGTGCCACGGACCGACCTGCCAGACAGACCTCAGCAGGTCAAAGAATGTTTCATATAACAGAGAATAAACAACCTTGAAAACCACAACTGAAGGATCCTGACTCCTTCTTCGATCTTGGGGCTGGGAAAAAGAGACTTTCTAACACCTTGGGGTCATCTCGACCACAGAAACCCTGAGAGCAACTTCACTGATAATCCAGAAATATTAAACACGTGTTCTCAAAGCACAACCGCCACAAGAGCGCTCAGCCATCCACACACGTACTGTTATTTTCCTGCCTCCATAAGACTTCAGGATCTTGACTTGTGGCGATGCCTCGGCGCTTTTGATGGTCAGCTGGGGCCTGCTGTCCTGAAAGTGGCCATTGCAGGTGTCCAGCACCACGGTGTCCCCCCCTTCTCGTGCAGCTACGCCGCAGTTGCAGGCGGTGGCGGAGCGGTGGCCGCCACAGTCCCACTGGCGGACGTGCACCTCGAACGCCCGCGACTCGCTGCAGCTCAGCAGGAACGTCCCGATTTTATGGCTGTCGTAGCGCCTAAACCACCACAAAGAAACAAAACCAGACAGGGTTAGGCACCCTCAGCATGCTCCTGTGTTGGGAGTTCGCTGGCACTCGTACAGCAGCGCTCCGTAATTAGAGCAGGGTGCTGGCTGGCCTTGGAGGAGGGAGCCACGCGCACGTGGGGAAGAGTTTCTCTGGCTCTGTATCCAAGGGAACGCCACGGCAGTTGTTAGCTGGAAGTACCTAAGAATTCCTGTGAAAAGCAGGAGTTGTGTCCCAGCTGCTGCCATGGCAATGGGCATGGATAAAAAGGGTAAACATTTGATATAAAGCAAATGGGAAGAAGTTTCCTGCCTCCAGGTCTTAATGAATATATTTTGGTTCTAACTGGCTGATTTTAGAGTGTGATGTTCAAAGGGAAATCAGTGCTCAAATAACCTATTCTGTGACTAATCACCAAATTTTACAAGTCTGGCTGTGGCTAGGTAAAGGCTTCCTGTGAAAATCTGGGATTCTACTGAAAGCCAGCTAAAATGAAGTTTATTCCTCCCCCTGAAACACTTGCCCCTAAGCACAACTTTCACACTCAATGGATCAGCAATCAGCGTGGAGAGCAATTCAGGAGTTTCATTCTTTTCTGTAAGGAACGTCCCTGCTCTGTCTGGGTGAGGCCAAGAGCAGGATAACTTTAATAACTTTGCAAGTGTTTGGCCTCTGCATGAACCCTCTGGAACCTCTGGGGTTTCTACCACAGAGGCCTGTGAGAGGACCCTCTTCTGCTTATTCTTTGTGCTCTCACTCCATAAACTTGTCTCATTCTCACTCTATTTTATTCTGCTATATAAAAGGAAATAGTAGCCATATACTTCATATATGTTGTTGATGTTTTCTCCCTATAAGCCAGCAGCTTCCATGTTTAAAAACAATAGATTATTCTGCTTTCTTTTAAGGCACTGTGGATTAGTTTAAAACTTGATTTTTACGAAATTAACTAATATGGAAACGAAAACATAAGCTTATAATAATAAGCTTTATTATTTTCTACAATAAAAAAACATTAAAAGGAATGTATAAAATGCTTCTGCTAAATAACAGGATTATTTTTTAAACAGTGCCATACAAACATCCACATTGTTTCGGGCCATTAATGTTTCTTATGCAGAGGAACAAATAGCTTGTGACTTTTTCACAAGCATATTTCTGTGTTTTGTTCCTCTTCAGAAAAAAAGCTATAGATAACTTTGTAGCTTAATACATAGTAAAAAATTTAAACTCCAGCTCCTTTTCTCTGATAGAAAACATGTCTGACTTTATCTTTCATCTTGAAAAACTTAGATTGGCCATAAAGTGATAAGATTTTGAATGGTTCTGTCTCATCCTACTTTCTAATCAGATACATAAATCCTGTACTACACTGCATAGATGCTGCTGCTAAGATTGATCAGAACTAAGGACAACATAAAAAAATAGATAATCTCTTTAAACCTCTAATACTCACTCCATTTGGATGTCTTTGTGGGGGAGAAAGAGGATATTTTATGAGAGCACCTTCCACAGTTTCCTTCTGCAGGACCAGCTTAGGAGGAGAGGTGTTTAAGGAGGCTGATGGCAAATCAGACATCAGATTGGCTGTACCCAGACTAATCATCTCTGTCTGGTAGAGAAGGCTCTTTTTGCATATGCATATAAATGTCACTGCAGTCAGGGGAGCTATTTATTGCTTAATAATCACCGACAGTGGAGCCAATCCAACCCTCCTGGAAGTCACTCTGAGTCCTTCAATTAAGTCATGGCATAGATTGCATAGCACAAACCTGCACC
The DNA here is from genome assembly GCF_027477595.1 of Haemorhous mexicanus. Taxonomy (NCBI): domain Eukaryota; kingdom Metazoa; phylum Chordata; class Aves; order Passeriformes; family Fringillidae; genus Haemorhous; species Haemorhous mexicanus. The sequence goes on along the minus strand of NC_082348.1, from coordinate 5,343,607 downwards.
GTGCCTAAATTAGAGTTTTCCGGAGCCTTCAAATCAGTTGGATGGATAATTGCATGTAGTCAGCTAAAGTTTTGTGATGTTTACACAACTGTAATTGTGATAATGATTCTTTGGACAACCTTGGAGTTGCCTGTAGTACTAAATGCCTGAAGTAGGCTTAGAGCAGCTTTTGCAGGAGGGAGTTCTGCGTGTTCCTTGGGAACCAGGCACCACTATTTGTATCTAAATCTCCCTCCCCAGTGCCCTTCCCCACCCTGCTCCCTTGAGAGTCTGCAGCAATGGGCAGCCTGGGTGAAAAGGGGTTCCCTCCCTTCCCCTCAGTGTGCCTAGATTGTTTTCCAAGGGGGGAAGCAAGTTCTTGTCCTGGCACGAAGTCATGGCTTGAGTTATGCTCTTTATCCAGTAATTATAAAACACTCCTGAGTGTTTGGTTATGGCAGTGAGCTTCTATAGGAATAATTTCTGTTGGTAAATCAGGAGAGGGACAAAAGGGCGTATAGACATATGTAAACTACTACCTAGTATTGTTCAATTAACTCACACCCTGCACTTCCTCTTCACCAAGCAGCACTTACCTTTGTATTTATTCAGTGTTTTATTCAGTGGTCATTCCTGAAGATTTTCCACCACAGCTTTGCCACCAAATTATTTGATTTGTTGGCATGCCACTCCAGGCTCCTTCTTTCTCTGCTACTAGGAGCAGTTTCATGGTAGGCTTGACCCTATGAAGAGCTGGGTGATGCTGAAGGACATTCTCTGCTTTCAGAGTGTTCATCCCATCACGTTGCTCTCAGAGGAGATCTTGGGTTATATTCAGCAGGCACTGGATGCCTGGGGACACCAAACTGCTGCAGACTATCAAAACCCCAGCACCTGACAGGGCTACTCATGCCCAGGACCTAGCTGTGGGCTCCTGTGATGAAAGTCATTAAAGCCAACCAGCAAATGGTGCCATTTCCTTGGTGATAATATTGTTGGGATATTATAGATTAGTGAAAAATTTTGAGAAGTCTGAATAATCTTTTAACATTTTTTTGGTTAGGTAAAATGCAAAATAACATAAATGATGTATATAGTTCCCCAATCAAAAGAATTTCCCATTTTTACTTTGCCCTAAAAGGATTTTCTGCATATTTAGTTTTAAGCTAGTACTTCATATTTAAGAATCTGCGATTTATGGCATGAAAAGCTTTTATATTTATAATGTGCCATAACCAGTAATGAGGGCTATACTTTTGCTTTACCAGGCTTTCACATTTGTTTAATTTAGAAGGTACTTTGCTATAAAAGGAAGTGCTCTCTCTGGATTTTAGCTGGTATAATTAACGTTATTTCACATCTACGCTCCAATATACACAAATTGATTGTGCTTATGCTGTAAAATATGACACATTCCTCTTTGATTTTCAGTCACTCCTTTTGGTGAGAAGAATGAAAAGATTACAAGATAAATATTCCTACAGACATATATTAGCAGGAGGCACAGCAAAGGGGAGTGTTATTAAGGAGTGGGAGTTGGGTATTTCAGTTGTCTAATGAATAGCTGACTACCTCAGATGTAACGTGACCTCACTATGTCAGATTAAAACCATTGGAAACATCACAATAGAAGTTAAAAATTACATTGGAAGTGGCCACTTCAGTAAGAAAATTGTACTGCTAATAGGAAAAACACTTCCCGACTTTTGATTTTTATACCATTTTTCAATTTTCCAAATTTATTCAAATAACAATTTTTATTGAAGCTAAATTTTAAATTTTTAATGATTTAGTTTAAATTTTGAATCCACAAAATAGTCTAATTTCAAACAAATTTTCCCATCAGATTCCCTTACATGAAAAAAGGAGAATGCTTCCCTTCCAGACCTCTGTGTCAGCCTTTGCCTTCAGATTATAGTTTTGTACCAGGACAGAAGCAGGAATTGCTTTCCTCACTCCTTAAAGACAGAGCTTTAAAATCATTTGCTAACGTGGTAACTAACATTTTTTTTTGGATAGGCAGTCAGAGAAGTTGCTTAACTGATGTCTAATAAGGTAGCCTAATCATTATAATAATTGAAAGAGAAATTATTTGCAATAATAAATGGGATTATAAGTAGGAGTAATGGGACTGTGAAATGATGGGTAAGAAACTTGGCTGAATATCAAGAAGTGATACATCTTAGGGAAATAACCCAGTTATTGAGATGGACGAAGGCCCATCAGCATGGCTCATTTAAAGCTGCACTGGACAGAGCAGAGATGAATGAGTGTCCACAAGGAAAAAAGTGCAGCTTTTGAGGGGCCAAGCTGATCCTGGGTTTTTCCTCGTTCGAGTCTGTGTGACTCTGAGGCAGGATGACACAGACTGATGGGCTTTTCCAAACTCCCTGGGCCAAAATAGAACATAAATTGCTTGGAAGCATTTCTGTGTGATATCAACAATAGGATTTAAAAATGAGTTATTCAAATAAAATGGCTTTATTTGGTTTTAGACCTTTGTTCCCCATAGAAGCAAAGTAAAAATGTGCTACATGGCTGGAAGGGTATCCTCGTTACAAGAGGTACTTTTCAGCTATTTATAACTCCCTAAACACAAGAGATCACTGACAGATCACTGCCTGTTCCCAGCCCTAAATCAAAAGGGAGTATTTTAGAATATAAATGTATGGAGAGGTTTGAAACAATACTCTAATCTAGTTTAATATCTCAGAGTTGAAATAATTGCAGCTACATGAGGTATGGGAATATCTTTGAACCTCATGCAGTTCTAATGAAGCTTCCAAAGCAAGAAAAGCACCCAAACATATATGAAACAAGTTCCTGGCCACATTTAAATGCTGTTCAGCAAAGCAGAAAGGGGACTGGGAAACCATGCATAAGCAGAGCTAATCTCCTATCTCAGACTGCCCAATTTACATGAAATCTTTGTTAGAAGCAGAAGTGTAACCTTTAATGGAGTCACTGCCTTTCTTACTCACACTTCATCAACTGATTTCTCCAGCTTTGACATCATTTCAGATGCCACCTCCAGAGCATGTTGGACTGTCATTGGGATGTCAGGAGAGCAGAAATTCCCACCTGCCAAGCCCTTGTGGATGCTGTGCACCCAAAGTCATTGTCTGTGCCACCAGGAGGTAATGGCAGAATGACAAAATTGAAATGTCATCTGAAATATTTGCAACATTGGATCAAATGTGCCCGGTGCAAATTTTAAAAGCTTTCAGTGATGCCAGTTAGCTGGGATAAACGGATAAATGAATGATTAGGGGAGTTAAATGTGGAAAAGTTCTATACAGTTCAGGTTGTCAAACACAAAGGCACCACTTTGGCTCAGTAAGTCTTTAAGCAGCTTATTGCTGGGTAATACAGAAGGACATTTGGACACTACAGGAGGATGTACAACCTTATTTTTGCATTCTTCTCCTGATATTTGACACTTATAATTTCTGCACTTTTTTATCTGAGACATAAGAGCCATATTTTTGGGTTTTTTTGGTTGTGTTTGTGATTGTCACCTCCAGCTGGACATAAACCAGCTCTGGAAACAGAAGAAATCAAGAGCATCCTTCTGATGAGTGACTTTGCAGCAGATGTTCCTAAACTCCTGGGAAGGCTGTCCCTGTGTGCTGTGCTGCCCTGGTGTCACTTGGGTGGCACTGGGGTGTCACTAACATGACAACATGTGGTGCAGACCCCCTCACAAAGCCACTAGTGATGGCTCTATTTGAAGAACATTTTGGAACCTGACCTTTGTCTTGTAAAAATTATTCAGACTCGAACCCATTGCTTCTCAAAGATGAATCCATTTCTAGTCCTTTTGTTAAAAGGAGTACACAGCTGGAAGGAAAGCACTTGTGCTGTTAAAGGAGTACATTCCTCATTGTAAGCAAACCTGTTCAATGCTGTTTTGATATTCTAATGTAAGCCCAAATGCATGCCACATCCAGAAACTGATAACTGCAGTAATTGAGCCAAATTATTTCAAAGTAAAATACTCACCATCCATCAAATGTGATAATGTGTGGATCAGTGAAAGAGTAGCAGTTCCCTGTTGGGAGGTCTCGAACTGTGACCTAGTTAAAATGAAATGTGTAATGAATACAGTCCACACAGCAGTTTTCCTTCATTACTGCTCCTCACAAAACATTAGGGGCAGGATTCATGGGTTAAGTACAAACCACAATCTGACTTCTGAAACATGATTGCAGATGGGGACAAAATGGGCTTCGCTTTCAAACATCAGAGTTTAATCATAGCCAATGAGGGAGTTCAAAGTGCTCCTGTTCATCTGATGTAATGTCTTCCTTTATCTGGTAAAAGCTGAAGATTTTTTAATAAAACTTTTTGCTAAGGAGAAGATCATTCACTGAAATTACCAGGAGAATAGAGTGCTCATTAAATTGTACTAATTTTAATGCCTGAAGTATGGTAAAAAGGTATGCTATAATTAAGTAACATTAGCATGTTTAGTAGTAGCTGCCTGTCCCCCAATTTGACCTCAGATTTTCTGTACCACATCTGAATGGCTGATTTATCAATTTAATGTGGATGTTGATCAGATATTGATGAGGAGGCTCCAAATCACACTGCTTTCAGTATGTGGGTGAAACAGGAAAGGATCTACTGCAGCTGCAGAGATCTTTATCTCCATCAGCCCTTGACTCCTCCTTGGGCACCTGCTGGGTCACAGAGAGAGCCCTGGTACCCTGCAGGGAGCAGATGTGCCTGCAGAAGCCAGAGGCAGGCTCTGAAGCTGTAACACCTGGCAGTGCTGGACCCACATTGCCAGGTCTGCTCAAGAGGGTGTTTTTTAATGGCTGAGTGCCCTACTGACCAGCTCCCAAACGTGCAGGACTGGGTTGTGTCGTGATTTGTGATATGAAGAGCTCCCAGTCATACTGGTGGGAGTGATGGAGTGCTATGGTTTTCCATTATCCATCCTGACAGACTGATTTCTTGGCCAGGGCTGTTAATTCTTTGCTCCCTCCCTGCCCATGAGGAGCCCAGAGGTGCACTTCAGTTAGTTCTACCAGGATCCATGGAGCAGGGAAGAAGGATGGCTGCTATATCCCTGTGCAGTCTTTCAGTGACAAAGCAGAACCTGGCTTTTGGGAACAGGGGTGAAATTAAATAAATGAATTAGAAGGTGAAGATAGAACTTCAGTTCCTGACAACATTCCTTACCTGCAGCAATACATCATCTGTATTTCAAAATGCCCCTTAACCATGACACAGAAACACTGAGATGCCAACCTGTGTCTGGCACACCAAACTTTTAGAATGATGGTCTTGAAGACTGAAAAAATGAACCCCTCTCTGAACAACTTTTTGATCTGGGGTCAGCTGTATCATTTGGATTTACCATGTGATATGAAGTGTCTCAGAATTTCCCCATTTTCTCCACAGCCTCACACATCCTCAGTAAAAATTTAGCACAAACAAATCCATGTGCTCTTCCTGCTCTGTTCCTTCTTGCATGATGTCAGCAAAGACACAATTCCTGGTTGGAGGCAGGACTAGTTTGCTGAGGAAATCCTGTTTACAGGTATCTGAATGTGTTAGGATGTTCTGCCCACCATTTCTATTCAATTTTCAGATAAATAAAAAATATCTGAACAAGTCAGAAGGATTAAAGTTTATGTGGATTTTAATACATGGACTTTTTCTTGCTATGTTGCAAGAACTATGTTACATTAAGGCCTCTAATTAACTACAAAGCAGCAATGGGAAAATGGGGGGGAGGGAAGTATTGTCTTTTGTACTTCCATATATCAAGTTTTAACAGAGATAAATGGAATTTAATATTAAAATTGATTTATTCAATTTCACACTTGATACATCTTCATATTTTAATGAAAGCATTTGTAATTTCAAGAAAAAGTATGAGTTTGTGAGTGCCTGATGCTGAATTAGCTGTAATTTCTGGTTTGAGAATCTTAAAAAGAAGCCAGTTCTGGAGAAATGTTATACACCCATGCGAGGCATTTTGTCTTTGAATACTAATATTCTTTTGGTCAAGTTTAATCTTATTCTCTCACTACAAAATCCACAAAAATTAGGGCAGGGAATTTGTGGATTTCACTGGGGGATTGTTTTCAGTTACTTAAGATATGTCTGCTTGGATGTGCTTCTGCTCTGAGAAATTCAGCTCAGTCAAATCTGTGCTCTGGTTAATTTTTGGGCTGGCGGGATTACAGCTCTCAAACCTCTGAGCTGAGGTCCTGAAATAACTTCATGGACAAAGGGCTGGTCCTTGCTCACCACATTTCTTCATTTTAAATTTTTTTTTTATTTTGGACATTTTGCAGTGGTATAAATGAAGAGGTGGAGCAGCCACATGTGTCATGGAAAGTGTCCTGGCAATTCATAGCACAGTCACAAACTGAACACGGCACTGCTGAATCCCCTTCTGCTCTCTCCTTTCTGAGGCTCTGCCTTTCCTCTGCTTTTTCAGAAAATATTCTCCAAACATTTTCTCCTTGCTTTTCCTCTACCTCCTTCTCAAAAAGGTGCTCATTCCCTAACCCATGTTCTCCCTCTCCTCTTTTCCAGTGGATAGACGCACTCCTGGTGACCTCTCTGTTCAAGATCTTGGCCTTACTGATGTGCTGACTATTAATCACACCTAAATCTGTCAAAGCACAGCTAATTCCATTTAATTTTCTTGGTGTGTAAAGTGACTGATTTGCTTTACTCTGCAGACAGAGGGCATGGCTAGATCAGATATTAGAAAAAAAAATTCTTTATTGTGAAGGTGGAGAGGTTCTGCCACAGGTGGCCCAGAGAGGCTGTGACTGCCCATTCCCTGGAAGTGTCCAAGGACAGGTTGGATGGGGCTTGGAGCAACCTGGAACAATGGAAGGTGTCCCTTCCTGTGGCAGGGGTTGGAAATGGATGGTCTTTAAGGTCCCTTCCAACCCAAATCATTCTGAAAATCATCCCTAAAATTTTATTCTTTTTGGGAAAAAAAGGAAAATAAAAAAGAAAAAAAAAAGGAAAGAAAAAAAGAAAAGCCTCTCATTTGGATTTGCCACATTTTCCATGTGATTTCAGGACCTTACCTTCACATCCCTGGGTGTGTAAGCCCTCCAGAGAACATCCCTTGCTGCGGCCGGCCGGGCGCTGAGGCGGCTGACGCGGTTCCCGTCCTGCGCGAAGTCGGTCACGGCTGTCACTGTCACCCTGGCTGCTGCACAGCTGCTCCCTGAGCACGGCCCTGGCAGCAGATCCACCTGGCAGGCCGAGAGGGCGATGTCTGGGGGCCCTGGGACCTGGCTGCCTGGAGAGAACACCAACACAGAGTCTGACAAGAGTTGTCCAAAGTGCCACCCGTACCCTGTGCTCTGCTCAACAGAAACGCTTCTTGTCACAGGACACACATGCCTTGTGGCTAGGGTTGAAAGATTTAGCTGGGGTGTGTGTTCTACTGCCATCTGTCTGAGGTGGGGCAGTTCTCTGCTGTTCATTGGGCAGTTTTCTTCATCTCTCCCACAGCCAATCCTCCCTCCGGGATATCTCTACTGTTCATGGGCCATTAATTATTAATTATCTTCTGTTCATGGGCCATTGAGTGTCCCTGCATGGCTGATAAAATTCCATCATCCCACAGGGAGATGCTCCGCCCAGGGGAGGAGCCAAGCATTCCTACCTGGATATAATCTGACTTTTGGAACACCACAGCAGCCTTTGCCCACTACATTCCCAGAGGGAGAGCAGGCCCATCTCCAGCAGCCCTGGGCCTTCAGAGGAAAACTCCACCCTTGTGCAGGATCCCTGCTCCAGCAGAACCACAGCTGGCACTGCAGGAGGGCTGAGCCACCCTGGGATGGGACTGTGCCACCACCCTGAGCCACAGGGGGTCAGCTCCTATTCTGAGTCTGTCAGTGGATTGGTTTTTTGTTGGTGGGTTTTTTTTGGTACTATTGCATTTGTATTTTTTTTCAATTTTCCTAGTGGAGAACTGCTATTCCTATTTCCATATCTTTGCCCCAGAGCCCATTAATTTCAAAATTATAATAATTTGGATGTTTACATTTTCCATTTGAAGGAAGGCTCCTGCCTTCCTTAGCAGACACCTATCTTTTCAAACCACGACACCTTGGAACCAGATGGGCTTTGCATGGAGACATTTGTGACTGGCTGAATCTGGCATCCCTCTGCACTCTTTACTATGCTGCTTTTTTATCCCCAAAGTTTTCTAAAAACTCGGTGGTGTCTACTTTTCCACAGGTGCTAATATTTCTGGGACAATGGCATTATCTTTATGGGTCCATGCCCAGGGAATGAAGACAAGTGGTTCTCATGACAAAGAAAGAGATGGATCTGTGTTCTGGAAAACATTTCTCTTTCACTGCTGGAGTATAAGGAGGTATCTGCTGGGAGTTATTTAATTTAAAATAAACAGGTGTTTTGATGTGAAAAGGGAGGGTTCTCGAGTAAGGTTTTGGTGAACTATGGATCCACAACAGCAAGGCAAATGCAGCAGGTCTGTATTTATATTTTTTGGCTTAGTTATGTCATGGTGTTTTGCTTCCCAATCTGTAAAACGATGATGGTTTTATTTGTATCCTTCACAGAAGTATTGTGCTGATAAATTCACTACAAAAATGAGGAAAAATAATAAGCTATGGAGATACTGGCTATGTCAGCATCTGTGGTGGGTAGAGAAATGATGTGTGGTGACAAAATCAGTGTGACAATGGCACGGCACATCATATCTTTCCTAAAGGGACCTCTACACACAGCCAGAATGGCAGTGTCCACTTCTCTTGGGTCCTGACCTTTCTGCTGAGGTCTCAGGTAAAGGGCAAACCTGGATTTTTATTTCCATAGGTGTGTTTTCCTTTACACACACTGAATTATGACAGCATTTAGTTCTGAGCCATCTGGTCTGCACTACATACAATGTGCATTTTCTTCTCAAGAAGCCACTCAAGCTTTCATGAATCCTTTGGTTGATAGGAAATGAAAACTGTGGTCCCACTGAAGCCAGTCAGAATCTAAATGCCGATTTCAGGACTCAGAGCGTTTCTTGAGGAGTACTTAGTTTTCTGTCCCAGACCACTAATTATCATCAGATAAGAATAAAGTTCTAGAAGTGGTGGACATAAAATTAATCTGAGATGCAAACAAGTGATTTTCTGATATTAAAGTAAGTGATTTTTACCATTTTTCCCATTTGTAGAATTGCTTAATAATTTCTAGAGATGGCATTAAAGAATTTTAAGATGGCATTTTTAACACAATCAAATAATCACTGTTTTATTCCTTATGGAAAAATCTCATGAAATATAATTTAAATTAACCCTGTACAGTACTATGGGAACTGAACTAAAATCTACAGATATTAATGACGTATTATATCAAACCCTTAAAGGCTGCCTCACCTCACATCTTATAGAAAAGTCCTCGCTCATTTTCAAGGTTCTTGATTCAATTAAATTGGAGGTTTCCATGAGGAATAGTTATTGCCATTACAGCCCCTTGAGCAGTGCTCAAAACCCAGAACAAAAGTTTAAAATCAAAGAAAATCATCTTGTCAAAATAGTAGTGATAAACTTAACAGAAGCCGAACTCCAGTGGCTCTGCTGTGCCTTGGCATTCATTATGATATTGTCTGAACTTGGAGAGATATTTCTGTGCTTGTAATTAGCTTTCTTATCACTTATTCCCTACATAATTAGCACAAGAGAGTAGTTATATGGATTCAGTCAGACAAGGAGCTTGTCAGTTAATTTATTCGGTATAAACGAATTGCAGCTAAAATGGTTTTTATTTTTAATTTCCAGCACTGTGGCCAGCACACATTTTTCAGAAGCCTGCAGTGTTCCTTCAGATAAACTAATGGACCCTAAAGACAATAAAGGCTCAGAGCAAATGTGGTTGTGCAGACACCCAGCAGCAGATCCTCAGCCTTAAGTATATATAGATAGCTCAATAGATAACAGCCCGAGTGTCATCCCAGGAAATAGCCTCAGGATGGAGCAACCAAGGGCTAGAGCTGGCTTTAGTTTAAGCTGCAGAAATGAGTTGATCAAAACTAACAGGAATTTTCCACTTCAGTGACAACTTCCTTCAAATATGAGTTAATTGGATGAGCTGTGCCTTCCTCCTGGCACCTCTTGGCACCCACACATCAAGCCCATTGACAGCTTGGAAATAGAGCTGCTTCTGCAAGTCCTGTATCCTCTCTTTCTTCCAGTCAAGTGCACACTGTGGGGCTATAGGAGACCTTGGTGAGGGGTCAGTCCCAGTCCAATGTGCTGAGCTCAGCCTCCCCCACCTGAGACCTCCTGGCCCATGCTCTCAGTGTCAGAGGGATTCTGAAAGCCTTGATGGATGCCTAAGAAAATGTGAGTTAAACAAATGACTGGGACTTACTCCTCTCTGGTCCTCAGTGTCTGAGTTGGTTGGGGTCTGTGGGGATGGCCCAGCACACACCAGCCCTGACACCCCAGTCCCTCAGTGTGAGGCAGCCTTTCCTCCACGTGGCTATCCAAGGAAATCTGTTCCCATGAGCTCAGAGGATGTTTTCCTGATGGAGCAGCCCAGACTCCAAGCCAAGAGCAGTGTGTAGAACAGAGCAGCACTGAGCCATGGAGAAACGCAAAGTACTGCACGTAGGAGAGCCAACACAGCTGCTGGAACCATAAGGTGCTGCTCAGTCTAAGTTCATTGTGTTATGATACCATTTAAATTATTTTTCTTTCTTCTGTCTAAGCACTTGGCTGATGGTGAGGAGAGGGAAAGGGAATTAAAAAGAGAAAAATACCAGGACCTCTCTGGGTTTTGCCAACATTTTTTAGAGCTGGATTTCTGTGGGTAGAGAAATTGCAGCTGTAATCCTATCTCTAAACATTTCTCTTGTTGAGTCACTTAAGGAAGAGAAAGAAGTGACTTGTTAGAAAAAAGCTTGGGTGTTTTATTTAGTGCAAATGGAAAGCAAATACCCACGTGCCACCCTTAGGCAGGACTGCAAATCCACCTGATTGACCTGAAGACAGCATTTATTGAATAAAAGGGCAAGAGTTTTCTCTGTGACATTGTCAATGTTTTCCAGTTAATAAAATAAAAAAAACCCTAAATGTTTAGAAAGAGAATAATACATAAGCACAAGAATGACTTTTTCCTTCTGTATTAAGTTAGACAAAAACTATAAGCCAGCAAAAGAAAGAAAAAAGGCTTCACTATGCATTTACTGAATAATAAATCTGCAGGGGAGCTTTTTATTGATAATTAATGAAATTATTCTACCTAAGAACATTCCTGCTACAAAAAAAACCTCCTAAAAATGGAATTTTACGCTCCTGGAATTTAAAATAAGTTCTTCTACTCTCAGTTATTTCATCCATAAATCTCAACAGACTACTGTTCAGGTTATTGCTAGTCAGATTTATGGCTTTGGGGTTTTTTTCTCTCAAAAATCTGTCAGATGTAATCAGCTGTTTTATTTTGCAGATAAAAATATGGCCTAGTTTGCTGATTTTATGGCTTCTGCCCTTTGGTATTGATATATTATATTTTCTATTAGAAGTCATTGTAACCTAAACACTGGAAAAAGCAATCACATTGATTAGATGTCAATATGTAAAACTCTTACCCAAGTCCTCAGTACTTAGTTGCAAAGTGATTTTACAGGAATCATCCTGCCCAGGACAGGCAATGGGTACCGTGCTCAGGACAGTCAGAACATGCTCCTTGCCATCCTCTGCAATTTCTAGGGATTCTGGCAAAAACTGGAAATGAGAAAAGAATTTTAAGATAATTTTGATAGACAAGAGTGATGACAGATTAATCAGGCAACTCTGACATCTATGAAGTCTGAAGTGGTTTTAACCAATTATTAAGATATTACTTGCAAAATAATAATAATCTTTATTATAATCTCCTTAATAATAATACACTTTGCAATAGCAATCTTCAGCTTTATAAGGTAAAATTGCTGTTAACATACTTTAACTACATTTTTTGCAATTAAGAAAATGTTTGCAGTTCCCATATGTAATGTGTAATTGCTTCTCATCTCCAAATCAGAAAGCCAGCTTTTATTAGGCCTGAGAATAATGCTGTGGAATTTATTTAATTTTTAATGTGCATGGTTTAAAGGAGCTCCTACCCCCGGGCAGTAGGAGGAACTCCATGGCATAAAGTCTGGCATAACCTCATGGTCATGGACTCTATGTTTGTAGTCTGCACCAGGTGCAAAATAATTGCAATTTTTCACCAATTCCCCTTCTCTGCTGTGGCAGGAAGAAGAATTGCTCTGCACATAAAATATTACAGGTTTGGAGAGAGAGCTGGGGTTATGCCTTTTCTGTCTGCCCATTGTCCTGGGAAAAGAGCAGAAACAGCACTCAGGGCTAATCAGAAATGGGAATTTCCACTCCCTGGAAAATTCTGATGTTTAAAAAAATTCCTCAGAGACTGTTCTTCAGATACCATACAGAATGGGCTGCCAGATGTTTGAAACCCCTTTGATGGAGGTGTGACACTCAGGTACCCAGAAGATCCCAAAATCTCCTGGGCTGCCAGGCTGCCAGCCTAATCCTTGAGTGGGATTAGACCTGGTCCTTGCACTCAGTGTGAATTTATCTTCAGCAACTTCTGTTTTGTAATGCCTGACCCTAACAGGATGATGGATAAAAATTCATATTTGGTCTTTACTTTGTTCTGGTTTAGTTACAACAGAACTGTGCATCCTTTGTTTGTAGGTTTGTAAGTGTGTCTTCCCATCCCACAAAGCCCCCAGAGCTCTTCAGGGCACATTTACTAGCACACAGAGCTTTGCCCAAACTTTGTGGCACATCAGTGTCTACACATGCACATGGTGCCATGTCACCATGATATTTTATGAAAAATCCCTTTGCCAGGATTTCTTCTCCTGGGAAGATGAGAAGCCTCAGCTTCTCCATGTTTTGCTCCTCTGGAATGTGGTTTGGAGATCTGTTTACCCAGCATGTGAATTGTTTTTAATTAATGTCCTATCCCAGCCAGCTGAGTCTGTCACAGGTTTTTATTATTCATTCTTGTCTAGCCTTCTGATGTCTCCTTTCTCCTTCTTTAGTATAGTTTTAGTATATAATTTTCTTTTAATATAATACAATATCATAAAATAATAAATCAGCCTTTGGAGAACTTGGAGTCAGATTCTCATCTCTCACCTCATCCTGGGGATCTCACAAACACCACAACAGTGCCAGTGGTGCTTCAGGGTGTTTTACAGACAGACTGAAAGCAGTTTTCCCACAGTGACCAGCACTGCTTGTGATCATCAGGACTAATGTTTCTTCATCATGATCTTCAAACATTCCCTAGTCAGTGACTCAGGGCCATGGGCATTACCTTAATCCCAGCATAGAAACCTTTGCTGTCCTCAGGCAGTGACTGCTGCTCAGAAGAGCCCCTCCTAAAAGCTGTGACAGTGCAAAAGACCTGTAATAAATAAATAAATATCACATGCTATAGCATTTCTTAAATAACATTCGTATAATTATGCATCTTCCTGTTGCTCAGTTTTTAAGCTTTCATTCTACTGCTGAGATATATTTTGGGGATTTAGGCTTTGAGAATGTTTACGTGTAAATTTTGAGATTGGGAAGAATTTTTGATGCATTTAATAAGCAAAGAATTATGGTTTTTGTCTCAACAATTAATAACACTTTATGCTTACAATGTGTTTTCTTCTGCAGTTTTTAAACACCTTGGTTTGTGATTTTGACTCATTTTACTAAGGAAAAACTACATTGTTCAAAGATATCACTGTCAGAATTCAGACATTTGCTCTTGGGATCCCAGACTTCAGTCTGTCCACTGGATTAAGCATCTTCTCTCTGTACCACATTTGTAAGTATTTTATTTTAAAATTTGAATTTGTTTGACAGTCATCCAGTCTCAGAAACTGTGTCAGCAATAAGAGAAGCTCCTTTTTTTCCCTTACAGTTTTATAAAAGATGATGCAGATGTGCCTACAGGGTTTATATTGTATTAAAAAAATACAAAAAAATTCACCCAAATAAAAAACCCCTCCAAACACAATGTACTAGGACACTTATGTTGTATTCCTAGCACAGCTACACAACTTTTATCTCTGCTGAGCCTGCGCACCATCTGCCAACTTAATGTTTCGTTGGTTTCAGAAAAAGCAAATTGCTAAAATCATTTCTAGGACCATAAGATTAAAACACAGAAATTTTCCTTAAAGCAAATGACAATAGACTCTGAAACTATAGTTCTGAATATTTTTTTTTTGAGTCTTCTTGGAAATGAAGTAACAGATTGTGACATATTAAATCAAATTCCAGATACTCAGATGACATATTTATAGCTGCTGCCTTTTTTAAGCCTCAAGTAACCCACAAGGAAGAACTGGACCAATCCAATTTATTTTCCATTATAACAAATGCCTTTGGATAGATCATCCAGCATCACTCACTGGCCATGCTGATGCTTGTAGCTCTCCCCTGCTGGCTCAGCCATGACCCTCATGACCACTACCTGCAAAGCAGGTTCTACACCAGGATATTCCCAGATTCATGTCATCATGACTGCACAACAGCCTGCAATATTTCTTTTAGCACCCTAAAAGTCCCTCCTCGGTACCATCAAGTCATGAGTTTCCTCCAAACTGAAGGCTCCTCTTTCCCACCTCATTTGTGCACAGCAGAAATTCCCCACCAGCAATACAGGGTCGTTTGTAGGGCTGTGGGGAAAAACAAGTGTTTTCTGTGCTCTTCAAGTGGATTATTTCCAGTTCAGCTCAGTCCCAGGCTTATGTGCCTTTTGGGATGTTTTTACCTTCACAATTTTTCTCACTCTCTTGCAGACAGTTTCAGACAGTTTGGCCCAGTGAAAATGGTGTCATTTGTTACATTAACAAGATGGAAGCCTTGAGGTCATACTGGGTGTACTGGGGGAAAACAGACAGATCTCACCTCACAGAGACACTTTACAGTTAAAATTCCTCAGATATTTCATAGTTATCCAGCCTGCCTCTGAAGGAGAGCAAGTTGTTGTCTCCTCAAGGTAATAAGCCCCTGTTATCATTAGATATTTATTATCTCCAGTCCTTCCCTAAAGGCTCGTGTTCAGCTGACAGACTTTTCAAAACAGTTCTTCTGCTGGCAAGGCAGAAAGTGAGTGTTGATCATGCTCCTGCAGCTTCTCCTGCTGCTGCCACAGGGAGAGCCTGCAAAATCAGGATATGGCAAGGTGGTGACAGCAGAGAGAGGGTTCAGATAATGCACATTCCCCCTCCCAAAAGCAAACAGCACTGGCCCCTTGCAGAGCTCATGGAGCAGATCACATGCACCCACATTGCAGGTGATGTACTTGCATTCACTGGGCTCTTTGCACTTTTCACTTCGGAACATTTAATCAAAAATGTTCACACTGAGATTCCCTGTGAGACCAGCACGAGGAGTGCTTGTGCCAGGGAGGGAGCTGCAGCTGCCAGGGACAGGCACAGGGATGCCCAGCACTGACAGAGGATGGCCTGCTGATCTTCCCCAGTGATATTCTGGAAAATATCAGAACCCAGCCTTCCTGTATTTCCTTTCATATCTATTTTAGAGGTATATTTTATAGATAAAGCACCAAACACTCAAATAAAATCTTCCTAATGATACACTGACATCTCTGTAGACTATCAGTCCATCCCAGCCCAACCTTCAGTGTTTTAGGAGGTCAGCACAAACTTTCAAAATTCAAAATGTATGGACAGCCATCACAATTTACATTTTATTTCTATCTTTTGTGTAATTCCCACCCTTGTTGGGTGCACTCCTCACAATCAGCAGATATGTTCATCAGATACTGAGCTACAGGTTGTCAGTTTGTCACATAATTATGATAGTCATCCCAAGGAGGAGGGGTTTTTTTTGCCTTCAGCTAAATACTAACTCTTTTTTCTGCACTTCAGTAATCAACTTTTTCTTTCTCTTTTTCTCTTCCCCCCCTACACCCATCTCAGGATGCAGCCTTTTTAAAGCAAAGAGATAAAAGCACCACTGACAGCAGTATGCTGATGGCCGTTGACAAGTTAGGAAGTATTTTTCCACAAACTCATTGGATCTGTTAAAAAAAAGTCAAATTCTATTTTTTCATCATCTCTTTTAAAGGGACAGGTACCCTTGGACAGGATGACTGGATTGCTTCTTAACATGGGATGCTTTCTTTTCCCTGTGTGCTGGCAAAACTTCCCATAGGGCAGAAAACTTCTAGGCACAAGACTTTTATCAAAAAAGGCTCTTTTAGCTAAGAAGTGTCTCCCTTTGTGTGTGTTGGAGGAGATTTCCCCCCTTCCATGGACTCAAACAGAGTTGTACCCATTTTGACATGAACCCCATGAGTGGTTTCTTTGGCTAAAAGCAGAAGTCAGTCATTAATTTGGTGATGGTCAGTTAGTTCTGTGAAACAATTCAGGAGAATTTTAATCCTAGGACCTGTTACCATCCCCAGAAAATTTCTCCCTAATAACTTGCACATTAAAATGTGGGCATTTCCCCTATAGCTTTCAGAATTCAAGTTTCCTCCAAATCAGTTGTTTCTACTTATTTTGACAATAATAATGTCTTCAATTTCACCTTTTCCCCTACCTAATTCTGAATGTGGTGTGGGGAGCCCAGGCTGGGGCAAGGCTGGAGGTGTTTGCCAGCAGATCCAGCTTTTCCCTCTCCATCAGCCTCTCCCCTGTGCTCGTACAGGGGGTTCAGTTAGCAAAGGCAGCTGTGGGGAGCTCCCTTCTCCCCAAAAGGAGCCCTTTAGGGTCCCCTCCTGCTGGCCATTCCCTCAGCAGGCCAATCTGGGTGCTGCTGGAAGGTGCAGAAGGTGATTATTAACTCTGGGGCTGGGTCACCCTCCTGTAGGTGTGAGCAGGCTGGGGCTGCAGGGCTCAGGGTGACACTCCTGGACTGAAGGTGGAGGCAGGGCAGGGAATCACCAGGCCAGGTGAAAGGTGTGTCCTGATGGCTCTGGGGCACTGCAGCAGCCATTGCCTTCTCCATTAAACACTAATGGGCTGGGGTTAGAAACTCTGCTGGGAGCTGGCAGGGAGCTCTGGTTTACAGCCTTGATGAAAAGAGCAAAGGATGAGCAGAACTGAGGGATGACATTTCTAGGGAAGCTGGAAGAAAAGAAAAATAGTTCTCATTATCTTGAGAAAATGATCTGGCTGTAGGTATTTGCAGAAAGGAGTAGGAACAAAGTCTCTGGGAAGGCTTTCCAGAAGGGTTAGCAGGAAGGGGACAGCAGGGAGAATCTGTCTTTGATTTAATTAATGAACTAGACCTTGCAGCTTTAGAACACAAATCACTCCCTGTGAGGGGCTGCTGGCTGTGGAGAGGAGGGAGCAGGTGCAGCTGTGTGACCTGGCACTGTGGGTAGCCCAGCTCTGCTCACTTTGCTGCTGGCTGTAGAGGAAGAAGGCAGCTCTTCCCAGGTGCCAAATGGCCAGGCAGTGTGTGGGAGCTGACTCTGGGTCATTATTCTGCTAAGGAAGGAAATTTTCCCAGGGTAAGAGTAAGGTGTTTTATCATCTGCAGGGTTTTGCTCATCGACTCTCTGACCCTTTCTGCTTTAAAGTCTCTGCTCAAGTTCACCTAGAGTTCTGTTTCTGAGAGGATGCTTCTCATTTTCCACCTGAAGGTTGAGGAAGAAATTGTAAACTCAGCTGTGACCTACAAACAGGCAGGTCTTCCTCTTCCTGCTGTTGATTTTGACAAATCCAGTCAGCTGGGAGAGGATTAGCACTTAAGATGGGGAAATGCCACCTAGTCACTTTGGAGTCCAGATGCTGTTGCAGACCTCTGAGCTGGGCAGTGACAGAGTCTGAGTCAGTGGGAGCTGAGCCAAGGGCAAGGAGTGACCCCAAAGGGGAGATGCTGAGAGCCAGTGCTGACTGGGGGTCTGTAGGATGACACCTTGCTATATCTGGGAGAGGAGAAGGGGCAAACCCTCTAGATGGCCTTCTAAGTGCTTGAGTATTTCCATAGGTACAGACTTTATATGATTTGATATTTATGAGCCCATATGCCCAGGATTTTCCATCTAAATGCAATAAATGCAGTGAATTCATCACCTGGAATGAGCTGCTTCTCTCCCCTGGGCTGAGCTGGGGCATCTCTTAGAAGTGCTGGCAATAAGACAAAAATCCTATTTCCTTGAGAGAAGAAGTGTAAGTGCTCTGCAAGATCTGGCTTTCTTCAGCACCAAGAACAAGAGGACTGTAAGATCTCTTGCCTCATCACTGGAGGTGCTTAAGGCCAACTGGGATGGGGTTTGGAGCAACCTGGCCTAGCAGAAGATGTCCCTGCCCTTGCAGGGGGGTTGGATCTTTGGGTTCTCTTCCAATCCAAACCCCTCTATGAGATTTCACACCTTTTCCCTCGTGAGAGAAGAACAGTTATTTTATATATTGAGGCAATAATTTGCTATCTTTTTTGGCTGGGGCATAATCTCCTTCTGCTGCAGAGTGCCATGCAAAGCAGCCACTTCTATCAGAGAGCTCAGAAAGGCTGGTTTTGCTTAAACATTCTTATTTTACAACGAGCACCATGGTTTATGTAGGGTGACAATTGCTCCTCGCCACGTGAACTTTGGGATTGCTGTGCTGAGCAAAATCTGCACAGTTTTCTCCTAAACACCTTTCTTTCTTAGCATAACTCATTACTCACAGCGTGCTGCTATAATTTATAGATGGCTGTGCCTCGAGGAATGAAATGACCTCTGTCACTATCACATAAATAAGGCTTAGGAATGCCAGGATTTTCATATCAGATGGAGTAGGCTCCTTTCAGAGCTTATAGAGAAATAGTGGCATGCTATAGATTTATTTAAGACTGCAATAGTTCCATGAACGTTATGCTGCCAGCATTACTGTCTGAAGTAACAAAATTGGAGCCCAAAGATGGGGGGAAGAAAGGACACATGATGGCTATTAAAAAATAACTGGCTGTTTAGTCAATACAAGTTCAGGAATGTTGGCTGGTAAATCTCAATTCTTCTCTAAGGTTTGACTGTGTATTAAAATATATCAATAGCTATTCCATTATGTGACTGACCTATTGCCTGGAGGTGTTTTTACAAAGAACAGCATTGACATCAACCACCCAAAAAGTGATGTAAAAAAAAAATTGTCTTGCTTGGCTGTGGTTTTTTGTCAAGAAAGGAACAGAGAAGATGCTGACTTCAGGCCATGAATGTGTGGAACCAAATGCAAGTTATTGTGCAAGTAGAGATTATGAGTTAAAAAGGTTCAAAAATGGCAAGTAGTTTTCAAAATGCTGCAAATTTTCTGTTCTGGGGGACAAATTCTGCCTTGAATGCCCCTCGTGCACCCTGGCAGTGCCCAGCCTTGGGGATGCTACCACTGGGCTCTGCATGGAAAAGGGGAAAAGTACTGGAAAGTGCTCCTGATTTACTGTCTCCCCTCTCTTATCAGTGTGAATCTGGCCTCCCTTAAATGGTGCCTGAGATAATATTCTCCCATCTGCACCCTTCTTGAGCAGGTGAGACAACCCATTGCCTCTGGGAGGTGGAATTTGGTGCCAGGGTTTGGTTCCCCTCTTAGTGGCATCACCTTTCCTCTAGGGTGGCCCTACAAATGCTAAATGTCTTCATATTTACAGCACTGGAGGTGAGAGCCTTCTCCCTTTTGACTCCTGTTGGACACCCAGGCTGGGATGGCAAACAGTGAAATGCTTTTTTTAAAATCTTTATTTTGTAAAACTGAATGCTCAGTAGCAACTGTGGCTTCATCACTTGGTAATGCTACTTTTCACCCATGATGATTTATGGATAATTATAATTAGTCTAATAGGCCATGAAGACCTTTAAGGAAGCCTAACAAGGAAGAGAATGCTTTAGTCTCACTAAACCCACTAAATTAAACATGTAGTTTCAGCAGAGGACAAAGAAGGGCTTACTGGAAACTCAATACAATAAAAAAAGTCTTATAAAGATTTGGCAATGCTACTTGTTAACAGAACCATATTTTCTCTGAATCCCTCAGGAGTGTTAGAACACAATTTGAAGTGATTGCAAGTGAAATAATTTGGATGAGAATATCTCTTCATAGCACAAACTTGTCTTAAACTGGCAGAATTATCTGCCTCATCTTATTACATGTGAGGGTATCATCAGTCAGATTCTGAACTGGGCTAAAGAAATCATTATCTCAGTCAGCGTTTCTCAGGCCACATCTGGAATTTTGTGTTCACTTTGGGTCACCACTACACAAAAACGTGTGGGCAGGCTGGACAGGGTCCAGAGGAGGGCCACAAAGATGAGCCAAAGTCTAGGAAGCTGCCATGTGATGACAGGTTCAGAGAACTGAGTTCATTCAGCCTTGATAAAAGAAGGCTTAAGGGAAACCTCATCACCATGATCCAGCTGTTAAAGAGTGGATACAAAGAAGGTGGAGGATCACTTTTTACAAGTAGTAATGTGGAAAAGATGAGGGAAAATTCAGATGAACCACAAAAAGAATTTTTTTCACAATGAGCACAGTTATCCTTTGGAGTAATCTCAGCAGAGGTGGATTTCCCAACATTGGACACTTCAGGTTCAGCAGGAAAGGGTGCTGGGCTGTCTTGTTTAGACTGTGCTTTTGTCAAGAAAATTTAGACCAGATGAACCTTGAACCCTCTGTGAGGGCTGGTGTTCTATGATTCCATGATCTCAAAGAAGAGCTGTAAAATGCCAAGACTATTTCCAACCTCCTTTTAACACCAGGACATTATTCCTATTTATTCTGTTTGCTGTAGCATCACTAATGTCCCTCTGCCTGTAAAAGTTATGAACCTAATTTAAATTTAAAAGTCTTGTTTCTGTACCATAAAAGGCCATGAATTCATACACAAGTCAAGTTTTTTTTTTCCCATCTGTATTGGTTTCTGTTTTGTTGTTGTTGCTGTTGAGAGCAGATCATTGTTGCTGTGTAAGCCATCAAATATACTTCTTAAAGATTGTTTTGTAATGAACTCTATCTTTCAGTATGCTATTGAACCTGGAATTTGGAATCAGAGAGGCAGAACAACGTGAAGAAAAACCCCATAAAATGAATCTCCCTCTATTTTAAAATGTATAATATTTTTTTTCCTGTGAAATGATGTTATTGTGTCTCTGGTCCATGGATATAAAAATTACTGAGTGCACACAGCCGAGCCTGCCTCTGCTGCAAAATCTCTGCTGCAAGATACAAAAAGTACTAAACAAAAATTGGCTCAGGCACATGTACCCACCACTTATACAAACCTCACAGCATTCAAGGTGCAGTGTAACTGCAAATATTCAATTTGCCTTTAGAATGTGGTAAAATACCTTCCAAGAACTCACTGCAATTCACAGAAATTTTACAGGTCCTGAACCCGGTTAATGTTATTAAATAACCTTGCCGTGAAACAGTCTCAGATCATTTTTGGGCAGTAGCTCCAAGCACAAGGAGTGAGGAGCAGCACTAATAAAAACCCCACAAAGGTTTAGGAGGGAGGTTAGATCCCTGTGTGTGTGTGACCTGTGCCACTGTGGCAGCCGCGTTACCGTGTCTCCCAGGCGGAGATTGGCGCCGTCCATCTCCACGTAGGAAAACGGCTGCAGGGTTGTCTCCTGCTGGATCTGCTCCCTCTTCCCTGGGCTGGAGAGGCGAGACCAGAGCACCCTGAAGTGCACTGGGGGCTCAGGGGGAGTGGGGCTGTAGCTGCACTTCAGGTGGACACGGCCTTGCACGAGCTCCGGGGTGATCGCCGGTTGCAAAGCCAGGCTTGAGAGCTTGTCTGGAAAAGGAGAACAGCAGAGGGATGTAGCACAAAATGCTACTTTGATGTTATGGTTGTTCACCTAACAAGAAGATGTCAATGTAATTAAATATGGGACGAGCACTACATTTTATCTTCCTGTGACTTAATTAGTAACCATGCAAGCAAGAAGGTGTGTTTGTATGAAATGCAAAAAATTGCTAATTGTGTTCTGACTACTCATTGCTGTTACACCATCTGACCTGCTGGTTTTGTGTTTTTTTTTTTTTTTTAATTTTGCAGTGAGAGAAGCATTAGTGAAATGAAGCACTCAGATTAATACAAATTAATTACTCTGGCAAAAGTCCTCAGCTCTGCATTTCCCTGGAGCACAGCCTTTTGATCCAAGTTTTGCAATAAGCCCAGGAGAGCTATGAGAAATCTCTACGTTGCAGAGGTAAACTGACTCCCAGAAAGCAGCCAGCCTCCATTGCCTTACTCTGAACATCCTTTCCAGGCTGTTTTAGGATGTATTTAGGCTAGGTCTGCTCAATATAGCCTCTCTCTGCCCAGAATAATGCCATTGCTCTGAAAATACAGCTTGCTTTCTGTAGGCTTCAACAAGTAATGAAGTCTGAAACCTTTCTTCCTGTTAAACTCCCCTGGAAAGTAGAAACAAAGAAAGGTATAATAGTGTAAGGGGATGTTTTTCATCTCTAGAGACCCAGACTCAAGCAAAACATGAAGCTGGTTCAGATGCTTTGAAAGGATAAATTAAGTAACTTTTTCAGACAAGTGTAGAAAATATAATATGTGGGAACCCAAGAGAATAAAATATGAAGCTGTTCTAGCAGAACAGAGAACCAATGTGTTAACATCTGTCCAGGGCAAACAGTAAGAGGTAAGAAACAAGTTACTTAAAAGATGAATAAAGACCAGCTGTTTATACCCTTTTGTATTTCATTTCTTAGAGAAGCTGCCTCAAACCGTGGCTCACATCATGACTGCATGCAGGAAATTATCCCAGAAGGACAGAGTTAGGTGATCAGCTCAGGGGAGGATGTGAGTGGAATTGCAAGCATGAACTCTGCTTTTCCCAGCTGTGTCCTTTCTGCCAAGTTAGGGAGTTTTAAATTCCGTTTGTTTTGCAGCTCAGAAGTGCTGATTGCTGTCCTGCTCCTGAATCTCCAGCAGAAGGGGCTGGGGAATTGACCCCAACACAAAGCCATGGCAGCTGGACCCAGCTGAGCCTCCTGTGGTGCAATATTTACAGCTGAATTGAAGCCATGAGGTAAAAAAAAAAACAGTAAAAAACCTCCAGATTTGGGTTTTTTTCCATTCAATGCATGAGACTGCAAAAACTAAAGGCTAGAAATTAGACTCTGAAGGACTGGACCTCACTGAAAATGAGATTGGGAAGGGATAAGTTTTCTCTTCTTAGAAATGCAGGCTGCTTTATATCACTGAACAGGTATGAATCATCAAATAGGACAAAATTATTCACCCAAAATGTATTGGCAAAAAAGTTCTTTGAACAAGAGTAGTGGAAATCTTATAGTTTATAAAAAAGCCAAGCTTAAACTGAAAAATTACTATTCAGTTAAAAAGTAATTTCTGAGTAAGAATCGGTTTCATTTATTTTAATGGATTTTTTTTATTTCAAATACTGAATTAATCTCATGTCCTTTGAGCCTTTCTTCCTTCCTTTTCTTCAAGTAGGAATGTTAAAATATTGATAAAGATGAGAAAATAGTTATCTTTCTCTTTAAAATTTATTTAATCTTGGATTTTGCCCAATTGAGAAGCTGATAACCCTAGTTTCTCAGTGTCATGTTTCTGTCCCAAAACACTAAAAGGAAGCTATAAAGGTAATTTTTTCATTTTGAGAAAGAAGCATGTTTTCTGATGAAATCTACATGCACCTGGCCATGCTCCAAAGTTCAGGAGGTTTAACTGAATGAGCAATTGCTTTCTGCTTTCCCTTTGTTTCCTAGCTACCGAACAGGGGTTACATCTCTCGTAGTAGGCTGAAAATTATTTCTGATGAGAACAATTATATAAATGTCATGAAAAAGATGTTATCAATTTGGTTTGGGTTTTTTTTCCCCCTCCTTGCAGAGTTTCAGGATTACCTTTTTTTGAGGGGGGATGCTGTATTATTAAAGATAAGGAGAGGCCTTGGAGACAGTCTCCTGGATACAGAGCCCGGGTACAGCTGAGATGCCTCCGCTCACTCGCTTTGCAACTTCAAGCCAAAGTGGAGCCAAAGACAGTGGGAAAGGTTACACGTGAGCTGTAACCAAGCAGAGAACGCTTCAGCAGCACACACCAGATTACATTTTGCACTGGTAATAGGAGCTATTCTTCAGGAACACCTTGGATTGCCACTGATTTATTTCCTACACGCTCCGCGCCTTCGCGGGAGTGACGCTTGACTCGCAAGGTCACCGAGATGTGCACTGCAACCCCGGGGCCTTTGAGCACCCAGCCTGAGAGGCATAAGCAATCTTATTGATAAATTCTCTGCTGGTCCTCACCTTCTGCACAGTAGCCCATGCATCCTGGGGTGGGCTGCAGGAGATACACAAAGAACGCGCCGCAGTTCCTGACGGCGATGGGGATCTGGAACAGGCAGCAGTCCCTGGTGCCCCCAGAACCCTGCCAGGTGGCACAGCCCGTCAGCCTCTTGCTCTCCCCAGGAGCTGGCAGGGATTCAGACTTCAGGGACAGCCACACCGGGGCTTGGGTCCCACATTTGTTCATCTGAGGGTGCACACAAAGGAGATGTTTACATTTAAGGGTGGTAAGATTCATTTCAGGAAAAGGAATGGAATCTTGGGATCAGAGAACAAAGACTGACAAACACGCTGGAAAGAAGCATTTGATATGATCAAATTGATATCATTTGATATGATCAAATAAAATGCGAATGAAAAAAAATCCAAAAGGTTTGAAAACAGAGTGACTACAACCAAATGGACAGAGATTAAATGAGGGGCAGTGCAAGCAACCAAAACTTGCCAAAATTACTCCAATTAAGATCCTGAAATCAGAAAAGAAAAGTAAACAAAAACACAGAAGAAATGAAGCATTAAAAAAAAAAAACAAAAAGGAAAAATTCTGGTACCAACTGAAAACAATAAAAGTGAATAAGATGACAAGAAGTGCAGGGAAATGGACCAAAGCTTGCCCAAATAATCCTCACTGAAATCTTGAAACCAGAGAACAAAGTCCAACACACACTCTGGAAGGGAGATACGATCAAAAACAATG
Source organism: Haemorhous mexicanus (assembly GCF_027477595.1). Lineage (NCBI taxonomy): Eukaryota > Metazoa > Chordata > Aves > Passeriformes > Fringillidae > Haemorhous > Haemorhous mexicanus. The sequence continues at coordinate 5,318,624 of NC_082348.1, read as the reverse complement.
CAATTAAAAAAAACCCAGAAAATTTGGAAATGGACTTCAACCAAATGGACTGAGATTAAATGAGAGGCAATGAAAAGGACCAAAACTTGCCAAAATTACTCAAATTAAAATCCTAAAATCAGAGAAGAAAAGTAAATAGAGAAGAACCTAAAGAAATGAAATGTTAAAACCAAAACCAAGTGAAAACAATAAAAGTGAATGGGATGACAAGCAGTGCAGGGAAATGGATGGAAACTTGCCCAAATTGTCCTCATTGAAATCACAAGATTTCATTCCCTTCCCTGAAAGTGGCGATGACTAAAACCCAAGAGCCTGCATGAACCTGGAGGGTGAGTGAAAAAGCTGTGTAGGTGGGGATGAAAATGTCTTGCTCGGTTTTGAGAGGTGGCTTTACACAGATAAAATGCTTAAAGGATGCAATAACAGGATTCCAAAGTATTTTCCTCTGGTTTTAGTTGGTTTGTATGAAGAAGACGAAAGCATGAAAGCAGTCTAGGTCACCTGCCCCCAAACCAGCTGCCCTGCTCCTGACAGCTCCTGCCCTTCCAGCACACACTGGACATGTCTGTGGGGTCTGTACCTCTCCCTCACTCTTTAAGAGAGACACATATGAAGGAAGGACAAAACATATGTGCAGGATATGCATGACTTCACTTTCTAATTTTTTTTTAAATTTTATTTTTGCTTTCGGCTTTTATCTATTAGCAAATTCCCTGAATACAGAAAATCCCAAAGCAGAAGGCATTGGTCTTAAATGGTTTAAATGACAGCATGTTGAGTCATGGCCAGGAGAGACTGATTTCCATTTCCCAACTTAGGGATGTGTGTTCAGGAATCTCAGATCTGAGCTGCCCTCTGTACCTGTCAGGCTCTCTCCCCTGACTAAAGGAACACGGTTCTCTAAAGCTGTCTTTAATTTAAGCACCTCAGTGAGGAGATTAGGTGTAATCAGGGCTTTATTAAATATACAAAGCCAATTACAATGGTGACTCATTTTTCTGCACCATTACCTAGCATTTGCCAATATGCAAAGCACGGAGGTATTTGAGCTAAAGTTTGGAAATTATTACCAAATACTGACAATAATTTGCTCTCAGACATCAGTCATATTCAGCAGAGCATGACTGCTGCTGTCACTTTGCATTTCTTCAGCCAGTGACAGTGAACCATCTCTACTAGTCCAGCCTGGGGAACGTGATTCCTCCCACTGTGAGTGTTTGGCTATAAATCACATTGTGGGGGGAAAAAAACTCAAAACCCAGTATTTTTTTCCCATTGGTCCAGGTTTGCTGCTTCTCATTCAAGATCGAAAGTTATTTGTGACAGCAGGGGAAGCAGTGAAAGCCAAAGGATAAATTTATTAAGTCACGCACCAGTTCCCTCCTGCAGTTTGAGTTGTACCTGGGAGCTAAGTGAGCCAGGAAGCAGGGGCAGGGGAGAGAAGGGGTGCACACCTAGGAAACCCAGGGCAGTTGAAAAACAATCAACAGTGTGACATGGCACAGTCTGATTTCCATTTGGAGCTAGTTATTGTCAGGCTTCTGCAAACAAGGATTCCAGAGAGACACAACTGAAATTGTCCAAGGTCGTTGGTTTGGGGCTTTTTTCCTCCTGAAAAGTGGCAGCAGCTGAGCAGAGAGGCTGACCCTGCCTTCCCTGTTCGGTGTCCTGGTGGTCTTGCAGGTGGCACTGGAGCTACACAATACAGAAGCTCCCTGGGGAGGAGCAGCCTTCCAGCACTGTGCAGAAAAAGGGGGGCAACATAAAAATTCTTCTAGGTGGAATTTAGACCAATCCCTTCCCTTGGTTTCTTTAAAAGCCATGTTGTGTGTAAGTTTAAGGAGGTTTGTTCTGTTTGTTTATTTACAGCTTTAAGGGACATGGGTGTTTTTTGTGCTGGTAAAAATACAGATGATGGGAATTTATTGCATCCTGGTCAACTTCTGACCTGGAGTGCAAGATGTGGTGTGGAGAAGCACGTTTCCAAAGCATGCTTATGAGCACACACTTGTGATGACCTGGGAGAGTGGAAAAAAACCCCCAAAACCATCCAGAGAAGCAGCATGGGAGAAGAGAGAAGGATGGAAACTGAAGCTCTGTGGTCTCTGCTTCATCCTCATCTGGGTGTGATACCTGCAGCCTGAACTTCCTCTTACACAAGCAAACCACAAACTTCAGTGCCTCTGCATGTGTAAGTAAAGATTGCTGTACTGGAACATTCTTTTTGAAAGTGCACTAAAAGGCAGGTATTAGTGAGTGCACCCTGGAGGTGTTTGGAACCACACAGGCTGGAAGAATTAGTTATGGGGAGCAGGGCAGCAGGGATGAGTGAGCACTGGATTTCAGTGGATGTGTGCAAACTCAGAGAGTCTTGTAGGAAAGTGTTTCGTGAGGAGACACAGCAAAGCTCACCCACCCCAACTGAAAAAATACCCTTACAATTCTCTGTAAAAGAACTTTTGTTGCTTAAAATGAGCTATAGCATCCATCTGATGCTGCCTTTACCAATGTAACTGGTGCCAACACATCAGTGCTGCCTCTGGCTGGGCACACACAGTGCCTCAGTTTCCCTGGCTGCTTGACCTTGGGCAAATAAATCACTGACTCTGTGTGTTCCTCCCTTTCTTATATCTCAACCAGAGGTGGAGGTGGCTGAGATGGTAATAGCCTTTGGTGCCTTGCAGCAGTGCTGGGAAGATAGGTCATTAATGAGACACCCATCTCTCTGCTGTGCTGGGGGCCATGTAGATAAATAGATGTGAGTGCATTCTGGCTGTGAAAAAAGACAGAAAGTGATCCATATATAAAACTGGGCCTGGATCTCTTGTTAACACACAGAGGAAAAACTGAAATGCTGGAAGAAGAGGATGGTGGTTTTCCTCCTCTGTTTTATCCTCAGCAGAAGTCAGTGAGCCATTTCAGGGCTGGAGAAAGTGTGGACTGGCATCACAGACGTCAGAGTGCAGCTTTTTGATAAACCCCCACTGGGATCTCCTGCATTTGCCCTGGCCAATCTTGCACTGAAACCACTTGAGAGACAGTTTGTTATAAAAAATGCACAAATTACAAGCAATGACCAACCCTTATGAGGCTAAAAAAATCAGACTGTGAGACAGCAAGTCATTGCAACAAACTGTGATACAGGATTATAGGCTGGCCAAGGAAGGATTTTGGTACAAATCAAGTATTTCTGTTTTCCTGGCAGCTCTAGGACAAACATGAATTTATTTTCTGTTATGAGCTGCATGTGGTCCTTCTGAGTCAGGCAAGTTGCCACACACTAGCCAAAAGGATTTGCTGCATGAGGCCTCTGTGAATTAGAAGACAGACCTGGGAAGACAAGGGCAAATGTATATTCATGTGTTCAACCAGCAGTAGAGATAAGAACAGAAAAAAACCCCCAACAAACAAAACAAAAAAAAGTAAAGAAACCTAGAAGAATATTCTAGAAGAGGAGGTTTCAAAGAGCCAAAATTTTCAAGTCCCTACTGTGGCATGATTTGCATTGAATTTTGTAGCTGTCACTTGGGAGAGTAACCAGAAAATTGAACACAGAGGCAGCAAATGATTGGCATTAAAACAGAGCATTTACCTGCACTGCCTGCAGTCACTGCTGCTCTAAGGGTATTGGAGAGGTGTGGGAGTCTCACAGCCCTCCCCAGCAGCATTTCCAAAAGGAAGGAGGAATTACACAGCTGCCTCTATGGGAGAGCAAACTCCACAGGTTTAGGTGTCCAGTGACACAGCTTGCACAAAGGAGAACTTCAGCACAGGAGGGACACATCAGGCTGTTGGCAGCCTTCTTTAGTATCTTTCCATACTTTATCCAATTGTAATTAAATGATGTTTTTAATCTTCAAAGCATTTTATAAACCTTACCCAATTAATCTTTGCAACACCTCTATGTGGCAGGTAAGCATTCATTAAGTATTTTTGATTCCTAATTAGACGCCAGATAATAATTTAAACAATCCAATTTAGAAAACCTAAGCAATAAAAAAAAAGTTTTCTCCCTTTGCCAAAAGAAGGGAACAAGCCATTATTGTTTAATCCAATGATGTCTCCTTCCATTTGCTTGGGGTTTGGAGTATCAACCAGTTTGATTGATTGGACAGTGTAGTTCTTCATAATTGCACAAAGAAATCAAGCTCGATTGTTCTTGTCACTTGGGTATTGCTGGAATTATGCTGTTAAAAATAAGTAGCACCATATGTGAGGAATGCATTGTTTTAGTTGGATGGAGATGGAAGGCTTTTGGGTGTGCTGCTGGTTGGCAGTTAAAGCATTATGATTTTGCATCTGTTATCCACTCAAAACTTTACTTTAGCTTTTTTTTTTTTTAATTTCTTTGTAGTTAGTTAAAGTAAATAAGTTTGGGCTTTTTTTTTTTTTAATTTCAGACTGGGGCCAAACTCCACAGAAATCAGTTTATGTCAGGAATATCTGTAGTAGCAATTAAGCTGGTGCTTGTCTTGCTTTTCTTTTAAGCACATGCCTACGAACAATAAAGGCTGTAATTGTAATTCCTACAGAAGGGGTTTTGCATGTCTGAAAAACAAGCAAGAAAAACAAAGGCTCTTCATACCTAGCATTATGATTGGGAATATTCACGTAAGTGTTCAAGAAAGAATTACAGATTAAATAGTACCTTGAAAGTGTCACTTGCTTTTAAATTCATAGAACAATTGCAAATCAAAGTGGGGCTGGATCCAGAGCAAAATAATAATTGAAACAAAATAATAAATTTATGGCATGCAGCTGAGGTGCTATGTTTTGATTGTGAGTATAAAATGTTCTAGAAGGTGTTAAGGAGGAGGGAATGAAACTAAGTATGGAAAAATAAATCTTCTCCTCTAGGACTGACATATTAAGCATCATGAGCAGGTTAGATTTGCTGTGCTTTAACATGACCTTGTTTTATACACCAAAGATTAGCATTTAAGCCTGTGTTTGATCCTAATATACATGTAAAAAAGTAGACCTATAGTGCTAAAAATGAAACTGGAGAGAAAATACCAACCCTTACTGCATAACACGTCCTCCATTTACATGCACATTTGCAGTTGCACATGAATTTAGAGCATGCTCAGATTTGGAGAGGGTTTTGCTCATTTAGAGGATGAAATTTCTGAAGAAGGGTACTGGAAGTTATCTTGATAACCCATCACAGGCAGCTGTTTGTAGAGGGTGATCTTGTCCCCCAGTGAGTTGCAGCTGGACCAGTTGCTGAAGATTGGAGGTTGGCCTGATCTTGACAGGCCACACCTGTAACCAATAAGCACTAGTGATAAAAGTATGGAAAGAGGAGTGAGAGGAGTCAGATTACTGCTGCAGGGACCTGGAACAGGCAGTGTGTAGAGGGGCTGCCTGTAAGGAACATCAGGAAGGTATGAAGCTCTGACAATACAAAATCCTTGCACTGTGATGATGCTAGGACTTTTGAAATCTAAGACAACAGCTATTATTGGACATTTCTCAGACAGAGTCTCATATCCATAAGTAGCCTGTAGAAAAGCTCACTACAGAATTGTGTGTGCCAAGAAATTGCAGTTATGGGGCTGGCTCATGGAGAGAAATTAATTTAAATCACAGAATCACAGTCTGTGGGGCTGGAAGGGACCCACAAGGATCATCAAGCCCAAATCCTGGCTCTGCACAGGACAACCCCAAGAGTCGCACCAAGTGCCTGAGAGCCTTGTTCAAAAGCCTCTGAGCTCTGTCAGGATCTGTGGATCACTTCCTTGCAGTTCTTGGAGCTGTGACCACTTCCCTGGGGAGCTTGTTCACTGCCCAGCCACCTCTGGGGAAAGAACTTTTTCCTAATATCCAACCTAAACCTCACCTGACACAAATTCAGGCCATTCCCTCGGGTCCTCTCACTGTCACGACAAAGAAGAGATCAGTGCCTGCCCCTCCTCTTGCCCTCACAAGAAAACTGAACAGCCCAGAAGTGTCTGACTCCAGAAGTCTCTGAACCAGGGGTTGCTGGAGTTTGTTAATGTGCAAAAATGAAATTATTCCCCTTTCCTGCCATTCCCTCCAGCAAAAGACATTCAGCTGCTGGTGAGGGCAAGCACCTGGGGCCAGTGGAACTTTTCCACAGGAAGAAGAGAATTTTCAGCCCATTTCTGGCTTTCCAGTGAGTGTGGTGTGGCATTTGAATTTGCATTACAGGCAGCAGCGTGCACTGCTCTGCTGTCATCCACAGATTATCTTTTATCTGACTGTGGAGCAGAGCTTCAATAACATTAGTGTGTGATGCTCCCTCACATTTCTTTTTAATGTTTGTGCCTCCCATGGGGTTTGCCCATATGTACATGTATCCAGGTGTATGCATATAGCCTGTGTTATTTGAATGCAGAAGCTGGATTTTCTGTAATTGATGTATGTTTTCCCATATTGGCTGTTAAGTACTTCTCTGTCTTTTTAATAGATTTTCTGTCGAGCTTTAATTTTTTCCATCTTTTGTTCTTCTTCTGAAGGTCATTTTACTGTGGTCTGGCTACGTCTGTGCATTGTTTCTTAATTCTTAATACACTGCCTTAATCTTGGTAAAAGCTTCACTATGCTTTTTTTCATTCAGTGTTTTTGCCTGGCACAGAAGATTTGGCAGTTCTTGAAGAACAAACCATGATCTGTAGCAGCCTCAACATATGAGGTTCCAAAATTTGCAAATTTTTATTGGGCTTCTACTACAATACATTTTTGGATAGGGAAGTGGTTGTGGCCAGGAGGGCATGTCCAGGTTCTGGTAATTGCTGTGACTCCTTTGGGAGCACGGGGGGAAAGGCAAGGAAGAAATAGAGGGAGGAAGGTCAGGATCATTTGTTACCTGCCCTGAGAAATTCAGCAGGCAAAGCCTAAATTGGAAAGCTCCTTCAATCAAAAACATTTTGCCACTGGAGGAATAAGTTTATGGACAGCAGTTGGATTCAAGGCATGGCAAGTTCAGCAGTGCAATTAATATTTTCACTTTCTCTGACATAAAAGCTTTTGGGTTTTTCTTCTGTCTCTTTTTTTTTTTTTTTTCACTCTGTAGCTTGTGGGGTTTTCTTCTGTCTTTTCTCCTTTTTTTTTCCCTTCTATTTTAATTAAATGAGTGGATGAGAAGCAGCTCCTTAAGAGCTGTTGCTCCTTTTCCATTGCAAAGTTTGCTGTGCCCCTGAGCTGTGGCAGGGCTGCATTCTGGGGCTCTCACACCCCTCTGTGTGACCTGCTTCTCCTCTCTGCTGAGTCCAACTCTTCCTGTGCTCATGAAACAACGTGCAGACAGGGACATCTTTTTGTTCTGGAGTTTTATTTCATGGAAAGACTCAGAACTCAGGCTGTCTGGAGGAGTCAGGCTGTGGGGGCTCCCCTCCCTCGTGTCCCCCAGCACGTGCCATTTGTCCTCCCACACTTCTCCCACACACTCCAAATCTCCATTATGGCTTAAATCCCTCCTGAGCTCAGCTGGGTGACAGGAATCCTTACCTACCAGCACCCTGAATTAAGAAGTTAATCTCATCTATTGATAAACAGCTAATTGTATCTGGCCAGTATCAACACGATATCACTGGGAATATATTTTACAAGGTGCTGGAGTAATGTCCTTTTTAATTCTGCAACCGTATTTTCAGGCTTTATTTGGTCTCTTTTCTCTTCTATCTGTTCAGGGTTTTGTCTTTGACTTTTTTAATTAAAATCAGCTCTCTCCAGCCAGACTGGAATGTCCAATAATAACTGCTTATTAAGGAGTGGAAGCTGCACAGTTATTAATTTAAATTATTTTGTTCCAGAGGTTTTTCTGAAATTAAATGGAAAACCAAATCAAACAATGATTTAATTAAGTGGAAGAGATAGAATGTAGAGGCAGATTTAGAAGGTGAAGATCTAAAAGAAGTGTATTCTTTCAGTTTTGACATCTAACAGATGTAATCCTTCATCAGCGTGGCGAAGCAGAGATTTACTGTCATTCAGAGGATAATGAAGAAACCAATGGCAAGAATTATGTTACAAGATAAGAAACTAAAATAATGAATATACCTTCACAAACCTGAATGAAAAACTCCAGAGAAGAGATTAAAAGAAACAAAAGCATGCATTGTTAGAAAGCAATCTCATACAGCTGAGCATTGCTACGCACTCAGAATTGCTGAAATATAATGAAAAATTAAATAATATTATAGAATATGTAGGTACACTTATAGAGCAATCTGAAAAACTTCATAGTGCATTGGGATGTTTGAGGATGTCATGAAATTAATCTTTCCATAATAATCCCACCACTTTATTAATGTCAATAAGATTTATAGCATATATATGCAGAGTGTTAAAAATTTTACAGAAATAACAACTATCTCTTTTAAGACAAACTTCAGTTGTGATGAGTTCACTGGTCCAGTTTGAATGTATATAAAATGTTTTTGCTAATTTTGAGAGGGTTCTCCAGCTAGAGTAGAATCACCCCATATTGCCATACCCTGGCACTCTAGGTTGAATATTTCATCTTTTAAGTAAGTTATGGTAATTAGTTTATTCATTTCTGACTAATTTTGTTTAACTTTGTTTGAAATTATGCTAACCTCCTGAAGCTGGGATATTTGAGGTGGCAGTGACTTTAGTGAGGGGCTCAAGTTGCTCTGGCAGCAATGGTTGCAAGTTAAACATAATTGTCATACATATTAAACACAGATAAAACCAGATAATTATTGTTTTGTCTCTTTTATAGAGAGTGGTGGAGGGTTTTTTGCTCCACAAAGCCATTAGCATACTTATGAAACTAAAGAATGAAAGAATTGATTCAATGCAGAAAGAGATTCAACTTTAGCTTTTCCTTCAGTTTCCCCAAAGATCTCTTTAAATATTATTTCTTCTGATTTCTCCCTTCTGATTTCATCAGCAGAAGAAATCCCTAACTCCTAATAATTTACATGGGAGAAGAGTCAGGCTGCAGAGTCCATTCTCAAAGCCATACAGTTGCTTGGAAAAAGCACAGCTTGAGGTGACATATATGGTTTACTAAAAATCTCTCTGTGGAGTTGGAAAACACCTGGCTTTATGCTATATTTCCTAGCCTGGTTGAATACTGCCTGATCCATGGGGATCCTGGACTGATGACCTTGCATGTGACAGTGGTATTGCTGGTTTTGATGGTGGTGGTGCTGGTTTTGTGGCTGTTATTCTTGTAATTATTATTATTATTAATATTATTATTATCATCACCATCATTCAAGTGCTTTTCCCATTACCACCCCCCTATGTGCTTTTCCCATTCCCACTGGATACACAGCCTAGGACAGCACAGAGAGGGATGGGGAGGAACCCCCCAGAGGGTTTATAGCAGCTCCCCAGGGGAGAGCTCAGGTTCTGCTGACCTCGACACATCTGGTGGGCATCTCCACGGGCCGCTGGCCGAGCATGAGGCGGTACCATGCTGGTGGCAAGGAGTGGTCACACACCAGCTCCTGGCTGGCCACCCTCTGCAGCTCCAGGGAGTCGAAGGTGGTGCTCCTGCGGGGGTTGTGGAGGATGCGGTGTCCCCCCGGCCAGCACTCGGGAGCTGGGGAGGATGGAGAGGGCAATGAGTCATTTGTTAATCACTTTAATTCCACTGGACCCTTTAATTTGCTCTAATTCCACTTTCTTTAGGTTGGAAATGAGGGTGTGTGTTCTATTCCCATCTGTTAGAGGTGGGCAGTTATCTTCTGTTCATTGGGCAGTTTTCTTTATCTCTTCCACAAACCAATCCTCCCTCCAGGAGCTCTCTGCTGTTAATGGGCCATTAATTGTTAATTATCTTCTGTTCATGGGCCATTGAGTGTCACTGCCTGGCTGATCAAATTCCATCATCCCACGGGGAGATGCTCCGCCCAGGAGGAGGAGCCAAGAATTCCTACTTGGATACAATCTGAGGTTTAGAACAGCACAGCAGCCTTTGCCCACTGCATTCCCAGAGGAGCAGCTTTCTCCTGCCCTGCATTCCCAGAGGAGAGCAGGCCCATCTCCAGCAGCCCTGGAGCTCCAGAGGAAAACTCCCCCCTTGTGCAGGATCCCTGCTCCAGCAGAAGCACAGCTGGTACTGCAGGAAGGCTGAGCCACCCTGGGATGGGACTGTGCCACCACCCCGAGCCACCCTGGGATGGGACTGTGCCACCACCCTGAGCCCCCTGGGATGGGACTGTGCCACCACCCCGAGCCACCCTGGGATGGGACTGTGCCACCACCCCGAGCCACCCTGGGATGGGACTGTGCCACCACCCCGAGCCACCCTGGGATGGGACTGTGCCACCACCCCGAGCCACCCTGGGATGGGACTGTGCCACCACCCTGACACACAGGGTGTCAAGGCATGCTCTGACTCTGTCAGGTGGGGTATTTTATTTTTTTTTTTTGTACTATGGCATTTGTATTTTAATTTTCCTAGTAGAGAACTGCTATTCCTATTCCCATACCTTTGCCGAAGAGCTCCTTAATTTCGAAATTTTAATAATTTGGAGGGAAGGGGTTTACATTTTCCATCTGAAGGAAGGCTCCTGCTTTCCTTAGCAGACAGCTGTCTTTTCCAGCCTAGACAATCCTATATCCTTTTATGTTCTGATTCTTTTTAGGATTGGGATAATATTCAAGGCACACAAGTCTAGATTTAAATATATAAAGGTGCAAGCTTAGTAACATAAAGATTTTCGTTATCTAGATTTTCATCATATCTGAATCAGGACCAAACCCCTTTCAACTTTTAACATGATTTCAGCCTAATTTTAGGGATTAACATCTGAGTGTCTCCTCCTCAGAAATCAAGTAGTGTTTTGAGGTTCCAAAGCCTTGTGACCTTTGAAAGTATGTGGGGTTTTAATTTAATTTACTACATGCATGAACTATTTAATCATGATATAAATTGATGCTCAAGTACAAAGTGCTCTTCACATGCTTTTAAATAAGTGCTGAGAAGATTCAGAACAAGAAATGTTGAAAAGACAAAAAGAAAAAAAGAAAAGGTATGAAAACAACAGTAAAGGGTTTTGAGAAATCAGCTCAAGTTAGTCTTGCAAATATTGAAGCCACAGGTCAGACTTGCTTGGGTTTGGCATAAAGCCAAGCACATCAGGGCTTGTGTGTGTGCATCTCAAAGTCTGAATCAAACCTGCTGCCCCTTGACGTGTGCTTGTTTACTCACCTGCCCTGTTTATATTCATACATTTCTTGACTGTTTTACAGAATATTCAATTTTCTTCTCACCTCATAAAAAGAAGCCTTATGGTGATTCTGTTAGAAGTTGTTTATCTCCAAAGAGCTGAGCAAAAATGGCCTTTTCTTGGTTATCTGAGCCATTCCTTGATGAGGCCAGGTCCCTTTTGCCCACGTCAGCCCTGCAGAGTGGGCACAGGAGGGGACAGAGGTAGAGCTGCTCTGCTCTGGGCCTCAGCAACAGAAGTCTCAGCTAATTTCTTGCTGCAGTATCTTTAATTGCTAATGATGATGTAAGAGGCAGAGGCCACATCACAGGAATTGCACAAACTGGCAGTTAGCAAAATCACCTCTTTTCACTGTAAATAGAGCTTATTTATGTGGCACTGTTGACAGAGAATAAGACCCCTCCCCACAACGTAATTTTTCAAATGTCACTTTTCAGATTGTAACTCTGCTTTAATATTGCGCCAGTGGCGCTCTGAAACACATTTATCATTTTTTATTTTATTGACAAGATACTCAGAAGGTCAAAGCCAATCCATTTATGGCAGTATTTTTAAAGATTATTTTGATTGTGCCAAAGGCAAGGCAATGGTTTACAAGACAAATGGGGACAAAATGTAGCGTAACCAAGGCTTTATTGCAATTTTCAGGGAACTCAACTGTCAAAGTCATTGCAATTCCAATGCAAAATTCTGCTGAATTAATACAATTGCCTTTTTAAATAAAAAAGAAGTGCCCTAAGCTTTTCTTTCCTATATGTAAGACATTTCAGAGAGGGAACACTTGGAAATATTGCACCTCTAATTAAATATGGGATCAAATTCCTTCCCTCAGAAGTCCTTTCTGGAGACCACATGCAGACTGTCCTTTGCTAATTCCCAGCCCAAGGGAAGAGGTGACATTTCAGCAGACCAACTATTTTACAAAAATGAAAAGTTTACCCTATATTTAAAACCCCTTAAAAAAATGCAGACCCTTGCTGACCCCTCCAGTACCACTCAAGACTTCAGGAGTGTTACTGGGAACAGAATCTTGGCTCCTGATGCTTTTGCTTGCCTGACTTAGCTCTTGTCTGAACAAAAGGAAAAAGAATGTAAAAGCAAACAGCTCTTTGCACGGTATTGCCACAGGAATCTTGCAAGGATATTGTAATATAATTAATTGCATTCACTCTCTCAATAATAATAATATCAAATAGTGCCTTTAGATGTAACTAATAGCCTTCTGCTTGATATGTATTAGCTATAATCCAAATTCACACCACATGTTGTGGTCTTACCAGTGATTAACTACTCTGTCTAAACAATGCAAATATATCAGACACTGACACACGGCTAATTATTTTTCATCCCTTGCATGGTTTTGTTTGCAGTAGTTTAGAAAAGGCTTTCTCACATCATCACCAGAGGAACTGAATGCTGCAGATGGGCCTGGCAAAGGCCAGGGAGGCACTTGGAGGAGCACATGGGAGACACCTCCAAGGTCCCTCAGGAGAGGGGTGTTCATCCAGTAAATTTAACAGGATTTGGGACAAAAAGCCATGTGTTTGGTCCCAAAGGAGCCCTGGCTCAAGCAGCCTCCTCTGAAGGAGTGTGTTACCCTGAGTTCACTGCCAGAGTGTGTTTATGTACCTGTGCCTGGGTTTAGTTGTGCTGGGAGGCTGTCACTGAGGAGGCAGGATGGCAAATTGATCTGCTGTCACTCCCCTGGAGCCAGCCTGACGGGTTCTGTTCCCTGCCTGACACAGAGCAGACCCTGGTGGCACAAAAAGCCTCGCCCAGGTTTTGCAGTGAGCCATGAGCAAAACAAACCCTCAATTACTGAGCTCCCCTTGTAAAATGGTGCTTATTATGGCCCCGTGACAGGGTGATTGTAAACTTTAACATGCAAATTGCAGGCTGTGCTGCGAGTTAATTACCACTGGCTTTCCTGCAGAAATAAATGAATAAAGGCATCAATGTAATCAGACTTTATTATAAAAATGTTATTTAAAAGAAAACAACAAGAAGGCACAGCTGAGCCCCGTTGGTTCTTCATCTGAGAGATGTCCACTTGTACCTTGTGGTGTCTGCAGCTACATCCAAATCAGATGAAACTTTCCTGTTCATTTTGAATTCAAGTGTAGGTGTCAAGCTTATGGACAACCATGAAGGGCTCAACATCCCAGCTGTCCCCCTTCATGTCCACATTCTTGTCTAGTATAGAACCAGTGTTACTTTGGGCTATGCAGATTAGGTTGTCTTAAAAAGGAAACAATTATTTTATTAAGAGAACAAATTTAATTTAATCCAGCACTATTCCTACTACTGTATTTAAGGGGCTCATGAGGAAAAAAAAACAAACAAAAAAACCTGGCTTTTTAGGGAACTGGTCATTATGACCATTCTGCTTTCCTTCAGGAAGAAATTAAACATTGCAGTGAGATTTTGTGGCTCTCTATCCAGAGCTTCTGGAATTAAATGCTGGATGTACCTGGTGCTTTAGTCTCCTGCAAAGAGCTGCTTCTTGAACTACCATCAACTCAATATCAGCAAGGAGCTGTTGCTAAGACATAAGCATTTGTTTGCTTTACTATAGACTCAAAAGCTTTTTTTTTTTTTTTTTAATGTAAGAATTTTTTGTCAGAATGTTGTGGCAAGGAGACCCTGAGTAGCTCCTTTTTGACACTGAAAGCAAACAAATAATAGTAGCTGCTGTATCTGCTAAGTGAAAATGACATTTGAGTAGCTCTGGTGGTGTGATGGAGCAGGTTCCTTGGGGGAAAGCCTGTCTCCATCGAAGCCATGAGGAATGCTGCTGTTAATGCCTGGGTGTTAGGAGTCATCTGTTAATGTGTGGGAAAGGAGGGGCAGCCTGTGGGCTCTCTGGGGAGAGGAGAGCCTCCTGCAGAAGGCAGAAGCATCCAGAAATATCCCATGGAAAATGAGCAGGGGATAGATATCTGAACTGAATGGGCTGCTGTGGGCAGGGGGTTTGGCTCTCAGCTAAAGGAAATGTCGATGTGACCACAGCTGGAGGGAGATATTTGTGTCAGCAGGTCCTGGGGACAGCCTGGAAGCCAATTCTGTGCTGGCCAATATTGAACCAGGTGGCAGTGAGGCTGCACAGGGCCCTACAGGAACCAGCCAAACGTGAGTATGGAAAGGTGAACATAGGGCATCACTTTGGGAGACTCCCTGCTTTGGGATACCCTCCCTACCTGCCCACACATTTAACACCCAAAACACCCACTGCTGTTTCAAGCAGGTTGGTAGCTGGATGCTCTGCAGACAGCTGAGTCACCTGTACACTTTTGGGCAGAGGTATTGGTGAGAAAAATGCTGCTTTGGGTCTTTTTGCTGAGGGTCTGTGCCTCCTGCTCATGGCCATGGGAAGAAGCATCAGCTATAACAGAGATAAAGCCAGGAAACTTAAGAGTGGCAGGCTGAAAAATCATAAGGAAATAACTTGCTAAACCTTTGCTTTCATTTCTAAAGACAGATGAGAACAAGTGTAATAGAGCTTTACCTGTCCCTCTTGCTCCCAGTAAATATCAGTGGCTTAGGTGGAGGAAGGTTTAAGAAGTTGTGAGATTTTGTTTGTTTGCTTTGAATAGCTGCTGCAAATCAAATAATATCAATAGGTGATGGCAGCCAGGAAACCCTGCAAGAAATATAGTCCACAAGCCTGAGGTGCATGTTTGCTTTGGGCAAAGCCACACAATATATCTAAAGGGCATTCTAAAGCCTTGGGAAATAGCTGGCAAATTGTAAAATAACTTTTGTGTGGAGGGTGATTGAGAAGCCAGTGACTGATGCAATGCTAACCAAGAGCAGCATTTGGTGATGGGCTGTGATTGCTCTGTGACCAGGAATGATGGGTCCCCACATGCAGACTTCCTTCTTGCCATCATCTCCCATATTGTGGGAACTCAATCTGGAGTTTGCCCCAAAAATACACGTAGGCATATGCATGTAAGCATACATACATTTAAAAAAATATGTATTTCAAATTATGTATGAGTACTCGTATTTTTGACATTTGTATGACATACAGTAAATTTTGGAGGTCCCTCCCTCTGTGGCAGGTTTTCACATTTCTGCTTTTTGTTTCTTGCAGTCCACAGGGTAACAGAACCTTTCTCATTGTATTTGACTTCCTCTTCACAGGAAAATTATGAAACATTTTCATTTAGAAAACTCATTCTGAAATGCTGAGGCTAATAAGCCATAACTCCAAATTAATTGCAGACAAAGGATGTGTTCCCTTTCTTCTATTTCTGTTTTAGAAACAGAAGGAAACATTTTAATCACCAGCCAGTTCTGCGCTCAAGGGCTGGATTTCAGTGAGGTAGAAAAGCTCAGGTAAGAACTTCTGAAGCTTTCAGCATGTCAGTGCCATCACTTCCCCATATTGTCATTTACCACCCATTGAAAGAGAGTTTGTGGAGAGAAGGAAAGGCAGATGTTGGGAAAAGGAAATTCTTTCCAAGCTCTTAATGGATGTGTTCAAAATAACAGCAGAATCCAACCCATCTGACAACATTTAAAAATTCCTTTTGGTGGTTGCACTTTCCAGGTGAACAAACATCTGTTAGTAGATATTTGTAGCTAAGGAACACCTGACAGTTTATTAAAGATAAAAGTTCCTGCCCTTATTTCTTATAATACTTTAAAGATTTTGCTTCAATTATTCTTCCTGCTCATGATAAAAATTTTCATTCTTTATGATAATCAGAGGCAGAAATTTGTTGTGGATGTGACAGTGATCACTACATTAAAATGCTTGAACCATGAGTGCTCCTCTGAAAGATAAAACATAATAACTGTATTAAAAAACCTTGATAGGTAATAAATAAAGCTATTTTCAGAGATTTCTGAAGCAGAGGAACCTCCTACTGAACTGAAATGATAAGGGAGCCCATTGTACAAACACCACACACTTGAAATGGCCAGATCTTGAACAAGTCACAAAGCATTCATAAGGCAAAATTGATAGAGATAAATGAGCCATTGTGCAAAATGAATGTAATTATAGAAATTTTGACCCAGGAAGAGGCAAGAGGCTGAGCACCTGCTGAAAGAATATGACATGTTATTTGTATGGAATAACAGGCAGATCTGAGGAAAAAAAAAACAACCTACAATCTGGAGGTGTTGCTTTCTAATGCATCTGAATTTCATTTTTCTGGGAACAAGGTCACTTGTCATCCTGGTCTTCTATGGAGCAAAGCAATAAACTATTGACAAACCAAGGGCCAACGCTCAGCTCCAGAGCAAACAATTATTTATTCACACTCCTATCTCTTATCTTGCCTTGCATTTCTATTTTTAACTTGTGGTTTAGAAAGGAGGAATTGATTATGTAAGATATTCTTCTAGTTTGTGCATCCCCTGAATAATTTGCAGAACAATGAGCTGCACACAGCTCCCACAGGAGGATGCAGGGACAGGCAGAGAAGCATTTTGTCTGGGGCCAGGGGAGGTGTCAGGAGGGGCTGATCAGATAGGTGAAAACAAGGGGTCCCTGTGGAGAGTGTGAGCAAAGTCTGAGTATCTTCCTGGCAGCTTACAGTGGATTTTGGAGAACTGTCACAGCAGATGGGATGGACAACACTTTCTTCAGTGTTCTATAAATAGGGCAGATGAAGGAACTTTTTATTTTCGGGGACAATGCATGTGTGGCCAACTGAGGTAAATGAGCCAAGAAGTGTCCAGCAGAGTTGTTTTCCTTTAAAATGCTTCAATCTGCAAGAATCACTGTCTGGCATGTCTCATCGATGTGGAAATTGCTCATGGATAGTGTGGTGGACACAAAAAGGACAGGAAATGTCACATGGTTAAAAAGCAATGGGCAGATGTACAGGCCAGGTGAAGCTAGTGCACCTGCTTTGCAAAATGCAGCCTCATTTATTAAAGTGTGCCAGTTAGAAAAAACACAAAAGCCAAATTTTGTCAATAGCTCTATTTTATTTGACCAAGTCTCCTCCTCACTCATTCTGGCTCAGTCCTAAAGCCAGGAAGGCTGATAGTCTGAACACAGAAATCACTATTGCTGTGTCACAACAGAATTCAAAGCCTCATAAATTTCCTCAAGTTATCTCTAAGTTAATCATTATGCCTTTAAGGGCTTCTCCATAAAAATCAATAAAAAGAAAATTATAATTATTGTTATTGATTGCTCTATTTTGCTTTCATCCCTCAGAATGAAAAAGTGAAATCAAAGGAAAAGGTTCTTTCTTACCTCCTAATCTCAGCTGAGCATACAGTCACAAATGTAGCTTTCCTAAATAGAAGCAACAAAAACAAACTCACAGGTTTTGATTTTAGAAGCCACTGGGCTCTATTCAGATGGAAATTTGATTTCCATGGAGAGCTGGAGGTGTTTCTACACCTCAGCTATGACACTGGCTAATTACCATTCGCCAGCCACACATTTTCCAGACTGCCCCCACGGATAATGCTGAATTTTGGCCACATTTTCCTGCACTTCCCCAATGCAGTGCTGGATGTGGGTGATATTGTGCTGGGGAAAGTGTCAGCACTCCCTTGCTGTCAGTGTTTGCAGGCTGCAGCACAGGCTGGTGAGCAGATAAGGGGACTCTGAGTGCAGGCAGCTCAGCGCTGCCAAATTCCAGGTCTGCACGTGTGTCCTGGGTGTGATTCAGCTCCTATTGGATGCAGGGTGACCAGGCAATTTTTCCTGCTATTGTTTTGCTATTATTCATTGCTATTATTCATCCCATTCACTGGCACAACAGTTGCTTCAGCCTCTCACGTGTTTATAATGGGCTTTTCTGTCAGGGCTCTGGCATTTAGGATGAATGGCTGGGTTCCCTCTTGCCTTTGGAGTAAGGCTGTATTTGTTACAGTGCTGCAGCAATGCACACAGACTACTGCACTAACCTGGAAGGATCTCTCCACTAAAATTTAGGTTTTCTTTGACCCTGTCCTGCATCCCCTCGTGGGCTATGTGAAACTTGGAGAGAGTTGATATGAAACTGTCTCGAGCACATAGCAGCTCCTGCTGTGGATGCAAAACGTTCTTCTCATGCATTATAGCACTCTGGATGGATTTAAAAATATTGAAATAAAAGGTCATGAGCTAGAAATAGCCAGCAGCCTGCCTGGACACTGTGATAAGATAAAGCTGTGTACTCCCAACTGTGGAATTGCGACATGAAGCCTAATAGATTTCTAAAATCCAAATTTATCAGCAATCCTCACTGTTTGTTTCCTCAACTTTTGAAAGGCACTGATTCTGTACATATAGTCATGGTATCTTCAAACCTCAAAGAAATCAGTGCCTTCCTCCCATGGAAACAGGGTTGTGTCAGTTCCAGCCAGCATTTTCCTTGGGCCATGATGGAATTCCAGGGAATCTCACACACCTGGTTGTGTGTCTAGCACATGACAGAGGTCTGGTAATGCCTATTCACACCATGAAACAGCAAGGCTTTCAGTTCCTCTATGTAAAAACCTCCAGCTAAATGTATTTGCTATTCTTATTTGAATAGCAAGTACATTTCTTTTTGAATTTAATTCTCAGTTCTAACAGGCACTGATTTTCCTTTTTTTTTTTTTTTTTTGTTTAGGGTCATCTCTGCTTTGGTTGCTCCACAGGTCTCTGCTTATTTACCAGGAGGAGTAGGACCATCAACAAAAATTGCAAGGTTCAGGAACCTACAAGGCCTTCAGCTATAAGATGCTTTTTGATGTAAAAGAAAATGCAACTCAGCTGAGTCTTCACCACATTTACAGCTGCTACCTATGCAACCTTTTAGGATGTAGTTACCATAATAAGAAAAACCATCTCCATAACTGTATATATGTAAAGCCCAATGCCTTTCTGTGGCCATCCAGCCTGAGCTGCAGGTACAGATCTGCATGTTCACAGGGGATTAGGGAGGCACAGGAACAAACAGGAGACAATTGTTGCCCCATATGGTGCACATTATTGGCAGCTGTGCTTTGATCAGGATCAGCCGTGCAGAAGGCAAACCTACTGATTTCTTCTCATTTACACTGAATTAGCTTTGATCACAGCGTTGGTTTGTGTGTTTTAAAGCTTCTGCTGTCTTAAAAATGTGCCTGTGTCCTCAGAAGAGAGGAAATGAGCAGAAATGAGCCCTGTCCCTCAGCAGCTGATGGGCTGTGGGAGGGTTTCCCATGCAGGAATGGGTTGGAATGGGGTGGGGATTTCTTCCACCACGGTCTACATGGTGTTTCTTACAGGAGGTATAGCACTGGCACTTTCTGTTCTCTAGAAAGAAAATAAAAGAAAATCAGATTTCCAGATGGAGCATTCTCAATGGGAACCACTCTGCTCCTCAGACACTGAGAATGCACTACAGTTTCTTCTCACCAGATGAGGTGAATCCTAGCAATTTTTTATTTCTGTGGAGCCATTTCCATGCTGAGCTTTTCATTCTACTCTTCCACCTCCTTCTTGCCTGATAACAAGAACATGCTTTTAGACTATAAAAGAAAGTTATACCTTTTAGTGAAATAGATGCTTTAAAAAATAGCATTACTGAACGGGAGGAGGAAGCAACCAGATCTCAGTTCTTTTGCTAGGGAATAATTCAACTGAAAATGTTATCTGTGCATCTCCATCCCTAGGTAAACAAGGCAGCATTTCAGGTTTTCTTCCATCTTTCTATCATCAAAACAAGACTCAGTTTTGCATTCTTACTTGGTAATTGGCTAATAAGTATAATTTTCATCCTGAGAAGATAGGCCAGTAACCAGTGCTCAGAAAAACCCTACAATATGACAATTGATCAATTCTTCATTAGACTTGATGCATTCAGGTTACCACAGTCATTTCTTTTGCAATTTGAGCTAAAAATAAAAAACAATCAGCAAAAATCTAGTCAAGCAATTTCAGATTGGAAAGCCATAACACAAATTGATGCACAAAGAACCAGCAGGCAATCAATTTATCATTTGCTACTTTATTCTTTAGCAATTTGCAGTCATTGCTGAGTTGCTTTTGAAACTTGTAAAATTTGATTATGTGAAACCTAGTGAGTGTCAGGCTTTGGTCATTTTGTGTTTTATGAGTTGTTTTATGACAAAAGGATGTAACCTCAAGCTGTGCCAGGGGAGGTTCAGGTTGGAAATCAGAAGCATTTATTCACTGAAAAGGTTGTTAAGCATTGGAATGGACTTCCCAGGGAAGTGGTGGAGTCACCACCCCTGGAGGTGTTCAAGAATTGACTGGATGTGGCTCTGGTCTAGTTGAAAAGGTGGTGTTTGGCCAGAGGTTGGACTCAATCATTGTAGAGGGTTTTCCAACCTTAATGAAGCTGTGATTCTGTGATTCTGTTCTAGGAGCTGGTTGGAGAGCAGAGGGTTTGTGCAGGTAGACCTGTCTGGCATCTGCTGGTATCCTGCACAGGCACACAAGCTAAGTCTTAGCCTGGAACTCCTGGCAGCAATCTTTCTGTAGTTTCCTGCAATTAACCCTGCTCAGAGAAGGTTTAGATGCCCCTAAAACTTCAAAAGCCACTTTGAAAGCCAGTGTGGACCTACAACTGCAAACAGTGCAGGAGGCAGCTGAGGTTCCTTGTGCAGGAGTGGCTGCTGCCTCTCCCACTATGTCCCCAGGGTGGGTGGGGTAGCACAGAGCTGTGATGATGGTTTTCACCCTGGGGTTTGAATAACTCACCTGCCAGCCCATGAGCAAGGAGGGGTTTGCCTGTGGCAGACTGAGGAGTGGTGGTGCAGCCCTTACACCTCTCACATTCACCCACAGAGCACCTTCTCTTTTATTAGCCCCCACAGTGCTCATCTTTTGCACTCAGCAGTGAGGACCTCACTAGCCCTGATGATGAACTGAGTTGTATAAATGCTGCTTGCAAGCAGCAGGAATGCTCTGGGAGGCACTGGGTGTGTTTGGAGCACAGGCAGCAGAACAGGCCCAGCAGAAGGCAAAAAAAATCAGGTGAGAGGAGCAGGGTGACTTGGGGACATTTTCTGCTGGGTTTGAGCTTCATGGGCAGATTTGGAGCTGGCTGATTTTCCCTGACTTCAAACCATGACTGCGATGTGCTGGGGCAATGGCCTGAGCATTTGGCTGTTTCATGTAGATCCCCTCCCTCTGAAACCACTGTCTTTCCTGTAGTTTTGTTAACAACTCAAATATAAATATAAATAAGAACGCTCTAACTTTGCCAACTTCCAATGCTGTTTCCCTTCTTTGAATTTTTCTTTTCTTTGAGTTTTACTTTTCACTGATGCATTCTCAATTCTGTTTATAAAATGCATATTTTCTTGAAGAAAACCTACAGGTCTAATACCAAAATGCTTCCTTGCTGGACTCATTCTCACCCCATGTCACTTAAGCAAGCTTGCCCTTTGTGCCATGGACTGCAGCTCTCTGTGATGATCTCTCAGCTCTCCCTCCACCATCCTTGTGGGTTCCTTCCAACTCAGGCTACTCTAGGATTCTATTTTTAACCCACAAAGGCTTTAAAATGTGGTGTGGAAGGAAACCCAGGGTCCAAATTTGCTATGAAGATCTCTGCTAGATATTCCTTAACCTCTCATTGCTCCTCAGTCATGCCACAGTGACACTGTAGGCTAAAGTTCCATTTCATCCTTTCTATTATATGCTGAAATAAATGTCTGGTGCAAAGCAAGGCACTCAAATCTAGGTTATTCCCTTACAGAACATGTAGATTCAGCAGCATGGCTTGATATTAATAACATCTGGATGGCTAAATCCCTGCAAAGTGGGGTAAAAGTTTGCTCCTAGGGATCCAGCAAACACACTTAAACCACTGAATTATCTTAATTCTAAAATAGCCCCCCAGCAGCACCACAGGGCCAGGATACACTCATGGCTTATTTTGCTGTATCTGGAATTTTGAGGCTGTTCCAGACACATGAGGGCACACTGAAAAGCAGAGTTGGACAAACATGTGAAGACTTGAGGGATAAAAGGATTAACAGATGCTAATGTTCTGCATTTTTCTGCTGCAATAATATAAGCACAGACAGCTCCCAGAGCAAAGCAGAAAGTGAAGGATTGCATGTAGGAGGGACAGAAAGACATGGCTATCATGGGGTGCTGCTGGAAATTTTGAAAAAAGGCAACTGTTGAACAGATGTTACCAGCATACAGAAGATTTAGTGTGAATTGCAGATGATTTGCAATTCACTGGTCCACTGAGGAAAAGTTACTTTTTTCCATCTAAAGTAAAATCCTTACAATTTCCCAGAGAAATAAAATCTTTAAAATCACAAAGAATGATTGATAATATTGAAATTCAAGCTAAACCCCTCTTCAGCTTAAAATGAAACATTTTGGAAGCAGGAAGCATTGAGGCATTTGGTTTGCAAAGACATTGAAAGGAAAGAAAAAAAAATTAAAGTTTCAGAAAAATATAGCTTTTTTTCTCTAGGCTAAAGAGCTTGTCAGATTCAGAATGAAATTATGGTGGGGAAAAGTGTCACTGGTGCCATTTGAACCCCTGTTAACCCAAAACACTCTCCCAAGGATGCTCACAGGGTTGGGTTTGCTCCAAGGAGAATTATCCCTGTGGTTTTGTTTTCCTTATCTCCACTTCCTTCAATCACATGAAATGCTTTGTAGGATCAGCTTTTATTTATTTATTTATTTATTTATTTATTTATTTATTTATTCATTCATTCATTTTAATTCTGGCTGTGAGACAGCCAGGTCCAAAATGCAAATCCCCTCAAGTAAGGATGTCTAATTCTAATTTATCTCCCACACAGTACAAGCACCTAAATGAATACCTCCCCTAGATACTCCTGCAAGATTTTTACAGATTTCTTCAACAGCACCACACTCTTCACCCACCCTGAGGGACAGCTGCCCTTACCACCATTTTGGACCTTTTGGGTTGCAGTTCTTCATGGTCCCAATGAAAATGTGATGGCTGACCTGCCACTGGGCTCTCAGTCACTGCCAGGGGTAAGGCAGGGCAGGCCAGGCTCCAGTGGCCACCAGCACCAGTTAATTTCTGTGTTTCTCTCAAGCTCAATTCTTGCTATTTGTTGCTTATTCATCATGACTCCTGGCTGCAGAGAGCACATCAAAGTGGAATTTTTCTCTTTAATCAGGGACCAAAAACATTATCACTCTGATCATAGGGTTGCAGTCTCCATATTTTCTTCTCAGACCTGTTCTTGGAATGTGTCCCATCATTGAAAATCCTCTTCTAAGGCAGGACAAATTACCTTTTCTCCTTCAAGGCAAACCTTTTCTTGGGAGACAGACCTTGTGGGTACATGCCAAGAATGACATAGATTTTTATACAGATTAAATCCTATTTGCAATAATGATTTGCAGTATTTTCACATCACCAAAGTCCTTTCCAAGATTTCTTACAACAGCAGGTTATTTTGGTGATTACATGAGAAATGACAGTCCAGCTCTTTGCAAAAGCCTCTGCAAATAGTCATTAAGCTAAATCTCCTTTCCTCTGAGAGTGGGATGTAAAGAACTGACATGTCATCCTATGGGTGTGCACATGAAATATGCAGAAGAGACAGTTTTTCACCCTTTTTCAAAGATAGGTGCATAACAACTATATTATATAGTTATTATATATCTATGGTAGCTAAAATAAGAGCTGATGTTTTCCTGCCAGATCAAACAGAAGCTGGACCTGTTAACAAACAATGTCAAGATTAAACAGAATAAACAGAACAATTAATCACTTCTTCTGGCCCAAGTAAAATTAACACCTCAGCTGAGTTAGCACCTCTCACACTGAGAGGGGAGTGAAATCCCTGTCCACAAAGCAAAACCTTGCCAGAAGGAGAAAGAGAGGGATGCTTTGGGGACAGACTGCCTGGCCCTGCTGTCCTGAGCAGCAAGGACCCACAGGACACTTGGGCACTGCAATGGAAGGTCAAAGCAAACAGGGCAGGAAAGGACTGGGGAAGGTCATTCAGTGTCCCTGCATCCAACAGCAGCCCCAGGGATTGTCCCACCCCAGATAACCTCTGTGAAATGGGTGTGTGCTCTTAGCAGAGAGCTTGTTTGGGGTCATTTGGGGTTTTTTGGGTTGTTTTGGCAAAGCACTTATCTCTCTGAGCAGCTCCCAGTGCTGGAGCTGTGCTCCTCAGGGGGAATATCTCAGGTCCCTCTGAGGAGAGCATTCCAAGCATTCCCCTGCTGCTCAACATCAAGGGGGGGCTTCTTCACACCCCTGTCTGTTTAGGGCTTGGCATGGATTTCCTGAGCTTGTTTTACACTCTCCCTGCTAACAACTTGCCCCTGAGTGGATTCAGCAGCAAGTAAATAGAGTGAGATACTATATGTTAATTGCAGCATGCTTTTTGCCTGATAAAAGTGAAAAGTATAAGCTCTTGGGGAGATTATTGCATATAAATGGGCTAAGGCAATGGCATGGAGAATCTAGCCAAGCAGCAGCTCCACCATTAAGATTTTATCTAAATGATCCAATGTTGTGAAGGAAGAAAAAAGCAGCAGAAGGCTGGGTAGCAAGATCAAACTACCTAAAAATCTGATTTCTGCTCATGCAGAGGTTTTGAATGTTGAGGTTTTTAGTATGTCTCAGAGGTGCTCAGGCTGTGGTGGTGCATCAGAACAGTTAATCTCTTGCTGGGGTGACTGTGAACATCTTGCCAGAGCAAACAAATATAAGTGGCAAGGGAAAGGATGTTGTTCCTTGACGCAGTTGTTCTCCTGACACTTCACACTGTGAAATACACTCCAATTTCCCAACAGAAAGAAACTGATATTATGAAGAATAAGATTGACTGAAATGGATGGCAGAGTTTAAAAAATATTAGCTAATATTGATGTTTTGGAGGGAAAAAATGACTCCAGGAATGCTGGCCCGAGGAGGTGATGGATGGGGCTGCCACGGGGGCTGTGTCATGCTGGATAAGTCACTCCAGCCGTGTCAGAGGTGATCATTACTCCTGTGCTCCTTGTTTTCTGGGTGCCTGACTGACGACCCTGATATGCAGAAATACGAGGCACTTAAAGTTAGCTGCCTCTGGAATCTTGGGCTTGGAGCAGGCTGGGAGCTTTCTGATGAAAATCTTTTTTTCTCCTCTGTTGGAAAATGTTGGCTAGCCACAGCTGAGGTTTTCACAGAGTGTGTTTCTCCATTGAAGTTCTTGTTGTGTGATTTTTAGTACAGAATTGCTGGAGGGCAAAAAGGGAAAAAAGAAAAGGGAGAAAGCTCTGCACTTTGGCATAATCAAAGCACATGAGAAAATACAAAATGAGGGGCCTGGGCTCTGCTCTGGGTCTGCCTGAGCAAACCTTCCCAAATTAATGTCACTGTCTCCTGGGCTGGTAGCTACTAGGGGGTTGTGGATGTGGGGAAAAGGGGAGGAGAAAAGGATCTTTCTCCCTTTCCCTCTCTTTCTGTGTGCTTTTACTAAACATTTCAAAAGAATTTGTTTCATTGCAGTGTGAAAGAGTGGAAAAAAAGTCTCTGTGCTTTTCATGAAAGGGAAGAGCAGCTCTGTGCCTGGCTCTGCTTTGGGCAGCCCTGGGTTCTGGGGTCAGACACCTCAGCAGATGGGACACACACAGCCCCATCTCCCTGTCTCTGCTATTACAAATTAACAAAAACAATTAACTTCTTGTCCTGGGGATGTTGGTGAAGGTAGGATAGCCCACACCTCACACTTGCCTCTTACTAGACCAGTGATGCTGTAAGGAAAGAGAATTGGCTCACATGCTGCAATTGGCTCTTAATAATCCAGCTTTTTCCTTATTTCCCTGTTTTCTGAGGGAGGATTTAAGGTTGCTAAGCCATGCACCTGTGGGGTTTCCCTGCTCCCTTCCAGCTCCAGGTGAAGGAGTTTTGTGAACAGCGATCTCCCAGGCAAGGTGTCTCACCACTTAAATCATGGCTGACCCTATTCCAGCCCTGCTCAGGCTGCTCTCCCTCTTTCTCCACCATCTGTGGCCATGAGGAATAGCCAGCTGTTGTCTCTCTGCTCCACATGTAAGAAGAATAACCACAGCCCCTTCCAGTGCTCCCTTCTCTGAGGTAAGCTCATTTCCTTTTCACTTTCTTTCCAGGTCACATTTCCAGGTCCCTTGTTAGCATTGCAGCTCGCTTTCTGAACTGCCTCTAATTTGTCCAGCTTTGTTTCAGTAGGATGATGAAAATTGGTCACAGTAGTCCAGCTGTGGCCTCTCAAATCCGTGTGCACAGGTCTAATGAGTTGCTGTGTTTTATGGGCATTGTGCTCAGTAACAAATTCCAGTCTTAATTTTTCCTAATGACTCTGAAAGTTGCAAATCATTAGGAGGAACCTGCATGGAAGGCAGTCTGGCTGGTTTGTAGCATCTCAGACCATCCTTTTTTTCACTTTTTCTTGTTAAGCACTGAATTTTTGCCTCTGTTTTTGCCCTTTGGATGTCAGACGTTCTGCGTTCATTTCTGAAGGCAACTTTTGTTTCTAATGATTTGGTTTTTTACTCATGGTGGTATGCCCATTTTTAGCTCTTTCTTTCATTTTTGTGCCTTGTGTTCTTATTAAGGGCTTGAAATAAACTGCTAAATATCTGATTGTAATGAAATGTCTCTGAGAAAAACGAAGCAAAAAAAGATTTTGAATGCATTTATGTTCCCTTTCTATTACCTGCTCTTTTTCCCTCTTAATGGATCTGCACTACTTCCCTTTGCCTTTAACATTGATATTATTTTGCCTTCACCCTACAAAGGCTATGAAAGTAAATTAATGACTGCAAATTAAGTACCCAGTTAGGCTTTTTTCCTCTTTATTATACTGTCTGGAAAGAAATGGCATTTCCAAGATGGGTTTTGCTACTTTGAGCAATGCATGCATTAAAGCCACGTGCTCACAATAAGAGTGACACGAAATACTGGCTCACTGCTCTGCAGTGGAGTGTCATCTGTCCTGGGAGCTGCAGGAAGCACCAGTCCTCCAGAAATCAGGGCTTGGTGATGCCACAGGGGCTGGGTCACCATTTACAGGCACCAGGAGCAAAGTGCAGAGGCACAATTTGGGGTTGCAGCTGCACATTTGGGCTTTCCTGGTTGGTGAGAACTTCCCTCTGTGACTTTGTGTGTTCATAGATGGAAGAGGAAATATTTGTTCTGCCCTGGTAGTGTCCTGTCAGCTTCTTCAGGGTGAAGGAGTTTTGTGAACAATGATCTCCCAGGCAAGGTGTCTCACCACTTAAATCATGGCTGACCCTATTCCAGCCCTGCTCAGGCTGCTCTCCCTTTTCCTCCACCATCTGTGGCCATGAGGAACAGCCAGCTGCTGCCCTGGTAGTGTCCTGTCAGCTTCCTCAGGGCACTGAGTGCCTCCTGGCCTTGGAAAGAGTTGGGTCTTTCCCTCCTGCCTGGGATTGTACCTCCATCTGTCACTGTTCCATGCTTACCCACTGGAAAAGGACAGAATAATGAATATACACACATATACAATGATGAGCACCTGCCTTTGTAGCCATTTCCACTGCTGAGGTGTGTGGTGGGTGTCTGATTGTGCCAGGCAGGGCTGGTTCCATGTCTCACGTGAGCCCCTGTTCTGTGACTTGTATCTGCACTGCTCTACCCAGAGGCAACAATTAAAGTGAACTGTGTTGCCTCTGAAGTGACCAAGGTTTCCTGCAATAAGGCTGTTCTTACCTGGTGACCTGCAGCAAAATTAAGACCTTATTTTCTGCTGGAGAGGTGTGAACAACCACCAGAGTGAGTCCAGACTTGACCTTGCTTTCCTCTCAAATACATTTTTTTTTTTATTCTCTTGTCCAATCTGGCTGCTGGGGATTTTACTCACAGGCTGTCATCTGACCTTTCTGCCCATGACTGTAAAATTAATTAAACATGCCTCTCTCCATGCCTGCTCACTAAACAGACTGTCCATTCCAGCACTAGAGAGTACAGAGCTCCCACCAATATTAACAGGAAACATCTGAATACAGGGCATGGCAATTCTGCACTCTGCCTGCTGTACAAACCAGCTCACTGCACATCCTCTCCATGTCCCATATGTGTAGCCTCTTGTCTCCTGTGTCCTTTTGACTTAATTTTAGTTTGCCCTCTGCTTTCCCCTCCATGACTGTGTTATACATGGGCAGTTGGCCGTGTGACTTCATCGTATTGGTCTCCTCCTGCTGTTTTACCTCAATCATCTCCAACCTTTCTCCACTGAACTGACAAAGGGACTTTCTCCCGTGCCATGGAAAACATGAGCTAAACCAATATGACAGAGCTGGGGTTCTGCATGCATAATTTCAATAGCATCCCGTGTAACCAGCCACCGGGCTGAGCTCTTTCTAATGAAATCACCCTTGTTATCAGCCTGTTCTCATTCAGTTCCCACAGAAGGATTGCTCACAGCATGAGTCATGCCAGGCATTTCAGTCTCTCTCTCAGGAAAACAGTGAAGATAATAAAAAGGGGTAAAAGCAGAAAAAACCATTTGGAAATACAACACTTAGGAGCAGTGATGCTGCTGATAATGTTCAGCCATTTTGCAGAACATTAAGAAAAAGAAAACCCAATCAAATGCCAAAAGTGACATTTTATTCATTGATATTTTGTTTTTTTAAAGTTATTTCTGGGCTTACTTGCATCATTGTGCAACTCTAAAGTACCATCTTTTTTTCCATTTTAAGGTTTTCTGCTCTCAGAACTCTGTTCTCCACAGAATAATAGAAAGCTCAGCAGGGCAGGAAAAGGCACTCATTTAATCGTGTGAGGCTGGGGCTGAGCCCCCTGCCATGGCTCCAGTGAGGGGGTGCTGAGGGCTGAAATGTGCCCTCCTGCTGCCATCCTTAGGGAGCAGGGTGAACACTGGCTGGCTGGGGAGGTGCTTTCTGACCTCAGTCCTCTCCTGTCCGAGCAAGGAAGGATCACACCACACACAAGTGTGCACTGAGCTCATCTGCTGTTGGGGTTTTTTGCATACGTTTTCCTCCAAAAAATACTTTTTTGTTTTTTTTTCTTTTTTGCAAAGTCAGTTGGTGATATCTACATCATTATGAAGCTTTCCTGGCACTGCATCTGCTGATTGATGGCTGTGAAAATGCAACATATTTCATTTTCTTTTCCTAGACGTGAAGCCAGCTGCTAATGGTTTTCCCAGGGTGAAGCTGGCAGCTGCAGGATCAGGTCTGGGGCTCTGAAATGTACATTTGCAGGAGAGCCACCTGGGCTTTTGGCTGTTTCATCAGTGGTCATTACTGCTTGTGGAAAAGGATCTGAGCAGAGTGGGTGCTGAGCCTGGCTGTAAATTCTGGGGTTTGATTTGGGAAACCACAGCCATTGGAGTGGGGTGGAGGCAAGCTCATTGATCTCAAAATCTTTCTGTCTGCAATTAAAACTTCCATCTCCTGTTTCCAGAACCATATTGAGCCCCATGCTTTAACAGCTCACATTTATTTACTCTTATTCATCTGCCTCTTCAAGTCAAATACAGAAACTAATGCATAAGTAGGACCCTTTTTATGTTAATTGTGAGTGCTTGCTGAGGACTGAAGTGTGAATGCCAGAGCATCATTAAGATGAAACTGTGGCTCTCTGCAGACACCAGACAGCAATAAGTAATCTTCTCCTTCAGCTCTGGGATAAAATTATTATCTAATTCACTCTAGAAAGAGGTGTTTTATTTCAACATGTCTCTATTTTGACTGACTTGCCTGCATTTAATGCACAGCAAGGGACAAGGGACTTGTGGTGGTCTCCAAGGCCATCTGGGCTATGGGATTGTTGTTCTGCTGCTTCAGAATCCCTCTTTGACTATGAAAAAAAAGGGTGGGATTGGTCCCTCCTAGACGTGTGGGTGGCATGTTCTTCTGGGAGGTGGAGGCAGGCAAACTACAGGGGCTTTGGTGGTGCTGGCTGTTGCTCCCTAAGCTGGATAGGCAGGGATTCTTACCTTTCTAGAGAAAGATAGACTCACCTGGATGCCTGGGGGGGAAAAAAATAAAATAAAGTAGAGCTGTGAAGAGATTCCCCATCAGTTTTGTAAGCTGCTGCCAGGCAAGGAGCAGGAGGATCTGCATTTGCATTTCGTGGAGTGTTTCACAGCCACTTAAATGGGGAAGAACAAAGCAGGAATGATTGCTTGTGCTGCAGTTTCTGAGAGCAGCAAGAGGATTTCATAATCACACAAAATCACACAAGCACAAATTTTGCATTGCTGGCCCCTGACAGAAAACTGACCTTGGCAAACACTTGAACAGCCTTAAACGGGAGAAATAGGTTCTATAAGCAGAAATACTGTAAATCAGAAGCTTGCTTCCAGGTAGGAAAGTCCTGTTTGCTTGATTTCCAATCTAATTGATCAAGAAAAAGCATTTATAATTGTTGAGTGGTTGAGAAGTGGGCCCAGAGTGTGCATCCTTTTCTCCTGTGAGGCTCTGTTGAATTCTCTCTCCTCAGTGAGTGTCACAGAGGCTTTAGATAAGGAACCTGTGAAGAACAGCTGAGCAGTGACAGCTATTATCCTAAAGACTGATATTTACTGGATTCCTGCTTTCTGCCCTTCTAGCTGAGTCACAGAATTTCCTTTGTTGCTGCACATTCATTTCCCCCTTCCTCCAGCAAATACCATTGAACTGAGCAGGCACATGTCTTATCCACAGCTATCCAGAATCATCTCCAAAAACCCTTCTAAGTCCTGCTCACATACAAAAGAGCCTTGAACACTCCCAGGGCAGAGCAGTACATTAGCAAGCCTGAGGATTAACAATAGAATTGGGTCAATACAAAAGGGCTGTGCTACCTGATCACAAGGTGACTGTTCCCACTGCAGTGTGAAAAGCTGCTCTCAGTGCTGGAAATGCAGTAGAGCAACAGTTAAATTAGTGCCACTGTACAGAACTCATTTGGATCCCTGCCTGCTTGTTCTGATTTGCACAAGCAGTGGGAAAGGCTATTAGGATAATCAGGAGAATGAAGAGCTTGCTTTTAAAGTATAGGTTGAAATTAATTTGCCTAGCCTAGCAAAAGGGAAAGCGAGGATGCATTTTGTGTTGCTGATATGTGCATAGCAGGGAGGGGAGCTTGGGCTAGGGGAGAATGTGGTGAGAACATCTGCTTTCAGAGCAACATCTGTGAGCATAGTTGAGGTGGAAAATAGGGAATTTCTTTCTTTTGAAAGGTAAAGATCTAGGTGATTTGAGCAAAATATTTTTTTCCAAGATGTCTATATTTAGTCTGACTTTCCTCTCTAGCAAGGGACTTGACCTGAGCAAGAGCCATGGCATGGTTGGTTCAGGAGGGGCTTCTGTCCCATCACTGAGGGAGCTCTGTGTGCTGGCATTGGCCAAATCCTCACTTTTCTCTGTCTCAGAACATGGGTGTGACCAAAACAAGTCCTCTGCGTGGCAGGCAAAAAACCAGAGATAGCCCCAGCCACACTGACTGGGAAAGCAGGTCTCTCCTACCATCCTCTTTCTCTTGTGGATGTAATGCCTGAAAAACTTGCTGGAGACCAAAAATGACCATGATGCAAGAATCTCTCCCCTCACCCCCAGGTTACTTGGGTATATTTAATGAAAGGAAAATGTCTGCCTATTGCTGCAGACACTGAAGCTGGAAGATTCTGGATCAGGGGATCAGAGAGCTCTGAAAGTTTTGAAAATATATTCTTGCCCTCACCCACTGCGGATTTGATTGAATGCTTACCAACCATGTTATTGTTTACAATATTTCACTCTTCTGATGCAACAACTCTGAAACCTGTTATCTATTTTGTTATTTTATCATCAATTATTGAATTCTTGTTGGGGGAGGTTTATACATTCACCATCTTATCATAAATATCCTGGAATATAAAAATATCCGATTTTTACACTCTTCCTATGAATAAATTAAGTTGGATTTATGAGGCTTATGGCCTGTTCTTCCTCTGTTCTTTGGAGGGCTTTGTGAATGTGCAATGAGAGCTCTTATTTCT
This sequence comes from Haemorhous mexicanus, assembly GCF_027477595.1. NCBI lineage: Eukaryota > Metazoa > Chordata > Aves > Passeriformes > Fringillidae > Haemorhous > Haemorhous mexicanus. The sequence continues at coordinate 5,286,564 of NC_082348.1, read as the reverse complement.
TATTATGGAATTTTATAGTCACCATGTAACTGGGTTAATATAAGAAGTATAAATAAGGGTATGCATTTGCCTGTGAGATATTTGAATATGGAGAAGAGTATCTGAAGTTCAGAAAATATGAACTGAAGCACAGACTGTATATCTTACTCTGTAAATAGGAAGAGAAACTGTTTCAAGTGCTGAAAAAAGAATGGAGTGTGTGGGAATTGTCCCCTAGGAAAGGTAAAAAAGCCATTGGATTTTTTTTTTTGTTTAAGCCCTCATGCACTACTTTCCAACTACATTTTAGCAACAGCCTCAGATGCTGCAGTTGCTCCCTCTCACCTGCTGGTCTCCTGCACAGACTTTCCCAAAGTGAAAGGAAAGGCACTGAGAGCAAGAGAAGCTGGAAAGGATTAACAGCCAGGGTGCTTTGCCTTCCAATAGTTCCTCTTTGGTCTACAGGAACTTGGGTGATGTTAGTCCGTGCAGCCTGAGACCCAGACAATAACCCCAATAACCCCCAATAATCTACTTTTAAAAGAAAAAATATAAATAAAGACACACAAAATGCTCTTTTTATTAAAGAACACAGGCTAAATCCTGTGATTCTCTCTCTTGTGCCTGAGCAAAAATTATCCTCGTTCATCCCTGCTCTGTGCTGCTGTCCTTGCCATAGCTGAATGCTCCTTTAGCAGCATCAGCTCCAGAAGGATGCAGGCCATGTCCATGCACACAAAGGAGGGGATGGGGATGGAGCCAGCACAGCTGTGCCTGAAGAGACAGCAGCTGGAGAGCACTGGGGTGGCCTCCAAAAGAGACAACAGCTGGAAAACAAACACAGTTATTTTAAAGGAGGCACAGACAAGCTGGCTTAAGTGAGAGGAGCAGGTGCTGGGTCTGGAGAGAGGAGATGGCCTGGGAAAGGAGCAGAATGGGAGATGGGAAGGAGAAAAGAGTTTGTGCTTCACACAGGTTGGGGGAAAAGCCATTCTAGCAGCTCTGCAGCCTCTGGGCTGTAGCAGTAAAAGGCCGTGGGGAAGGGGCTTGGCACAAGTGGCATTTTTGGTTTCCCTTCAGAGCAGACAGTCGGGGAAAGCCAGCCTGAGGCTGCTGCTCCCAAAGGGCTCTCAGCCTCCCTGGGCAGATTTCCTTCTGCTGCCAGCAGGATTGGCTCTGGCTGTCTGTAGGAATGGCACAGCCACAAGTTCAGGGACAGGCTGGCTGTAAAGCTCAGAGTGTTGGAGTAGGGCTTCACTGCTCTTTGTGCAGTACTATAGATGAGAACCTTTGTACTCCTTTCACTGCTAAAAACCCATTTTCCTTTAGCCCTAAAAGTGAGAGTGCAACAGGTATTCTAAGCATAATGGGCACTTTATTCAAAGGTTAAAAATCACTCTGCTCTAAAGGAAAATGGTGATTTCCCACTGTGCCTCAGTGCTGTACCCATCTTTGCTGCTCTGGGGTGTCAGAGGGAGAGCCAGGCAATCGTGCTGTGCTCTGCTTTGCTGTGGAATCCAGTCAGATTAATGAATCTGGGGTCCCTCGAGATTTGCATAATTTATATCCATGACTTGCTGTTTAAAGTGTTTTACAAAGTCAGGAAATAAATTGTAGGTTTTATAAAAATATCATAATTAAAAATTGACTTGTACTAAATATTGGCTCCAGGAACGTGTATGAAGTTCAAGTATGATGGATTGTTTTGCTCACTGAAAACTATAAAAAACCAGGAGAGACTTATGATGATAAAAAGTACTTTTTTTAGGTGGTTACATTATCAATCTTTATATTGAGCCAAATGCTGCTTGCATTTCTTCTGTGCATATTTTATTGACTTCATTGTGACCCATTGGGGAAGGACAGAAATGTTTGTATTACAGTGAAGAAATATTGTCACATACAAAATCAAACTGTGTTCTTTAACCAAATATAAAATTTCAGTAGACAGAAATGTCTTTAATATGACTTAATCACTCCAGATTCTGGCAACCTGCAATAAATTTTCTGCTATAAAAACAGAAGGGGAATTTTCTTGCCTCCCTTTGCATTAGTAATACAGATATCAAGATGATGAATGTTATTTTTTCAATAGGTTGATTCAGGAGAAAAAAATGTAAAACTATGCAAAGGGGAGTCTGTGACATGTAAGGCTGATCTCAATGTTTTTTTAATGAAAATGAGTTTGAGGACAGCTGTTACAATGAAAAAATGAGCCAAACTCTGTTCACTGTGTGGCTGTTCTGTTCCCAGTAAAAATCAGTGGAGCTGGACAGGACCAACAGCCTTGAATTTCACATGGTATTGCATGTTAAATAACACCAGTTTAAAATTAGGCACACTCTTCTATTTTCATGTGCTACCAAACCAAGACTCAATTGTTTGGGCAGGGTACAGAGACATGCAAAAGAGCTGCTAAAAATGTAAAGTTCCACCTTGCTGCTACGATTAAGTTTTTTACAGAAAGGGTGACAAAGTTCTGGAATTGTTTCCCTGAGGAGGTGGTGCAGTCCCCATCCCTGGGTGTGTTTAACAGAGCCTGGATGTGGCACTGGGTGCCAGGGGTTAGTTGAGGTGCTGGGGCTGGTTGAACTCGATAATCTTGAAGGTCTCTTCCAACCTGTTCAATTTGTGATTTAGAGATGAAGGATGAAATGCTTTCCTACCCTTTTCCCTTGGAAAAAGGGTGCTGGGAGAGACAAAATATCCAAGGAAAAGACTGAGCAGGAGCTGGAGAACAGCAGGTGGGATGAGGCAGGAAGGAAGCAGAGTGCCTGGACAGGGACTGGAGGCACAGCAGCCCCAAAACTTTCTGCTGGCGCTCCTCTCCCAGCCCTTGGCTTCAGCAGAGTGACTTGGGCACACAGATGTCTCCTGATTGAGCACTGGAATGGCTGCCCAGGGAGGTGGTGCAGTCCCCATCCCTGGGTGTGTTTAACAGAGCCTGGATGTGGCACTGGGTGCCAGGGGTTAGCTGAGGTGTCAGGGCTGGGTTGAACTCCACGATCTTGGAGGTCTCTTCCAGCCTGGTCATTCTGTGAGTTCTGTTTGTATGGGCCACAGGGTGAGCCTGCAGGGGCAGGGCAGGGCTGGCTGGAGACTCGTGCTCTCCCACCCAGCCCTTCCCTGGCATGCAGCAAGGAGCTCTCTCCTGCTGGATTTACTGCTCAGCAAGCTCTGCCTCAGTCATGGACCAGAATGGCCAGGCAAACAGGGAGAGAGGCAGCCATCCTTCTGGTGCACCCTCATGAAACCAGTTTGAAATCAGTTTTGATCTCTGTGTCAGATATCTGTGAAAATACAAATGAAATTTTTATCAATGGCTGCTTTTTCTCCTATTTTGCTGCCCAATTCTTGTTTTACCTCACCGAGAGCCCTGAGAGGAGCCAAAACAGGATGGGAGTTTCTTCAAATAACAACACTGAGATCACAAGGCAAATATGGGCAGAGCTGGGTAGAAACCTCTTGATGATAAGCACACCATGGAAGTGCTCCCTTAAACCCAGAAGACTGATTCTAGGCAGTGGCTGTCCCCCAGATGCTGTTCTGCTGCTTGGTGCTGTCTGTGACTGCCAGCTCACGTTCCTCCACAGCCCCACTTGGGTCTCAAATCAACAACCACACACTGATAAGTTTCCTGGGCCTTTATTTTCCAGTTCCCTGAATTATAGGCTAGTGGCAAAATCACACAGATAAAATCTTCCAGATGCCTTATCTGTGTTTCAGAAATAAATAACATGCTGGGTTTACTCTTGAACTCTCTCACAAAATACATCACTAGGGGTCACCAGAAAGAAGCAAAACTTTGTTATTTAACCTGGAATGCCTATGAATTTATACAGTGCTTTTCAGCTAATCTTTTAGAGAAGGTAATTTAGTCTTCAAAAAGCAAGACAAATTATTTTTCTACAGACAACAGGTATTTCCTGCTAATGAAAATGCCATTGTAGAAGGCTTGTATTAAAAAAAAGAGAGTGAAAAAAAGAAAAGCTTGTGTGCAATTCCTCACTCCCATAATTGCTCGCTGATACTGAATGGACACTGTGATTTGAAATTTTACTCCAAGCTGAAATAAGATGTTGCCTTTCTAGTTTGGTAACCTGTGTCAGAATACTGGCTAATTTAGCAGCCTGAATTTTAATTTTTCAGCTGGGCTTTAACCAAGCAGCAATGATTTAATTCTGATAAAAACTTACTGCAATATCTTTAAGTTCAAAATCATAGAAATAGAGATTACAGCTTTTCAGAACTTGTTCCAGCTCTTTGCTTGCTAATCTTAGAAAATATATCGTGTGAGGTGATGAGGGCTTTACCCAAGGACAGTCTGCTCAGGTCAGAAGATGGATATTTTGGGATATTTTGAGCAAAGATAACATGGGTGGAGTTCAGGGGAGATTTGAGAGAGAATGAAGAAAAGAACAATAAAATGATGCCAAGCCAAATTCTTGGTGCTGAACAAAGGCAAAGCTTACCTGTGGATTTTCAGCCAATGGTCAGTTTGGCTTTCACAAAAATTAAGAACAAGTGAAGGGATCAATCTCTTTTTAAAATAGAACTATTTCTGCATTTTCCCAATGGCCTGGTGCCTGTCACAGGAGAGGCCAGTGTTTGTAGGGCTGTTTGGATGTGCTGAGAACAGAGATCTGCCTGTGCACAGTCCGTGCTGCCATCAGGAACATTTATGCAAGTTCTCCCACGCTTTGTCTCGTTCTCCTTCAGTTTGGGTAGAAATGACATTCTTTCCTCCTCCCTCCTTGAACGTGGATATTTTACAGCTAATGAAAAAGCTCAGGAAATATAACTGTCCCTTGTATTGATTTTGCTTTTATGTAGTGCCTTTTCCCCAAATGGATGCCAGAAGGCACTCTTAAAATCAACCTATATAGAACAATAATTTCTACAGAATGGAAAAACATGGCAGCAGCTTAACAGAGCACTTTAGTGCTAGGCAACACTTTAGGAAATGAAGGTGGCTTTAAAAAGCAAGAATAAGCTCGTGGCCTTGAAGAAGTTATTGGAAATGAATAAAGAGCAAGATCAAGAGCAGCCTCTGTAATCCACAGCTGCCCACTCTGGATGCAGGGAATATATTTCCAGCCCCTTGCTCAGAGCCTCTGATATCAGGAAATGGGTGTTCCCAAGAATATCTTACAGGCTGAAAGGTTATTTAAGTTATGGGGGCTCTTAAGATGTCAGATTTCAGCTCATGTCACAAATAAGCCAAGAGCCCCCAGCCCTTCACACAGAAATTGCTCCAGTATATCCCTGTGTGCTGCACCTGCTGCCCCAGCTCCAGGACCCTTCCAGAAACTCCCAAATTAAGGAGTCCTGTCCCTTAAGCAAAATGATGCTCTTTGTAAAGTAGAAATTAGGTTCTCTTTATCCTTCTTTCTTCATGCAAAATACCTTGCTGCCTTATGCCTTCCCTTAGGCATACAACAAGAGGGGGTGCAGGATAGTCCATGGCTTTCTTTAGGCATAAAAGGACCTCTGATTAAAAAAAAGAAGTTGAAAATCGGTGTGCTAAAGCATTGCTTCCCAAGCACAAATGAACATAAATCACTCCTTTCTGCATTGCTGGGGACTCACAAACAAGTATCATTACTAAAATTGAAATTTATTGCCCCTTTTATTCAGCTTGTTCATTCTTCTAAAAAAAAAAAGTATGTTCTGCTTAGAGCTGGTAAGGAATTTTAAGTGTTGCTTATTTTACATGCTGTTAATGAAACTTTTTATAGAAATTTGAATGCAAATTTCATTGTTGGTGAAGGTTTTATGGTAGGAAAGGAAGAATTTGAAGGCTCATGCACTTGGGCATAGGTTTTGACCAAACCAACAGGTATTGATCAATTGATGATTAGTCCATCTACTCATCTAACTATGCCAGAACTGCTTTATTATTATTTTTTATATTAACATATATATATATTATGCTATAGAATGATTGAAGCTGCTGTCCATCACAGGTATTTCTACCTTTACTGGACACTTGGGAGACTGCCACCAAAGCCCTCATTTCAAGATGTGTTTAATTGCTAATAGAAAGTGAAGCAGCTCAGATAAGATCTTCTCTGTGGCATAATCGATGGAGAGCTCTGGGGGCACCTGTCTGTGACACAAGAGATTGATCCAGTTCCTGTATCCTAAAACACAACATCTTTCCTGTCAGCAGTGATCAACAAAGTATCACTTAACACTTTGGGCTTCTCCTGGCTCTGTCTCAGTGGAAAAATATTAACTTTTTTAAATGTTTGCAGTTGTGAAAGCAATCAGACAGAAGAAAAGCTCTCTGTGTGGGTCAGCAGTGGTTGCTCATGCTGAAGTAGGAGCTCTTTGGGCAGTCACGTAACCTGTGATGCAGATAATCACAGTGAGGAGCTGGGCTGTGACAGCAGAGATGGAATTCAGAGGCAAACCCCCCTTAATGGGTGGGTCTGTCATTTGTGAGGTTTGTTTTTTGTGGCTGCAGTTTTCCTCGCAGAATTGCTGTGAGAGTGGCAGGAAGCAGGGATGACCCTGGTGGCCAGAGGGATGCTCCCTGTGCTTAGGTGCCCTCGTGGCCACCTGTGCCACCTTCTTCAGCACTGCAGAGTTTCAGTTCCACACTCAGTTTAGCCCCATTGAAAACAACAGAAAGCTGTCTGCTAAGGGTCTTAAAAAACAAAACCTGATGCTACCACAAACCCCAGATTTTTTGTTTCCAGAGCTGATTGTTTTCCAGCTAATCAGGTACTTAGGGTTTCTGCCTCCAGCTTTTTTTCTGCCTTCTTCCAACACTTTTTTTGCCCTTGTGAGGGTTTCTGTGCCTTGGGAGCAGAGTGGGGCTGACCAAGGGCAGCTCTCCAGGTCCCCTCACATCCTTCCAGCACCTCGTGGGGGTGCTTGGTATTCTCAGGAGGAAAGCTGCAAGCTCAGATCCAAGAGAGAAGATGAAGCTGTTTGGAAACAGCAGATGGATAACGTTGTCAGAGGTGTATTAATGAGAGAAAGTGTCTCCACACCCATGCAGAGTAGAGGTAATAGCAAACAGAACAGGAAATCTTCATGGATAGCAGATTTTGGGAAGCAGCAGGAATAACTGTGGGGGATTTTCATGATTAAGAAATCAGTTATTGGGGAAAGGCAGAGAAGCAGTGAGGGACTGGGATGGGCAGTAAATAAATTTATGATTTATGTCAGAGCTGTTTGTACTGCCAGGCAGCAATCATGTCAGGAGGGGAAAAGAGCTGTGAAATTCCTCTGGGAGATGCTTGGGCTGTGCTGGGATTGCCTGCAGCCCCAGCTCAGCTGTCCTGAACTCATCAGTGCTGAGAGCCCAATGCCTTCACACCAGGGACAGGGGTTGAGTCAAACCTCATCCTCCCACATCCAGAACCTCCTCGTGGTCCCAGGCTGTGATCCCCAAGGGAATGGCAAAGCCTCCCTCCTCTGAGGGGCACAGATGAGCCCTGTGAGGGCAGATGCTGAGCCCACAGGTGATGGCACAGCCTGTCCTGCCCCTGAACCCACACCCAGGGAGGGGAGGGGGAGCCCAATGCATCTTTGCTCCAGCCTGGGAATGCTCTGAGGCACTCCTGCTTTCCCAGGGAATTTCTGCTGCATGATCAATTGAAAATACTGAACCTGGCAAAAGACTGAAAATTATCTGAAGCTGGAGGGTTTGTATATTTAACAATTGTGAGTAAGATTTTTTAAAGGATAATATGGGAGAAAAGAAGCCCAAATGCTCCAGGGAGTTTATGGGATGTGGGTGTCTGGCACTCACAAGACTCTTGGATGCAAAAACTTCTGGGCTAGCTAAGGGAAAAGGACAGATTTCTTAGACCTTTATTCTCTTTATACATGTTCAGAAAATCAAATATCCATGTATTTTAGCATTTGAATTGCAGGTACAGTGGGATAGGAAATAGCCTTCTCTTCATTTTCCTTCTATTTCTTGCAGAAGAAAACCAACAAATTAATTAGATTTCATCCTGTTTATGTCTTTGTTGCCAGCTTTAATCTTAACATCTAATAGAGAAAAACAGAGCAAATGGCTTTGTGAAGTTTTATACATTTTTTTCCTCGAGTCCATTAAGAACAGAGCTGATGATAAGGTAGCCTGAGTCAATCAAAGCATCTGTGCTGTGCTGTTGAGGGAGGCTGAGTCACAGACAACGGGTTTTCCAGCAAGCCCACAGCTTATTGTAAAGTAAATAATTGGGGGAAAGGGACAAAGAAGATTAAAGTAATTCTGAATCATGTTTGTGGATTGGTCTATCTGGTACCTGGACCAGATAACAAATAACACATCTGATGGATGCAGGGAAGGTCTAATATGCTAATTCTAAAGGAATTTTTAATTATTAAGTTATGACCAATGAAATATAGCTTAGGTGTTAAATAAGCCACTGCCTGAATTTTACCTTCCTTTGCTCTTCATACAGACCTGCAGGATATCAGTGAGATAAAATTCCATGCAAAGTTTGCATGATGGGTCAAACATCAGCAAAATACAATTTCAAATGGGGATGGGAAGGAAGAAAGTGTAGACATAAGACAGGCTCCTTCCTGTAAAGGAATTTTCTCATTCAGACCCCAAGGAATTTTTCATATTTACCATTAAACTCATTAGAGAGCTATTCAGGAACTTCTGAGAACCCTCTTGTCTTTGTATCATCTTCAGATTTATTTTTGTTCCACAGACTTTTGCCTTCTGAGACAAATTGAACATAAATTGATCAGCCATTTAAAAAGTGGAGAGGAAGTTAGCCTGGGGGATGTTGTGCCTCTTCTTATTAGAATGAGGAGGAGGAAAAGTTGGGGCACCTTCCAGTTTTGTATTCCAGATACCTATCAAGGAAGTTTTTCTATCTGTGGGCAAAAATAACATTTGGGCAAGTTCTCCCTTCCAGAGCCAGGTAGATAAAATTACAGAACTCAGAGGTGGAGGTTTTTTTGTTTGTTGTTTGTTTGGTTTTTGTTTTGTGTTTTTGTTTTGTTTTGTTTTTGGGAGTTTTCTTGTTTTGTTTTTTTTTAATGGCTTATTGGTAAACCACTGGGCTAAAAGAGTACTGGCTGCCAAGAAAATATTTGGTTGTATTTTGAGATCACTTAAGATTTTCTTTGGGTACCTCTCTTGCTCTTTTTGTTTGTTTTTGATAATCATGGCTAAGCTTCTATTAACCAAACTCATAGCAATTGTGTTTTGATAAAGTTGACCAGTATGTGCATATAAATGATGGGATGTGACTGGGATACCTGCTTTAAATGTAACTATTTCCCAAAGTTATGATGACAGAGGTTTCACAGACAGGGGGAAGAGCAGTGGCTACTGAAAAGATTAGCAAACACTGCAGGAGGGGGCATTTACTGAATCAGCCAGCACACAAAGCTGCCAAGGGACAGTTGAGTTGTAAAACACTTCAGCTACCACAGGAGATGCATTACATTATTGTGGTAAGCAGATAATTTGCTATCTAGCTTTTGGAAGCTGCTTTGTAGGAAAAAAAAAAAAAAAAGGGGGAATAAGCAAACTCATTCTCAATCAATGAATTAATATAAAACCAGCAAAAGGAGCAGAGCAGACTACTACAATCCCTCAGCTATATTAGGCAATCAATTTTTTTTTTCCCTTTCAATATGTGGAATATTCCCTGGTGGCTCCCTGTGGATGCCATGCAGTCTGAACACAGCAATCAAAGTAATAGACGTCAGAATAATCAAAATAAGATGTGTCAGAAAGAAGCACATGAGTACATGCTCTCATTAAGGAAATCTCCTAAGAGCTTAACGTAGAAAACTCTTCCCAGAAAAGCTGTACAAACAATTGCCTGCACTAACACATGGCTTTATTGCTGTTTCAGAGACTGATAAAAATATCCTTCAATCTAATCCGTGTTTTTTCAGATTTCACCATAAATAATCTCTACCTGAGGCAAAACACATAAAGTAGCTGTCACAGTGACATTAATAAAGGTCATAACTAAAGGCAGAATATACTACTTAAAAAAAAAAAAAAACCCTTCAAAATCATTAAACAAGCAAAGTGCTGCAAACCATGTTAAAGACAATATCCATTTCTGCAGAGGACTGGCAGTGTACAACACCAAACTTCCATCTGTTAGGTGACAAGACACTTCATCCAGCTAGTAAGTACCAAAAAAGTCAGCACAAATCTCCCAGGGAAACAAATTTTTAGACAAAATCAGTAATCTGGCTGCCTTGAGGACTTTCCCCAGAAAAAAAATTCAAAGAGATGCAGTACAAACCCAGTCCAAAATCAACAAAATGGTATTTCCACAATGTTCCCAGCCCTTTGAGGCAGCAAGATAAGGGCACAAAAAAAAAAAAAAAAAAAAAAAAAAAAAAAAAGAAAAAGAGAGAAAATCTATCTGGAGCAAAGAGCCTTTTCCAAACCTCAAATTATTTTAATAGGTTACAGAACTGGTCTAGGAAGAAGTAGGAACGACTAGAAAATAATTCTGTCTCTAATGAAGCTAATTCAGGATTAGTTTTCCCTTCTGCTCTCCTACTCTATTTGTATGATAAAGAACTTACATCACTTTGGAAGGTAAATGGATCATTTCTCATTGAAAACAATGGGAATTTGGGGGGAATTTCAAGTACTGGCCACCTCAAGCACATTAAGCAGACAAAAACCTACCAGAAATACTTTGTGTCCCCTCGAGTTTGTGTGTGGCCATTTGACTTAGGCTTTACAGGGAGGATGGCAAGGGGCTGAGTGTTTTTATTGCCCTCAAATTTACAGGTTTGGTGCCAGTTCTGAGCCGTGCCAGAGCTGATGGGGCTGGGTTGTGGCTCCTGGGATCCATCTCAGCCTCACCAGAGGGTTTTCCTCGTGACCTTGAGGCCCTGCAGGTGTCCATGCCATCAGGAAGGCAGAGGGATGGTGCTCCCTCTCTGCAGGGATCTGTCTTGTCAGGTCAGCAGCAAACACTGATTTGTCTCGGCTCCTATCGATTGCCAGGGGAGCTGGATGTGCACAATGCTTCTTCAGGTTTGGCATCCTGAGACAAAATAACTTTGAGGAACTGGGCCATTAGGGGAAACATTTTGGCCATGGATGCCCTACACTGTTATGAGCAGGGTCTAATAAATTGATTCTCAATTTTAGCACAGCACAGAGTAGTAAATAGCAGAAGCTCACAGTGAAATCGTGGGTTGCTTTTGGGTAGAACACAAAGCAAATTAGATACTCTGATTTTCATTTCACTCCTGTACAAAACAAGACCAGGACTCATGTAATTGCAAGATACACTGAGTGGTTTTTGCCTATTTCCATTTTGACTATTTTCCATACCTTGACTATTTCCATTTACTTTCTTAAATCAAATTAGACCACTTGGGTCACTGGAAACACACCATCTTTCCATGCTGGCTGTAGGCACCTCACCTTCCCCTGGCACCATCCTCTCTCTTCTCTTCTGGATACGCTCAAATTTCTTCTTGCGTGTTTCAGAGGGAAACCCACAGGAGTAAAATTGCAAACAATTAATTGTAGCTGAGTTTACTACATATGTAACACCTTGCAGTGAAGCCCTGGTGGATTTTGGGAGTTTCAAGGGTACCTTTGCAGGAAAATCACATCCAAATTAAAAAACTCTCTCAGTTGTGCATTATGAAAAGGCTCCAGAGGGGATGGGGAGAAATTCCTTTCCGCTGGTGATGTTACAAGCAACTATTTTAAGATAAATGTTTTTCTGCAAGATACCACTGTAAAAAAACTATTGCCTTTTTCTCTTGACTGACTTATTTACAGAATTTCATCTGAGAAAAGTCTGACAGGCTGTACTGTGTCAGGCCTCCCACATCTCTGATTCACTGAGTTGCTTTTGTACCTGATGCTTAGTCCTGTAATAGAGAGCAGCTATGGGTATTGTTGGTAACATTTTGTGTTTCTCAGTCATGGGATTTAATGTGAAAACCCCAAATATTGAGAATTCCCTCATTCACAGGGAGCTTCATTACCTCAAATAAGAGTGCAGAAGATTATAAAGTGCTTCTTTAGTCTTTAAATTACTTTTTCATCTTCTGTTTTTTAACAAAGCATTTGCAAAGAGCTCTTTGGTCAGGTCTTTCTTATTCATCATTAAATTCTTATGGGATGAGAAGCTTTATTAGAGTACAAAAGTAAACAGCATATGGCTCTGTTAATATCCTTGTAGTGTCACAACCCAATCTGTCGGCGTGTAAACTTTTTTTTGAGCAGTTTCATTTACTTCAAGTTCACTTTATGGAAAAAAAAACCACACTACAAGCCTGATGAATCCTTCTGCATCACCGAAGAGACAGCACAATACTTAATTCTTTTGTGTTCCCAGTGTAATAAGTATGCCCATGCATATTCCCTGCAGTAGGAAAAATAGAGTGGCACATACAGTTACTTAGTTACCTGGAGTTAAAAGGTCGTTTCCCCCTGATGAAAAGCCTGCTCTATCAGATAAGTCGCTGCTACACTCCAAAAGACTGGCAACCCTTCAAAAGGTTTCAGAAATTAAAGGCATTGTTTGAAGATAAAGGCGATAAGGTCATTTGCTTTGAGTTGAGTCCTGCAGAACTTTCTGGGTGACCCTTTGATATTCAAGTGAGGAGAGCTCCAAATTGTTTTATCTTCATAGAGCTAATGAGTGCTGGCTGACAGTCACTGCTAAGACCAGTTGGGACTCTGCTGGAATGAAATATTGTAAAATATTACAGCACATTTTCTTTAAGGGGGAGTGCCTTACAGAGTTTGCCAGGCTGAATCCATAATCACTACGCTCTTTGCTTTTCTCAGTTTCTTTTATTAACTCAGTTTTCACTCGCTGAATAATGTCTAACATGATTCTCAATGTATTTTTGTGTTCAATTAATAAAGCTGTATAAACAGGCCACATATGTGAAATCTATGTCCCTTTCAAACTCTCTGCTAGAGTGAAACAAGACTTGCATTTAATGTGTACAGTAGTAGAGAAATTACTCAAGAACTTTTTATTGCCAGAGGCTGTAGAGCTGTGTATGATTATTATATGTGTAATTAACTAATCTATAATGTTCCTCTGATATATGGTGTATATAATTCTTTCCTAGAGGAATAGAATGCTATTTTAAAGCCCTTTTTTTTTCTTTTATAGTTTGTTTCTTTTATTCCATTCATGGGAAAATGTTATGTATACTTCTTGAATAACTTGACTTTTTTGTTTCTAGTAGGAAGTAAGAATTTTCACAGGTTTTAATTTTATTTTGTTAAAAAAAAAAGTAGCAAAGGAAAGGGAATGTCCTGTAATGATCAATATACATCGTGTGCTTGGCTTTCACTGTGACCTTCTTCATTACTTTAGTTGTTTATTTTAACCTTACTTCCATCCTATTTCAGAGACTCTCTAGTAATAGCCCTCTGTCACTCTGACCCACATTCAAAAGTAAACGCAAACAAGATCATCCCAGTTTCCAGCACACATGAACTCTATCCCCCAGACGCCCACCAGGTAATTAAAAAGCACAAAATCCTTACCTGATGTGGCTGACTCAGCGCTAATGGCCAGCCAGGGAATCCAGCAGAGGCAGGCAGCAAGCTGGAGATGCAGGTGGGAAGGAAAGGGCTGCTGCATAGTGTCCAAGGCAGCTTTTATCCCTGCATCTGCAGTTGCTTACAAGCTAACTTTGAAGTCCTAAACTTTGCAGGAAAAGCCATCAGCCCGCCTGCCTGTTTCAAATTTTTTTTTTCCTCCCTGCCTTTCTTTTTTTTCTTTTCAATGCACTCTCTTGGAGAGGGCTAAATGTGTCATTAATCCCAGAATTTCCAGGAGGGAAGCCCTCCAGCCACACACAGTCACACACACACAGAGCACACGTGTCCCTGCAGCTGCTGTGGCTGCAGCTGCCTGGGTTTGTCCCTGGAGCTCCAGGACAGCCCGAGCCTCCCTGGGGGAGCTGATCCCAAAGGAACTGGGGCTAGGAACGTGCTGCTCCTCAGGGTTTGAGCCAGCACTGAGTGAAGATCACAGCAGTCACATCTGAGAAATGAGAGGTGCTTTTCAGTGTCACCACGGCAGCCAGAGTGACAGAATAGAGCACAGAAGAGAAGAATTCCATCACTCAGGTTGCTCTGGTTGCTCTGTCTTAGGATTTTAGCTTTTAGATTTATCATATATCTGTAATCCTGCAATCCTTTAGTGTGCAGCTCTAAACTCCACACAGAGCATCAGCTGCTGTCCTCACATTTTGGTCAGACACAACAATTCCTCTCTAGGCTTGAGAACCTTTCTGTCTCAGGCCCTGAGAGATGAAAATAAAAGTGATTTTGGCAGGGAGCAAACTGGGGCTAAATAACTTCATTACCTGAAGCTGTAATTGGAACATTAACCCCCAATATTCAAATGGTCCAAACTTCTAAGAAAACCCATGACCCATGGTCCATTTTGGGTGTAGCCCCTGGGGGGCTTCATCTATCCAAAATGTACCTGGAGGCCCTTCAATAAATAGAAATGCTTTTTATTCTCTTGATTTTGTCTGGCCTCTGCTTTAGGTAGCCCCAAGAAGGCATCAGCACCATCTCATTTTTCTGAAGTTTGGTCTCTCCAGGTGCCCTGCTGCTTTCACTCAGTGTGAACAGAGTTTATTGTGTGACAGTGCAGTTCCCACCTTAATGCAAAGCAAGAAGAGTTTGCTGTTGAATTGCATTTTATACTCTGATATTTACACTCAGAGTGTTTTATTTAGAAAATATTGCATCCCCACCCACTGTTCAGTGTTTTCCATACCTGCCAGCACTCCTTTTCTTTGACTTGTCAGGTTTAAATATCTTGTGTCTGCTTGTTTAAGTGAGGATAATGTCAATTATCTGATAAGAGAATATTATGCAAGACTGTAAACATTCCACACAAATCACTGTGGAGGAGCATTTCATGGAAAAGCACACACACCAAGCCATTGAAAATATTTTGCAGTATAACCACAGAGTTTCAAAAGTTGTTCATTTGGCTTAACTACAATGCTCAAGGAGTTTTACTCTTGGATTCCTTGAGGAAAAAATAGGTGACTTAAGAAGAAGCTTCTAAATCTTTGTTCCTAATTTTGATTTTGGATTTTGCTGTTGCAGAATCACTGGTTTTAGCAGTCTCATTGGATTAGCCATCTTACAGGCCTGACTTGTAGCCCTTTGGGAGTCTTTGGAAGTTTTTCCATTAATTTCATTGATGCTTAGATTATATTCCTTCAAGATCACCAAGACTCCAAGTCCAGTATTTCTGATATTTTTTAATAAGAGATCTCTGTCTGTTTCCTGTAAATGGAAAAAAAATAATTTGTTTTTAAAAGTACACAACTTTTACTTTTCTATGGCTTTCTCTGCTAATGTTTGAATTTATTTGTGGCAGTTTCTGTGCACTGGTAAGGGTCCAGTGTGGACTCTGTCTCTTAAGTTTTGGCCTAAAAGGCACAGCTCTGAAATCTGTTGAAGGGTGAGATTTATCCTTGCCAAAATATTGGTAATCAAAACCAATTTCCAACAAAAAGAGTTTTCCAAAATCAGTCCAGCCTTTTTTAGTTGTCTGTTTACAGAAAACAAAAGTAACCAGGCAAAAAACAGAAGTAAATGGAAGGTATTCAGGTCAACAGGAGAAAAGGGAAAATTTTGGAGATTTTCTTATCCCCTTATCTTTGTCCTCCCTTTTAATCAAAGGGAGCCTTTGAGGGTGGTAAAGATGAAATTGAAGCTTCCCATTGTCTCAAGTAGGAATTTTCCCTGGGCTGGATATGGCTCCCTCCAACTCAGGCAGACCAACAATGGCAGGTCAGACAACGAGGTATTTCCCATTCTCCCCATCCAAGACAAGAATTCAGAAAAAAAGAATGACATTGGCTTCTCCTTTCCCCCTCCAAATGTCATTCTAAAAAAAAAAAAAAACCAACTAAAACCATTAAGAACTTGCATAAAAATATCAGAAAATGTTTCCACAGTTATTAACCTGAATAAGAGGAGAACCTGAAACTCCACAGAAGATTGGTAGTGGATGCTTGGAACAATTCTCTTCACTGTGAACAGCACTACAGTGAACCCCTGACACCAGTCCTGCTAGTATTAAGTGAATTTTCAATGGTGGGGATGGATACAGGGAGGTAAAACAAGCCAAAAGGCACAGCTGGGAGCTGCCAGCAGCATTTCAGGCTCTGCCAAAAATTGCCTGATGGAGACACACGTTGGCTACTCTGATGTCTTCACTTTGTAAGAAGGAGACAGAGTCTGCCTGAACATCCCTCCTGGCATGCCAGAGTGGGGAGGGGCTGCAGGAGATGGGCTGGCTCTGCAGGGAGGATGAGCAGCCTGGAGGACCAGCAGAGGGGGGAGGAAGGCTGGAGGAAGAGTACTGAGAGCAGCAATCTTTGTGTTTTTCTTCAGGGGCAGGACTGAGTGTCAGGATGGAACTGAAGGATAACACAATTATAAAAATGCAAGCACACAAAGATGTGGCTGCTTGACACTTTGCTCCAAGTGTGAAATGCTCAGGCTCCAGAGCCAGTGTGGGAGGTTTGAGTGGCCACAGAAGACCTGGGTTACAGAGGAGGGTTGAGAGATGAATCCCATCCCTCACATATTTTCTGAAGGTCAGGTAGAAGCATCCTTCCACCTGGGCACCCCCAGGAAGGAAAGGAGAGGGGAATTTCATGTGCTGCTTCTCAAAAAGTGTGGCTAGCAGTTTCCTTTTGCACTCCAGCCAGCAGGGAGCTGTACAATCCTTTACTTCCTTCTGCTTCCAATGAGGAATACCCTTAACATGAGGCTGTCCCCTGGGGTGGCTTTCTAGGCAGAGAAGAGATTTGTTATTCTCAGGTGACACAGAGAGCATGACCCTGCCTGTACACACACTTTCCTATAGGACAGGGTCCTTCAGAGGGAAAAGATGTCTTCACTATAAAGTTTCTTTTTTTGCAAGTCTGAATTTCCACATTTCACTTGATAAAACTCTCCTCTGTCCATCTTCTTGTTTGCTTTTTTTTCATCTGACTGAAAACACCTGCCAAGTCCAGTGACAAGAAATAAACTCACTGTGCCCCCAGGGCAATCCCCTCTCGGTTGGTGTGGGCTGGCTGTGTCCTCTGATTGTCCCAGTCCTTTCTGCAGCTCCTGAGCAGGAGGAAAGGTTGGACTGGAGGCAGATTAGAACCAGCCCTGGCTAGTTCTAGAACCAGAACTGGCTGTCCACAAATCTGTCTTCTCTTCTCTCACCCTCCTTTCCCACCCTGGCTGCTGCAATTGGATGTTGTGGGAGAGGCTGTGTGAGCAGAGGTTGTGTCCAGGGAGAGCTCAGCTCCTGCTCCTGGCCTTGCCAGGGCTCCTCTGGGGCAGGCTGGAGGTTTCTGCCACTCCTTCCACATAGATGTGGCCTCTTCTAAGCTTTCAAACAGGCCAGGGCTGCCAGGAGTAAATAAAAAACCGCCAGAGCTGTACCAAAAATGTTATGTAAATGGTATGAGATGTAAAATATGGCAAAGCTATTGGGTGAATGAAAACAAGTGCAGAGAAATGTGAGTATTGCAGTGTAGATCATTCCCCTAATTTGATTCAATTGCCTTCCCACATTCATTCCAGACAGAAAAATGCTGCAAATATCATTTCTTTTCAGAGATGATGGGTTAATATAAGTATTAATGGGAGCATTCATCACTATCAGGTTAAGTCTAAAGCCCTAAGAGACAGGAATCCCAGCAGGTTTAGGAGGACACTTGGGCTCCTCCACAGGATGCTCACCATAATTTATTGTTCAGGATCCCTGAGAAATCCCCTGGAGAATCCTCACTGCATCCCTGTAAAGGAAACCAAGGCATCAAAGTGTGCTTTTAAAACTCCTCCTCCTCTTCCAGTCTGTGTCATACACAAATAGGAAATGAGGTTGAACAATTCTGTTAAAACATTTGCAATTACAAATAAGAGTTTTATGTCAAGCTCCCAGTGACATATGTTTCACTCTACAACCTTATCTCAGAGTAGATTGCTTTGGGAAAGACAGAGATTTATTCTGAAACGTTCTCCTTTCATCTCTTTATAGTTCTTTTGATGATTTTAAATGTTTGTGCTATTGGTACTTACATACAGTAAATGATAAATGATATATTATAACAACAACTCCACGAAGCTGAATTGCTTTTTTTACTGAATTTAGTGAATTTACTGCCTTGAAAGGTAACAGATTGATAGCACTAGTGAATTAAATCCTCTCTTTATCCCCAGAACAAGAATAATATGGGCAGTGCAAATATTTTCCAGGCCTATTTATCAGCCATGGCACCTCAGCTCTCATCCACAGGGACCTCCTGCTCCCTGCTTTTATTTTGCTTTTTTTCTAAAGCTTCTTTAGGGATTTTACAGAATATATCAATTTTAAGATGAAAAGGGTGGTAGAATACCTCACAAGCCTCTGGTTTATGTGTGAAACAAAAATTATTAAATTATAAATTATTAGAATTATTAGGAATGCATGGTTTTGTGTTTAGTGCTGCCTCAGAAGGTGGAGCAGGAGCTGCTGAAATAAACTCCTAATCCAGCCATGGATGGGAGACTTTCCTCCTCCTCTCATGGACAGTGTTTTCAAAATCCCCACTCTTTTACTGCTGATACTGTCATAAACCTCCAAGTGGCCACCTTGGAAACCCCAGAAACCAGTGAAATGTTGGAAATACAGTGCTGTTTTCTCTCAGATATATTTACTTCATTGCTCTCAGTGAAGTTAATCTGATTTATACACATCACCCCACAGGAAAAGCAAGTTTCCAACAGAGCTCAGAAAGATCTCATGGGAGCTAAGGGTCAATTTCTAGCCAGCCCAATAATTTATTTTCCACAAGGCTTCCTCTGTTCAGTATTCTCCACCACACATTTTGCAAAATCCAGATTTTCATCTTTTGAGACTGGTAAAAATCAATTCATTACTGAATTTTTCTGAAGGAAATTGTGTGCAGAGAAAAAGCAGGTGTTAAATACAAAACTGAGGCACTCCAAACACATTATTTCAGCTCTTATAAATAACAGTTGTCTCTTAAATTCATCTCTTGTAAAGAGATCTCATCTAATTCACCTGCCTTTGAAAACCCAGTAATATCAAACTAATGGAATAATATTTATTGTTATAGACCAGCAGCATTTTAGAGGCAATGAAGGGGCCAGAATAGGTTTTATTTCATGTGGGTTTTTTCCCACCAAGGTAAGTATTCATTTCAAATATCACATAAATTGGAATCATAACTCTGTGTTACAAACCTGTGTGGCTTTTTGGGCAGTAGATAATGGGCTGCTCCTAAATAATTGCCTTCCTGTCTCCCACTGCACACAGACCTCCCTCGGGCTAGTTTTGCAATGATTCCTTTCTTTCTGCCCAACTTTTTCTGTTGTTGTCCATCTTGACATTTTTATGACCTCATTTTGGATTAGCTGTTTTGGCCACCTTTTTAAGGGACCTTTCACCTTCAGTGCAATGGCCCTCGGCTTCTAATATTCATAAAATTCAAATCCTGCCTTCAGCCAGTTATTCCTGTTGCTTCCTTCTCCAGCTGCTTTTCTGTCCTTTCAGTTTGATTGGCAACACGAGATTTGCTGTGAGCCACCCAAAAAATTCTGCAGTTGCTGCTTCTGAAGGTCCATGAAAACCACACAAGTGCAGCAGAGATAATTTTTCTGTTTTCAGCTTTAGTTTTTAATGTGGCTCAAACCAGTGCAATGCAGGGACATGAAATTAGTGGTGTGTCAGAGCAAATCTTATGAGAGCATTCTGGTGTTTATTTATATCAACCCAAGAAAAAACATTTTTACTTTATTAGGGGCTTTAATGACATTTACCTGTTTGGATTTTACAGTGTCACATGATGGGTTTTACACAGCTGGCTGCTTGTTAATTGAATGCTCCAATTCAGCCTCTAATTCTGCCTTTAATGGTTGAAAGGCCATTAAAGCAGTAATTTCTCTAAGAGCTGTGTAGGAAAGGGGATTTTTATTTTTTGTTTCACCCCAACCAGCTCTCTCCCTCACCTTTGGCTGAGTGCTCTGAAGGGGCTGACCAGACCCTTTTGGTTCAAGCTTGGTGCCAGAGCAGCTCAAAGCCATTTTCAGAATTATCTCACAATGAAAATAAGACAGACCTGCTCTCTGTGTGTTTTCCACAATAAAACACTCAGATCAGTGTTTCCTGTTAGCACATAATAATTTTATTTATATTATATATATTATAATACATAATATTATATTATGTAGATTAGATTTTTATTATTTTATATATTATAATTTACAATACATTACATAGTTTATTCAATTTATTTATTAAAATTATTATTTCTATATTATTATTTATATTACATATAATTTATAAGAAATTTATAAATTTAAATTTATTTAAATTTATACTTGTTAATACATTTTATAAATTTATAAAAATATATTTTATATGTAACATATATAATCCATTATAATATTATGTATAATATATATTATAAATATTTATATGTATATAATATCTATTATATCTTATATACTAGATATATTATATGATATAATAGATTATATAATATATTATATATTATATACATAATATAATATATTATATAATATATTATATCTTATATATTATATAAGATATAGATTATATTATATATATCCTATATAATATATTGTATCCTTTTTTGTTATTTTCTTGGCCTAAAACAATGGTCTCCAGAACTCCTTTCAGAAATTCAGCCAAACCCTTTTTCCCAGCTAAAGAACCTGGGTGAAGCTAAATAAGTCCTCAGAAAATTGCACAGGAGGAAGGAAAACTTGATTTTTTAATTTCCCCAGCACACCCAGAGCTTCATAAAATTCTGGTCCAAGCTGAAGCACACTGGGTTACAGGACACTTCTCTGCAGCTATAAAAAAAGAAGCAGATGTTTGCTCCTGCCAGATTTGCTCCTGACTGCCATGCTGTGAACGTGTAATCTCTGCAGGTAGTGGCATCTTGCTGAAGAGTTAGCTCAATAATTTGCATTAAGGGACATGCAGCTTATGATTCATTTTGTTACAGCATTTTGTTGCACACTTAGTAGAACTGACTCAATACCAATGGCTAAATTATGACTAAATACCATTGGCTAAGTTATCAAGGTATCTGATTTTATAACTCCATCTTAATGTGCTTTGCTCTCTTTTGGGCTTGCTAATGCATTGCAAATTGTCAATTCTTTAAAATATTCTAGAAAATGTCAACTCACATCGTTGCTTGGCCTAAAGTCAAATGTAACAAATGCTTTGTTAAATAATTGGTGTAAGACTAGAGAACAAAGTCATCCATCACCCAGTCACAGGTTTTGTTTTGTTTCCAGTAAGTTCCTTCAGTGCAATTTCCCTTGGTAATAAATCTTGGATCTGTGATATTCAATAGCACTGCACAACACTGAATTTTCTCTGTGTGCTTAACGTAGGCTAAACACCAAAATGAAAACCAAGAGCTTGCTCAGACCTTTCACAGCATTTTTGAGTGTACAGTGGGCATAAAATATTTAAGATATGAGCCAACTGCTGCTCAGCTGAAGAGGAAACTTCTGTTATTCCCCCAGTGCTCATTATCAAGTTTGCTGAACTTTCCCCAGGAGCAGCTGGTGCTGGGCAGTGCCTGATGAAATGAGCAGTGTGCCTTGTCACATCACAAATGCTTCCTCGAGTTTGGAGTGGGTCACAGAGCAGAAATTGGCTGTTTCACAGAGCAGGAACTGATGCATCAGGCACATTTTCAGCTTTTGGATAAAGCCCACCCCAGTGCCCCTGGGTGAGGATCCCCCTGGCCCTGCAGAGCCCAGCACTGGAGGTGAGGATCTGGGGAGTGAGGCACTTCAGTGGTGCAAAGCAATCTCAGCAGCCCCTTTGCTTCCTTTTCTAGTGTGAATCAGTGACTCTAATTCCCATTCTATCAACCTTCTCTCATGTTGTGGTTTTGGTTTTGATTTATTTAAATTCTTTGGAAGGCAAATCAATTAGTAAAAGATTCAGTTGCACAAGCTCACGGAGACATGAGGGTCTAAGTTGTTCATTCAATCAAAGAAGAAATGGAAATATTTTTGTTAAGTTCTGGCTTTCTCTGTGTTTTAGGATCTGAGTCAAAATGGTACCAAAACACAAATGCAATTTGGTCCA
The DNA here is from genome assembly GCF_027477595.1 of Haemorhous mexicanus. Lineage (NCBI taxonomy): Eukaryota > Metazoa > Chordata > Aves > Passeriformes > Fringillidae > Haemorhous > Haemorhous mexicanus. Next base: position 5,264,452 of record NC_082348.1, on the reverse strand, counting down.
TTTTTTGGCTGAAATTAATGATAATTTCTACGATTCTGTAAGATTTTCAGATGAATTATGAAGACCCTTTTATCAGCAGTTTCTCTGAGGCTCTCTTACCAAAACTGACTCCACGTTTAGCTGGGAAAAACTCGCAATTTTTTCCCCAGAATTGCAGTATGGACCCATTTTCTGTTGGCCAGGATTCCACTAGCTGTTCTTCCAGGAGTTGCTAAAGCAGAGATTAAACTCCAGGGAAATACATGAGCAGCAGACCCATGGATCTGGGGTCTACAGGCAGCTTCCAGTCTCTCATGAGTTTTCTTGTTATTTTTTTGTAAGGTGAAGACAAGATATTTTATTTGAACATTGACACAAGGGCAGTGGATGAAAGCATTGACATCTCAAAAAAGACTTTCTGGAATTTCTGGAATACCTGCAGCATTTCCTACAAATTGCTAATGTCATTTGGTGACAGGCTGCAAATAACTTAAAATGGTTAAAGATGATGCTTGTAGTTGGTCTTGTTGAAAGCTTTGATCGCAGAGAGAAAGGGGTTCTTTTAAAAACCTACTGTTAACAGTAGGTAACAAGTGAATGAGAAACATGTAAATAATTAATTCTTCCTCTAGAGCCAGGGAAGATTTGTTGTTGCTGTTAATGGACTCACAATATATGTTGTATTGTCTTCTCTGAAGGAAGCACTGAATTACCTGATCTCCATACAAAAGAAAATAATTTATTGCACCAATAACTTTAATACTGTTTTCCCAGAAAACTTTATTTTCCTGGGTTAACTACAGCAGCATGCCTTGATGATAACACATGGCACAGCTAAAGTGACACTTCAAAAATAAACAGGATACTTTAAATCAAAAAAACTGGAGAAGGAAAATATGGAAAAAAAAATCTGGCACTTGATATTTGCAAAAAAGCTATTGCAAAGCACACAGAACTGTCACAGGTGACCCAGCTGTAATACTGCATTTAAATACATTTTCTTCCTCCACACCATGTTCTCTGAAGCAGTTGCTCCAGGAGAAGCAAATTTATTTCTTTGTATTTATTTACAAATATCATAAGTAGAGTCTGAAGGTCACAGCCTGAAGGTCATTCAGGTCAAAAATACTCCTAGGGTTGTTCATTCCACAGCTGAACTGAAAAGATCCTCTCCCCACTTTACTAGGTAAGCATTTTGGCAAGGTTACAATAATCTCTCCCATAATTTGACATTGTGGCATTAAGCAATGTGATTGCTCTTAGCTGGCTCAAGGGAAAGAACTCCTTGATAGTTGTGATGAACTCTTAATTTTAATTCAGCCTTTGTGACCTCATTCTCTGCATTGTTTTAGAAACTGTGCTGAAGCAGGGGCATCTCAAGTTATATCTTGTCATGAACCAGAGGATAGCTGAGGGATAGGTACTGGGTGTAAAAAACACATAAAAAATTGTCAGCCAGGTCCTTTCTGGGTAAGATAGCTCATGGTACAGCTTCATTCATGTGTGACAGACACCAATGGCATCTAATCATTATAAATGCACAGGACCTACTGCTGCTCCTGCTCCTCCTGGAAAAGTTGCCCCTTGGCTATCTGATACTATTACTTTTAATTTATAAGTAAACATAAGTGAATAAATATGGTAGAAAGATATTTTTCTTTTTATTTTTTATTTTTATTTTTATTTTTACTTTTATTTTTATTTTATTTTTATTTATTTTTTTATTTTTATTTTTATTTTTATTTTTTTTATTTTTATTTTTAATTTTTATTTTTATTTTTAATTTTATTTTTCTTTTTCTTCTTCGTATTATCAGTATTATTTCTTTTTATATTTTTATATTTATTTTTATTTTTTAATTTTAATTCTCTTGTTATTTTAAATTTTTGTTTATTTTTATTTTTTAAATTTATTTTATGTATTTTATTTATTTTTAAGGTTTTTTTTTTTTAATGAGAGGCATAGTAAGTTCTGGAGGCTGGGCAGCAGCTGCAAAGATGCACACTAACAATAAACAGAAACTAACCTAAAAGAAAAAAAAAAAACGCAGAAAAAACAGGGGGAAAAAGCAATTTAAATATCCCCAGGACATTTTTTTGTACTGATCATCCCAGGAGGAAGCCCTGGCGAGGCCCCAGCAGGGCTGCAGCCACAGCCATGCCCACACTAGAGCAGGACCTGGCCTAAGCCAGTGCCTTCCCTCAGCCTTTGCATCACCACACATTCCCTCAACCTCCCCGAATTCCATCATTCCATACCAAAGCAGGTTCTCCATCCCTCCAGCAGGTGCCTCCTGCAGCCTCCCCATCCTCCCCAGCAGCTGTGGCACTGTCCTGCCTCCAGGCAAACCTCTGCAGTTCAGGCAGCACATCCCCTCTCCTCTGAGCATCCCAAAAAGGGAAGTATTTTAAATTCCAGTGTCACCAGCAGGAGTTTGAGGACATGGAATTACTGTTTTCCTTTTTCCCTGTGGGTGTCTGAAATAGCTGGAACTTTGTAAAAACCACCAGGCTGATGGGGGCAGGTCTTGTGTCACTCCAGCAGAAATGTCCCTCTGCAGGAATGGGGAATCTCAGTGGCTTTTCACACCAGGGCTGTCACTCATCTTCCCCCAGCAGATTGTCTCCCCACAGGAGCAGGCACATGCTTGAGCCTTTTTTCCTGCTTCCTGTGAAAGCTTTCCTCCACTGATCCAACTGTTAGCAAGTCTTTGGTCACTTGGTGGGTGGGAAAAGCTTCACACAGCCCCAGGCAGCATCCCTGTTTGTGCCTTGGGCTACGGGAGATGATGAGCCTTGTGCTGAGCTGGCAGCCTTGTGGCTCTGCCACCCCTGTGCCACAGGCACCTCCCATCCTCCCTGGAAAACACTCGGGTCAGAAATGAGGCCACATCCTGCTGCATTGGTAATTCCTGCAAGGATCCTTCCTGGCCCTTTGTGACATGTCCTTCCCCACATCTGGCCATGGCAAACATCTCAGCTTGTCAGTGGACGTTGCTATTTCTGGGCTTCTGCTTCCCAGGCTGGGTGTGAGCAGCTGCATGTGACCTAGCCACAGATCTGGGAGAGCAAATGATATCAGTGCTGATGGGAATGAAAACCATACATCTTTTACAGGGCACAGCTGCTGGAGGGGTGCTGCTCCCCACGCAGAAATGCTGTGAAAAACGTTCCCCAATTCCCCCCTCATGCCATGCAAGGCAGACATGCTTTGTTATGTATCTATTTAGCTGCCTTACACAGCAAGCAGCCTGGGAAAGCATCACCAGGCATCAATAATGGAAATAATTAAGAATTACGTGATGAGGGCTCACCAGGCATGTTCCAGTGTGCACCAGAGTCACACAGGGAGTCACATTCTCCTCTCCAAAGCAGATCTCCACTCCCTGAATTATCCAGCTGCCCAGCAGATGGTGGTATTATTTCAACTACTCTGCTCTGAGCTCAATGGGAAGCAGCCAGGCTGCACAGAACAGCCATTGGAAAAGTTGGTTCAGGATTTCACAGCTCACACTGCTGCATTTACAGGTTATTTCCTGCAGCACCCTGATACTCCTTCTTGTAGAAATCAATGTTGCTGATGTGTATCAGCCTCCTGGTGCCCAAAGGGGACTTACAAGAAGGTTGAAGAGGGACTTTCTTCAAGGGCAGAGAGTGACAGGACAAGGGGAATGGCTTCACAGTGACAGAGGGCAGGGTCAGATGGGATATCAGGAAGAAATTCTTCCCTGTGAGGAGGTGAGGCCCTGGCACAGGTTGCCCAGAGAAGCTGTGGCTGCCTCATCCCTGGAAGTGTCCAAGGCCAGGCTGGATGAGGTTTTAAGTGACCTGGTCTAGAGGAAGGTGTCCCTGCTCATGGCAGAGAGACTGGACCAAGATTCTATGATCTATTCAACTAACACTCTTTCAGTTGTCTTGTATAAAATGCTGGTGACCTGAGGGAGATCCTCCCTTCTCACTATCAGGAAGAAATAATTTTTGAAAGATCTGTTTTCCAGAAATTTCAATCAGCTACAAACAGCATTTGAGCCATGGCCTTGTGGTGCCATTACCTCCTGGGGGCTCCAGCCTTTTCCACAGTTTATGTGGGATAACCCAATCACTCACCATCTTTACCAGCAACAAGCTGTTTCTTTCTTTTTCAGTTCTTGTAACATTTCATTCTGCTCTGGTTTTTGCCCCTCCCGAGCAGATGCTTCAATAGATTTGGTTTCTCTCTTCCATCTCCTTTTTGCAGCCTGTGTTGTGTCCTTTTCCCTCTGAGCTGCTGGCACATCTGCAAACATCAGCTCCTCTCCTGCCTGTTTGGCTGCCATGGAGCAGGATTCCCCAAGGGAGAAGGAATCCCCATCCCAGATCTGATGGGGTTTGTGCCTTTGGATGGGAGCTAGAGAGGGGAAAATAGCATTTTTAGTGTGGAGTCTCTCTCTACTCCCTTAAGTTGTACTTAATCTTTTTCTCTCTTTATTATAAGCCATTGAGGCCTGGCATGGTCTGACACCAGCAGGGAATGATCATCCAAAGGAAGTTGGAAAAAATTGTTTGCTGAATGATACTCAATAATAATTGATAATATTCAATCAGTTGTGACCTGATACAATATCTGGAGGCTTTCCAGATGAGTGAGGAATGACTTGTTTCAGTGCAGACCTCATGAGCTGCTGCACAAATTATTTATTTAGCTGCTGTGGATCCTCATGAACCCAAAGTCTGGAACATGATGCAGGTAATTTTCCTGATGTCAGAAGGAGCACAAATTTGTCATACCTATTTAGGTCTTGTGACTCTATATTAGAGTGCTAAGAAAGCAATAACTGATTATGAATATTGAGCATCATGTAAAAATATTTTGGACCAAACTTTTTTTTTTAATATGTTGCTCACCTGCAACTTTCCATGAGCTCTATCACTTAACCTGCAGCCAGGTTGCACAGAGCTGGCAGAACATCCCAGCCTCTGGAATGCTGGCCCTGGTGGGAACTCTCAGAAAATCAGAATTTTGAGGCACCTACAGAGCAGATAGAGCTGAAATTTGACCCAAAATTCTGTTTCAAGTGTGTTTCCTCAAACAGCACAGGCCATGCCTGACCAAGGCTGGTACTGCAGAGCTGTAGCCTGGGTTGGAGTTATCCCACCCACTCAGCCATTCATCAGAATGTGAGAGACATGAGAAGGAGACTGCTCATGAGAACTGCAGAGTGTAATTCTTGTAATATAAGGCAATTTATATGTAAAATGTCTGCAGTCTGAAAAAAAGTGCCTTAAATGCAATATTCAAAATTCAGCAATGAAAACCCCTGTATCTGACAAGGATAAAACAGTGTATTAAAAACATGTCACTCAGAGAGGAGGTGTTCTTTGGGGGGGAAACAAGGTTTGTAATGTGGAGTTCAAACAGTGGTGACAGGAGCAGGATCAGTCATGCACAGCTGATCCCTGTCCCCAGCAGGGCCAGGGTGGGAGGTTGGAGGTGCAGAAATACTTCACACTTCAGAAGGTGCCTGTGGGCACCAGGGCTCTGCACTGGGGCTGCCAGGGCTGTGGGTTTGAAGAACTGGGCCCTACATTAATAGGAAATAGTTGCTGGTCAAGTGGTAAATTCTTCTAAATTGGTTCAAATGGGAATAGTCTAGCAATTCATTTCTTCTTTGTGTTCCAGGCCCCAAAGCACTTCATTTTCAAACAGTTAAAAATAATTAATAAACGAATCAAGTCTTATGTAACCATCCTGATTATGAATATTATGAATATTACCTTTGATTCTTACATTTCCCTGGTCTTTTAGACAGCCTTTCACTGCACTTGATCTCTACACAGAAGATGAAGATTTGTCTTTGTAACCCAAGACAAATAAGCTAAGGAGATCTCCCAAAGTAGAAAACAGAAGCAGTTCCCTTACTTACAGAAAAAGCAGCCAAAAAAATTCACCAAAGAGAGTGGAATAATGCATACCCCACATCCTTGAAATGAACTTTAGACAGCTGTAGAGGAACTGGGACATTTCAGTTGTACAGTACCAAAAATGAGGTCACAACCTAGCTTTCATGGGAATTAGATCTTTATATATCTTGTCTGTGCTTGATTAGAGCAGTGGAATGAAGTGCAAGTATTTTTATATATTTCTAGTATTTTCTCTCACTCTCTTTCTTTTTTTTTTTTCCCCCAGTTAAATCTATTTCCAAAGTAGTAAGATGGAAGGTTTAGATGCTGGAAAGCAGCTATGCCATCAAGCAGTCTCAGTCACAGAAGACACAAACATGTAATAGAGTGTGCAATTTAACAGGAGTATCAGAAAGTATTTCCCAAGATTTTGTTCTACTAAATGTTCACCCATCCTTTGTCAAGTATTTCTAATTACCAGGATTTTAATGGTGATGTTTAACAGCCCCAGAACTCCAGGGTCTTTTAATATCTGCCACAACTGAGTTTTCAATTATCATAATTCTGTCCTTTATTTCCATCATCATAATTATCCTTCATTACAGCAATATTCTTAAACCGGACTCATCAAAGCAAAATTTTTCCTTGTTTGACTTGACTTGCAGCTCAGACTGGGATTTAACCTCTCAAACTGTCATTTCACTCCACAGTTTCAATAAGTGGAAAAAAAACCCTCCAACCCACTTTGCTCTCCCCCATGCAGCAGTTTTTGTTTCGGTGCTGGGGACACACCAGGATTCTTGTCAAAACTGAGAGTCAAGGGTTGAGTATTTGTACAATTCTTGCAATAATAGCAGGAGCAGTGCAAGATAGAACTCTGTGATATTTGCAACAGTCCCTCACAGCACAGCATGGCTGACCTTCAGAGAACCCAGCATGCAACAAAAGAGTATTTGTAGTAGATAAGAGCCATCTCTCATAATTCACCTATCTTAGAAGAGCAATCCATTTGATATGCTATTAATTACATTAAAAAAAAAAAAAAAAGCTAGGATACCAGTAAGCTACAGCTCTTAATTTATTTAAATTTCTCATATGCAATTCATTTCCAAAGTGCCTCAACGTTTGCATTTGGAAAATGTGATCAGCCTACAAAGGAATTTCCATGCTCTCAGTGTCAGATCTGCCAGCCTCCAGCAGCTGTGAGTGACCTCAGTGTGATGGCAAAGCAGGATGGAGCCTGCCTGCCTCCAGAAGTGGCTTTCAATCCCACTGAAGCAGGTCACTGGAGGCAGTGGAGCACTGCTGCATGGAGTCATTCCCCACCTCACCCTGAGCTCATTGAAGGCAATTTTATTGCTGATTTTGTGGGAACAGACTCCAGCTCTCCATCCCTTCGTCAGAGCGCTTTCAAAATCCCTTCTGCAGTGCTTCATCCAAGAACTCAATCTCACAAATTCAGATCAGGAGGACTGCAAAGCAAATGTGGCTGTGACAAGCAGGTCATGATAAAATGTTTGGTGCTCTTTATTACTTTGAGTACTTCTGTGGTATTTCCTCTCTTAAGCCTGTGCAGCAGCCTCAGCTTAGAAGGTTTCTGAATTAAAACTAGAATCTAAGAAATACTACATCATAGAGAAAAATAACTGGCAATCTCACTTTATTTGATGGAGAAAAATTACTGGCAATCTCATTATCCTCTTCTGTCATTGCCCTGTGGGATGCTGTGTGGTGCAAGGAGATTGTGGGGTGTAAGCCAGCCCTGGTGCCAGCCGAGCCTGGGAGTGCCTCTAGGATTTTGGAGCAGTCTCTTGACCTTCCTCCCTTTCAGAGGCAACACAGACCCTTAGTGAGAGCTGGACACTGCTTATAGCAGTGTTTTCTAGAGAGGTGAATTGCAAAGCATAATTTTGGAACAGCAGCTTTGTTCAGTACTGCAATAATGTGTGGGCAACATGCAAGCAGCAGTTCTGTATATACAGAGAGCAATATAAATTTATGAGATTTATAGATGCATGTCTTTGCTTTTTGGCTGTGTGCTATGCACTAAAGAGATCTTCTTGCAGCTGCCTAAAATCTATAGATAATAAAAGTGTAGTCCATACTCTATTGCTAATTAATCTAGATCTTCTCTTTACATTTTATTAATTTTAATGCAGCTGATTAGTGGGCAGAAGACATGATTTATATAAAGGCTGCACTTAGCTCATGCAAGAGGCTTAAGCTCTCAGCTGTAACATGAGAAGGAAAAAAGGAGCCTGGAAACATTTTCTTTCTCTCTCTTCTGCTTCTTTGCTCTCTGCAATCCAGAGTTGACTGCACAGTCTGGCCAGGAGGACACAGAGCCATTCCTGCTCTTGGCCATACCTGATCTTGGTGATCATCCTGCACATTCCTGTTATTCCTGGTCCTGATGACCAGCCTGCTCCATCCAGGCTGGAGTGGATGACCTCCAGATGTTCTTCTGGGTTCCCTAGGTCCTGCTGCTCAGGGGTACAACATCAGCCTGGATGGCACCACCTGTGAGCAGAGGACACTGCAGGGCCTGGGGGGCCTTACTGAACATTTCAGGGCTTATCTTGGAAACCTTGAAATCCTCAAGAGTTTATTTTGATTCATGTTTGCCTGGGAACTCTTCTGGGTGTGCAAATCTGGACCTGGGTCTCACTTTTACCATCCCACACCCCCCCTCCAAAGGTGCCTTTAATCTAAAATCTGCAACTCTTGTGCAACTCTTGTAAATGGGAGATGGTAAAAGATGCTTATTTTAAAAAAATAACCCCTCTCCCCAAAAAAACCAAAACCAAAAAAAAACACCCAAAAAAACCAAAAAAAAAACCCCACCAAAAACTCCACATAAAAAACCCCAAAACAAACAAAAAAGGACACCATAAAATATCTTTTCCATCTAAGATGATAGTTTATTTTTTTAAAAACTTTTACTTTCTTTTACTTTTTAACAAAATTTTCTGTTTCACATAACAGTTCCTGAGCTGATGACAATCCCAGAGTAGCAGCCTGAGAGCAGTTTTGTTCTTCCTTTCTGATGAAACCCCTCCTGTTGTCACAAATGCAGCAGAAGGATAATGTTAGCAGTGAAACCCACCTGTGTCAGATCAACGTGATTTGATTTACAGTCTGTATGTAGCTACTTAATTCACAGCTACATAAATAAATGTTTTAAAAAATCAGGTACTGCAAATAAATATGTCAGAGTGGAATAACTAAGATAGTTTATGGAAATATCAATAATGCCACGAGTATGTGTGTGACACCAAAGAAATAAGCAATTACAAGGTATGGCTTGAGTACTACTGCTGAGGATTTTTATTTCCTGACGGCATTTTGAGAGACAGCCCCCTAACAAGCTGGTCATCCTTAACTTAATGCTGTTAGGAACTGTCAAGATTAAAGCAAATTTGTGCACATGAAAGGGTAAATGAATGCACGTGCTTGATCTCACCTGTTTGTTTTCCTGCAGTCCCAGTGTAAGTGCTCTTTACATCCATAAAGTTAATCAACATCATGACTGGTAAAACTCCTCCTGTTGTGACCCATTTAAAATCTTTAGAAATTATTGGCTGGCTTAAGTAATGAGAGGATGAAGTAGCATTTGCTTCTAGCTGGTCTTTGGACTGGTTTTGTGGCACAACACTTGCAATGTACAGGAATGTGTAATTAAATATTATCTACTATGTTTTAAAACATTCACTGAAAATACTTTTATTCACACAATATTGCTGTTCCTCTTCAGTCTGGGTTTCTAGTGAAAACATGTTGAATTTCAGGGGGGATCAAGAAAGGCAGCAGGAAGCATTGTCCCAAGCCAGGTAAGTTCATAACCAAGTTTTATCTGTCCTGGATGAATAAGCAGCTCTTGCTAAGCACTGCTCTGGGCATGGCCCATCTGCCACTTCAGCCCACTCTACCCAACACCTTCTGGAAGGTGGAAGCATAAAACGTGTCATCCTTTGCTTAACCTCTACTTGAAGGAGAATCTGTGTCTCCTAAAATGCTGGGCTCCTAAATGAGTAGGGAAAGCATCAGAGCTCACTCAGGCAGCTGGGCTGGGAGCTGGCTGCATTGCAGGAGTCCTTCCCAGCTGGAATTCCCATTTCATCTGCTGGGAATGAATTCAGTGCACTTCATCCAGGCAGCCCCCAGAAGAGACAGGCAGGCAAATTCTACCAGTAAAATCAAAATTTGGCTGCATGTGGAGAGTTGACTCTGGCTGGAGTTACCTCTATGAGCACAAGTGCATATTTCAAACTCTGCAAGCACATATGGTAATGGCTGGCAATTAGGCATCCCCTGACAAGGATATTTGTCTTCAAAGTCAACAAATGCAGTATGGTCACCCTTTGTCTAGGTAAAGAACAAAAGTATTGCAGTTCCTTATTTAAAATCATTTACTTTGTTTGTCATTCATGAGAGTCTAATCACACCATCATTTAATAAAATAATATTGAAAGAGCCAGCAAGATCTCAGCAAGAAATTTTATCTGTCCTTTGATTGCAATAACTTACAGGCCAAGCAGAAAAGCACTAAAGAAAATGGAAAACATTCATCCTGCTCACTTTTCTATTAGCTCAGGATTGTTTTGCCTTTTCTTTCATCAGTGTCTTGTCTAGTCTGGTATCCAGTGATCCTGTGAGACTTCTGAAATAATTTAGCAATAAAATAGATAGTGCTGTTAAAATGTTCTCTTTGATATGTATTGGCATTTGTCAGATATTTCACTTTTCTCTGATTAAGAAGAAGTGGCTAAATGTAAACCTTAACCAATCTTTTTTTTTTTTGTAGGTTTTTTTTTTTTTTTATTAAATGCAATGAACACAAAGATTGTTTTTAAAAAGTCATACTAAAATTAGGATTTGGTTATGATCATGATTGATAAAATTTAACAAGTTGCATTTACGACCTCTGAGTAAATGTCCTGTCCAATGAATCATATTTGTGTGTCCTTTTTATCACATTTCTGTCATTGAAAAGAAGAAACTGCCCTGTAGTGCTTGTGATCAAATCTGTTACTCATAGGCATATTTTCAGATGAAGCTGAATTAAAGAAATATTTTCAATGGAGCTTTCTTTAACAAAATATTAAATGCATTTTTGCAGATTAAATCAAATAGAAAGGAAAGCATGATACATGTGAATATGTCAACAGTCACAGGCTCTGCAGTCCTGCCCTTGACTGACTAGGAAAAGCTTTTCTGTTTTGCTAAATATTAAGAGCAGAATATGAAAAACACTAATTAATGTGCACAGCCCTATTGACTCTCAGAAAAAACATGACTTTTCAAGGTCACTTATCCATTTTCAATTATTCCATCTTTAGGCTTTAACAGGAGACTCACATCACCATGGTGTTCAAGAAAAAATGATGTGTCCTGTATCAGGAGCTACTCTAATGAGTGAAAAATCTAAATCCATTTCATTTAACTATTTAAAACCTTCCATTAGAGAAGCCTTGCCTGGACTTTGGATGGGAGATCCAAAAATTCCCCACCAGGATGGTGGGGAGGAAAAAGTGTAGTAATTCCCTCTGATAATGAATGCAGACCAGCCAATCTTCCTCTGACTCCTAAACACTTTTACCCGGGCCCAAAGTGAGCTGTCATTGGAAAAAAATATCATAAATAAATTATGATTTAGCTATACACAGAAAAGAATATAATGTTTTAATCACAAGAGCAGACTGAATGAGTGCTTGTAGAGGAGAAGAGCTGCTGTTATGACCAAGATCAGATTAAAAATGAGTGTTCCAGAGTGGGTTCCTTATTGGATGTAAAAACCACTACCTGTCCTCCCCTGAGGAACTGAAGCTTAGTTGTTCCTTTTATAGGGAAGAAGACAAAAGACTATAAGGGCAATAAAGAGGGATCATACAATCTGCCAGCAAGGCAAACAGAGAAGTCTGGAAATGTGCATCCCATTTTGCCTTGTGTGCTGACAACTGATGCTGAGAAATACCACCAGCCCATACCTCTGTCCTCCCACTGCTCATCCTAATCCAGCCTGAAAAGAAAATAAAAACTATGGAGTCTAGTTATGAGAATGCAGAGATTCCTGCCCTGAAGCAGTGGGGAGCCAGATATGAAGGGAGGCTTTGAGACAAAAGTAGGATTTCATGAACAAGGAATATTTCTATTATAATTAGCCCAAGAAGAAAAATGGGTTATGTGAGCATCAGGAGGCATATTTTGTCCTGTGATACCAACTTTTCAATTCACCTCTGTGATGGAGCCTTACAAAATCCTGAGGTGGAAACGTGCTAAAACAAACTGTTCCATTTCCAACTCTGGCACCAGCACCACACAGGGTGAGCCACCCACTTCTCCTCTGTCTCAGCTTGCAGCTCTGAAAAGCAGGTTAATAACACCTATCTCACAGAGAAGTGTGAGCTTGCATTTCTCAGCCAGATTGGAGACAGCCAGAAAACAGCTGAGGTAATTGACTGATAGTTGCAAAGCACTTTGAATGTAAATATCCACTAGCCTGACTTTATTCAGGATTTCTTATCTTTAATTTCCCATTTACAAACATGTGGCACGCTTTTTAGTTGCAAAAGGCATTTTTTAAGGGAGCTTACAAGCACTTGCATATCAGAAGATCTGACCAGGGTGGATTTGTTGTGATTCTTTCAGGTTAACTGTTTGCAGCTTTCACCACAGAAGTTTCAAAAGTGCAAGAAAACAAATCTAAATGCCTATTTAGCTTCAAAAGCATTTGAAAGACTAATAGCATAATGGTTTTCTTCCTATAATTTTGGTGATTTTTCTTCTTTCTATTTCTGTCTTAATCTTGTGCTTTTATCCTTTTAAAGTTTTTTTATCTGGTGTTTGATTTCTTCCCAGGCACCTCCAGAAAGAGGGCAAAAGGTGGGATCCAGAAAATCTGCTGCCACCAGCTGCAGCTCCTGCCACATGGAAATGCTCCCAGGGAACATCTGTTCTTCCTCATGGATTTGCAGAGGTGGGTTCCTCCTCTTCTTCCTCCCTTTCCTATAGTCAAATACTGATCCACGTGCTGTTTCTCCTGGATAGGCATCACACAATCATGATTAGATAATTATTATTATAGTTATTCAACTACAATTCAGCTATAATTCAACTATTCAGCCAGACCAAAATGTGTGGATCAAAACCATTTCCTTTCTAGAGGCTGCTGTGTGTTTTGAAGGATGAAACAGTCCCTTTGGATGACCTAACACAAACTTTTAGCAGTTTAATGAAGAGACCAGGAAGGCTTTAACAGGGTCAAAGACCATTTTAAACACCACACGCTTTGGTGACCCTGGTTCACACGTGCAAGGAAAGACCAATGAGCTGTGATAATATGCCTTGCCACACTGAAGTGCATGGAGTTCTCATCAAAGCTCCCATTTTCCACTGTGTTTCCAAGATCCTGAAATCTGAAGTTCTACCAATTGGCAGCACAAGTATTCAGCCCTAGATTTCAAATTGTGACATTGCTTTTGCTAAATGGGAGTGCTTTTGAGACAATTGTGTTCCTGCTCCAATAATCTGTGTAGCTGCTTGTTTCCATCAAAGCCTTCCTCTGTGCTGGAGTGACTGCAGTTTCTTCCAGTTCAGGAGCACTGCCACAGGCAGGCTGGTCAGAACTAGCTCTGGCATCCCTGAAATTCTGACTCCTGCTTCTGCATGTCACTTTTCATCTTGTTTGGGCTTTAAGATGAGGGATCGTTGTGCAGTGTTGTTCCAGAAGGCTTCAAAGTCATTGATCAAGAAATATGAATCCATCACTGTGTGTAATTGGGTGTGAACTGTCTCCATCCCACAACTGGCACTTTGGCAACATCAGAAGGGATGCACTTCTACTGAAGCAGTCATCACAGCAGCATCCTGTGTCTTGCTCATGCAGCTTTTACTAACTGAGAATGCAGAAAATAATCTGACATCCCTGCTCGAAGCAGCTGGGAGCAGTCCTTGAGCCTGCTGCACAGGCTCTCATGGGCAAGTCTTCTCTGGCTTTAAAAGAAATGAGTTGATGGTCCTAGAGTTGGGTAGGCAAGTTCTCCTCAAATCAAAATCACTGCACAGCAGTATCCAGAGCTGTCAACAGGAGTTTCCAAAGGGATCTTAGGGAAGACCCAGCTGTTGTCAGTCCCATCACAGTGGGTGAATGAGTATTTGAGCTGGCCAACTGCTGCCAGGGAGAGAGACTGCTCTGACAGGGACATTAGGCAGGAATTTGAAGTGGCTTCTTAAACAGGAAACATTCCTGGTTTTCTGAGAAGTCCTGATATGCTCTTTTTTCCTGCTGTGCTAATTTTAATCCATTGTTTGACCCTCTTAGAAGCTAGATGCTTCTAAGCATCCCACTAGAAGCTCAGATGCTTGTCTCACACTTAACTCCCTCTTATGAGCTCTGTTCTGCTGGGCTGTCTGCAGGGAATGAGGGTAACCAGTGTATAAACTCATATTATTCCCACTCTTTATTCCCTTTTTAGTCTTCTTTGTGTGTGAGAGTTGAGGAGGGATTGTATTTTTGAACTGTGCAGAGATCATCACACGTTTAAGTGTAGAGACTGCTTCTTTCTCTGTATTTCTCAGTATTGCTTTGGACTAAATATTTCCAAAAAGCTCTGGCAGTGCATGGCAGGCTTCATATAATAGAGGCTTGCAATGGATTTGCTGACAGGCTCTTAGTGCAGCACTAGCCACCAGAGCTATGATAAAGAGCTTTATCTAGGATTAAAGCTTCTGGAATTACTCATTAATTGGATTAATGAACTGTAATTCATCATGCATGTCAATCCTACTTTGCTCCAGCTTCTTCTTCCACCCTCCCTATAACATTCATCCAAAGGAAGACCTCTGTTCTGGGAAAGTTCAAGAACAATGTTAAGTCTTCAATGATTCATTTTAAATCCCTAATGTGATCAGAAATCCCTTTATTTCTTCCTGGAGCACCTCTATAACTTTTCATTATATCATACTTAGAGCATTTCTTTAAAACCCCTCATTGCAGAGCTTAGGTCTGTCTGAGGAGTTTTTTAAGCTTTCAAGGCTGTAGAAGCATCTTCACTATTGTTTTTTAATTTTTTATTTTAAGAAGTTAAAGTACTTCAAGTGCTTAACTTAGATTTCTGTGTGTGTATGTGTTGTAATGCAGTCTATTAAAATATTTACTTAAGTAGAGCCAGAAAGAAACACAGTTTGAAACTTCCAGTTGATTCTGATTAAAAAATCTTTGGAAAATATATTCTACCCTTTTTTTTTTTCTCACATTTTTTTTCTTATGTGCTGATAAATGATCTAAAATATTAGCATGTGTTTTTTAGCTTTTTGCCTCAGATAAGCTGTTTCATTTGCACCTTCAAAGGACACCTCATTGAATATACAGAATATATATTGCTCTACACTCTGAAACAGTAACATTAGCCCTGCTCAGCTGTCAAAAGCTGAAACACCGATTCTGCAGATATCACTCCTCCAGAGCTGTTAATAAATTGCCTCAGAGCCTGCTTACAGAAGACTGTGTGCGTGGCAGGAAGTCAGAATTTGAAATGAAGATGTTTCTGAAGTTTGGGAGTGACCCCATCACGCGCCCTCCCGTTTGCTCTGTGAGTGTCCAAGCCCCTTGGCCTGAAACTCGGAAGGGCGAGGAGCTCCCTGCTTTCACATCTTGCTGTGGAGAAAGGGATGTCTCATCTGCATATCCCAGCCACTCTCAGTTTTCAGCAGCTCCTGAGGGATAGGAGCCATCTATCCCATTTATTTGCAGAGTGAAAGTCAAACATGGTCACAGGAGTGGTTTAATGTACATGCGCTTTCCGTACAGAGCGTCTGCAGTAAAACGGCAGCGCTCGCCCTGCCCAAAAAAGAGTCAGAACAGACTGAGGAGTGGAGTAAAAAGAGATTCTGCTACTTCATGTCGAGGAGATCTTTCTCTGCTCCTGTGTTGGGGGAAGGATGCTTTGATGGGAGCCTGCACCTCACTGAGGAGCAGAGCAAAGCCCCTGTGCAGGAGGAGAGCGGAGATGAAGCAGCGCCGGCGAGACCTCCCCAGCTCAACCTCGGAACGTGACTCGCTCCTCCAGAGCTGGGCCAGCACCTCCAGAGAGGGCCAGCCTTGGCACACAGACCAGAAATCAGTCAGACTGATTGCACCCAAGCTCTGACACTATCATATTCCCTGGCACCAAAGCCAGGACCTAGCCCAGCCAAGGAAGAAGAGTGGGGGAATGACATTTTCCATGTGCCCTTCTCTTAGTCTGGGGGAACTGAGCTAATGAAATACCAACAGTGTTTCTATGAGTGAACACATTACTGAACATTGTAAGAGAAATATCTTTTATAAGGAAAAGTAACATCCCTAATTACACCAACTAACATTATAAGAAAACAGAGAGACTTTCAAGCCAGAGTCACTTTGTTACTCTGACAAGAAGAACAAAATTCAGCTTAATGTAGACCAGACACAAGAGCTCATAATTCAAGCTAATTGTGTTAATCACTTTGTGGCAGGGAAGGGAGCTGGCACATCAGTGCAGGGAGGGCTGATATCAGGGGACAAGGGACCATGACCTTAGTTTGGGAGTAATACGAAGGCGCTCAGTGTTGCAGAGTGGGTGAGAGGAAGATTGTAATGTACTGTAAAACCAGAGCTTTTGTGGATTTTTATTAACCAGTCACCTTCTAAGATTTAGTTCTTGGCTTGTCTTTTGAAGGTATTTTTCCTTTCCTGAGGATCAGCTCTGAGAAATTAAATATGGAGCATGTTCTTGGGAGAAATGCTCTTCCAGTGGCAGAACGGAATTGTGATTCATATGGCATCTCTGCTTCCTAACAGGGCTGTTCACTGTCTTTTACCCCCAAAAGTTTCCCTTGTTTTGTACACAGGCTCAGGGTGGGATTTACATCACTGAAATTTAGCTGTTTGTATAGGAGAGACATCACACAATCAATTAAGGGAAAAAACACTCCTCCAGAGAAAAATTCACGTCACCCACCTTCAGGAGAGGCTGCTACTGGATCTAGCATAATGTATTTGACAGGAAACCCTGGTAATTCAATAGCTGTCATGTCATCAACAGCATCCTACAAAGGGGCAGTGACTGAGGGATCCCCCCAGGGATGGAAACCATCGAGGTTACCCAGCCTATGCTACTCCTCATCTTCCAGATATATTTTTAAAATGGGTTGGATCAGCCTTCAGAGGTGGTGAAACAGAGGTAAGAAGTTTTAACCATCTGCCTTACCAATGCAGCTCTCCCAAGTTTAATTTTTTCACTGTTTGAAAATAGGGCTTACCAAAATATTATTGATCCCAGGGATTCACAGAGGCTGCAAAAGACAGAAGCAGTTTTCTTTGAAGACATCAGCTTGTTCTTTGAATCTGGCCCTTGTGGCTAATAGTAGGATATGAAAGAGTAAATCTATAGGTAAGTATGCATGGTAGATGTTTGCAATAAAAATTATGCACTTTTAAAAAAAGTTAGAATAATAAAAGTGAATTGGGTTGAGTGGCCAGTTGATTCTTCTGCTTTCAGGACACCTGGAAAACTTACCACTGCTCTGAGGCTTCTCAGCATGAGTAGAAGACAGAAATTAACCCAGCCAGTGGGATCTCTGAAATATAAAAGACTGCTCCATTAGTTTTAGGCAGGGAGATTTTTTTCTTTTCTTCACTGCAGATGCACACTGGGATGGTGACAGGGGGACAATCCTGTGTCATGAACAGTGAAGGTGAAAGAGAGAGCCCAGGGCTCTTGGGAAAATCAGCTTCCTGCCATGAAGGTTTCCTGAAGGTGACTCCTGCCATGCCAGCAGTGACCTTGTGTGTGTCCATGGAGAGCTGACTCAAGGCAAAACCTTCTCCCTCAACCCCAAATTTGGAGCAATTTGCACAAAGTTTAACAGACTTCAGGCCCTGGAACACAACAACAAGCAAGCACAGATTAACATGCCAGAGGAACACAATGCTGAATGGAAATTTCCTTTTTGTCTTTAATTTAGGTGAGAAACAGGGCTCTAAGCTCCATGTCTTGAACCACAGTGCTGGCACATCTCCATCCCACCTGGAAGTGTCCCCTCCACCAAAACCCTCAGACAGTGTGAGTGACACCCTGTCTATATTGAAATAATCTCTACAGATTGTCTTTTTCTTTATTCAAAGCAGACTATGAGGTTTTTTTCCACAATATACTCCGTATCTTGTGATCAATCCCAGTGATTTTTCTCTCCAAAGCACTGATCTCCTCCTGCTCCTGGACCACCTCTACTCAGATTTGTTCTGTGCCTCACAGAGCCATAATTCCCATTGCCAGGCACTGCTCCAAGCAAATGATAACACTTTACTTGCATTTTAGGATGTGGTTTGAGGCAAAAGGCTGTTTTTCTGAAAAATCCCACATCTTCTACCATTATGGAGCTTTTCTTCCACAAAGCTGACACCACTTCAAACTGAACATTTTTAGATGGCTGTCACAGAAAACATCAGACTCTTGTGTTGAGTGTAACAGTCGGTGTCTGAACCCCAGGAAACATTGCTCAAATTATCATTTCAAATGTCAGCACTGGCTATAATGAAAACTGAACTTCTAACCACTCCAAAACCACACTTACAAAGGGATTTTTCCGGAGTTTTCAAAATTCTGTGGTGCATGAGAGAAGAAGCCCCAATGTTATATGTATTTAAATTAATTTCCAGAAGCACAGATTATGTTGCATTATTATTTTATTAACACTTAATGACTGGATTGCCCTACCAGAAAGATGACAGCTTCTGCAGAATTGCAAAAAATACCTGAGCCTAGCAAATAGAATCTAATACAGCACAAAATAAATTATGATATGTAGTTTTCCCAAAACATGAATGCCACAATATTAAAGAAAAAGTTTATTACAGATAATTGCTTGCTCTGTTTATGCTGTTTCTGTAGAACTTGGATAAGCAATTTAAGTTACAGAGATTTATAACTCTTTCCCTGAAGATGCATGAAACTAAAAAAATTGCAAGCCTTTTTAATCCACCTATAAATCATTTTATACATTTAATTTCTTCTGTATACATTTCATAGGTTCATATATAAAACACAACTGAAAATTGCTACGTGCTTTCAGATGAAGCAGCTTTTGCATTTCTTTTCACCTCTTTATCATTATTTTATGTATTCACTTCAAGTAGAATATATTAAAATTCCCACCAGCTATTTATTATTAAATATGGCCATATTATTCTGCCTTTAAAAATATTTTTGTATGGATGTCAGTGGTGAGTATTGCATATGTTTCTCCTCAGCAGGAATGGGAATGTGTTGATTACTTTGGAAACCTGAGTGCTGATGAGGGAGCCCCAGACAAAGCAAGGCTGGCTCAAAGGCCAAATGTGGCATCCACATTCTCTGGAAAAATCCCTTTGCCCAGGATTTTTCTTCTGGGAAGCTGAGAGGCCTCAGAGAAAAAGGAAAACAATTCTTATCTCCTTTGCTTCTCCTGTGTGGAATGTGTTTGGAGATTGTTTACCCACAGGTGATTGTTCCATTGGATTCTGGTGTGAGTTGTTCCCACTCTTTGGCCAGTCAGGGCCAAGCTGTGTCGGGACTGGAAAGAGTCAGGAGTTTTCATTATTATCCTTTTAGCATTCTGTAAGCATCTCCTCTGTATTCTTTAGTAGAGTTAGTCTAGTATTCTTTAGCATTATAAAGGAACAAATGAGCCTTCTGAGAACATGGAGTCAGATTCATCATTCCTGCCTTCGTTGAGGCATTCCCTGCAAATACAATAGCCAAAGATTGGGGAAGGCTCTGGGGAGACCAAAGAGACCCTTCCAGTGCCTCGAGGGGCTCCAGGTGAGCTGGACAGGGACTTTTCACAAGGACATGGGGTGACAGGACAAAGGGAATAGCCTGAAGGTGAAGGAGGGCAGGGTTGGATGGGATATCAGGAAGAATCCATCCCTGTGAGGGTGGTGAGGCCCTGGCACAGGGTGCCCAGAGAAGCTGTGGATGCTCCATCTCTAAAAGCATTCAGGGCCAATTTGAAGAGGGAAATCTGGTCTAGAGAAGGTGTCCCTGCCCATGGCAGCATGGCTGGAGCTGGATAATTATGGTCCCTTCCAACACAAATCATTCTGTGATTCCATGATTCAAAGGGAAACCCCAGGTGGGACTCAGCACTCTTGGATCAACCCAAAGCCTTCTCCAATGTCCCACCTCTGATCCCTGCCCTCAAGGCAAGCCCTGGGGAGCTGGGGATGTTGGACACGCCACTCAAAGTCTCTCCTGCTCCAATCCATTTCCCCTCTTCACAAGGTGCAGAAAAATCCCTCATTGGCTGTCAAGAATCAATTTATTATTTAACAAGAAAATAAATTTAGTACTTAACAAGAAAAAGTGGCAGCACCAAGGCTCTGACTCCTCCCTGCCCTCAATCTGAGATGTCTCCTCCCCTCTCCTTGTCACACCCACTTGGCCCGACCCTTTCCCAAAAAGTTAATGCAGGTTTTGCTCTGATTTCAGTTGCAGCAGGACATTAAATTCTGAAATCCCCTAAAGAGTATCCTGAAATGTGTTAGTCTGAAGTGTGACTGTGTCACTGCTAAAGTAACAACACAATATTGTTCACTCCTGGTTGTTTTGACTGCTTATTTGTAACAGTGGATTATTATGCACATTTGCTCTTTGTGAGAACTCATTTCTGACCACCTCCCCCACCAAAAAAACCCAAAAACCAAAACAAACAAAAAACACCCACTGAGGAAGATAAATTAAAAATGTCCTTTTAGCATAACATTCTGCAGATAGGCCAAACACATATGGAAAAATTTAGGTCTATTTTATTTGCATTTTTTCTAATAATAGCAGAAGAATTCTGACTTCAGGCATATAAAATGCTTGGTTAAATGGCTTGATTATATATTACTTTTAAAATATATTCACTTGACTGGTGTCTTGAACTGAGCAGCTTGGCAGTGATTAATCAAGATGATATTTATGATTCAAATAATTGAATTGGCTGTTAAAAATTAGGATTTCATTCCATTGGGAAGGAATTCTTGGGAAGGATTTCAGAATTGTGGAGATCTGATCATCAAGGTTCCTTAAGTATAATTAGAATTTGAAAAAGATTTAGAGACAGAGAGACAAAGTGTCCATTTTCCCTCACTGTTCCCTAGAGGAAATCCAAAGAGAAAACGGGGGGAACTTAGCACAGCTCCTACATGAGAAAACAGGTGGGGACGAAATTTCCATTATTATTGATAAAAAACTCCTGTTTTCACTGAGCAAGGGAATATTTGATCTTACTGTGAAAAGCCCTGGTATTGTGACTTCAGTCATGGCACTGAGGAAAGGAGCCTGGATTGTCCCTTGCCACTTGACTTTCAGTTCAAGTTCCATGAAGTGTCTGAGCACCTCCTTCACGTTGTGCTTCCTCTCACAATTGTCTTGCTCCTTTTGTACCTTTTATTTTTTTCAGCTGTGTCTGTGCCTGTGGTTTGGGTGATGTGTGCAGTGTGCAAATCCAATAATGAAAGCTATTCCTAATTTCTGCCCAGCAGCTCCCCACAGTTTGCTCCAGGACACATATTCCAACTGGACCATCAGGATTTCCATTTTCTTCTACCCTCCAGTGAACTCAGAGTCCTTGTAGGCTATTTAATGATTTTTCAAAAGGCTTAACAAGGTTATTGCCACTAAAGTGCTTATATGTCTCAGAGGAATGAGAAAAAAAAAAAAACAGTTTAAGCCATGGAATTTTACAAAATTGTTTTTGAGGACAATCCTCCAAACTTTGCATTTGGGTATCTGGGAGATATATTTTGATGATATGCAACTACTATCAATGTGCTGCTACACAAATTTAAACACAACAGGGCTTCAGTTACGGATTACTTACTGGTTTTGAAATGGTGGTTGAGAAGTTCAAAGCCATTTTATTACTACTGAGAAATTTATCTGTTGGGCCATTAAAATAAAAAGTACTTATTTCTTTGTAACTAAAATCGCACTATTGTGGGGTATCAGTTTGCATTTTAAAGCTGTAAATTCATGGAACTGCATTATGTTTATAGTTGTCATCAAAATATGAAAAGGAACATTAATCTTTTCAATTTTAATTTTGCCTGGATTTTAATTTCATTGCTTATTATCAGAGGGATTTATAGATTTTTTTTTTCTTAATATCTCTGACTTAACAAAGTTTATGTTTGAAAAAAATATATATGCCACAGTACTAAAGAGATTTTTCTAGTTAATTATTTTTCCATTTCTTTCCAGAGCCAAATATTTTATTGAGCAGATGGGACTCTGATACTCCAGTATCAGAGAACATATGTAAAATATAATATCCCTGGCTGCCTGGTTCATGCTGGTATGAGAGAATCCTATTTTGTCCTGCAGTTTTGAAGCCTTGACTGAGCTGCAAGATGAGAAATGTGTGTAACATGGTAGGTGTACATTTATTTGAGCAGCTGAAATAAGAAGATGCTACAATGAAATGAACTTCTGGCTAGATCTCAAAATGCTTTTGTTGAATAGTTTAGGCTTCTTCTGTTTCTTAATAAGATGAAAATAATAAACTGAGAAATGATGAAAAATTTCCTGCACTGCTTGTTTTCTGCTCTGTATCACTGGAGGATCCCTGTGAGATTCACTGCCCATTTAGGGTGAATTCTCATGGTGAAAATGACCACCAAAATCCAAGTTCTGGAAGAAATCTCTCTTTTACCTATAAATTGGGCACTCGTCCTCACTGCCTATCCCACTCTTTTGTTGTCTGAATTTTTATGGGCTGTATTTTAGCTCTGCCAAGAGAACAGCAGCTCTTAAACCACGAAACATTTTCACACAGGGCAACTTAGCCCTTTCTCTATTTCCTTATGGATTTTGCTTCTTTCCAGTTTTTGTACGAAAGCAGAATGGTTTGCTGTGTTTGCTAACCTGGAGAGAGGGAAACAGTTAATTTGGACGTGCTCATTTAGATGATCTTTTTACCAGTCCTTGTGGGAAGACAGAGAATTACTTGCAGATATTAAAATCTCAAAAATGCAACTGAGATGCTACCTTAATAGAAGTCAGGCCTTATAAATATTCCATGGGCCTGGGATTGTATATTACATTTCTGCAATTTTCATTCTGCTATTATCTATTTTTATTATGAGCTGTATTCCATCAGCAGCTCTGATAACTTCAGTAAAAAGTTTATTTAGAAAAACAAATCCAGAAAGATTTTCATTGTAGACTGCAAGGGAGTTTTTGCACTGCCAGTCATTCTTATTTCCAGTTAGGATTTATTGCCTGTTTGTCACTTGTAGTCTACAGATTATACTTATCAATAAACAAAGACCTGTTTTTTTTGTTACAGTTTATGCATGTCAAGGAGGATTTTTCATTCACCTGCATCATCAGACGGGTTAATTTATGAATATCCAACACCTCTGGTTTGTCAGCTCATGGGATGACATGACACCCCTGCTGCCATCCTTGAGGGGTTTTTATATGAGGTATTATGTTAGTGTCACACTCGTGGATCTGTGACTGAAGGTACAAATGTGAACAAACTGGGAAGGGCAGGTTGGTTCTCACAAGTTCCTTGGGATTAACATGGCTTGGGGTCCAACTTAAAACGAAGAAAAATGTGGTGGATTTCAGAGTTTCAAGAGTTCTTTTTCCATGATGAATCTGCTGGACTCTGTTGCAGGGAGGGAAGCTAAATAGAGAAATAATTTACCTCTCTTGTAAAAGCTGATCCAGGACCTTTCTGCTTACCTGCCTACATGGGTTAGAGCAGTCACACAGCAAGGAGGAGGCACTTGCACAGGGCCACCTCCTCCACATGGGGTTCAGACACACTAAATAAATAACACATCCCTTCCTAATGTCTCAGCAGGATGATCTTTCACCCTCTGGCTCTGCTCTCCGGGAAGCCATTGTAGTTCCAGTTACAGTCATGCACTTCTAATTTTTGAAAAGGTTAACCCAGTTTTACCTTTAATAGCTGCTTGATCATTGCAGAAGCTAACAAGTCATGTTGGAAGCATTAGTCAGGGAGACAGGGGAATAGATCTGGATGTCTCACACAATTATAAGGAGGGTTATTCTCCTGCTGTCATCACTGCATTGCCATGGCTGGGATTGAAATGACATATTTATTAGGGAAGAGTACATGGGGTTCAAGAAGCTTTGGGTGCTTGCCAGCAGTGGAGTGTTTGCCTCTCCTCTCCTCCATCTGGTCATCTGCTTCTCCAAACCATCTTGTGAAAATAGTTAGGCTATTGCTGCTCCTCTTATGCTCAAGGATTTCCTGCTGGCACTTTCACTGAAGGGCATCACCATGTTCTCTGCCACAGTAATTTGATTAAATGGCACAGTGCTGTGTTATGTAGAAATTCAAATAAAACAGCTTCATTTTTTTTTTTATGTACTTAATTAAGCATTTGCAACTTTGTGTCAATTGTCTTTGAAAAATGAAATATAATAGAAATTTATTAGTCATTTAAAAAATCTTTTGATTTTTTCCCCCATCTTCTCTCTGACCAGATACAGCCAAGCTCTCTGTTTGCCAGGAATGAGTAAAGTCCCTGAATCTCTCCTGCTTTGGTGCTCCATCCTGGGAGAGGTTAATATCAGGAACTGGAGTCCCATGAAAACTGGAGTCATGGGACAGGTCAAGGGACATAAGCAAAATCTGTGGTCTCTCATGTGGTTTCAGCCACAAATCCATTCTCTTTCCAACAATTCAGATAAGAAATGTTATAATTCTTCTTGTGTTTTAAGTAACTATGTGCTCTGGGAAAAAGGTAGGTGGATGCAAATTTGTTTAAGTTGCTTTTTCACTGGAAAATAAAAACTGTATTGACTTGGGGATCAGCACACAGATAAAATGTTATTTGGCAGTCATCCACTCTGTGGCTTATTTCTAGTGATGTATTTCTGTGTTTGCTTTAGTTCATAAAATACTTTGCAGAGATGGACTACAAACAAAACTGTATTTCTTTTAATTGCAAAATATTATACTTTTTTTGAATATTAAATGTGAATATGTAAATAATGTATCTGCATATTACTAACATATCTATATCAATATCTACATTTGTAGAGAGAAACAGATATGGACATTGATATCATTACAGATATAACTATCCATAGGGATATTCCCAAAAGCATTTTGTGCTTAAGGAATGAGTCATCTAAGTCAAGAATAACTAGCAACATCTGCAGCTGTCAACAAAGTTGCTCAGGTAATTTTTAATAAAGAAGTAACAAAAATTGTAAAATCCATTGGTTTAGAGAAAACATGCATTTCATTGCATGAAGAAATACTCAATGCAAGACTGACATTTACCCACATTTTAGCTGAATATAGGTTAATATAATGCACCTTTTGTAACAATTTTCACAAAAAGTAATATTTTACTGGCAATATTTGTTGCTGATTTCACACTGAACCACTATCAGGTGTCATTTAGGCTGTTTTAAATTTTAAAGCTGTGGCTGGGAGGGTCCAAGGCCAGGCTGGATGGGGTTTGGAGCAGCCTGGGACAGTGGAACGTGTCCCTGTCAGAAGGAGGTGAGCTTTAAGTTCATTTCCACCCCAAACCATTCTATGATTCCATGTTTTCAGTGGCTTAGTGTTTCTACTTGAAGGCTAATTATTTGCTGTAATTAGCTAAAGAGTCCATATTGCCTTTAAGTGGGGAAAAGAAAAACTAATGAAGTTGTACAATTGGAGTAATCATAGCTAATAATTAAATAAGGCTGGAAATTGCATTTATGGAGCTGTTCTACAGTTGGGTTTTTTTTTTATGTCCTTATTTTAATGACTTTTCTGTGTCTTAAGAGCAGAAGCTTAAGAGAAATTTAATGTTCCCCATCTAGAGCTGATGACCAGAGATTGTGCAACATCCCAAAATAATTAAAATTCTAGCTGATAGCCCAGCCCACATGCATTGGAATGTAATAACATTTTGATTTTTACTGTATCATGTGAAAGTGTTTTGGAATTAAAAAAAGGAAAAGTGGCAGAAATTGAGTCTTTTGGCTTGCACAGTTTCAGGAGAGGTCTCTGACCTGTGCTGTGGGTGTGCAAACCCTGACATCCTTCTTGTGGCCACCCTCTGGCGAGCAGGGAGGGTGCTTGGGGGATGTCCAGGGCAATGAAGAGGGAAGAAATAACTAAAACTTGTTAGATCAACACCACAGGCTGGGAGGGAAATGCTGATAACTGGAGACAAGTCTGCAATGGTTGTGGGCAGCAGAGCACCAGTTTGGCCACACCAGGTTCCAGAGGAAAAAAAGATAGTACTGATTTTTTTAAATCATTTTGAGCTAAAGATTTTTTTTATGGGTTTGGGCTTTTTTTTTTTTTTTCCCCTAGCTAGAGCACTCTCTCAATTTTCTTTATTTAGACTGTTTGCACACACATATTTTCTAGTGTTGGAATTCTCTGCTGCTTAATGTAAACACTGGGCAACATCTTGGTTATTTTATAAGGAGTGTTGCACTAAACAGGAATGTGTCAACACATGAATAAACCTAGAAAAATTCAAAATAATTGGACAAGTAGCTTCTACTGCATCCTTCAGTTGACTGAACTAATAGCAAATGAGAATGCCATGATGGAAATAGAGACATGCAGTGCAGAAAGCACATGAAATGCTACATGAATCAAGGAAACCCAGAGATCAAATTACAACAGTGAAGCAGAACCTGACTTCAGGAGTAGGAAAATGGAACTGAAACTCCTGCTTTAATTGTGACAGGCTTTAATAATCCACCATCTAAATCCTCCTGTGTGTCCTCTGAGTTTAACCTCAGTGTCCCAAAAAAAGCTCCAAAAAATGAAAAAAATTCTCCCCTCCAAAAAAAAAACCCGAACAAAAAAACCCCACAGCCTGCAAAATACAGAACAATTGGTGTAAATTTAATAAGTGTCTGCTTCTGTCTTTTCACCCAGGAAAAGGTGCTGCAGGTACCAAAGCTCTGGAATCACCTGGAACTTCTACCAAAGAACAAAACCAGTGTGGAGCAGCTCACAGTCTGGGAAGAGCATCTCAAAAACTCTCTGAGCCTTGCAAAACTGTCATTTAAAAGGCTCCTTCAACCTGGAAAGTTTAAAAAAAAAAGAGAAAAAAAAAAACCCAAACCAACCAAACAGAAGATAGGAACAAACTTCCAACAGATGTAGCTGTCATTTAAAATTAAAGCAAAAAGCTGTGGTACAAAACCTTACGATGTGTGCAATCACCCTTGTTTCTGGAAAAGCAAAAGCAGCAATGTCTCCCAAAATAAATCTGTTAAAAATAAAGGAACAAAGTGCACCAACAGTAATTAAATCAAGGCACTGAGTAGAAGAGCTCCACAATCTGTCCACACCAGCATCCTATAGGCACCTCAAAGCCCCGTCCTCAAGGACCAATAATCCCTCCAAGAAGTGATTTATTTTCCTTGCCACCAAACGTGCTGAAACATGAAGGCATGAATTCTCCTGCTGAAAAGAGAAAAGCATACCTGTCCTAAAAGTGAGAGGAGCAGGGAAGGGGAATGGTTAACAAACCCCACGGCGTTGTGCCAGGGGAGCGCTGCTGGAGGCCTTGGCTTGGGATCAATGCCCACAAAGCAAGCAGGGAAGGTGGTTGTTTCAGGGAAAAAGACCCATTTCAAATAAGGCAGCCATCATATCTAGCACAAATTAGTGGTGCTTCCAAGGAAAAGCCCCCTGCTAACCTGGAAATAAAGAAATCTGCCCAAACTCATCTGTGCCTGGTCCGAACAGCTCTCGTGTCCCCTTGGCCAGAGGTGTGGATGGCACAGAAAACACCTCATGTCTCCAGAGCTTTTCATCTTCTAGGGTCAGAGGGGATTGGGGGAGTAGGTGATTGCATACCCAAAGTGGGAATAATTGCTTGCAGGTAAAAGTAGTTTACTGTCATAGCCAAAATCCACTTTTACTCAAGTGGCAGCAAGCTGTCTATGTATATGAAAAAAAAAAAGGCATCACGGGAATATGTCTAAACTCCTGCATATTTTACTTGACTAATAAAAAAAATTGGTTGCATTTTTTTTTCCCTGAAATTATGTCTTTCTTTAATTATGTCTTTAAACAGTCCTTCTGTGCTGTTTCACCTAATACCTTAACACTTGCATACAAGGAAACGTCATTTTCAGATTACTGCTTCTGCCACACACATTAGAATTCCTTCCCAAGGGAATGAAATCCTAATTTTTAACAGCCAATCCAATTACTTGCATTTTAAATATCATCTTGATTAATCACTGACAAGCTGCTCGGTACGAGACACCAGTCAAGTGAATATATTTTAAAAGTACTATATAATCAAGCCATTTAACCAAGCATTTTATATGTCTCAGGACAAAACAAACCTCTGTCAATAAAATTACAAGGCATATCACAATCTACAACAGATGCTTTATTGAATTCTTTAAATATATTACTCCATTAGCATCAGTTTGTGTCAGTGTGGCACGTCAGGTGAAGGCTTCTTAAATGAACACCAGATAAAGGATGAACCTGTTGCAGCAATAGATTTACTGTTATGGATTTAAGAGGCCTCTGCTGTATTCACATTACTTTATTACCATTTAGCACATTCTAATTAAAAATAAAAAGACTTCCCTTCGCCTCCTTCCCTTGTGCATTGGGAAGTGATTTAATTCTACAGAGAAAGAGCAAACGACAGATCAAAAGAAAATGTTAGACTATAAATTACCTGCTTCTCTGGACATATGGACTATTCATTAAGGATGAGGTTGAATGTTAGCTAAATTGCTTGGCTGTCAGATATGCTAATTCAACCCAGCCATTTTCTACATCGTGTACGACATTCCCTCGCTGTGATTTAGGGAATTGCTTCTCACCTGGAAGCTCTGGTTCCCAGAGACTCTCCAGCCACATCTTTGCTGGTGTGACAAGGACTGGCACTGCCCACAAGGCCAGGCAGCTGTCTGCTCCACCACTACCACCCAAAAGCTGATATTCACTTAATTAACCTGAGAAGGTAAGCAATCTCAGTGGGCGAGTGGCTAGGAAAAAGAAAAAATTCCTGGGAATAGAAATGACAGCAGTACAGATTTGTCCTTCTCTGAGAAAGCTTGTTTGCCTTCATGGAAATGAAATGCTGGGCTCCCCACGTTTCAAAGTGTCCACATCTCTAAAGACAGCCTGTGAATGGCAGGGCAAGGCAGGCAAATTGCACTCACAACAGAAATGGAGTTGCAGAAAAAAGCTGCGCTGTTGACAGCCTAGAAGTGTGTTAATGGGAGAGGGGGTAGCTCATGCCTTTTGGTACACTTGGAGGGGGGTGTGCAAAGGGCCTACATTAGCACCATATTTTATTCTTTAATAAACCTCCCAAAGACTTTTTTGTATTTATGCCAATTTTTGAGAGTGCAAAAATTGTTGTTATTATGAATGAAAGTCTTGAATCCTCGTTGTTGGATTTTTATTTTAAATGTCCATGGCTCTTAGCATTCATAAAGATAATAATAAGACAATTTGCACTGGTTAGATCCTGGCAAAACCCTGCCAGAACCAGCTTAGCCTTAGCAGAGCTGAGTGAATGCAATTTAGCATTCTCCAGCAACCCTTTGCTCTTCCCAGGCTTCCTTTCATCAGAGACTTGCCAAAGTGTTTTGAACTGCTTGGTTATTTCTGACTTAGATAAACACCCTGTAGGAAATTAGATTACTACTAGCTCACAATGGGAAACCCTCACGACCCCCTTTCATTATTGCCACTCCTATCATCATTCACATCATGAATAAAGATGTGGGGCATTGCTCCTGGAAATACATTGTGCTGCTAAAAGGCTGCATTTTTAAAGTTACCTTTGCCTTGCTGGAAGGGGAGAGGTGGTGTCAAGGCAGGTTGTCTGGAGGAGCTTCACTTTGCCAAAGTGAGCTGATACAGTGAACCTGCAAAAGCAAGGCTAAGAAACATTAGATACTGCCCTAAACTAGGGATTTGCTTTCTTCAGGATCATTTAAAGCTGACCTAGTCTCAGGTTAAAATTTTTCCCAGCTGTTGGATAGGGACAGTTTAAGAAAGCTGAAGGCTGGCGTTGCACTTCAAAATGGTTTTTGCTGGATGAGTTTCCAACTCGAAGAGTTAAAATTTATTTAGGACATTTTCCTACACAATAAATTTACCAAAAGGAAATTCAGTTCTGTGAGAGGAGAGAAATCTTCTGTGTATGTCAAACTACTTGAGTCATTTGGGCTATAATGAAGAGCATGTTATCCAGCTTTAACTGGATATTCACGTCAGGGAGAAGATTTCTCCTACTTAGCAGGAATTTGGTTGTAGAAATCAGTCATTTCTCTGAAAAAGTACTGCTGATTAATCCTGTTGTGGCAGGAGTCACCAGGAAATTTTGTTAACAAGAGCCTTGTAGTTATTTTTTTTGGAGAGAAGGCGAATCAGAATTTTTCTCTGGAAAAGCACAGCGCTGTTCTCTGTTTTCCTAAAGAGTGGCCCTTTGGGAGAACTTGTCAGATAGTGGAGAACTTGGTTTTGCATTTTACTCTCCCTATTTCAAGGAAATTTCCAGGACAGAGCAACTTTCTGGGAACTGAACTGTGGTTCATGGGCTAAAGTTTTCAGCAGACTGGGTTGTGGTTGGCCTGAATATGCCCTTTTCCTCTGATGAGACTGGTGTGGATATGCACAAAGTAAGTTAAACTCAGAGTGTAGTTAAACTGCAATTAAACCAGACTCTGCTTCACTGATTTCTCCTCCCTGAGCTATTCTCTAAGGGCAATGCTAAGCACTCAAATGTACATAACTTATCAGAATAGCATTGAAAGTCTGGCCAATTGGAGAGAGCATAAATCTGAATTTAAATGTCCACTTTTGAAGATTTTTGGTTACTGACAGTGATAGCTTTGCCATCATACCCCAAAAATACAGTTCTGCATGAGTTTTTAAGGTTTTATTTGAACATAGTTAATATTTTGTCTCATTGGCAGAGGGTACAGGAGGTTTGCAGTGGTTGGAAAGATGAGGGGAGGAATTGGCAGTTCCCACTTCAGTACTCAGAGCTCCTAAGCTTAAAATTCAAGCAACAATTCCATAAACATGAAATATGAGGGTGAGAAGTGATTTAAATTTATGAATGGGGAATAAAATTCTCCTGCTCTAAAACTCTCTTACCATTTGCTAATGGTAGAATGGTAGATAATGATGGAATGGTTTGTGAATTTACTTTGTGACTAAACTACAGATTGAAGCAGTTCTGAGCTTTCAGAACATCAGAGTTAGATGAGACACAGCACTATGCAATTGTCAAGTATCTCAGGATATCCATAAAGAAAAACTCATTAAACAGCAGTGAAACTGCAGATGATTTGAAAGGTATCAAAATGTTTCTAAATTTAGCTCAATTAAAATAATAGACCAGTGTGAAAAATAGTGCTTAAGAAGTCTGAGGGGAGAAAAAAATTATTCTAGTGATCTAGTAGTCTGTGCTCTGTATAAACAGAGCTCTAAAGATTCAGAAACAAGATACTGTAATTGAAGTCCATTAAAATCAATAGAGGAATAAAAAGCAGAGGGAAGTAGCACAGGGAGGAAAACATGCCAAGGGAGTTTCAGGGTACTGATTGTACCAAGGGAGTTTCAAAATATCACCTGCAATTTCCACTGAATTAACAAAAGCCACTGATGGTCAGGAACTGAGGAAGCCTTGGAAATCTGTCTGCTGGTGAATTTTGGCATGAAACTCTAAGGGCATTACTCTGCTGACCTCGCTCAGCCTGTGATTCCACCCCTGCCCCTCTGTTTTTTTCCTTTTTACAAGGTGTGGACTATAAATAAGTCATAATGCTGAATCACACCCTTTCTGCAGTGCAACATTCTCTGATCTGCTGCATTTGCTTCATCTGAAAGGGCAAAGAAAAGTATTTATGTCTGTCCTTAGGCTTGCCATGAATTACCCTGTCAGCACCCAGCATCTCTAAAAATATATCTGCCATGCAGAGAGTTCCTGTTCCCACCCTGTCCTCTTCTCCCTCGTGGCCACGAGGATCCTGAGGAGCATCACCAGTTATGGGAACTATACACCAGCAGTGACAACTTTCATCTTCTGACTTCATGAGCCTGGCTTCAGCAGCAAAAGGTTTTACTTCTATTTGTGTTTTCCATCTGCTTCCTCATCTTCAACTGTCATTTTCATGACTTTCTTCCTATCTATGAAGAATGTCATTTTTCCCATTCAGGGAAAAGCAATTTTAAAGAATGTGATTGTCATTTTTCCCGTTCAGGGAAATACAGTTTTTAAAAAATGTGATTCTAAGTGTTGATGCTTCAGAAGAACATAAACTAGCATGAGATTTATAAGATAGAATTAAATGAGATTTTTGTTGGTTTACCTTAGAGGAAATTTCCCCTTATTTTCCTGACTCTTTTCTCTATTAAAATAACACAAAAGCAAGGAAAAATCTGCAGCATCCCCATACAGTCACCACTTGAATTTACTGTGTTTGGGTACCCAGCAGACCCATTAGTGAGTATCATTACATACAGAGAGTGCTTATTTCAGGAAGAGCATCATATTTGATTATAAACTGTGGAACACATATAATTTTAATATGCTATATTGGCCAGATTAATTGGTCCTTCCTCTTACATTGTAAGTGGTCTCATTTATTTCAGTACAGCACAAAATTAAGTTAAGGAACAAATAAAAGCGACAATGGGTCAATTTAATAGTCAGGAGGTTGCACAGCCTGCACCACTTTTCCTGCTTCCACTCCAGACAGGCTGCTGTGATAATTTTAACTCTGCCTGGTTAATGATGATGTGAAATGCTGGCCAAGTATTGTACACCTTGCTCATGCCAGCAATCCCACTGAACCCTGGTGTTTATAGCAGTTTCTGTACTCCATCACCTGGATGCCATGAAATGAAGTAGGATAGTCCATTAATTTCTTTTAGTGCAGGACTGGCAAACTGAATACTGCACCAATTGATGTGCTGAGCAGGGGGCTGGGAGGTTGGAACTGGACCTGATGCTGCATCTTTGCACACAGCTCTAGTAAAAAATAATCATTAATCAATAAACAGCTAAATGCATTTTTTAGAGGAATTTTTTTCCAATGAGAGACCAGCTGCTAAAATGGCTACCATAGGAAAGTTTTCCCATTTAAAGTGAGATATTTGTGTAAACTGGCTGATAAACAAGAGAGACAAGTTTACTTTGTAACCACCCTTAAAAGAAATTTTAGGCCCATCAAGCAAAGATATGATGTGCTATTGTGCCTATGAGTGCATCCACGCCTCAGAATTTCCTTTGCCTTCATTTGGTGGGCTAATTAATTCCCATTTATGTTTAAGTAAATGATTCTTCACAGCATTCACTGACTTAGTCCTTATTGAATAAACATAAACAAAATTTATGGATAACTCTAAGCCCAAGTCCTTGAACTGCTGAGAGGACTGTCTTGAGAATTCAGCCTTCAATTCCCAACTTCTTAAAAAGTCCACAGTAAGTAATGATGCTCAGTATATCAGCCTGATACTGCCTCTGCACATTAGCATTGCTTGGATGGTGTCCATAACTCTTGGAGGCTGAAGCCCACAGTAAAAGCAAGTACCATCATGAGGCTTTTCTCCCTCAATAAAAATGTTTCTTTGCATGGAGACCTATAAGCCTCTATCAAAACAACGTGTCTAACTAAATAGCCATCTGCTCCGTGGATTTGGGGGAGCAGAAAGGAGCTGAAAGGCACAAGTTTCAGTGGGCTAAGCTGCTTGTATGGCTTTATGTCCTCTGCCATCTTAAAGATGCTCAAAGGTGGGTGACGTTGGATAAATTGATGTGGGAACTTGCACCTGTGTATTATTTTCTCAGCCTGGAGAAGAGAAGGCTCTGAGGAGACCACATTGAGGCCTCTCAGTATTTAGAGAGGGCTTAGAAAAAAGGACAAGAGCTTTTTATCTGGGCAGACAAGAGGGAATGATTTTAATCCAAAAGAGGAGAGAGATTTGGATTAGGTGTTAGGAAGAAATTCATGGCTGTGGGGTTGGTGAGGCACAGGTTGCCCAGAGAAGTTGGGGATGCTCCATCCCTGGAAGTGTCCAAAGCCAGGTTGGACAGGGCTTGGAGCCTCTGGGACAGTGGAAGGTGTCCCTGCCCATGGCACGGGATGGAACTGGATGAGCTTTAAGGTTCCATCCCAGCCCAAAACATTCTCCAATTCTCAGCCTATGGAACAAAGGAGTCTGACATTTCAGAAATATCAACAGGAGTGAAGTTTTCTAATGTCCCTGTAAGTGGTCCCTTTTAGATCTTCAGGCAAAAGCATAGAATTAATATTTAAATAAAAAATTAAAAATAATGCTTTTTATTTTATCAAATAATTGATTCATTATTTAAATACTTTATTTTGCATTGGTGGTATCTAATAATCTCAGACTGCCATTGCCTTTGTTTAAATTTGGGCAAGAAAAGTCAGTGCGGATCTGACCCATGGGCACTGTGCCAGTGTAAGAAATCTGCTTAAGAAACAAAAGCAGGCAGGTATTTAAAAGAAAAAAGCAGAAAAACAAAACTACGTTTTCACTTAGAAGGGGAATTTTAAAGAGGAAATGGGAAACAGGCACTGTAGGAGCAGATAGGCAGCATTTTTAGAGAATATCCAGACTACAAGGGCAGTAAAATTAAAATAAAAATGAAGCAACACAATGAAAATAACAAAAGATTCCAAAACCACTGGAGTACCTGTTTTACATAATGAAGAATTCAAAGGAAAAGAAGAAAAATAATGAATTTTAAATACTGTTTTCAGTAATACCTAAGTCTCTAATCAAAAACAGAAACCTTTGTACAGAGCACAGCAATTATAATTATCAAATACACCGTGCAAGTTTATTTCTTTGGACTTTTTCTTGTTTCTTCTTTTTCCTTTTATTCTTTCCTTATTCTTCAATTATTTATTTTTCTCTCTTCCTTGCTTTCTTCTCCCTCACATGTGCACACTATCCTTTTTTCATAATTTTTCAGTGCTTTTTCTTATTTTCATTAAGTCATTTCTAGAAAACCTTAAGATGACATGGTGAAAATGTGTGAAAGCCACTCCTGTTGATTCCTGTAATACAAAATTTCTAAAAGTGTGTTTGGGCTCTGGCTGTGAATAATTATATTTAGGCCCCAAGAATGTAACACGACCCCAGTGGAACAATAATATTGCTCATCCCCTGTTGAACTGTATTTTGTAAACACAAGGATGTCTCCCAGGGGGATTAGACACCAAAGTCCTTTGGCATCAGAGTTCTGACAGCGAGATAAAATAGGAAATTAGGCAGGTGAAAATCAGAATTCTCTAGCTGGGTTCCCTTTGCTGAGAGTGCAGATTCTAAAACAGAGTTTACATTGGTATCACCCTCAACACCAATGGCACCAGACAGGAAATGTCTGATTTTATAAACCAGCCCATACTCAGCCCCTTACCAGCAGTGATCACCCCAATCATTTCAGAATAGATAACCCTACAGCAGAAGTCTGAGTAGCTTTAAATCATTTTTCTCTAGTATGGATTAGCTTGTTGCTCTCTCTCTCTCTCTTTGTCATTATATATAAATGTCTTTCTCCTATTTTTTAAGGCTTACATAATTTAGCATCAGAAATAGTTGGAAATGAAATTGTCTACATTAGAAAAAAAAATAAATAAGGCAAGTAAAG
This sequence comes from Haemorhous mexicanus, assembly GCF_027477595.1. Classification (NCBI taxonomy): domain Eukaryota; kingdom Metazoa; phylum Chordata; class Aves; order Passeriformes; family Fringillidae; genus Haemorhous; species Haemorhous mexicanus. The sequence goes on along the minus strand of NC_082348.1, from coordinate 5,228,926 downwards.
CAGAAATTATTTGTTTATTTTATCCCCAGGTCTTACCAAAACCATAAAAAGAAGTACTTCAGAATCTCTTTCTCTGCCCAGTTTGGTTAGGCAAAACACAAGAAAACTGTGGCTAGAAGCAGAAAAGCTGCTGTTGAATAATTTACATGTACAGAAACACATGCACATCTCGCCTTTCTCACTTTCCCAGCTGATGCCAAGCTTTGTGAAATAACACATCCTGCCAGACATAGCTGAATGTCATCCCACCCCCAGGATTTCCTACAGAAGACAACCTGGAATGCTGCAACATTCATACATGAAATGGTTTTTGTTTTCTGCCATTACCAGGGCAGAGGAATAATTTGATATACACAAAGTAGTTCCTCACAATATTGCTGATCTCATAAACATAATAAATATCAATTAGGCAATATGAAGCCTCCAAAATTATTGATGCCCATTGACAAAATTTCCATTTCAAAAATACCTTAAACACATTTTAAGAGGCTGACACACAGGGCTTTTAAAAGGCCCTGCTGATCATCCTCTATTGTGTCTGCAGCTTCTAAGTCTTCCAAGTTGTTCATTTTCAGGGACGTTTTCATTAGAGAGAAAATTAAAGGGTTTAAGCATGAAGATTTTTAGATTACAAATAATAAACCAAACCTGAGTGCCTGAAATAAACCAAATTATTGAGATTTTCAGGCTCACCTACAAGACTGTTTCTTTTATCACTCGTTCAAGCACTTCTGATAATTCAGGTTTTAACTGGAAAGAAAAGAAATCCATTCCTTCAAAACAAAATTATTGTAGGATTAGCATAAAACAGAGTTTAATATTTGTTTTTCAGCTTCATATGTATATTTTAACTAGAAAAGAATAGCGCTGTATTTTCTTCACTAGGGAAAGATTTAGGAAAAAATAAAATTATGTTGCTTTAGTGTTTCCTTGGGAGATCTCCTCTTTTCTACTTCTTTTATGATTTCTCAAGTCCCCAAAAGAGATTCTCTTATGACATAAAAGAGGAAAAAACCAGAAACCATTTTCTTTCAGCCTCTGTGGACTGCACTGCGAGTAGGAGCTGCCTCTTTTTCACCCAAAAATCATTTTCAGTCCGTTATCAATACTGACAATTCTACCTGTGCAGGAAAGACATGACTGGTTTTGACAGGTCCTATGAAGGATGCAGCCAGTGGTGTGCAGCTCTCAGGCTCCCTGCTCTGATTCCTGTCCCAGAACATGGAATCTCTCTGTTCCATCAGGTGCCCTCCTCTTCTCCTGAGGAGATCAATTTCCTCACGGCCAGCCAATAAACAAATGAAGATGCTGCTGCTGCTTCAGAAATCCTTGCTGGGCACTGGTGGGTCACACTGAGAGAGGAAAGAAGCCAGTGAGTGATTCCTGCAGTTAACCTTCACACACACCCAGGTGGGCCTGAGCAAGAGAAAAGGCCACGGAGGGCAGAGCTGCGAAGGCTGATCAGGAAGACGAACGCTCCTGATGGAAAGTGATCTTTCACCATCAGCTCCCTGGCTCAAACCCATTCCAAAGCTGGGAGATTAAGCAAGGTTAAAGGACTGAAGTCACTGAGAGCCCAAGGCTGCAAGAGTTTCCTTGTCCTCTCTGTGTACTTAAAAGGAAAATACAAATACACAGCCAAAAATTGCAGTGAAATTTGAATGCCCTTTGAAAACTGCAGAAAAAATAGAGTTAATACATTTCATGTATGCTCTGCTTCTAATGGTAAACATGGCCACGTTGTCCCAGAAATTAAAGGAGTTAAAAGCTGAGTGGGAAAATGAACACTGCTCATAATAACAGCAAAATGTAGAAAGTGGCGGTAATGATAAATAAAAAAAAGATTTGTGACATTGATGCATGTTTCTGAAGCTAATCTCAGAAGTGAAGAGATAGCTAGATGTAATCAAATCAAAGAAAAATTGGTGATAGAAACATAATATTATCATTATTAAAAATATAATTTAATTATTATAATATTATTATTAGAATATAATTTTAATATTATAATGTTCTTTCCATTTCCTAAAATAATATATACTAATACTATATATATATAATATATAATAATATAAAGGTCAGTCCCAGAACATCAATTACACCTCAGACTTCAGCACACATTCACCAAAACTTTTAACCCCCATTTGCACTTCAGCTGGAGTAGAGATGATTAACAGAGGTTTTCTATCAAAAATACTAGCCTAAGAAATATCAGCACCTTCCAGATATGCCACTGAGCATACAGGTGAAAAGCACCTGCAAGGTACTCTCCTAAAATGTTTTACTTACAGGAAATCGTACCTACAGGAAATTTAAATATGGCCCTTTCTCTTCCATTCAGTCAAATTTTACATTATCTGAAGCTTCCAAAATACCTTTACTTGTGGAGCAGGTAATAATATTGTCTTTTCAAGAGACTGGAATTGCCACATTTTCTGTACTGCTGTGATTGACTTTTGGTGAAATTATTACTGGAGCACCTTTATTATCTCTGAGACATTTTCAGTCTGTCCTTGACTCCAATAACCTGAATAATGTGTGTGAGCTGCCTCAGTGTGGGCAGTGCAGGTCATGGCTCACATCTTAGGGAGGGAGTAAGGTGCCTGACTACAACTAAATATCTGCATCTACATGACTGGGAAACAGGGATTGTACTGACCCCTGTTTTGGTGCTTTTGGAAATTCTGCCTTTCATGGCATTTATTATTGTGGCCACTTACCTGTTTAGGAGAGGAATGAGAAAAAATAAATTTCACATGTCAGGTGTTAGTAAATTGATTAATGCACTTCTGAAAGACATGCAGTTGATAGAAAATTAGGCTGAAATAGGAACCTGCACATAACAAGACTTCTTCAGCTCATTTCCTAAAGTGCAGTAATAACGTGTACTCCCCACATGCAACAATCTATTTCACAACTCACCATGTTGAATAATATTTAATTTAGAACACTTTTTGGCTTGGTTTGGTTTTATTCTTTGCTTTGGTTTGGGTTTTTTTGGTGGGGTTTTTTGGTTTGTTGGGTTTTTTTTTCCATTAGCATGAAGTTTTAATGTTGAATCCTGAGTTTTGAAGCATGGCTTATTGGATAGATGACAAAACCCAGCATGGCAATTAGCACAGACAAGTGTGAGGGAGCAGAATCAAGCCTCCTTGGCAGCACAGGGAGTGCTATGCCCCAATGGGTCCATTTTCTCCTTTGCTTGCAGAAACAACTGCACCATTTCCTCATGCTGAGTCTCAGTTAGAATTCAGGAGCAAATGGGGAGAAGTCATTGACAAGTTTTTTCCAGCACAGAAAGTTAACTTAATTTGCTAGGAGATTGTTTTTTTGTGCAAAACCACCATGATATCTGATGTGAGGAGTTTTCTTCTGAGACCTAAATTGTTTTCACCAATTCTTACACCACCATTTGCTTCACTCTCCTTAATGGTTCAGTTACCAAATGAGATAGAGGAAAATACCCTCATATCCCTTTAAAATTCCAGGAATAATTAACCTCCAAAGTAAACTTTTGTTCTACTTTTGGAGGAATCATTAAGCAATAATGGAAACAATAGACTTTTTAATTAAACTTCACTGGAGAGGCAATTCTGGTATTTGCTGAGCTTGTCAGATGCTTTGATAGCATTTCCCAGTTTTGCTGGCATTTTGCTGCTTTTTCTCCCTGACCCTCCCTGAACTCTAGCTTTATTTAGGGAATCTTGATGTTGACAAAGGTGTTCCCAGCAAACTGAGTTTTCATCTTGCTTGCAGGCACTTTCCGGCTGCCAGTGTCACCTTGTGCACTCCCAGTGTGGTCATTGGCTCTGTGCTCGTGTTTCCTCCCGAGCCACCTGAAGTCCTGACTTCTCACGGAGCAAGCCAGATTTCTGAAGGTGTTTCCACTCTGTCTAAAAGGGATTGTCCCTTGACATTTGAGCCACCATTGCTGACCACCCCAATCTCTGCTGAGGACTTGCAGGGGCTTTGAGGAGATCAACCTGTGAAGGACCTGCTGGGGAAAGGGCAAGGAGAAGAAACACCAGTATGAGCAACTCTAGATTTTTATCTCCTTTTGAATAGTCTGTACAAGAGCAGAGAAAGAGCACAGAGTAAGAGGTGGGTGAAAGGGGCACAGCAGTAAATTGAGATGTCAGAAGCAGCCGAGCATGATGAGTTTGGGAAATCTGTGTTAGACAAGCGTCGTGCTTGAAATGTGTGAGAGGAAGTTGCCAGACAAGGACACACACAGAAGAGTGGTCAGAGATGGGCCACATTTAGATCTATATTTAGATTTATTTTCATCTATATTTAGGTGTTAGTGAGGGTGGTTAGACATTAATGGGTTTTCAGATCTCAGAGTGAAATGGGTATCAGGAGCTGAAATACGAGCAGCTCATCCATACTCCCCAGGGGAAAACAAAGAGAACTCACCATCCACAGCTCCTTTGGGTGCCACAGAAAGAAAATCTGCTGCCAAACCCTGTCATGTTCCAACCATTTGCAAACACAAAATGATGAAGGCACCAATACAAGTCTCTGTTATTGGCACAGCTCTCCTAAAAATGGGATTTTTGAAGTCTTGGGTAGACAGTCCAGAAGTAAAGGTGGGGAGAAAGGAGACAGCTCAGACACAGTGCAACAATTACACCTTCTGACCCAGTCAGGTAACAGAGTGAAGGAAAAGCCTTATAAGCTCCTTGTGGGGAAGGGGAAACCTGGGTTAGACAGGTATACTGAGGTACTATAAAAAGGATCTCAGGAAAGTACCAAAAATTGTCCCAGGAGATTATTGTGGAAAGGGAGTTATAAGTAATCAATAATTGTCTGGATGTGAAGAAAGCCTTGGCTGTGAAAAATCATCCAAAGGAGAAAAACTGTTTACTGTATTATAAAAACTAGTAGTACTATAAAAACTAGTCCTTGAAGATCAATGTCTGTTTTAGATCTCGTAACTTCTCTCTGCAGTTATCCAAAAACTACAGTTACAATTTGTCCATTGCAGCTATGGTAAAAATTAAAAAAATCTTTTTTTTATCCTCTTCTACCACCTGTTTAAAGAATGGCATTCAGTCCTCATATAATAAATGCAAAATATAAAAATAATATGTTTGGGTTTTTTTAATTTCGCTAAAGAGAAAATAATTTGTTGCTTGAAAATTACAGTTTTCAAACACCAGGAGTTTAATTTCTGACCAGGTGATTTTAATGGGAGTGACATTGGATTACTGCCAGGCATTTCATGAAAAATATCCCCTTAAGTGTCTTCATTATAATTATGAAAACAGTGCAGTTCAGCTAAATCTAAAAAACTTATCCCTAAGTAATCGTGCCACGACTTTTCATTATGGTGCATTAGTTTAAAGCACACGTTGAACCCAGGCCAAATCAATACTTGATATAAAGAGGAAGAATGGAAAGTTTTGTTAAAGTCTGGAGGTGTCAGCGTCTGTACATCTCTTTTTCCCAATAAAAATGCATTGCAGAAGCATTTTCTATCCCAGAAAACATTTGGTTGGCAGGTTCTAAACACACAAAACCCAAACCTGATGCAGAGGCTTTATACAAAACCTGGAAATCCAGCTGAGACCCACAGCTGCAGGAGGGACATTTGAATAACAGAATAAATAGGGGGCCATTTTCTGACTGACCAGCTCATTTCTCAACTCATGTAATTTGAGAAGTGCCGAGTTTTCCCTTCCAAATCTTCCATCATCCAGAGCACACCTAGCAGAGTCTGATCTAATCCTTCCAGGAGTTAATTTCCTTTGTGTTCAGCAGAATGTTCAAGACTGCCTATTCAATCTTTTGTCTGTTATATGAGCTTTTAGAATGGGTTCAGAGTATAGCAGTTTTTATAGTGTTTTCACTGTTTATTCTGATCTATGTGAAATCTCACTCAAATACTTTACTTAATTTTAAAATCCAATTTTTATGCCTTTTCCAGTAACATTAACAAATATTGTGTAAGTGCATGGCTAAAATATTAGCATTAAATGCATGTTAAATACCTGGATGATTTCTAGTCTGAACTTCACCTTCAGGTATTGCTGTTTAACATTCATCAGTCCCTGGGAATTGGAGGAGAGTTCAGTTTTTCTTCCTAATTTCTCCCTTGCACAATTTCAGCTTTCAGACTCTGTGGCCTTTTGGGGGAATATTCTCCTTTCTGGGCCTACGTGTTCCATGTCCTGTGGCCATGGAAACTGGAGACCCAAACAAGAAAGAAAAGCAGAACAGGAGTTTTTGCCTCCTCCAAGACCCAGCACTAAGCTCCAAATCATCTTCTGCACTTCCCTTCTCTTCCAGATAATTGTTTGCTTCCAACTATTTATTTTTTCTCTTGAACTGGTTTAGTTTTCATCTTTGCTTTGAGCTGTTTTTAAAGGTATAAAGATTGATTACATTCTCTCCCTTTCTTTTTAGCTGCCATTTGTCACTGCTGTGAAAAACATCAGCATGAAGGCTACTTCTATTAAATGGGAAACACTATAATTCCCATGCAATTTGTCCTTGTATAAGGAACAAAATAAAAAAAAAAAAAAGGAAAAAAAAAAAAAAGAAGAAATAGAATTTTCTCCATGGCTAGATTTGATTTCCCCCCCTTAATCCACACCTTCACACATCCCACCCACACATCACTTCATCCATGCTGCCGAGTGAGTGAAATGCCACCGACTGCAAGGAAATATTTTAGAAACAATTGCATTTATCTCGTGAATGGCACCCTCTGATTATCTTCCTGATAATCAATCACACTGATACCTGATTCACAAAAGCCCAATCTGTAAGAGCAATTGGATGGAGACCTTAAAAGAACAGATTAAAAGGTTTGAATACTTGGAGAGGGTAATTTAAAAATATTTAAAGGAAATTACTTTTAAATTTTATGTATTCATCTATTTGTAAGTTAATGAAATTAATGAGGCAAGAAATGAAATGGAAATTCCACAACTTTGCATTTCTACAGTTAGTTTGTTTGCCCCAAGCAAGCACAGAAAACCATATTTACTACCATTCTGGAGCTAAAAATAATAAATAGTGTATAATTGCAAAAGTAATTCTATTACATATTTTGCCCCTTTTCTCTCATATAGTCTAAAAATATCCTAAATATCTCCCTGAAGGAGTCTCTGGCCAGCATGAGGCTGAAATTCTACTGTAAATGTGTATAAAGTGGGCCTGGAAAAATCAAGCATTTCTATTAAGATTGGTTTTTTCCCTTCTGCAAACAATATCTGCTCAGCATTCTGTGTCAGCCTAACTCTAAAATGAATCATTTGTGGAACTGAAAGCTGTGGCCTAAGAACTGTGAAAAAGGCAGCTTTCAGAAGATGTGTGTGTACTTGAAATGTTTTCTTCCTGCTTCAGATGGGGAGAGATTTGCTCCTTTCCTTCGTCCTAGCTTAGAAAAATCAACACAATCAAAATAAATATAAGAAATGGGCTGAAACTCAAACCTGCAGCTCCTTTGCAATCACTGAACATCTGTAAGTTCTGATCAAGCACCCAGGCTAAGGAAGAATTCCAATGATTGATTAGCCCAGGTACTCTAACGAGGTGGCTGGGCAGCATCTCCACCTGCTGGCATCTTCTATAGTTCATTCTTGGTGGGCTGCCATCCTGATTTCTTTTGCTTTTAAAAAAATCATAATTCACCATCCCAGTGCAGGGACACAGTAATATACACAAGGAATTCGGTTTCAGGGTCTTTGGTTGGGTTATGTTTTTTATGGGTGGTTTTGCCATAGGCAGGATCACCCCTCTGGGTTAGGATGGGCTATGGGAGCAGATGGGAGGCTCCTAACAGACAGTGACTGACATTTTCTTGTTGTTTAGGCCCAAAAATCTATTGTCAGTGGGTGCAGACACAGAGCAAGAGAATAAAAACTGTCAGTGTTGAAATGGGGTAGGAACAGGAACCACTGCTGTTGAAAATTCTCTTCAGAAAAGTTAAGGAGGTCATTAAATAAAGCCTTGCTCAGGGAAGTACTGATATTTGATGAAGCTCTGAACCTCAGGTTCTTACATTATTGCTCATGAAATTGGTAGGAGCCACTTGGTTGAATCCTAAGCTCCTTCTGAGAACACCCTTAGAAGGATCAAAATGGGGAACAAGCAAAGCATCAACATCTGAATGGTTACATCTAAAGTAAAAGGCAGTCAGTGCAACCATTCAAAGAAAGTGAAATCAGCCTAGCCTAGCCTCTAGGTCTTGTGAGAAACAAAATGATAACTTTTGAGAAAAGTAAGAAAAAAGTACATCACCAGAGCTGATGTCCCAAGCTAATATAACACCAACAGAACATATTTTACTTTTACTGGAAGCCATGAAGCACTTAATTAAAAAGATCAAGTTGGCAAGAAGCCTTTTTATTAGTTATATCTAATTACAAGCAATTGCTGTAGTATTAAACAGGTATATATAGTAAAAGTGTCATTTATTGTTATGAGATTCTGTGTAGTTTAAAGCTCTGTTTAATAATACCAACAACAGTGATAATAACATTAATGTTCAAAGCATTAGCTGGAAGCTTATGAGGTCATTGTCCCTCTTGTCCTGCTCAGAAGGAATCCTCCTGGCAATTTTGGGTCTCTACTTGGACTTGTAGGACTCAAACGAATAGAAAATCTCTAAGTTGCAATATTTGGGTCTCAGCCCATGAAATAAGAATGTTTTCAAGCTTGTCTGTATCTCTTGCTCTTGGTCCCTCCTCCTTGGAGACCAGGATGCAGCATGGCACCATCCCCAGGATCCCAGCATGGGAACACACTTTACATTGGTCTCTTTTCTAAAGAGTGGTTTAAACCAGGTGGGTTTTTCTAAGGTAGAACAGCTCCTCTAAAATGAATGGCTGGACACACAGCACTACAAAAGCAGCAGACATTTGGCTTTAGATGCTCATTAGTTGTTCTTTGGCTGGGGTAACAAAGGCATCAGTCTGGATTTGATAAGGAAATCCTGTGGGTATTCATTCTCCTAACTTTCCCCACTACCTTTACACATAGACCCTGACCCTACACTCCTTCCTGTACTCCATTTCTCTCCTGCCAAGCAGGAATCCAAAATCTCACCTGACCTATGAGTTCCCTTCTTCTTTCCCTCATGCCCCACTGCCATGCTGACCACAATGGTGATTATTTTCAGGTCTGGTGGTGGCCCACGTGCCTGAATGGTCATCTAACTTTGACAGCTTCCCATCACTTCTAGCCAAAATTATGCTAATGGCAAACTGCACAGAACTCAGATTTATATCAAAGCATCAAATTAAGGAACGATTTTAGACTTCCACCCAAAATTCATAAACTCAGCAGAAACAGATTCCTGCAGCTATCCCTGTTAAGTCAACTGTGAATATCTGTGGGTAAGTGTAATTGCTTATGTAAGTAAAATAAACAAATAAAATAGCAGATGATATCATATCTTTACTAACACAAAAATAAATCTTCAAAGTAGAAATAGGATTCTGTACGAATTTGTGGGAAAGCAGAATCTTGCCCAAGATGTTAAAAAACATTTAAGCACATTAACAATGCCCAGCAGTGCAATAGTTCATCCCCCTGGTTGCAGCAGCCCACTGCCCACACTGAAAATCTCAGGCCTTGCTATGCAAAAACTTGACTTGAAGAGGGTTTGGACCAAATTGAGTCAGCTGCAGGACAAAATTCTATTGAAAGAAACCTCTCATTGTATATTTGATTTTAGATTTGAAGGACAAACCTCTTTAAAGCTTAAATCTACCCAAATTTTTACTTTCTTTATGATTTTTACATTATTTTTGCAGAGAGAAATTTTGACTTCAGAGCCTGTAAACCAACAAGATGTCTTGATATTGTCATCTACACAAATTGTTATATGTGAAGTCATGCTATCTCCTTTGATGCTTTCTCATGGAAATTGGCACCATTGATACTAAATATATTGACATCCATGTGATTCTAGGTGCATCAGTGCATCCTTATTATTTTTGTATTTCTCACTGCTATATTGTGTTTTTCTTGGCAGCAGCTTTCTCACCTCTGCTCACGTCACTGTCTGATACAATTAATCAGCAGGAAGTGCTGGTCTCTACAGTCAGTGACTCATAAATATTATAAACACTCCTTCAGTGCATCCTGAAAACATAAAAATAACGATATCAAAGTGTTTTTCTATGAGTCATGCAGTTACTTCTATGGAACCAAAAATACATCTTTTCTTCATGTTAAAAAAAAAAATGGATCTTTTTGGCAGAGTTTGATTTCCAGAGAAGGAATTCACTGTATCTCTGTAATTCTCCTTGTTCTTCATTTGCTTTATGGATGATTATATTCAGATTATGGTTATTGTAATGACTGAATCTTTATTTCAATGACAGTTTGAGAATTAACTATCTGAATTTGCTCAACAGAAAATAAATTCACAGTAAATAACAAAGTACCTTTGTCTTACAAAGCAAACTAAATAATGGATTCAAACTTCCTTGAGAAGTATGGAATGTTTTCAAAATATTAATTTAGAGAATTGGATGCTCACATTTGTTTCCTGCATTTCAGGCTGATCTGCAAGTGGAATCACTTCTCAAACAAAGCAGGAAAGAGAAAGAATAAATTTTTCAGAAATACTTACAGTAAACCTAAGTAATTTCTTTTCACCTTGAAAATAATAATTAATAGTGATATAAACCCATGTCAGTTCCTGATTTTGTGTTTTCCTATATATTGGCAACTTTTGCAACAGCTTTTGTGATCTTAGCTCTACTGAAGTCCGTAGTACAAAATAAAATCCCATAGTGGATAAACACAAGCACACTGTGAAAAAATGTGGTGCTTTGTAAAAGAAGACCTGGAAAACACAACACACTTTTTCCTTAGTCCTGCTTTAGCATTTTTACCTCTGTGAGCCCTCAGAAACCTTCAGCTCATTTTTCATGGAAATTATGAACACCTTTCTCTTTTCTTTTAACCATCCTCCAATGCAGAAGACAACTCTTCTGCTTTGCAAAGCAGAGCTTTAGAACTATTATTTCTCCCCCAAAAAATATAATATAGGCAGCAGCAAACTTTTTTGGTTTTGTGATCTTCACATTTTGCTCCAAAATACTTCAATCTTTGAAATAAATGCTGGAGCTGGAAGAGTCCTACATTCACAATCCCCTCAATAAGGCTAAGATTTCTTTAGTGGCCCCTGCCAATAAGACATGACATTTATTTTGGCCAGGATTCATATGTGTTGACAAGGGAATGAGCAAAGTCCTGACCCACTTTATACAGGCCATGAAATATTCCCATCAAAGGGCTGCACTGCTAAACTAGGACTGATTTTAAGAGGTGAAGAATGCTGTATAAGCATGATTCCTTGGAGCAATTATAACCTTCAAGAGGCAACCGTATAACAGGATTTAGTCTAGAATAAGAAATAAAAGACCTACATTCTTGGGTCACATATGAGATAAAGCTCAAATTCTGCATTTTTAATTTTTCTCCCAAGAAATGATTTGAAGAACATCCCCTTTATTCAACTGCCAGACCTAAATCTTTCCAAGCTAATACAGTGCTGCCTTTGATCCTGCTTTGGCGCAGGCACAATCTGCCTCATTGTAATCTGAATCCTCTCTTTTGTTTTCTATTTAACATCAGACACTGTAAGGGAAGAATAAAAGTCCCTGTTCCCCACAGGTCTCAAAAACCTCTTTGCATCATTTGGTTTTACCTCTGAAACTGGCAGGTCTCACAAGTGTAAGACTCCAGCTATGATTTTCCAGTGATTTCTGGAAGTTTCCCTGTCCCACAGCTCTTGTATTCCCAAACCTGCAGTTTGCACCCATGAAATGCCCACTGTCCTTACCTTCTGGAAAACACAAAATCTGTACAAGTATTAAATTCTTCCAGGTCTCCATCACATCAGGATGGTCGAGTTGAGGTTGCTGCCATGAACTCAGATTATTCACCCTGACACCCAAGAAGTCAAGCCATGAATCTGAGCTCCCTATCATTGGCTACAGCTGGGATTTGTGGCTCAGCTTCTCTGTATCAAGGAATCATTTCTCATTTCTGAGACAAGCTGGGCTTTGCAAAATCACCAGCATTGTCACATTTTCAAAAATGTTCATACATTTCCTCCACATGGTCATTAAATATTGCCCAGGCTCTTGACCCACCTGTGACAGGGCAAAGTCCAGTTCTGCTCACAGAGCAATGTCACAGTGCCCAGGGAGGGCTGGTTTGGAAAACAAATCCCACCACAAAAAAGTCCATCCCTACCAGTGACCACTTCAGATGGTACAAGAAATTCTGTGATTATGAATCCTTCTGTTGGTCCAGCAGAATCACAGAATAACTGAACAGTTTGGGTTGCAAAGATCCTTAAAAATCACCTGGGTCCAACCCCCAGCCAAGGACAGGGACACCTTCTGCCAGACCAGGTTGCTCAAGGTGTCATCACGTCTGTCACTGCATCTTGTGAGAAAAATATTGCTAAGGAGCAATATTATATAAATATCCTTCATATAATAATTATATAAATTATCCTTTATATAATTATATAAATATCCTTTTAATTACTCTTTTAGATGTGATGGGCTCAGGTTTTCCTGACTACTTTAAAAGAAAACTTTATAGTTTTTAATCTGTTTTTGTTTACATTCCGCTGCCACAATTTCAAGGAATTTGAACATGTCTGTATTATGGAGAAATCCATGTGTTGGAATTTTGGTTATTGAGAATTTTGGATTTTTTTGTGTTGACAGGCATTGATTTTTAAGAGAATATCATATTTGATTTGAGGTTGTAGAGAAAGTCTTTAAAATTGAATAATAGAATTAAGATTATAGGTGTAGAGTTTAAATAGAAGTGTGTAATATTATAGAGTAGAAAACTTCAGAGTTTAAATTTTTAGAATATAGTAATATATATAAAGTCAAATAAAATTTTTATGGTAGAAGCTAATCTTTTTTAAAATTATTTTTTAAAAAAGATATTTTTAAAATTTAATTTTTTTTTTTTTTTTTTTTTTGCATGGCTGAGAATTTAACAATTTGCAATCCTTGCATGGCTGAGAATTTAACAGTTTGGCTGTGCAAACCAAACATTTTCTGAGTGCAAAAGCACTGCACATTCTTGCCTGGCTTGCTCAGAGGAATATAAATGAGTGGGTCAGATGGGAATCTTTATTCTTTCGTTTTTAAATATCTACTAATGAAGCAATTGTCAGAAGGCTGAGTCATAATGTAAATGTGCTTCTGACCAAAGGTCTGAGTGCTCCAGCACACTTCAGAGTATCCGGAGGAGTACATCTAATCTGCATCCACTCTAGTTATTCATCAGACTCCTGCAATTATCTCAAGAGTGCTGGAAGGAAACAAGCAGACACAGGGAAATTCTTGGAGTAAATTTTGATCTAACTGAACCGAAGCTGCTGCTTCTACTACAAGAAATATTCTTTAGAGGAGCCAAAAACAATTACAGCAAAATATGTTAGAGTTCATCCTGGCATCAAAAAGGTGGCTAACAAGGGTTTAGAATAATTTCTCCTGGAAGGAACATTTAAAGGTCACCTAGTCCCACCCCCTGCAACGAGAAGGGACGTCTTCAGTCAGATCAGGCTGCTCATCCTGTCTTCTAAAAGGATGCTTAAGTCCATCCCTTTAGATGCCCAGGGGAGGGAAAAGAGCCACCAAAGGAGAGAGGAAATGAAGAAAGAAGGAACAAAGGCATTAATAAAAAGAAGAACCAGCACATCTAGTTCAAATCCTTCAACATGATGTAAACTAACAGAAACCAAGCTGCAAGTTATATTTGAAATTAATACAGAGTAAAATTAATATATATGGTGAGAAGATTTAGCATTGCTCACGTGAGAATAATGACACTGTCCCTTCCCCATAAGAGTATGGATCATTCATAATTGTTACTCCAATTTAAAGGCTTCTGAACACTTTTCAAGCACCTTCTCTGAATGGTGGATATAAGAAGGTCAGAAGTTTTATAAATATATAGGGAGAGAAGGGACAGCTAGCAAACAGAAGGAGGAGAGAGCAGGAAAGAGATGTTAAGCTGGTAAAAAGAGAGAGACTGGGATATTTGGTAGCTTCTCCTGCAAATGCTGGAATGGTTTGCAGAGGTGAAGACCTTCCCTGAAGGGCTTTTTCAGAGCAAAGATATATTTGCAATTTGGTAAGTCCTGAAATCAACCTGTGCTTTCCAAAAGGTCTACACATCCTCACATCTTCCTTCCACAATTTCAAAATATGCAGCCACAGTATTTATTTCCTTAATGTTAGTTGTTGTCAAAGGCCATGGTCTTGTTTTGACAGCCAGGGTACATTTCTGTGCAGCCTCTGAGCTGGAAAGGAGCTGAAGCAGAAGGAAGGATTTTTCTGGACCAGCCTGCCAGGCCACGAGATTTTGGCTGTACAAACAGGCTCTGACTCTCAAGTAGGTATGTGCATTGCTTGCAGTGTTTCCAATATTTTTAACTTTGGATTGCCACCAACTAGTAAACTTTCTGTGTGCTTGTGCACATTAATTCTTTTCCTCTCTCTAAAGTTCCTCACCTTCAGGGAAGAAATGTCTTGAGATTATGTCAGGAAAAGAAACACACTTGGCCCTAGGTCTAGGTCAAACATTGACTTGAAGAAACAATAATTGTGTAAGTAAATTATTTCTGGCACAATATCTGTCACCTGTTTCAAAGGAGTTGAAGGCAAACATGCCCATTCCTCAGCTTAAACAAATCTGGCCTCCATGCTGCTGAGCTGGCAAGAGATGCCTCTATTCCTTTCCTGATTTTTTTTTAATCAAGTTTTAAAAGGTCCTAGTTGCCAGGTTTCTAAACAAGCCATTTCAAACCAACTTCTGGTTTCTTCTTTGTTTTCTCAGGGGGAGTTGGAGGGCTTCACTCTGAGGGAGTCAGACAGTCATTTTCCTGTGCTCGTGTCTCCTCTTCTGCTGGAGAGTCAATGTCTGGGAAGGACTTAAAATTTGGGGAGCTGGTAGGGACTAGGAGTCAAAGTACTCAATGAAAGTATTTGTGTAACCCTAGGAAATCAAAATCCTAGATGATGTTATCATTATGGTGTAGGAGAATAACAATACTGAATAGATGTAGCCACACACCTGCTCTGGAGAGCTCATTTTAAATTGATTGTTCAGGTCTCACCAAGGGCAGCAAGTTTTTCTATTGATGCCTGTGCTAGTTTGGAGCTCAAGTGCAATGTTATTATTAGTTGCTTCTCAGTTGCTTTCTCACTTTACCCGTTTCTGAAGGATTTTAGACCAATCTTGATATTTTTCATACTAAACGAGGAAAACCAGATGGACAAGATGGATCACAGACAGCCTTGAAATTATGCTTGTTCTCCAAGGAAGGGATTAAATCCTGCAGTTATATCATTTATGACTGGCTGTTTACTTTTACTGCCTCATAACCAGACCTTGGGATCCATTAATGACTAGAAATCACACACCCTGGAGCCACCGTTTATGCAAACTTTAGTGAGCAAAAAGAAGAGTCATCTGTATCTTTCACATTATGCTATAGGAGAATAATAATATCAAATAACCCAGAATATGCTGCAATGTAAAAGTAGCAGCTGCAGGTCTGCATACAAAAAAAGAAGACACATAAAACTTTATAGTCAATGTCTTTTTAATATTCTAAATTAACACATAAGTGTAAAAAACTACTTTGCCTGTGTCCTGTTAGCCAAGGAGGGCAGAGGTCTAATGTTTCATCTCATAAATTTATTTTAAGAAATAAGAAAACCTGCCTTTGAGAGGTATGTCAATGCAAAAATAATTATTGCAAGCAAGCCCCTCAGCATAAAATGAAATTAGACAAGAAATAAGGGAAATGAAACAATACTATTTGAATGATTAAATCAATTTTGGCTGGGGTCATGTTGCATTAAGGGAAGGCATTATACAGGCAGGACTATATTTTCCCTTCCTGTCAAGAGGACTGCAGCTCATTTGACTCCTACACCTCAGCAGTACATGTGCCACCCAGGAATGTTATCTCCCAGTGCCATTTCAGTAGGAAATGAAAGCTGTTCCTCTTCAGTGCAAACCTCATCACTGTGACCCAGGGATTGTTGAGTTTGGGTTGTTAGAAGAGGTTATACCAGGAGTGACCTCAGCAAATTCAATTATCAAGGGCAATCATATCTCCCCCTCTCAATGTCTGAGCAGAAAAAAGTCTGATTTTGTAAACAAGTTCTCCTCTGAGATCCTTTATCCCTTCCTGCAGCAATTCCAGTCTGGATTCACCCTGAGTGAAGAGGGATAGCAGTCAAGGCAGGCAGCAACACACTTCAGGGTCTTACTCATTAAGACACCTAAATACTTAATTATCTTCACTGGGAAGAGCCTGCAATTACAGCCCCTCAGAGCACTTTGGAAGCAGCATGCAGCTGAGTATGATACCTTATATTTTCTCAGGTGTCAAACTGATGACTTCATCACCCCCTCCTCCACCTGAAGTAATAATTTTCCATCTTGCAACATATCAGATGTGCTGCTGAAACTCAACCCCCAAAATATTATTTCACTTTTCTTTTTTTTTTCCCAAAACACGTCATGTCTAAAAAAATCATGATGATTTAGAGATAGTAAATTTATAGAGCATTTATTGCCTCATATGAATTTTTTTCATTCTAAGTGCAGATAGAGGTGAGCCCAGCAGTGGTTTCACATCTTGCCTCAAACCTTTTTTTTTCTCCTCCTAGGAGTTGTAAAGGCTACCTCGAGATGTCTGGGCAGTGTTTGTGTGAAGTTGTGTGTCAATAGATTATTTAAGATTCTAGAGACTCTTTAATTATTATTTGTGTACATGGTTGGCATCAAGCAATTAGGCTAAGGAAAGGCTTGGGTTTGGGACCATGAATCTGCAATTTGCTGGACTGATTGCTGTCAGAGGGTACCCAGGGAAGGAGGTTAGAAGGATTCAAATGGATGATGAGCCGTGGGTGTGGAGGGACAGGAGGCTGACTGAGCATCAAATAAGGGCCCAATGAAGGGCTGTGAGGCCCTTGCTTCAGGCCACAACAAGAACTGCAGAGCTTAGGAGGAAAACACTGCTGTGGCTGGGTCTTTCCATCACCACCAGGATTGTTGGATTCTCCTATTCTTATCAAACAGGGCCTAAAGAGCAAAGGATGGACCATAGGACAGTTGTGATATTCCAAGGAACAAACTCAGAAAATCAACACTCATCAGTTTGAACATCTTAATCTATTCTATCATTTATTCTGCCTATTCTGTTTGTAAACTCCATTAAAGTGAATTAACAAACTATAATACTGAAGGCAGACAAGAAATCTAATTATCTTTTGTCTCAGAGCACCATATGCTTCTTTTAACTTCAAATAATAGGCTGAAAAACATTAGTATTTTAAATGAATCTTTGATGAAGTTGAACAAGAGAGAGGGAAAAAACCAAACTAACCAATCCCTTCCAGTTATATTGTTTTTTGCTTGATGGGTTTACCTTTTTCACACGCTTGTTTTGCAGCATACCAAAGGGCAAATGAAAACAGGTGACAGGGTTAGTCACTTTTATGTCAGACATCATTTTGCTCCCAGCTGTGGCCCTGAGGAAGGTTTTGTTCATTGGTTTCTTTATTATTACTGTATTTTTGGCATGCTCATCTAGCTGCAAAAGCACCAGATGTCTCCATTGACTTTTTGAATAAACAAGCAAACTAGAAAATTATAATAATTTTAAATCCCTTCATATGTTGCACGCATAAAGGAGGGTCCTGTTCTTCAGGATTTATTTTTTACTCCAAAATGTTACACCTCCAAAAATAAAAAAGCAAACAACACCCCAACCCACCAAAACAAAACAACCCCCTGGAGCAATACCTTCTCATGGCTGATGGCAAGGGTGGATCCACTGCCCTGGAGAGCATTTTCTCAAAGAGTGGAACCCAGGCATTGCCCCTCCATCCTGCTGGGTGTCTGTGAGCACCGAGGACAGCGAGGCTGTGTGGGTGCAGAGCCATTCCTTCATCCAGGAATATTGGCTGTGTCCAAGGAGCTGTCCAGTTCTCCAGGAGCATCTGTAAGGAGGAGAAAGCTGTATGGAAAGATAGTTAAAAATATTTATATTAAAAATATTTCTATTAAAAATATTTCTATTAAAAATATTTCTATTGCTTAGCTCACTTTTGCTCACTTTTTCTTTTCCCTCTTCCCTGTTCACAGGTTTTACATAAGAGGTTTATCTGTACAGATCTTTCTATCAGCAGCAGCTACCAGAATTTTTTAAAATGCATTATTAGTCTTCTATAGAATAATCCACAAATAAACTTAGAGGGTAAAAAAATGGCTGTTGACAATACTGATGATAAAAAAGAAAAAATCTATTTTAGATACTTGGCAAGACTCCTGTGTGCTTTGTCTGCAGGCAGGAAGAGAACAGGAACCATTTGGGGTGTGTGTGCTGGTAATGGAGACATACACATGGACTAGCACCAGCTCTGCCTCATGAAACCATTCTGTGCTCTTCAGGTGATTAATAAAAGGCTTTATGCTTGAGATTTAAGGAAGAGAAAGGTTTTCATACATTTGCTCTGGTTTTCTTTTAAAGGATTACTCACATTCTTTCCAAAAGAAGCTGGCAATACTTTTTCTTGGAAAGGAAATTAATTATAACAGCAACTTCTGGTTTCATTAAATGTATTAGTACTTTAATATTTTATATTTGGTTAAGATCTAAAAAGAGAAATAAAAGCTGTTAAATCTTTAGCACATCACTTCAATTTCCTCAGAAAGTCTGGGGAAGCAATTCCATCTATTCTATTCATTACATAAAGGAAAAGAGGATTATTTCAAATGTATTCAGAGACCTTAACTATGCAATATCCTGGTGGAATTTGCATGTAATGAAGATTGTAGACCAAATTCTTCTTTCAGATAAAGTCACAGTGGTATTTTTTGATTTCAGGACTGGTTCTAATCAAATCAGATCTTGACCACATTGAGCTCTGGCAGGTTTTAGGGCAATGCCTCCTTCCCTGCTAGAAGAAATGCTCACATGGGTCAATCCTGCTCTGTGTGGAGTCCCAGGGACCATCAGTCACCTGCAATATCCTCTCATTCTGAGTGCAAAGGGAAAAAATATGGAATTTAGATAAAGAAATTCAATATTGCTTAACAAGAGAATTTTACTCAAAGAAATTATCCACAAATAAAAATATGTTTAACCAGCCCTAAGAAAGCCCTTTTCCAGTTTCACCTGCAGGAGAGGCACAACTGGCTAATACAAGTTCCAGACTGGAAAGAACTATTTTCCTTTCTAAGCATTTCATTTGGATCCTGACAGTTCTTTCACAATCCTTGGGTTTTCATCTCTGCACTTCAAACATATTATTCCAGGTAATAACTACAGCATTTACCTTTTTTATCTCCTCTCAGTGGTGCTATGAAAGTACTTTTTGGAGGTCTAAAATGTTTCTTGCAGAGCATCTGAGGGGCACTGCAGCCCCTCTCAGCTGGAAGGGGGAGCTCAGGACATCTCTGACCTTTTTACCCTTTTATCAATGAGGATTTGTATGCTCACTTCACAATTAGACCATCCCTACCAGTCTTATTTGTGTTTCTCTATAAAGTCTCTCTGCTGCTGAATCTCTGAGCAGTGATTCTTTTGCAGCTGGCCTTGCTTTTTTGGGCTGCATGTTCTATTTTCCTGGAATGAATCTCACATCACTTTTGAAATGTGGAATGCTGTCAAAGAGAGGGATGTGGACTGCATCCTCACACAAAACTGCTGAGAAAGACACACAAAACTGAGGAGGACTTAGCCCCATCCCAAGACTACTAGACTAAACTAGGCCTACTAAAAAAAATGTTAATCTGCCTCCCTTGTAGGAGTTCTGCTCCACCTTTAGCCAGGGATGCTGTTCTTGCATGAGCCTCCATCAGCTGATGCCTCTCTTCATTCAGTCCTTCCAGGTGAGATGCACATGGATGTGGACAGGTCTAGGAAGGCCCAGGTGAGAAACCTGTGCTGCAGTGGGGGCAGCATGCAAAGGACTTTCCTCTTTAATATCTCACACTTATTTTAAGTGGATATGTCATAAATTGTGCAGTTAAAGACCTTAATCACTGAGGGTGTCTCCTCACTGTACAGTTTTGTATCCCAGACACTTAGGAGAAAAGCTAGAATGAAAATAACTGAAATCTACTCTTTGAGAAAAATTAGGGCTTGGTTTGTTTTTTTTTTTCTCCTTTCAGGTGAATTACATTATCAGGTTAGGTCTCTTCTAAGTGAAAATAATCTTTTCTGTCCCTTTTAATGAGTTCAGTCTTAAGCAACAATTGCACTAGCAGCCTATCTTTGGGTAACAGCCTGTCTTCAGTGCTGAGTGATACTCTGACAACAGGAAAAAACCAGAGAAATGGACAATTTCCCCTAAGCCACCATAAATATTTCCTGGCAGGACCCCCGTGATGAGATGGAGCTGCTGATTTCATATTGCAGCTGCATCCCAGACTGGCAAAAAGGAATTGCACGGTGTTGCTGCTTAGGGAGCCCATATAGTCCTAGTGAGTTCTCTGTCCCCACATGCCCACACCAAGGAATGGATATGATCAAGCTTGGACCTCCTCCAAGCCCTGCTTTCTGTCTCCAGCTTTCTGTTTGCTGCAGCCAAGCCTTTCAAATTTATCCTGGAACAATGCGACCTGGGGAGATCTTTATTTAAACAAACAGAATTAAGGCTGTACAGCTATGTGGGCAATGACAGCTCCTGAAACACATTCAGCAGCAATTTGATGTTATTATTACAGCTAAGTAGTTTCCATAAGGTCTCAGTTAAATATTTCTCCACTAACTCATCAAGACAAAGAGTTGACCTCAGCTTTCTTTCGGAGTCCATCAATACAGCTCCTTGCAAAGCAGAGGGGCTGTTTGAAACAAAAATAAATCCAAGAACTTCCACCTCCTCCTGTTCCAGATTAGCTAAACACACTGAGTCTGCAGGGCTGCCCATCCCCTGATGGCCCATAAGAGCTGTTCTCATTCTATTTTTAAGGGTAAACTTCTCTGTAAAGGTGGGCTGCCTGCTGGGCTTGTGATGGATTTAAGATTTTGGTATTCAGATTAGGGCAGAAGAAGCTAAAAAGGAAGGAAAATATGTTCTAGTCTTGCTGTTGTGTTCAATGAAAATCTAATCACATCAGGCTTTTTTTTCAAATTGGCATTATTTGTATTTAGCCTTCATTAGCACAGTTTAAATTGAACAGTTGGTTACAGTAAACCCTATAGAAACAGGGACAGGCTTCAGCTTCTTTGCAAAGGGGCCTGGGGGCTGCATATTTGTAGAGATCAATGGAAAAGATTACAAATAAAAAAACACAGATGCTTTTGTGTGAATTTAAGTCATATTAGTAATGTGAAGCTATCAACGAGAAGGAAAAAGATTCTGTTAATAAGGGAGCATCTCTGCACTTGTCAGTGTGACAGAAATGATGGGTATTTTCTTTAGAATATGCACATTGTAAGGCTCACCAAGCCTGACATTGCCCCACAGTCTGGGTTCACATTCAGGGGCAGATGTAGAATGGTTTGGGTGGAAAGGAACCTTAAAGATCATCTTTGCAACTCTGCCGTGGGCAGGGACAATTTCCACTATTCCAGGTTGATCCAAGCCCTGTCCAAACTGGCCTTGAACACTTCCAGGGATCCAGGGGCAGCCACAGCTGCTCTGGGCACCCTGTGCCAGGGCCTCACCTCCTCACAGGGAAGAAGCAGAAATGCAGACATTAATTTCCCACAAAGCACAGCTACATGAGACCTGCATGGATTTTTGAGGGGGGAATACACATTTTTTGCTGCTTGGCCTCTGTGGTCTTGGAAAGCTTTCCTGGACCCAGGGAATGGTGTGGGCTGCCAGGCAGATCTGGTGCCCCAGAGGTGCCCAGCACTCTCTCAAGAAGGTTACCTGAGAAAGACCTACCTGAGCTTTGTCTGCTGCCTGGAAAAGTTCTCATGTCCTTCTGTGGAGTTGCCCTGTTATCCCAGATGTCCTTGTCCATGCCTTCTACTTGCCCTCTGTACTTTTAAACCTGAACTAATGGAAAACTACATCCTCCAAAACGTCAAGGCCCATTTCCTTCAATCTTCCCTTCAAGAGCATTAACTCCTGAAGAGTCTGGGATCCATACAGTTTCCTGACTGGCACACAGCCCTCTCTTCCAATTCCAGGTAAATTAACTGCATGAGCTGCTCTTCCCTCTCTTCAAGGTTGCAGTTTTGCACCAAGCCCGTGATGTCTGGGGACGGAAAAGGTCGTGGGACGTTGGAGCTCTGGTGGCTCACCAGCCATGGGGCACCTCTGGAGGCAGAGCCTGTCCTGGGGGCCCAAGGACAGTGACAAGGTCTGCCACAGCCCCGTGAGGTTCTGCCCACCCATCAGCCAGCACAGATGATGCACTGCAGGAGGGGAGAGCCAGCACTGGAGGAGCAGGACTCACCTCTCTGTGAGTCTCCACTTGTTCTCCGCGATTTGAAAAAGTAACTGCAGAAAAAATAAACAAGATTTTGCTTACAAATATGATTGAAGCAGCTCTGTGGAGGCTTTTACAGCAACCAAGGGAGCACACTGTGAGTTTGTAATCAGGCCATGCTGTACTGTCAGAGACTGAGTCCTTTCAGCAGCCGTGGCAATGACGCGCATGTGTTGAAAAGTGAAAAAACAACTTTATGTTTTTCCCCGTGGGGGAAAACACTGAAAGCCTTTTTTCCTTTTTAATACACTGAGAGGTGTAAAAGATTTCATGCTATCTTCAGATGTCAGAGTTAGATTAGGATGTGATGACAGAGGACATAAGGTATTGCTGGACAGTAAAATGCCTCTGGCCACAAGCAAGCCTGTCCTCGTTAATTTTATCTCAACCTCATCTCTCTGATTTGTCACTGGCTCTGAATTCTTCAATCCCTTCTCTCCATAAAAATGTCTAGCTGTCTCTTAAATTCATTTATGTCATTGCCTTTTATGACCTTTCTTGATAACTTACTCTTTGTATTTTCTATCCTGAGTAAAAAGCTCTGCCTGAATGAATTCTCTCACTGGTCTTAATTTCCTAATTTTGAGGGTTTGTGGCTGTCTGTCCAAGTTATTCAATTCTGCACCAATAAGCATTATATTTATGGATATTTAGTTTTTACACTAGCTAAAAAGTTTGGGGAGTGTTGTTTCTTTATTTTTTTTTAAAATAGAAGTTCATTTACTGAAGCATCCATGAGCAGCTTATTTCGTATTTTTTGCCAGATGTAAGTTTGGGAAGAGTTTTAAAACAATACATATCTATACTGTACCTGGAGCAGGGACTCTTTAGCAGGGTTAGGAGTGAGCCAGATAAACACAGCCCTGAGTCAAGCTGCTGGCTTTGGCAAGTTCCTTCCCAACCTGCTCTTCTCTTCCCCTATCCCATGGTTTGTGTGTTTTAAACCATCATCCTCTACTCTGTCAACTGTGAATGCAGCTTCTGCAAAGAGGTTCCTCTTGACTGTCTTGATAATTTTTGCAGTACTTGGAATAATAAAAAGCTTTGAGAAACAGGAATAAAAATGCAATGTTCACATGGATCTCTATTCATACGCATCTCTATTCTTTACACCTCAGCTTGGGCTACCTATAAAAGTCTCTCATATGCATTTTCTATTTCCAGACTTTGTGCTCCAGACCACCTCAAAAGGCTTTATTATTAAAACTTTACCCATTTCATTTCTGTGCAGATTTCATTGTCCGTCATGGCCAATATATCTTCCCTTACTTTTCACAAAGTCCAGCCAGGTAGGTCATGACCAGATTCTTCTATAATCTTTTTATATATTTAGACACTGTAATGAGATCATCAGCCAGTGTGCTTTTTCTTTCAGGCTAAATATGCTACACTTGAGTCCCTTTCTCATCCATGGCATAAATTTAACTCCTTACCTTTACATGATTAAATGATTTTAAAATCCTTCCTTCCTTCCTTCCTTCCTTCCTTCCTTCCTTCCTTCCTTCCTTCCTTCCTTCCTTCCTTCCTTCCTTCCTTCCTTCCTTCCTTCCTTCCTTCCTTCCTTCCTTCCTTCCTTCCTTCCTTCCTTCCTTCCTTCCTTCCTTCCTTCCTTCCTTCCTTCCTTCCTTCCTTCCTTCCTTCCTTCCTTCCTTCCTTCCTTCCTTCCTTCCTTCCTTCCTTCCTTCCTCCCTCCCTCCCTCCCTCCCTCCCTTCCTTCCTCCCTTCCTCCTTTCCTTCCTCCCTGACACTGCTGAGTGTTGCAGAAGCTGCCATTTGGGAGCAGTAGTCAAAAAACAAAAAAAAAACCCCAAAACCCAACAGTTGACTGCTGTTTCCCAAATGCTGGCTGTTCCATGGGTTTATTCTTACCAGCATCCAGCCCCTGGCTTGGAAAGAAGGATAAAGGTTCAAGACTTTTTTATTCTTGTATTATAAACCACACAGGTAACAGAGTTGGGTAGAAAATTGAGCAAATTCCCAGCAAAACAACTCAAGTTCTGCTCTGTAATATGCATAATGCTCTCTTATAAAGGGAATTTTTTCTTCTGGATTTATTAATGAGGAGAAACTGTGAAACACTGAACACATGGATTGTTCTGCAGCACTAAATAATTACAGCAAGCTCTTCTAGTTCTGTCTGTGGGCTGACAATAAAATGACTGTCCTTCCTCTCAGTGTTTAGCAATATTAATTCCTATGTCTCTGAGTTATTTGGCAAGAGTAAGCTGAAAATTCAGAGGAAATGCTGCATTTATTTTTTAGTACTGTCTTCAGTCTCATGGGGCCAGCATGGTTTGTACCGAGGAAAGACATAATTTGTTCTGCTTACAAGGAAGGAAAAAAGCAATTGGGGGTTGGAATTTACCATTATTTTATAAATCAGAGCATTTTGATGTTGAGTTTGGAGGCAGATGTGATTGCAATTGTCAGACAGGTAAAAGAGTGCTGGAGCTGGTGCTCAGCTGCCAAGACAGGGAGCACCTGGGACAAGGGGCAGGAAGGAGGGTGGGCTGATGCCTGCATTGCCATCCCCTCCTGCATGACCAGCTCATAGGCATGCACTGTGCATCACTTTGAAATATTTGTTTCTAGCTGCAATTCTGTGCATGAGCTGCAGCTGCTTTGCTTGGAGGCTGCATACCCTGCTCGGGTGTTTCCACAAAGATGCGAAAGTTTCTCAGCAGAAAAGGATCAGGTAACAGATAAAGCACCACAAGCAAATATTTTTTTTAATATTATCAGACTAGGACTAGATTAAAATTATAATTATCATGAAAAAGAAATGCCATGATAGGCTTGATTTGCTCAAGTCTGGCTGATCATATGAGCACAGAGCTACACTTCCTCCAAAGCATGCCTGAGATCTATTCCTAAAACTGGATCCAAGTGATATTCATTAACAGCTCTACCATGCATATTTATTTTGCACTGCACATGATAATGTGTGAACAACAAAAGGGATAATGTCATTATGGAGGCACAAGTAGCAGCTCTGTACTTGTGAGCAGGTTTATGTTCTCATCCTCTCATCTTCTGCTCCAAAGATCTGTCTGCATGATGTCTTTGGTTAAAATAGCAGACAAAAAAAAAAAACATTAAAAAAATTGTTCCGGGAAATTTAAATCCAGATTAAACAAATTTCTATGCTGATTATTAAAATGTCATTTAGGTATCATCTTATGTTGTGCTTTTCACACAGATCTCCCACACTGATGGAAATCTGGCAGAGATGGACTTAGAGCCTCTCTTTGCTTCAGGAGCAGAACCAAGAGATGCAGTTTAGGCAGCCCACCCTGGAGATGGCAGCACTGGCCAGGTTTCCCGGGATTATGAGTGTCCTGTCCTCTCATGCTTTACTTAAGCAAAGCTTTGGCACAAACCCTGGTGCCAGAATTTGTATCAGTAAGTGTGGAAAGCCCACAGGGCTCCACTGAGCTGCCTTTTGCAGCATTGCTCTGCCCATGAGCTCCTCAGGTTCAGTAGCTCAAAACTGCCTGCAGAAAGGTGTGTTTTGTGAAGGAAATAAAAGTCACACCCAGGAAAAGAAGATCTAAAATAACCCTGAGAATATGAAGAGAGAAATGTTTATATCTCAGCCCAGGATGGCTCTGAAACTGATTTTGAAGCAAACAAACAGCCAAAGAAAGTTACAGGGGAGTCTTAGAAAGGTATTTCTGTAAAAAATCAGGCTGCTCCTGTATTTGTTGCACATGAGAAGGACTCAGGAGCCTTGTGCATGCCCAGGCTCCTTTGGTCACAACAGGACTTGTTCTGTCCTGCCTCGAGCAGAGCAACTGCTGCCACCCAGCTCTGAGTGCCAGCTGCACAAACAAACAAACAAACCAACCAACCAAGGGGCTGGTACCCACCACACTCGGGAATTTCTTTGATGAATTGCCACCAGTGGAGAAAAATTTATCATAGCTGAACCATTTTTTGGTAGAAAACATTGTCTGAGCAACGAAATATGTCAGGAAATACCTTTTAGCTGGAGGTCCTGTTCAGGATGAAAAATGCCTTCCTTGAAGGAACCAGCACACTGATAGCCAGGACAGGAGCCAGGGATGTGCAGGGAAAGGTCTTTTATCCCAGGAGTGCACTGTAGAGCCCAAACAGTGGAACCCTAAAGCCTCTTGTCTGCACAACCCCGTGGTGAGGGGTGCTCTTGGAAGACAGAGAAGTGGCAGCATGAGGACACGAGTGTGTGTCCTGCATCTCCAAACAGAAGATGTCACCTCTGCCCAGGAAAATTATTCAATTCTCAACACTTCCTAGGAAGGGAAAATTCTTCTCATGAGGGAAATGTGTCTCTCTTAGGAAGGATGTGCTTGGTCTGGAACAACAGCCAGCCAGCACTGCATTTCTACCCTTCACCAGGAGTTCTCAGGAGCCATTGACTTTAATCACTTCTTTCTTGTGCCACGTGTGTTTGCAAAATTTCCTCACTCTAAAATTAGTTTGTGGTGTCCTAGAAAAACCTGGGCCCCAGAAAAAAAATACTAGCCCTTTGTTGGGGCTTTTTTTTTTTTTGCAATTCAGGAAATATTACCATTTTCCCTGGTGGTATAATAATCAAAGCATCTATTGGAACAAATGGACAGCTTTCATTTTTGTCTCCTCTCTCTAGTAAATAACAGCTTATTTGAAAGAAACAGGAATTAGCAGAAACTAAATGAAACAACTGTCTATGATAAAGGTTTGTGACAACCAGGCAGGAAATGGTTTTCTGGTTTCACCCAAATTATTTCAGTCTGGGACATTTGTGGCTGCCGGGAATGGGTGAGGGCTGAGATCTCACTCTCCATTACAAAGAGGTTGTGAGGCTGGTGGAGTTCTCACGAGTCCACCAAAACTTTTATTTTTCTCAGGTTTCATTTCAGTTTTGATTTTCTTCTGTTTACACTGCAGTAAGGGAGAGCAAAGTATCAAAACAAAACTCATTTCCAGCTTTCAGAAAACGTATAAGTGGGTTTAGAAGGGGTTGGAATGAAATACTTCAATAACATGCAAGCCTTTCTCTCTGAAGAGTTTCACATCAATATCTTTGTGGAAACAAACATTTTCCTGATTTCAACAGGCCAGTGCTTCTCCTCAAAGCACCTTTCAAGGCTCTCACCAAATTCAGAATGTTACACAGACACAACTCCAGAAATCCTGTGACTTTCTTTAGGCTTTTTGACAATACTACACTTGCCTGAAACAAAGGCACGAGTTTCTGCTCCATTTTCTGGGACAAAAAGACCTGTGGAAAATTGTAATTGTTTAACATTCACTGGAGTTTTGCAGCAAAGGGTGAAACACAAACCTTTATTCTCAGGTTCTCCAAACCCCTACACTGTACAGCTGGGCTCCAGAAGAGAACACCTGACATTTCCTCAGTGTCCTCACCTGGCACTGCTGATGGGCACGGGCAAAAAGCTCCATGCAATTGGAGTCTTGCTTTGAAATCCATGACCCTTTTTGGGAAGTTGAACATATATTGTTCAAGCCCCACCAGCAGAAGGAGGGAAACCAGCTGCATCCTCATTTCCCTCCCAGTGCACTCCCAAGAATCCCAGTGGGTAACAGAAATTTCACTTTATTACAGCCCCTCTCTGTATGGATTAATGCACTCACTGCAGCCTTCCAGCACTCCACTGCTCAAGTAATAGGCTGTAATATCCCTGACATTCAGGATGAAAAAAACCAGAATACAATTAAAAGCAGAATACATAATATTCACTGAAATAAAACAGATTTCCAATCAATTAAAACAGACTCCTCTTCCAATAGCAGCAGACAAATAATACATTTACAAAACTAATCGGTTCTACACAAGCTGAGCTAATGAGTGTCATTTGGGTCACATCCTCAAATTGCAAATAAATGTTATCATTTATCAACCTAACACATTACTCAATAAATCTTCTGCACCACTGTTCATACTTATCAGCTGTGTCATTTAATATTCCTTTCTGGTTTAGAAAACTATTTCCTCTGGTTCCTGACCCTTTGTAATGAAAAACTCCTGAAAACAGACAGTAGCTAATTCAAGAATCATATAATTTGGAGCTAAACAGAGCTGTGGCTGGTGTTGAAATGCTCTAATATTAATTTTTCAATGGGTCTCCTCCCAGGCTGGAAAGACTACGAGCTGTTGAGATGAAATTTTCATTTAAGGAAGGTCAGACTGCAGTCAATGCCATAAGAGGTTTTACAGTCTATAAAAGCATGAAAATTATTTTCTGTTTTTTCATTTATGCAAGAGCAATTTGGACACTCCCAGTCTGAGGCATAAACCCTCTCCATCTCAGCCACCCCATGCACAGCACACCACCTCATGTGCAGTCTGGTGATTTCAGCATCCTCCAGTCCCTGCTGGGATGGAAAGGAGAAAGGGGGAAGCTTCCAAACTCTGCTGACCAACATCCCTCCTTCCCTCCCTGACAGCCATGGGCCAAACAGGTCTTGTTAGGCCATGGGTGATACCTGGGGGGTCCTTTCCTTTGTCCCAAACTGCTTCTCCAGCAGTGGCATCCTGGCAGGGCTCACTCAGGCTTACACAGAGAGGCCCCTTTTCCCAACACATCCATTCCAGACCTGAATTACTCAGATTTGTCTTCTTCACAGCCAGCACATGAAGCACAGGCACACAGCCACTGGGACTCATCTGAGAGGGACATCCTGAGACTGCCCTTCTCCAGGAGTGTGCTTGTGTGCCTCCAGAGTGTGGTCTGAGTGACTGCTAAACACTAAAGGAGCCATGAGCTGCTGTGTCCTCTTGGTGCACCTGCTTTAGAGCCCACAGCACAGCTGGGCACCATCCACAGCTCCACCTTTCACCAGCAGGGCCCTCACTAGCAGTGCTCAGGGGAGTGAATGATCTGTTTGGTGTCCATGGCTGAGCTGGCCATGCTGGTGGTCAGCTGGCTCAGGTTATTGTGTGGATCTAACTCACTCCTCATTTTCAGGTCTCTTTTCTCTAACTCCTTCTGTTTCCTGCTATTTCCTCCATCTCCTGCCCCACTGCTGCTCAGAGAAGTGCCCTTGCATTGACTCCAGCCCCCCTTTGGCACCATCAACTCTCCTATCCCATCCTCTTTATGGCTCCTAATCATCTCATCATCTTCCTTACTTTTCCTTTCAGCTCACATCCCACCCATTTCCATTTCCCAGTGGACCACAGTCCATTTCCTTTAACCTCCCTTGGTCCCTCTCCTTCATCTCTTTCCTTTTCACCCTCCCCTGTCCTTACCTTTCATTTGAGCCAGATATGTTTTGTGATCCCCTGCCTGCCTCTAGCACCTGCACAGCTGAAAGCAAGGATGAGGCAGCATTTTGTTGTCAGCTGGAGCCTGGCTGTGACAGAAACCCCCAAAGCAGAGAGATTTGACTGCTCCAGCTGCTGGAGACCAAACAGAATCACAGAATAGTTTGAGTTGGAAGGGACCTTAAAGATCATGGGGTCCCAAACCCCTGCCAAGGGCAGGGACACCTTCCCCTAGGAATATGGGCAGGCTGTCACCCCTGAGTAGGAGCAGTGGAAGTATGGACTGTGCAAAGCTCTCAAAGGCTGGGACACACACAGAGGTGTGCAAAGATTTCCTCTTTAGGGAAGTTGTGATGGCAGAGTCAGCAAAAAGCACCCCTGGTATGAGAGGATCTGCTGACAAATAACAAGCTCTCATAGCAGGAGATCAAATCAAAGTAATGTGGCTTAAATTAATTGCCAGAAGCAAACATAAGTATGGGTAGTTAGTTATAACTGAAAATTAGAGGGTGATTATGGGAACTGTTAGACAATTTTAGCTTAAACATAGAATTCTCGCTATAGATATGGCTCCCACATTGTTTATAAAAGGCTTAGATCTACTGAAATGTCCCATCACAAGGAATTCTGCATCCATCAAAATCTGGCCACTTTTAAGTTCTACCTTATCTGAGTTTCACTGAGAATGTATGGAAACAAACAAATCTGCCATTCTGGATTTCCATATCAACAGAACTCAGATAAACATGCCAACACCTCAACTGCTCCTTTGAGCTGTAGTTTTGATCTTACTGCTTTCAGTAAGAGCCCTGGAAACTAAACAGCACTGGAATATCCAAACTGGTTTCTGCTGTGCAAATCTGAGGGGGAACTTTACACTTGACTGTTACATTTATTTTAATGTTTGTTTATATAATTTAACAAACACATCAGTACTGTAGATGGAATTTAGCAATGTGTAAATACCTCAAAAATAGTATGCCTAACATTTATGGTACAGCATAATCATAACACATCAACCACTATTAAAAACCCATTTACTTGAATTTTAGGGTTGCACTTCACACTGCTAAATGTCTTAGACAAGTTTATCCAGCCATTTCTAATGTAACATGCAACATTAAAGTAAAGGCATTTGCAGTGCCTGTTGACCACTTTAACCAGTTTAATAAACCATGAATAATAAGGTACATGCACAGAAGTGTTGAATATGTATAAGGTGAATCTTCATTTTTAAAATATTCATCTCCCCATCTAAAAGAAACACCTTTTCTTTGAATGAACACGTGCTGAACTCTTGTGAGTTAAAGAGTCTCTTTGTGCTTTCAGTAAATATTTTCCTTTGTGAGCTCAGTCTGTGTGCACTGTGTGGGGGGGTGCTTCAGATGAGTATTTTCTGGCAGTATTTGCATTTCTATAATCACATCACCTGTAGTGACAATTGTTAAGCAGTTGTTAAGCATCTTGTAGAGCTTTGTCTTGCTCAGAACTACTTCTTCCTCTTGTGCACAGAGACTGCTGATGCCATAGCTGTGTGAGAATGTTTGCATTTAGAGCAAACTTCAGGTTTTTAATCTGGAAATGTCTTGACTGAGTCATGTTACAAAAGGCAACTTTTAGGTAGCCTGGCATGGGGTGGACAAGCAGCCTGTTCCATGAGAGCCTCTATTTTCAGAGACACAGCAGTGAGACCTGAGAGCACTCACAAACCACATTCTGCTCTCTGTGCACATTGCTGCACAGAGGTAGCAAGCAGATTTTCACAGAGATGTGAACTTAATGCAAATTCCTTGCCTGTTTATTCTGTGAAGATACATTCCATGCCTCCATTCCTTCTCTAAACAGTCCTTCCTTTAACTATAGCTTGGTGGCACATAACCATTACACCCATACACAAACTCCTGTCTCTGTGCTTTCCCTGGGTCCTTCTCCCATTCAGCAGTGTGCAAAGCCCCAGCCTTTCTCTGCATTTATCATTCCTCTCCCTGCTGCAGCTCCTGCAGAACCTGGCTTGCTTGCTGAGGAACAGCCAGAAAAAACCACCACCCAACCATTTAACAAGACTTTGAGCTCCAGTCATCTGGATTTACTCTGTGGATCTTGCAGCTGGTATTGATCTCAAGGAATAACTCTGAAATAGTAAGTTCTGGGAAAGTAAATAGAAACAGCCACCAGGGTTTTTCTTACCCATGCTCCCAAGTATTGAATGCTCCATTATGAAACCATTCTGGTTATAATTCTTCCCTTATCCCAACTTCTTTCTGCTGCTTGCTATTTTCAGTAAAACCTAATAAATAGTTTCTCTAGGGTTTTGTTTTCAAGGATACAGAATAATGGTTGTAACTTGCCTCAGGTGCCTGTTCACCATGGTTACCACATCGAGGTTCAGAGAGCTGCAGAACTTTGGACAGCAGGGACGTGGGCTGAGGGAGTGAGCCCCTGGCAGGGCAGGAAGCAGCTTGGAGACTCCTAAGGTGGCAGAATTAATTATAGATTAATTGCCACTGTCTAAGCAGTGACAATCATAATTTGTTTTTCAACAAGAGATGACATCAGAAGTCTTAAAAAAAAACCCCACATCATTTTAAAGCCAGGAAAATTAACACAGGTATGTAATATGTCTCGTCCCATGGTTATTTATAATTGCAAAACTTTCTTGACCTTCCCCTAAGATGTCAAAACTTTTACTCTGAGCTCTGTCATGTCTTAGTTTTGCCCTTGTTCAACAGTATGCCTAGATTTTTAAAAGATTTGTCCCCAGCACTAAGCAGCAATCAAAGGATGATGAATTTTAGACTTTGATTGCATGTAAAGTAGGGAGACAACAATGCATCAATATGCTGCTGCTCTGAGCAACAACTGGAGCCTTTCTCTCACCAGCTTTATGGCTGTAGGAGTCTGACTCATGGGAAGGTATTTTATTTAGTTATTTCACAGAGCAGGTTGTGCTCTGCACAGTGCAGTGTCTGCTGACTGAGTCTTCAAGATTAGTAATTATTCTGCAAAGATGAGATTCAGGAAAGCATCACCTAATCAGTGTGCTGGCTTTATTGCACACGTTAGTTGACATCAGCAGTCTGTTTTACTCCAGGCTCTGCAGCATTTTGGACATCTTTGTGCAACTACTTCAATAAAGTTTTGGTAGAGAGCTCAGGGTGTTAAGCACATGTTCAGCATTAACAATAATGGCAGTCAGGCACATATTGCTATCAGGACTTCATTTACTAATTACCTCCAAGGCTTTATATTCTAAACATTAAGTGTAGCATTTGCCAGAATGCACTTGAGTTTCTTTCATTCATACTTCTGTTCCAGGCTCCAGACAGACCAAATATTCTGATCGTGTCACTCTTTGATGCTAAATTGGATACAAATGTGCTCTGGTAATTAATCACACTCAGTGTTTATTGTGCATCTTTCTTATTATTATGCAAGCAGATTTCTCTCAGCTTGTAGTTCATTATCAGAGGGCATGAAAACAGCTGATTACCTTTCTTCTCATATAATTACATTATATGAGAAGAACAGCAAGGCCAACTTCTTTTTTTCCATGTATCTTTGACCATGTGAAGTATTTGGGAAAGAATCATTGGGAGAAAAGAGCAATATTTCACAGGTTTCAACAAACAGAAATAGCAGAAACACCCAGCATTCCCATCCTCATAGAAAAAAATCCACAGTGCAGAAAACAATAAAAAGACTGCAGAATAAATCTAAGTTTAGACAGATTTGGCTGAAGAAACATGGTTTTCATGGATCTGTGGTTTCATTGTTAAATGATTAGAAAAATCATAAATTACCATGACCCAAGTTGCATCAGCTCATTGACATTTACTCATCAGCCCTCGGGGTCACTGGGGCTGGGATTTTTTACCTTATGCAGGTATTGCTTTACTCTGTGTCTACAGTCCCCAAAAAAAGATCTTTTGGGACCCTTCTTTGGAAATGGGTGCTCATTTTCCAGCCATCCCACAGCTCCCTCTGTTGTTTTGGCATTCCCACCTTGGGGACCTGCCCAGACCTCTCTGTATTCCCCTTGGCCAGCTGCCTGTGTGCTCTGAATGAGATGTGGACATTCAGATCTGGAGCAGCTAAAAGAGAGGATTGATCCCATTTGGATTTTACTTCAGCCTTTTAATGATGGATAGCATCTAAACAGCTTCACCTAAATTTATGCAGATGATGGATATTTTTAAAACAAAGTAAAATTGTTATTTAGTTAACATTATTTTTGTTCTTGAGTGGATATGCATTTTTTTTCATTAAATTACAAGAAAGTGCACAATGAGATTTTACCTTCCTTTTTCAGTTCCCAGAGCAGATATTTTGCTTTGTATTGAATCTGCATTGCATTATTATTCATAATTGCCCCATTTTGTCTAATAAATTACAGGGAAATGAAGACGAGTGACTTAAATTCTCTAAGAAAATAGAGAAATTTGCTGGTAAAAGATTAGCACCATATTGACTCACCTTAGTGGTTTTTTTTAAAGAGGATTATTAGAGGAGAACTCATCATTTGAACTTCCCCTAAACGTGTCAAGCCTCAGCCCATCTCTGATATAGAAAAACACCACTCTTTTGAAAAGTCATGGTAAATATAAA
Organism: Haemorhous mexicanus; assembly: GCF_027477595.1. Lineage (NCBI taxonomy): Eukaryota > Metazoa > Chordata > Aves > Passeriformes > Fringillidae > Haemorhous > Haemorhous mexicanus. Next base: position 5,194,599 of record NC_082348.1, on the reverse strand, counting down.
GCAGAGAAACCTTTGTTCCAGGTGCTCTAATTGGCCCCATCCATTGAAAACAAACACAGAGCTGCTGTGTCCCAGGACAGGGGGCAAAACCAGCCTTGTTCTCCCCGTGCAGCTTTTGCAGAGGTGAACAAACAGGTGAGCAGATAGATTTTCCTCACTCAGTACTTCCAAGGAGAAGGGCTGCCAATCACGGACCTATTCCAGGAGATGGATGAATGATGGTGAGGGCTGCTTACAGCCAGGGCTTCTTGTGTTTGCAGGGAGACTCCTCCCTCCAGTTCTGCCCCCCAGTGCAATTACAAATCCTCATTTTGTACCGTGTGCCTGCTTTTGTTAAAGAACAGAATGCTTGAGCAGTTTCTGTGCTCATTTGCATACGGGCATTTTACAGCACACATCATCAACCCTGCTCCCTTATGTAATTATACCAGTCCAGCTTTTTCCTGGGGCTTTCTTCTCCTTCTCATTATCCCTTCACCAGCACTAAAATTCTCTGTGCCTGCCTCTAAATTATCTTCTGGACCCAATCAGTGTTTAGAGCTTTAATCAAACTGAATTTAGACTCTGCATCCTTTCCCATTACTCTGGTTACACTTTAAGAACTGTAGAGACAAATAGCAGTATTTCTGTTATGCTTTGGAATTATTTAATTTCTATTATGCTTTGGAATCACTTCTGGGATCAAATTATCTTTCACATCTGGGTGAAGTGTTGATTTCACTGAGACTGCATGTGCAGATATGAAAACAGAGTACAAGGAGACCAATGGATGCTTAATAAATTAATGCTTTCAGAAAATTAGCTTTCTGCTCTGATGGGATGAAGCAGTGGCACAAAATCAACCATAAGCACATACTTACAACAGAGAGACCTCAATTATTTTCCTAACGTTTATTTTTATTGTCTGTAAATTTGCCAGGAGGGTTGTTCCCTCTGGTAACTCTTATGAAATTTCATAAACCTGTTATTTTCTTATTAATGACCTCCCTCTTGAATTTAAGGGGGAAAAAAAGGGCAGGGGAAGGTAGGTCATGCAGTGTACTGCTCTGGTGCCATATACATATTTAAATACTTCCTGCTTACACATGGATCCCACTCCAACAGCAAGAGGGGAAGAGAAACTTTCAATCAGCTTCTACTGTTCCAGGGTTTCTCTCATCACTGCTTTTAGACTTTTCTGCTAGAGGGACAAAAAAGGATCTTCACTGTTAATTTCGCATATTAAGTGGAATAGCCTTTGAAATTTCTGCATGGTTCCTGTACATATTTCCTATGAATATGCACCATATTTTCACTGCTAAAACATTGGAACTTTTTCAGATGGCAAATTGTTCATGAGATTTATTTTTTGCAAACAAGGGCAAATTATTATTAGTTCCTTCCTTCATTTCTTTTCAAAAATTGGTATATGGAAAAAGAGGGAAGTCTGCCCTCAGAAAATTATTCAACTAAAATGGTTTCATCTTATATCAAAAGCAAGCCAATAACTATGGTGCAACAAGAGACATAACCTAGCATAAATAAAAGGGGGTTTAATTGCACCTGTGATTATATGAGATGAAGGTAAAATCACAGGTCTCTGATGGGCAAAAGCTGTATCTCATCTTGTAATTTGTGGAAATTCAGGATGTTTCTACTTATGCTGTTTGGGGCCACTGTTTTTAGCTTTCAGTCTTTTCCCCCCTCTGCCTCCTTCCATTTTTATTCCTATTTTACCAAGAGCCCAAATTCAATTTCTTCAGAAGGCCAGGATAGAGCAGCTCACCCTCTGTGTGTTTGAGTTCATATGCTGTGGGGCATTTTGGAAACATGAGATAAAATACTGTTATTCTCACCTGATATTCCCTGGGACTCAACATGCTCTGACAAATACGTTCTCAGACCCAAAAGATCCCATTTGGATTAGCAGAGCTTGCTGCATCCCAGGAGGAATGGAGGCAGCACAGACCTGTCCTCCTCTTCTTCCTGTGTAAGAAATAAACCCTGGATCAAACATCCTCAAAATCACCACCCTTGTGGAAGAACAACAGATGGACAACCACAATTTAGAATCTCTCTGGAATTCCACTGGAACACTTAGCAGTGTTTCTGTTGCTGCTGTTGATTTATGGAACAGAGCAAGATTAAAAAGTATTGTCTCACTGGAGAAACTGAAAATTGCAAAGAGTTTCGTGGTCAGCAGTGATCATATTAGCTTTCCTTGAAACAGGATATATCCAAATTCTCATCTAATTACAGTTTCAAAATGATGTAGGGGAGAGAAAGGTCACAGCATTATAGCCAGCATATTTTGTTTTCCTCTGGAAAGAGTACAAGAATAGTTTCAATGGAAGCAGTTTGTGATTATGCTTGATAATTTGTAATTAACTCTCCAGGGTGCTGGTAAGGCCTAATTAATTACTTATTGGAAAGCATTTGGAGATCTTTGGATCACCTCTGTTATAATAATGCCAGGAATTGTTGTTATTGTTATCATTAGGTATTTTCCATCCCCAAATGCAGTTAGGTGGAAAATGTACCTTTATTACTTTATGATGTCTTACAGGCAGGACTAATCTGCAGAAAAGCAGTATTTAAAAGCTGAGAATAATTTTCTCTGCAGTGTGAGGCTGGAGATGTTTATTCTAAACCTGTGAATATAATTTATGAGTAAGGCAAACACACAAATTGCATTCAGGAGTTTCACAGTAATAACACACTTTATATTCTCCATCTGCAGATAAGCAGGTGCATCTATTTGTAGGATTTGTCTTAAGTTATGAAACTGTCTTCAGTGCTGTGAAACTGGCATATCATGAGTGCCTCTGTGTGTTTAGCACCCAGCACTCATTCTCAGGCCTGTCAGCAGGAGCATGCCACCTCTGCAATTAACCCAAATTAATACAGAAATGGAGGGTTGTGAAGAGATGAGGATCTCCATCCAAACCAGGATGATACCTTGCTGCAAAACACCTGGAAACCAGTCCATGCAATATTTGATTTTCATAGAGCCTGGGTTTACACGATGGGACAGACTCACGTGTAGAAAAGATGACAGATGCTGGCTTTTCTCCCAAAAGTCAGAAGAGAAGGACAGCTTCAAAAACCAGCACCTTGCAGGAGGGTTGAGCTGGAGGAAGGAACTGACTTTGGCAGTTTCTGCTGTTCAGATGGGCTGTGGAGGGGGGAGGTGAGCAATGGAACAAGAGCTGTGTGCAGGGACCCAGGAGCCTTCCAGTGTCTCCAGACACACCTCCCAAAATACTCAGTCTTGGTATAGAAACTGAGGAATCTGTAGAGAATTTTCTCAGCATTGTAGATATTTTTCTCCCCCCACCCCAGATCTTATGGTTCATGGCTGGTAAATCTAAAGCAAATAGATAAATTATGCTCTGTGATAATCATAGCTGCAGGTTTATTTTCAGTATCAAAACCCCACGGAAATACCTGCATTGAAAAAGGGTCTAATTGTGTTGCACTAAAGAGTCCAAGAGATAGGAAATATTCCTGAGGTTTCTCAGCTGTGAAGAGCTAACAACCTGGGAGTCTAAAGCAGGATGCTTTGCTCCACACTGCTCAAACAAAGAGAGGCTGAAGTCTGAAGATAGTGAGTGTCTTTCAAGTACAGATCGACCCTGGAGGAACCCTGCCAGTGCTGGGAAAACAGGGGTAAAAATAGACACAAATATGCATCTGATCTATGGAACTCATAATAATTACCCAGAGAAATATGGTTTACTAGTAGTAAGTATTCATGCTTCTTTCAGAAGAAGAAAGATCTCAAAATATATTGCTTTCAATATTTTGTCCTGTGTAGTAATACATTCACGAATAAATCTCTAATAACCATATAACAGTCTTTTTTAAAATATATTTATTTTTTATGGTGTTGAATGTGTAGTTCCCTCAAGCATTAGCTGTCTCTAACAAGCAGGTTGTGGTGGCTCTCTGTTTACCTTGTCAACAGTACTCATTTCTGTTATCACTCTTCTGGAAGAACAAAGTTTCTAGATATGCCTCAAAGGTGAACATAATTACGCTGTTTACATTGTTATTCCTACAGGGATCATAAAACAGTACTTAGGATGATGTTTACAGTCATCAGCGAGGCAGAAATCACTCTGCACGTTGGAGAAAGGCAGCAAACAATGCCCCATCACCAGCTAATTACAAATGGGACTGTGCTGTGCAAAGATCCCCTGCCTCACACGTGAGCTAGGTGTGGGTACATCAGTAGCCTGAAGCATTCAGCAATTAATCTGTCCATCAAAACGAAATTTCTCTGAGGTGTTTTCCTTGGGGCCCTGCAGACAGCGTGACTCACAAGTTTCTAACCTGATATTCAAGGCAAAAAACCAACAAAAAACCAAATATAACGATGTAAGCTTTAATGTACCAAAACCACCACATCCTTCCTCTGTGCCAAACTTTCCTGGTTTTCTGCTAGGCTCAGCAGAAAAGTAAAGTGAAGCTCACAGAATAATTTCCTTTAACTTCAGAGTGGTTTGGGTCAGAAATTTGCAGAGGGGCTCATGAAAACCAGCAGTGAAGTGGAAATTCTGCTGCAGGGGTGTTCACACCAAGAGAGCACAGCTGCTCCTCCTACCCTGTGAGCTGCCTGTGAGAGCACAGACACAGCAACACTTTTTGTAAGTTACTTCTCTAAAATATACAAGAAATACTAATTTTAGACAGCTTAGCAATGATCATTCATTATTTGCTTGAGACTAAAACTTTGATTTTTTGCACAAAACCAGGTGTTTTGTTTATTTCCTGATTGCTAATCACCAGCAAGCCTGTTCCATTCAACTGTGATGTTATTTGATATTCACAATCTTCCTGCTGTAATATGAAGTTTATCCTGGCTGACACTTCCCTTCCCTCATTTGGTGGCTTGGTAGTCAAATATTGTTGCTGTTTGTGGGGGAAGAGCACAGGGGAGGCATCAGCTCCATTGCACATCCATGGCAACGTCAGCCCCACAAGTTCAAATTAATCAGCCAACATCATCAAACACCTAGCATAAAAACCCAAAAGCTATCATTTTGGAGAGAAGAGAAATAATAAAAGAAGTTCAGCATATGAAATGCAGGGAGGATGCAGCAAAACCAATTTTTGTGGGAATCCTTGGACCTTGTCGACACAGCTCTGTTGTTTATGGAGGCAATTATGCCAGTAAACACACTGCTGAAAGAAAAGTGCAACTTTTGAAATTAAACAGATGGAGGATGTACCTTGGCCCTGGTTAACCTGGTTAAGGTCTGGGACAGTCATGCTGTGCTGTTGGTCACCTGTGGGCTGCCCTGGAAATTCAGCACTGTCCTGGGGTGCCATGAAAGGACACCAGGGCAATATTGCTACATCTGGGGATTATAAACCACAGGATCATGGAGTGGGGTGGGCTGGAAGGGACCTCTCAGAGGTCACCCAGCCCAGCCCTCTGCCATGTGCAGGGATGCCTTCCATGAGACCAGGCTGCTCCCCTACAGCTGTCCTTGACTCCAACAATGCACTGAAATTACTGTCCACAGACCAAAAGGGGTTTTGAGAGGTTTTCAGTAATTTGCCTTTTTTTTTTTTTTTTTTTTTTTTATTCTATGTAAGAGTGAGAGCTGGTGAAGTCACAGAGCACATAACCATGCATGACAGTGAGGTCAGGGTTTCCACCAAGCTGTGAAGTTTGTTCTTAGCACAGCACTTCCAGCTGCAAAACACAGGCCAAACTCAGGGTTATTGCTGTCACATCTATTTAAGAGGTGACAGTCATGAAAGAAAGGGCACAGAGTCCACCAGAGGTACAGTTCATACATTAGCAATTTCACAACCCATCTGTTACATTCTTATCTCTTCAGATTTATTGCCAGCTTGACAAAATGAAGCTCCAAGAAGACAGAGGCATCTTCTAATTACTGAGAAGGCTGAAATAAAACATTTCCATATCATGGTTTGCTATATATTTTTTATCATTTTACAGGATGTTTCAGTCTCAGTTACTCATGGAGTGTTTATGTAAAGTGAAACTGGAGACAGTTGTCTGCTTTTCTATTGCAGAGTTGCAAACTAAAGAACTTATCAGGTCTCAAAAAAATTCAATGTTGAATCTGGTCTTGTAACATAAAAAAAAGGAAGTTTTGGTGTTCTTGTCTTTCCAGAACACCATCAATATTCTCCTCTGCAAATGGGGAGAGATTTAGAAGCTTGCACACCTGTAAAGCAGTGACAAAATTTCTGACATTTCTGGCTGACATGTATGTTTTTTTTAATTATTTCTTATTCCATCGTAGACCAAACTCTCCAAGTTCAAAAGCCATTCATATATAAGGACTCTCACTGATTGTGATTAAATTCCTTCTGCATCTCAATAATGATGGATAAGTGCTCCAATTAATTATAGAATTAACTGTTCTCAATACCATTATAGAACCTTTTTTTTAAAGCTATCTACATTAACATGATTTAGAAATTAAGATCAAAATAATAAAAAAAAAATTAAATTGTACAAAATTGAGAGGATCTGCTCACAAACTCTCAGACACGTGAACAAAACACAACTGGAAGTTGAGACAGTACAGATAGGAAACTTCACCATGGTGCTTTCACAACTTGTCCCCTCTAGGAACAGCCATTCTGTTTAGAAAAAATGTTTTTGTTATGGCCCCAACCATATCTTCAAATTAAATTTGCTGTTTCCATTGCTGGTTTAAATTCTGACTATTTTACTTTTCTGAGTAACACCCTACATTTGTTTATTGTAATGATATTTTAATTTGCATGTGGATAAATTCATGTACAATTTCTTAGGTGGATGAGGTGGATGAAAATATATTTTAGTAATAACAATCAAGCCTGTCTCATTTCCTTGGGGATTAATGATTAGCTGGGAGAGCTGATGGCCTCAAGTAGGAATCATTATTTTATTAGAGGTAATTGTTTTGTTTTGTTTTTAATTAGGCAACAATTAGAAAAAATCCTGAATTCTTAGTGAGTAAGAGGAATGAAAGCATCACAGGAAAAAAAAATACAATCTCTCAGACAAGGGAAAAGGTTTCCTTTGTCCAAAAGTGTTTGATAACCTTTGGTAAGATAAGCAGATTAATACTGCAACAAGGCAGTATTTTCTGTGGGTTTCATCTGTTCTCTCGAGTGTTTGTGTTTCTCTGCTCCCACTGGGTTTTTTTGTTGATGTTTTGAAAAATGAAGCATGTAGATTTTGAGAAACATTTGTAAATCTATAGTGCATGCTTGGAAAAGGTTTTACAGCATAATCTTTTATGATGAGTGGCTCTGTCTGACTTTAAGTCTGTCAGCTAAAATGCATTGCAAATGGGTGAGGAAAAGCAAAAGTGGAAAATGTCAAAGACCTTTAAAACACAAAAACCCACAAGCCCCTGGGGAGATAAAAACCTAAACCAAACCAAAGCACAAAGAAAGAGTCAGAGGTTTACAAACCAGTCAATTTAACCTCTCTTGCTAAGATTAAAAAATTAGAACAAATGGTTAAATTAAGTCATTGCAAGTACCCAGAAGACATTAGGGAAAGGGGTAACAACCAGCACAAGCTCAACAAGAACTGTGACATGATTGTGACAAATTTCTTCATTGTCACTTGTGTCAACTATTTTCATATATCACAGCAAAAGGCTCGTGCTACTTTCACGTGCTTTTCTTACACTAACACAGCTTAAATGAACTTGTTAGGATGGAGAGTGAAAAACTGCCAGCAAAGACACACTGAGAGGGAAGGCAGGAGGGGCTGGAGTGTCAGAAGGTCAGAGCTGCAGCACCCTCAGGTTCCTGCAAGGACAGGTTTTATCAGGGACCAGGGAAGGTCAGAGCACAGAGTTATAAAATTTACTGCTAACATGAAGCAGAAGGGAACTGCAAGCACACTGGAATATGAAAACAAGTTTTTAAAAGTCCAGATGATCTTGAGTGGTGGAGTTGATCTGTAAAGAAAAATAAGAGAGAAAAGAAAAATAAAGGAGGAAAAAATCAGCAGGAACTAATTTTGTGCTTAAACAGGAACAATCATCTGCAGCACTACAGAATGGTGAAAAGCACCCAGTTATGGGTGGTGTAAATCAAAAGAAGTTGTGGAGCTCAACCAAAAGTGTCTGAAAAGTGCAGAAGGTATGACCAGGGGTTTACACAGAGGCACCCACGTAGAGCTGCCATCCCTGATTTTGGAGAAAGAAGAGCATGGTATTGTATGACAAGGTGATACAGGGATTTCATAGATAAAGACAAGGGCAAAAATGCTTGAGATCAGATGGGTTCTAAAGACAAGTTTTTCTAACTATGCCTGACCACATTGCTCAGGGTTTCCCTGGCAGTTTTTTCCACTTCTCAAGAAATGTTGTCAGGAAAAGGGAAGGGAAGAAGCCTTCTTGGTGTGTCTGACAAGCAGGATCACACATCCTGAATAAGAAAAACCTGAACCCAGTAGAAAAACTGGAGTGCAAAGTTCAGATCAGTTTCATCTTCATTTTCCAAGCAATTTATAAATTAGCTCCACCTTTCAGGTTTTCACCCTCCTTAAATGTGTTATTTATAATTCTAAGTGTTGTAGCTAAGGAGAACCAGTGCCCATGACAATGCTGTTTTCAGTTCAAGCACACTCTTGATGACTTTGTCTTTGTTAACTTATTTGTCTTTGCTTTGTGAAATTATCTGCCATTTGCTCATCATGTTCTGCAAATCCTCTGCAGTAATAACTACATGCAGCAGCCCCTTCTGTCTAGTCAGTTGAGATTTGACAGCCTCTGTTTGTTAAACGAATCACTTCACTGAGACTTTGGAACACACTTTTCATCTCCCTCCATTCTCATTATCCAGCTAAGGTCCTTATAACATATGGTCCTATTTTCCTAATTGCATCCTCCGTTCCACGTCAAACCAAGCTAATCTTTCAAACAGTCAGGCTAATCAGTACAAAATGCATGGCCACTGTTTGCACACATGCTGGTAACAAGAGGGGAACAGGACCTACACAAATCAGAAAATGCCACTGAGTCCCAGCTGCCTTGTTTATTCCTCCCTCATTTTCTAAGATTATCTGAAATGCATCTTCTTTCGCATTTACATTTTCCGAGTGGTTTTCTCAGCAGAGAACCATTAGCACTGGTGGCTGGTGTCCTACCCAGCCAGACCTCCACCATAAAATACAGCTTTCACTAGTGATTCCCATGAGACAGATCTTCAGGTGAAGGAATAATGCTGTACAAAATGTTCCTATTATCCACAAGAAAAGACAAGGTATTATTTAAGCGCACTTAAGGCAGCAAAAAATGTAGTTTGTGTAGCAATTACCACTCAGTTGCAGGTTTCTTATTTGGTAAAAAATAAAAGGTAACATGTAGCTTGTAATCTACTGATCATAACTTTGACATGATCTCAGCAAGCCTGATCATTCCTCTAAAGCAGGCTGGCTGGGCAGCTAATGCAGAGGGGGACTGGAGAGATGTTGGTTTGTGCACTTAAACACACAGCTATAGACAAAAGAAACAAAGACAAACCCCTTCCTTGCAGTTTAAATATATTTTTGGTATCTGGGCCAGCTGATACATCACAGACCATTCCATCAAAGCTGTATGAATTGAGTAGATCTGACCTAACTCCTAGTGCATCTTCAGACTGAATTATCTTTAATAAATGCAGCAGAAACATGAAGTCTGAGACAGTTCTGAATTAGGATTTTCATAAACTTCGGTTTCATTCCTCAACATCCCACATGACACATTTTTGCCCTCACATATGAGTGGGGCTGAGCCTTTAACCACACACACAGACAAAGCCCACCCATTTTCTGTGTTTGGTCTGCAAACACTTGTGCCTGTGTGGAGCATTTCTCACAGTGCTGTTCCACAGCAGCACAGGAAAAACTGAGAGCATCTTCTCAGTGAGCAGCATAAGAGGTGTAAACCTCCATTAAATTAAAATGTGGATGACAAGGGACAATTGGTTTATATGATCAGAATCTGGACTATCTTTAGTCCAGACTATCTTTAGGTATAAGCAAATGTTTCAAATATAATTAGTGCAAATCCTCATAAGCCTACCTCAAAAATTAATTCCTGTAAGAGCAATTTAGGTCACTCCCCATTCCTGCATCATGGACAATCCTGTAACTTGCTCCTGGTTACACAGGACCTGGTTTACCTGACCTTGCAACATCAAGGCCTGTTCCTAATCCAGGATAATGAGCAGTGAATGAAGGAAAAGTCTGTGTTTTCTCACACAAAGGGAAAGAATACAGAATTCAAGGGTCCTGCTCTCGTTTCATTCCCGCCTCGTGTGTCTCGGATTTATCTGAAGCAGGAATTGTGGAACTGTCTCCTGTAAAAGACACCTAAGTACTGCTCCATGGAAATGCATGCATTCACACTGGGGCCCTATTTAGTGCCTTGGTTTGATCTCCAGTCTAAAGATACCTCTGAAGTAACATCAAAGCATGATTTTAGAACAGTTTTCCTCACATGTATTACACGGAGTTGACTTTATACAATTCAACTGATACAACTCAGACTAGAAACCAAGTAGGGAGGTATTAAATGTGAGACACATGGCAGTGCTGGGAGAGGCACACAGGAGAGGAAAAGGCTGCTGGATCTGTGTAGATGTAGATACAGCCTCTGAGTAGGGAGAGATTAAATGGGCTGGTGTGCAATCTGTTTGGGAAAGAGATGGCTCAGGTGGGATGTCACAGAGGAAAGTTATGAACAACACAGGAAAAGTTAATAGGGAGCAATTATCTGCTGCTTCCCAACACAGAAGGGTTTGGGACAGTGCACTAAATTAATTTGTGTAATTTAAGAAGAGGCAAAGGGCAGCATTTTTTTTCATGCACTCACGATTAAACTGTGGAACTGGTAATTATAGGGTGTTACAATCATAAAGAGGTTCAAAGGCAATTAAACTAATAGAGAGAAGAAACACACTTCTGGGGCCAATCTGCAATGATGTGGATGCTGTGTGGGTGAGAGCAGAGGAGCCAGGCTGCAGGTGTGCTCTCCTTCCTCAGGCATTTGCTGACAGCCACTGCCAGAGATGAAACCCTGAACGGGATGGCTCCACAGCCTAGTCCATGAGAGCCACTTTTCTGGTTTATGTTCTGAGTTTTCCCTGCACACAGAAGCCTCTCAGCAGGTACTTCCAACCCTGGCTACTCCAGAGCCTCTGGTAGGAGAGGGCAGTCACATCCCACAGCAAAAAAACCCCCAGGCTACAATGTTAGGCAAGCAGCAATGCCTGACAGTAATTAATACAGGTCACATAAATACAAAATCATTTGCTTCTAAACACATTACTAAAGTTCACCTAATGGCCAGAAGAAAACAAAACATAATTAAGGAAATTATGTGCTTCTCTGTATTTTTGAGGCTTTCTGAAGAAGAGTGGGGGGGAAAGGATGCTTAAGAGCTTGAATTTTCAGTTCCAGATAATTAGGTTCTGCATTTGAGGCTTATTAAAATATATTGCCCAAGAGACCAGACAGACTGTGAGATGGCTGGGTACAAAACTTTTAGAGATAAAGAGAACAAAGCTGCGAGGCCTAAATGACCTTTTATTATTCCTGAGTACCTTATGATGTTGGGAAATGAAGACTGTGAAACAGATGGAGCTGTTAACGAGTTTAGGCAACAACAAGACACATGCTCAGAAAGGCTGTAGCAAAAAAAGCTTGAATTTCATGTTAAAAACTGTGGGTCAGTTAAGATCAGTCAAATGTAGAAGGGAAAAAGAATCGTAACTTTTTTTTAATTTTTTAAAGCCAGAAAGGCTTCTCTCCACCTGACCTGCCAGATGATACCCCAGCTGCCCCTGGTGGGCAGGATAGGCTAGGGATATCTCAGGAGAAGGGACCTGAACCTGGTCTATACCAGACCTACCTGCTGTGGCTTATGCCTAAACAAGTGAATTGAATCATTCAGCAGAAATCAATCAGCAGAATTCAATCAAATCCAGCACAAAACGATGGATATTGCACCTGCAGACAATGGTTTCTTGAGAAAAATAAAAGCACTGAGTTTTGTTTGAAAACTAAGAGCCTAGTGAGAGTTGAGATGAGGTCGTTCAGGGTGCTGGGACAGACTGTGTCAATGCTTCTCACATGTGTCTGAGGTGCTGAACTTGGTCTGTCTCACCAAACTGCACCTGACAGAAAGGTTAGGTAAGCTATCTGCTACATTTCATACCCACCACACACAATATAGAAATGTTAATAATTCATAACTATTTGTCATTAATATTGCAAAGTCAAGCATTCATAAGCTGGGTTGTCTGGGCAACCTTCTCTCCTGCTCTCTTGTGCACTGTATTGATGAGTTCTGTAATTACAGCAAGGCTTGCCATTATTTCTGCAGGACCCTCGGCTCGTCTGGTGCACGGAGCAGCCATGGCTCCTTTAATGAGCACAGCTCGTCAATATTTTATTTCAGCCCTGCTGGTAATTGTGTGGCTGCATCACATTTACCAGCCCTGGTTAAACACAGTGCTGAGGACTGACCTGCCAGGCTCCCCACTGACCTTCAAATCACATCCACAATTCCCCTGCCCTTGTGCAGAGCAGCTGTTTGATCCCCACACTGACACCACAAGGACAGGGCAGGAGCCTGCTCATTTCATTGTGGGAAACTGAAATTCCAACAGAGGAAGGTCAAAACAGTTTGCTAGTTTTGGATGTCCAGCCTGAGGCATCTGGAAGGTGAATTTTGGAGTGTGCTCAGCATTCTGTGACATGAGGTAGGTGCAGGGCACCCCTCCTATTGCCATTAGCTGCATTACAAGCACTCAAAATTTCTACACATCACACAGTCAAAAACAATGGCCAGATGGTAAAATATCAGAACTTGAAATTGCTGCAAGACTTGCCACATTAGGTTGAATTAAACAGTCTTTCTTGTTCAAATTATGGTGTGTTTCTATCTTGTAGATATTTTACGTTATTTGGGCTTTCCTTCTCTTGCTCCCACGCAAGCCCATGCATTGATGTCCTGATGCTGCTTTCATGGAATAGCAAACCTTTCAGTGGTTGTAACAGAGCCAGGCTTGGCCTGAAATGAGCAATATCTAATGCCCTGTTCAATTTGGTCAATAATGTCTCCTCACAATACTGGAAACAAGGATGGACTGACCCTTGCAGTGACCCGTGTCCTCCTCTCATTCCCCTGCCTTCCACCACGCAGCTGAACAAATTAATACAACTTCGAGGCAACTGAGCTCAGGAAGAACAGTAAATGGTGTGTTCTCTTCCAAACCCCCAAATAATCTACATTTGGTTTGGAACACTACCATGAATCACTTTAATCTATCCTTTCTTGAGATATTTTTTTGATTTCTTTCCATGAATTCCATCCTTCCCCAGCTGAACATGTCTATTCGGGGTGCATTTGAAAACTCCTCGGAGGAGGGTTTTAGTCATTTGCTTTTTGGTGAGTAATTGTGCTCATTTTCTGCCAGAAGGCAGTTAACCTTTTGAGACAGTCTATTGCCCTCTCTGTGTACCTACTGCTGCTCTTACGGGTGGTGGAAGGCTAAAACTTAATAACCTAGAAAAGATGAAGCATTAACTTTGCTCTGACAAAAAAACCTCATTCTAAGTTTTAAGGCCAGAAATTTTCAAGAGAACCTGAAAGATTTGGTTCTCAGAGAACTATTGTGGAGTTGGAAACCTGACTAACTTAGTACTTACTAAATCACAGTCTGTATGGCTCACACAGCATCTGTGACACATTCTTATTGTTGATTGTGATAACTACGTGAGTTTGCAGACTATTACTGAAAGATAATGTGAAATATAAGGATTACATGGATGTATATATCCTTTTTATCAATTAGAAAATCTTGCTTTGCTTCAGAAAAAGAACCCTATGCACTTAAATTAAATGATGGTAATCTTTAACAAACACATCAGGAGACTGTGATTACCTATAAGCACATTAAACTCTGCATATCTTTGTAAAAATCCCATTTTAAAAGTGTTATATGCATTACATATCCAAAACAAATATTGCAACTTGATACTCTTAGAGTACTGCACATGAAAGCAGCCAAGTTATAAAAGATTGGGCAAACCCAGCAATAAATCTTTAACACTTTATGGGTGAAATTCCACCCCACTTTTTGGAAGGGCTCACAGTTATGCAGGCAAGACCCAGGTGGCCTTTAAAGATGAGAAAAAGAGGGGAAGCTCTTTATCTTTGCCCTTGTAGGTGGGCTTTAAGCATTTCCCCCCTGTTCCTCCCTCTTTACCCTGGGGGCCACCAGAACTGGGACAACTGGGACAGAAGGAGACTGGAGGAGGTCAGAGGGTGATTAGACCCATCCAGCATTAGTGATAAAGTGAGGGAAAAGAGAGGGCAAGAAAAACAGGAAGGGACAAAATCCTGGCTGGGAGAGCTACCCTCTGTCAGTCTGGGAGTCCTGACACAGCATGGGCAGAGTCAGAAACCTGGGAGGTGGTTTTGAGGGGAGGAGGTGGGAGAAGATGATGTTGAGGAGACACACAGGTAGAGCTCTTCATCTGAAAGTCAGAGACAGAAAAATAACTAATTGTGGCTTTGGGGACTGTTCTCTTTTGTTTTGCTTCTATTTTTCTTGATAGAGAAAGAGGAAACAGGACATTTCCATTGGGTCTGGATTTAAAATGGATCTGTAAAATCATTCTTCACTTGACAGACTTGGTCTCCTGGGTAGGAAACTTTCAGAAGGTCGTTCAAAAAAAATAAAAACCAAAAAAAAACAACAAATCACCAAAACAACCCAAGACAAAACATGCTTAATATCCCCACAAGTATAAAATCCAAATAGATCTGTGTGAGAGATGCTCCTACCCCTGGCAGAGCAGGCTAATGATGATGTTGCTGTCTCAGAGAAGAGCAGATGTAAAGTTGTAGAGTGAAGGGAGTCTCTGATTCACACACTTCATTATTTCCCTGTGCACCATGAAAAATCAGGCTCTCTCTTTGCCATACAAAGCAGGTGTTCTTTCACAGCTCCTCATCTACCCTGGTCTAATCTCAGTGTCTGAGCTTTAGCCACCAGGTGCTTTTCCTGCTCCAGCAGCAGGAGAACAGCAAACCCCCAAACTGGCACAGCTCTTTCCTTATCCCTATTTGTAGAAAAAGGTCTCATTTCTAGAAGCCTTTGTGTGGGCTTGAATAACTTAAATACAAATTAATTCTTTTTTGAAGCGCTCTAAATTCTTAATTCCCCAAATGCTGAGAACATTTGCTGCTGAGAAATGTTTTATAGAAAAAGTTTCTCACTGCAAATCCATCTGTCTGCTTAAAGGTGAAAAATTACACACATTTCTTAACAGACCCCAAATGATATACTCTTCTGAGGGGCCTATTTTCAGGTGTTTTGTATTTTGCTGCAATCAAAACCACAAAACTTTTTAAAATGATAACTCAGAAAATTATATTTTTGTGTCTTTTTGACTTTCCTTCAACTGACTACAAAGTCAAAATTCTTTAGGCTGTCATTATCTGGCAATTTTTAAGCAATTTCCTTGCCAAAACGAAAAAGAAATATCCCTACAAAGATACTTAAAAAGAGACAATACCTGCTTTGGTGATCACTCCATGCAAAGCCTTTGTGAGAACTGAATTGAAGCAGACATGCTTGGAGCTGGAAGTCTGTCTTTGTTGAAATAAGAATGAACTGACCTGAAACAGCATTTTGGCTCTTTTTCAACCCCTCAGAAACTTAAAGGTGCAGCTCAAGGAATGTCCTGCATGAAAGAATAAAATGGAAACTTTTACAATGCTCAGTAATTTCTGCCCATACAAAGGAGACACAGCCACTGAGCTCAGGAGAAATTATAACCCAACCTGCACATGTTCTAGCATATTAACTAGGGATGACCTGATCCTGCTGGCATGGCAATTCCATGGAAACACTGTGCAAATGAAAAAAGTTACAGGAATGAGGAGTTTCAGCAGTCAGTGCCTGGCAGAGGTGATGCCTCGTGCTGTGTGATACGTGGTGGTGCCAGGTGAGCACAAACACTTCTTCCAAGAGCCCTTGTTTTCATTATTTTCATTGATCTGACAAGATTTAATTGAAAATTCAGCTTTGAACAGTCCTAAAACTGATTATTTAAAATGGTTTAGTATTTCAAGCATAGATCCTGAAGTTTTGCATGAAGTTATTCTGCACCTTTATAAGCAAATCCAGTTTTCCTTGTAACACCAGGACAAGGTGCTCCAGCACAAAGACACTTTGGCCTCATGTCCCTAAGGACACACCCCTGGTCCAGGGCACATCCACCAGTGGCCTGCTCTGCTTTCACAGCCTGGGCATGGAATTCTTCTGGATGAATCCATGTTCCAGGAAGTGGGAAATTTAGTTGCTATTTGGTACATCATCTATCTTTGCAAACCAATAAAAACACATGTATCATTTATTTATAAACACTTTCTGCTCTCTTAGATGCTAAACCAGGCAATGGCTTTCTATACTGTTCTTTTATTGAGAATGTTGTCACATTTTTTATTGTTATCAATTGGGTTTTTCCAACTATTCCTCCTCACCCAATGCCTGGAAATTCAAAACACATGAAATATGCTGGTTTCTCTTAAGAAGCTTCAAGTATTTCTCCAAATTCCCAGCAAATCAGGCAACAATTATTAAATACTTTTCACAAATCATAAACTATTCCAGAAAAGCTCCCTTCCTTAATACATCCATGATTTAAGAGAAGCAATTATCACTGCAAAGGCTTATTTTAGGGCTGCAGCTGTAGCAGACTGAGAGCACTGTGATTTCATTAATAATCAATAAAAGAGGCAATAGAAGCCTTCCCTTTAAGCATCCTATTCATCGTCAAGGAATCTTCTAGTTTGAAGCAAAAATGCAATGCAGATGGATGATGACAACATCACTGGAAATATCTTAAGGCATTTACATATTTTTCTGATTCCAAAACCCATTAGAGAAGGCAGGCACATTTTGCACTCACTTTTGAGCACTGTGAACCCCAGGAATTTAATAATGAGAAATGTTCCAAGTCAGTGCTAGTGTAGTGTTAAATGCAACCTGTATTTCTCATGGAATTTTTTTCCCTGAGTGACAATCTTGACAAGTCTAGACAGGCTTTTTCTCCCACATGTTCACTGAATTCCTCCCATTTTGACACTGAAAATTTCCAGCAGCCTCCACAGTGCAGCAGTGAAGCCAAAACCAAACAGAAAATGGTGTTACAAACCCTCGGTGGGGAGTGGTGGGGAAATAACTTTTTTTTTTTTTACTACAGAAATGGTATTTATAACTTGAAAATCTTGTTTTTATGCATACAAGTTAAAAAAAAAAATCATAGTCCCTGATGGTGTCAGGGAATGGTTTGTAGATGGATAGATGCTTACCTTTTCCTGCCAATGTTATGATAGTGTAAGAACTGGAATATAAGAGAGATGAGGTTTTCAGGAAAGGAGGAAATACCTTTTAAAACATGGCTGGAAGAATGATGAACCTCTATCTGTGGTAAAAGTTTTGTACCTGAAAGCATCTATTGGGGTTTGGTGTTTTTCCCCCTGTACTGAGAGCAACTTTCTTCCTACAACCACTTATAACCCATTTACACCCCCTATGTCAGGGAATCCTCCAACCCTCACCCTCTCTGACATTGCCAAAGACAGCAAAAGTATTGCTCTAAAGAGACACTCAGAGCTTCTTCATGGCCTTTGGGGTGAAAACTGTCCAAAAAACATGGGGAGAAAAACAGGGCTGCAGTTCTCTGTCCTGGCTTAGCTACCTCTGGAAGTGACTGACACATCAAGAGGAATAAACAGAGAATCATAGAGTATTCTGTGTTGGAAGAGACCCAGAAGGATCCTTTGAGCCCAGCTGCTGACCCTGAGCAGGGTAATCCCAAGAACCCCACTGTGGTGGTGTTCACAGGGGTCCCAGGACGAGGGAAGAGACAAGAATTCTAACTCCATGCTTTAGGAGGCTGATTTTTTATTTTATGATATATATTATATTAAAAGGAAATGATATATTAAAACTGTTCTAAAAGAATAGAAGAAGGATTTCATCAGAAGGCCAGCAAGGAAAGGAAAGGAATGACAATAAAATCTTGTGACTGCTCACAGCCTCAACACAGCTGGCTGTCATTGGTCATCAAGCAAAAATAATTTCCCATGCTGGGTAAACAATTCTCCAAATCACATTCCAAAGCATCAAAACATGGAGAAGCTGAAACTTCTCAGCTTCTCAGGAGAAAAGATCCTAGCAGAAGGATTTTTCATATGTGTCTGTGACCCCACATGTGCCATGGTGTGACCAGCACAGAGGATGGAGGAGGACGATGCCCTGTGCAGCCTCTGTGTCCTTGTGCAGCCCCAGATGAGCTGGATGCAGCCAGGGCTTTGCACAGAGGAGAACCAGCATCCCCTGGAGCCCCCCACCAGCCTGGTCCCCAGCAGCCAGAGGGGAGCAGGGCTGGCATGGCACAGCCATCCTGGCTCAGCTCCTGCAGAAACAGCCAGGACAAGGAGGAGGAACTGCACTCCACCAACACAGCCTTCCCTCACAGGGGGTCAATGGAGAACAAGACCAAGGGATCACTTTGGTTGTCAGAAGTGCCATCTTTAAATGAAAATGGCAAGCACAAAGTCCCTGATTTTTCGTGTATTACATGGCAACACTTGTCTCACAGTCAAGTATCGCAGGCATGCTTTCAGCAGGGCTTTTAATGAGGTGCTTGATCCTTATGTAAAATCAGCACCAAGCCCTTATCCAGCAGGAACTAACAAGGAGCTATAAATGGCCCAATTACCAGACTGAAATGTCATTCACACATTTGTTATCTCCCACACCAACAAGGAAAAATAACACAGAGACACAGTAGCTGAAGGGGAATTGAAATTACTGTTGATTGAACTAGAACTTGTGAAGCTCTTCATGCAATTCAAAGCTTTAAAATTTAATGTGAACTATATTTAGTTTCAAACATTAGCTGGGTTCATTGATATTTTGCTTTAGCCTTGCCAAAAGTCACGATATCCTTATTAACAATATTAGCAGCTTTGAGTGTTGCCTACATGATGATGAGCTCTCAAGAGAAGCTCTCTAGAGAAGTTACTTTGAGAGCAGCAGCCCTCAGCACAGAGGATTTATGGGACATGTAGTTTGAGGTCAAATTCTCTTTCTTCAAGCCACCATCACTCTTGTGTGAGGCATGATAACTGAAGAAAGGATTTTGCATGCTTGATTTTTTTAACTGAATTTTTCATCTTAATCATTCTGTTGCCAAATCACACACTGGTTAACTTTGCAGAACAGATGTTAATCCCATGTTATTTAGATCTTTATATTGGCAGTACTATAATAGTAGAGCATCTAAATAACAGAATTATAGAATGGTTTGGATTAGGAGGGATCTTAAAGCTCATCTTCTCCTGACTGCCTGCCATGGACAGGGACACCTTCCACTAAACCAGGTTGCTCTGAGCTCCATCCACCCTGGTCTTGAACACTCCAAGAGATGGAGCATCCACAACTTCTGTGGGTGAAGAGTTCCAGAGCTTTACCACCCTCACAGCAAATAATAATAAATAAAAATTTTCCTGAAAGAAAAAGAGAGCTGATGACATCACAGTCTTTAATACTATGATATAACTGTAATACTATGAGCTCTGTCAGGCAGTGGGAATGCCTTGGCCACGGCACAGCAGCCCTCAGCCATCTTCCCCTGTTTCACAGGCACATCCTCTAATCCAAGCAGAGCTCTGAAATGAATGTTTCCCACTTCAAGCTAGCACAGGCAGCTCCCAGCAAGCAGACATCATCTAAATCCCTCCCTGCTTTCCACAAAATAAAGTTGTTTTTCCTCCCTCCTTTCCTGTGAGCTGTGTGGTTGCTGTGGGACACCTGGCTCCATGCCCATGGGAGATGCTGTGATTCCCTACAAAGCCCTTTGGATGAGACAAGGCTTTGGGCTGAATGTCTCATTGCTCAGGTGCTCAGGGAAGATCCATGGCGGGCTCAGATCCCAGCCCTGTCACGTTTAAAAAGCCTGCTAAGGGAAAGGAAGAGTTTGAATTCCCCCTCTCACCTGGAGCTGTCAGTAAATTCACTAATTGGGGCTGTGAAATTGCTCGTTCCTGGTGTTCTCTGGAAGGCAAACAAGGGATGGGGATCAGGAGCTGGAATGGAGGGTGCAGGTTTGAGACCCACTCAGTTCTAGACACACCTTACACCGGTGCAGATCACACATTTGCAATATATTTCTGTTGATTCTCAGCCAAGGATTTTCAAGCAGATTTAAATAAATGGGGTTAAATTTGCTTGCAGGAGCACGCCTATATTGCACTTTAAATAAAAGCAAATTATGGTAATGTGTGTTGCTGAATGCAGAGAGATATGAGCAATGAAAAGAATAAACATGTCTTATCTTCTTGCCTCTGTAAATGATAATACTTCAGGCTTTTATTAGTGAAATAGCATTTTTTTTTTACCTTTGCCATGGCAAATTCCTCCACTAGATCTCACTGAACTTCGGTGCAGTGAAAGGAGAAAATTGAATTTTCAGTAATTTTGGTAAATCTCAATTTACCATGTATTTTACAGAAAACACCAAACACATCATGTTAGTGACTGATTCGAGTCACAAAAAAGTGCATTTTTTTCCTAATTCACTTTTTAAGGTATTAGAAGAAAAAAGAAAGAAGTTTGATTTTCAACACAGCTATAGAATTCAACATGAGTATTATTCATGAGAATATTGCTATAAAGCATCAACATCTTAACACAACAAACAAGGCCACTTTTTTAATGCTATTTCTTCAATTAATATTTAAAACACAAGGAGCTACTTACTTCCATTGAGTAGGTCTTTTCTTCTTCTCTGACAATTTTACTTCTGTTTTGTTCTTTTGGCTCTTCTTTTGGAGACTTTTCAGGTGATGTGGGGGTGGTGTTGGCTTTGCCTTTTTTCTTCCCTTTCCAACTATTAGGATGGAAGAACAAGATAAATTACTTTTTCTATCCATCATTTTTCTCCTGGAGTATCCTTTGCATCAGCATTTCCCTCCAGCTAAACTCATGCTTCACCAGCTTTTCAGGCACAAGGAGCAATCTCTGTGTTGCCATCTCGGAGCAGAGTCAGCCCAGCCTGCAGGAGAGGATATTGCCCTCTGCTCCCCACCTTGTACACATCCCCCCCTTAGGAATATGAGCTATGTTTTTATTTATGTGAGAATATACAGCTTTTTTCTGCTGTAGAATGAGGGAAGGTTTGGCCTTTGGGCCAAATGTCACTTGCAACACCCACTGGAACAGTGGTGTGTGGTGGATTTGCTGCAAAACCCACTATTTTATGGAAATTTTCCTTAGCAATACAGTGATCCCAGAAAATGACCTAATAAACCACAGATGGACACAGAGGAAGCCATTGGAGTGGGCAAAGCAACTTCACTTTATTACTTTTTGAGATCACCTGGGTGAAGGTGCCTGGTTTTGGTTTGGGGGGGCTGGAGACTGTGATCAAGGCAGATCCTCCTCTCAAACTCCCCTCTGATCTGCTT